>NW_022631117.1:655635-1255635 GCF_010015895.1 Lontra canadensis | reverse complement strand
TTCTTGTCCTTTGTTGGATATATGGTTTGCAACATTTTCTTCCACTCCATAGGTTGTCTTTTCATCCTTTACATATGGGCTTTCACTGAACGGAAGTTTTTCATTTTGATGAAGTTCATTTTATTAATTTTACCTCTTATGAATCGTGCTGTTGGTGTTGAAGAAAAGTGTAAGAGCACTTTGCCTAGTCCTAGATCCTGAAGATTTCCTCCCATTTTTTTTTACAAAGTTTTGAGATTTTTAGAAGTTTTAGACATTTTGAAAATTTCTAGAAGTTTTTTTTGAAAAGTTTTACATTTTATGTTTAAGTCTGTTCCATTTTGAGTCAATTCTTGAGCAAGGCATAAGGGTTAGGTCAATGATTTTTTTTTTGAGATTAAAAAATATTTTAAATATTTTATTTATGTATTTGAGAGAGAGAGAGAGACCAAGCACATGGAGGGAGAGGGAGAGGGAGAAGCAGCTCCCCAAAGCTGAGAGCCTGACATGGGGCTGGATCCCGGGACCCTGAGATCATAACCTGAGCCAAAGGCAGACACTTTACCAACCGAGCCACCCACATACCCCTGTCAGTAATTTTTAAAAGTTTATTTATTATTATTATTTTTTGGCCTATGGATATCTCATTGCTCCAGCACCATTTTTGGAAAAGGGCTATCATTCCTATTACACCTTTGTCAAAAATCAGTTGGGCATATTTGTGTGAGTTTCTTTCTGATCAGTGTCATACTGTCTTGATTACTGTAACTAAACAAACTAAACAGTATTCCTTAATAGCAGTTTGAGTGATTCCTCCTTCATGATTCTTTCATTATTCAAGATTGTTATAGCTATTCTAAGGCTTGTGTCTTTCCAAATAATTTTACAATAAATGTGTTTATTATCTACAAAAAAAACCTTGCTGAAAGTTTTACAGACTTGCATTAAACCTATATATTAATTTAAGAATTGATGGCTTTTAACTGGGTGTGGTACATAAACAATGAATCTTGGAAGAATGGAAAAAAAAAAGAATTGGCTTTAGTATGCTGAGTCTTACAATCTATGAACACAGTATTTCTCTCCAATTATTTAGGTTTGCTATCTTAATGGTTTGTCTTATATTTGATGTATAGGTGTTTGCTATATATTCTTGATACAAGCCCTTGGTCAGATATATGCACTGAAAATATTTTCTCCCAGTCTGTGGCTTACCTGTTCATCTTCATTTTTTTAAATGCACTTCTTTTTGAAGATGTTATTTATTTATTTGACAGACGTAAATCACAAGTAGGCAGAGAGGCAGGCAGAGAGAGAGGAAGAGAAGCAGGCTCCCCACTGAGCAGAGAGCCCGATGCGGGGCTCGATCCCAGGACCCTGAGCTTATGACCTGAGCCGAAGGCAGAGGCCCAACCCACTGAGCCACCCAGGCGCCCCCTTAAACGCACTTTTTAAAATAACTTCTGTACCCAACGTGGGGCTCAGACTCATAACCCAAGACCGAGTGTTGCATGCTCCACCGACTGAGCCAGCCAGGCGCCCTACCTTTTCACCTTCTTAACAGTGTTTTTAAGAGCAGAAGATTTGCATTTTGACAAAGTCAGTTTTATTATTTATTTTTTAACATTTGTAGTTTGTTTTATATGTCCTAAGAAATCTTTGCCTGCCTTAAGATCACTAAAATTTTCACCTTTGTTTTCTTTAAGAAGCTTTTTAGTTTGAATTCTTTTACATTTAACTCCTGCTATCCATTTTGACTTTTTGTGTGGATGTGAGGTAAAGGTTGAAGTTTACCATTTTTATAAGGGCATGAAGAGTTTCTAGCACCATTTGTTGAATTGGCTACATTTTCCACATTAAATACTTGGGCCTCTTTGTTGAAAATTAATTGGACATATAAGCATTGGTTTATTGTCTATTTGTGGTCCTTCTATTCTCTTGCATTGACCTACTTACCAATTCTTAAGCTACTACTAAACTATCTTGATTATCATAGTTTTAGAGTAAGTCTTGAAATCAGATAGTTTAAGTCCTCCCAACTTTATTCTTTTTCCCTCCACGAGATTGTTTTGGCTATCCTAAGCCATTGCAAATTCCATATAAAGTTTATAATCAATTTGTCAATTTCTACAGAAATTTTTATGAAGATTTCATTGGGATTGTATTGAATTTACATATCAATTTAAGGAGAATTGACATCATAATGATATGGAATCTTCTAATTCATGACTATAGTATACATCTCCGCATAACTAAATCTTCATTCGTTTATCCTAATCTAAGTAGTTTTCAGTGTAGGGATCTTGCATATGTTTTATTAAACTTATTCCTAAACATTTAATATTTTGATGTTATGTTAAATAGAGTTTTTTCAATTTTATTTTTGAATTGTGTGCTGCTACTACATTATATAAAAAATACAGTTCATTTTTGTATATTGACCTGGTATACTTTATATCTTAATAAATTTATTTTTTAAAATAGATTTTATTTATTTATTTTTGATAGAGAGAGAGACAGCAAGAGAGGGCACACAAGCAGGGGGAGTGGGAAAGGGAGAAGCAGGCTTCCCACTGAGCAGGGGCCCCGATGCAGTGCTTGATCCCAGGACCCTGGGATCATGACCTGAGCTGAAGGCAGACAACTTCACGACTGAGCCACCCAGGCAACCCAAATTTACTTCTTATGTACTTATTTTTTCTAGATTCTTTAGGGTTTTCTACATAAACAACTATGTTGTCTGCCATTTATTACTTTTACCTGCTTTGTTGCAATGTCTGGAATGTTCAGTATAATTTTGAATAGAAGTGATGGGAGCGTACCTCCTTATCTTGTTAGTGGTATTAGGGGATTGATGTTCAATATTTATCATTAAATATGATGTTGGATGTAAAAACTTTTTTGATATTGTTTATCTGAATGTGGAAGTTCCTAATTCCTAGTTTACTGAAAATTTTTATCATTAAGATATTGAGTTTTGTCAAATAATTTTCTGTATCTATTGAAATGATTGTATGTGTTTTCTCCTTTGTTGTGGTGAATTATATTACTTAACATTTTAAGTGAAACCAATCTTGCATTCCATATTTCCATATATGTGTGGGGGGTACACACATACACATCTATCTATTTTTATCTATCTATCTATATCTTTATATCTATATCTATATCTATATCTCGATTGGTGATGATGTATTATCTTTCTTTTATATTACTGGATTCAATGTGCCAGGAGTCAGCACACTTCTTTCTATAAAGGATCAGATGTTAAATATTTTCAGTTTTGTAGGCCATATGTCCTCTGTGGCAACTCTGTAACTCTGCCTCTATGGTCAGAGACCATACATAATCGAATGGACATGGTTGCGTTCCAGTAAAACTTTTGTTTACAAAAACAAGTGGCAGGCCCCATTTGGTCTGTGAGCCATATTTTGCAAACCTATGTGATGTTTTGTTAATGATATTCACATTTGTTTTCATTAGGGAAATTTTCCTTTCTTGGAATGTCTTTGTCAGGTTTTGAAATTAGCATTATATTGACCTTATAAAATGAGTTCAGTAGTGTTCTCTCCTCTTCTGTTTTCTGATAGAATTTGTGTAAGACTGATGTTATTTCTTCCTTAAATGATGGAACTTACCAGTGAAACTCTCTGGACCTGAGCTTCTTTTTTATGGGGAGATTTTTTTTTCTAATTACAGATTCCATAATTTTCATGAGTATAAACCGATTCAGATTTTGTATTTGAGTCTGTTTTGGGAAGTTGTGTTTGTTAAGGAATTTGTCCATTTCTTTTGTTATTGAATTTATTGGTATAGAGTTGCTTATAATTTTGAGTTATTAGCTTTTTTTTGTTTTGTTTTGATTTGTTTTGTTTTTTCAAAACAAATATAATCAGTTTAATGAATAGGGTTGATCTTGAAATATCCAAATTGAAAATCTTTATTCACATTCTCCAGTCTTCAAACTATCCCAGTCAAATCTTCTTTTCTTTTCTTTTTTTTTAATTTTATTTTTTATAAACATATATTTTTCCCCCCAGGGGTACAGGTCTGTGAATCGCCAGGTTTACACACTTCACAGCACTCACCATAGTTATTAGCTTTTGAATGTAAGTTCTATAGTGATGTCTCCTGTTTCATTCCTTTATTGGAAATTTGTGTTTCTTCGTTTTCTATCTGGATCACTTTTGCTTAATACTTATCCGTTTGACTATTCTTTGCAAAGAACTAATTTTTTGTCATCTAAGTTTTCTTTTTTTTACAGTTTTCTTTTTTAAATGATTTTTCTCATTCATAGAGTTATGTACTTTTTATCTGCTTGATTCTACTCAATTTACATTTAATTTGCTCTTCTTTTTTTCTAGCTTAAGGTCAAAGAAGCTCTTAAACCTGACTTTTAAACTTTTTTATTTTATTTTTTTAAAGATTTATTTATTAGAGAGATAGAGAGGGAGAGAGAGAGAGAGCAAGCATGTGCATGCAAGTGACGGGAGAGGCAGAGGGAGAAGGAGAGCGAGGATCCCAAGCAGACTCCTCCCTGAGCACAGAGCCTGATGAGGACTTGATGCCACAACTGTGAGATCGTGACCTAAGCTGAAATCAAGAGTCAGACACTCAACCAATGAGCCACCCAGGCATACTTTTATTTTCTAATATAAGCATTTAAAGCTATATATCTATATATAGCTTTAAGAAGATTTCTAGTTTGAATTCTTTTACATTTAATATCAGGTAGAGTGATTCCTCCTTCATGATTTTTTTATTATTCAAGATTGTTTTAGCTATTCTAAGGCTTGTGTCTTTCCAAATAAGTGTATCTATTATCTACAAAATAAAGTGTCTACCATCAAATGGTACCTTACCTGAAAGCCCTAAATGTCATATGTTATATTTTCATTTTCTAAGTTCAAATATTTTCTAACATCTTATGTGATTTCTTCTTTGACCCACAGTTTATTAAATCTGTGTTGCTTATTTTCTGAATATTTAGTGATCTACATAGGCATTCTGTTTTGGGTTTCTAATTTAAATTCATTCTTTTGGTCAGAGAATATACTCTATATGATATGAATCATTTTAAATTTATTGACAGTTGTTTTACAGCGTACAACATGGTTTACCTTGCGTGTTGCCAGTATATTTGAAAGGGATATATATTCTGCAGTTGTTAGGTGGAATATTCTACGGTGACAAGTTTGTTTGTATTATTGTCTTTGTTCCTCTGTACCTAAATGTTTTTGTGTGTTTGTGCCTGCATTTAATTTTTTTATTATCATCGGTTTTCAAGGAATTTTATTATGATATGTTTGATGTAGATTTCTTTATGTTTATCTTGCTTGGGTTCTTTGAGCTTCTCGGACCTATAGATTTATGGTTTTTATCAAATTTGAAAAATTTAGAGGCATTATTACCTCAGATATTTTTCTACATACATATATATATGTATATATATATTTAGATTTATATTTGATATCTAGTAAGGGCAGTTGTTCTTTTAGTGGAAAGTTGGGAAAAGCTCTATTAACAGCTGTCAGCCAAATGCTATTATAAGTCAGAATGAGTTCTGGTTTATTCTGATGTTAGCTTTTGTTGTCTTGTGAATCAGTATATATGAAAGAGGGGTACAGATTTGTGGCTTTATACTGAATTAATAAGCAATACATTACTGTGTGCAATTTTTTTTTTTAAAGTACACATGTAATATACAAGTGCTGAGAGATCCAGGGTAAAGAAATAATTGATTTTGGATTGGGTTATGGAGGAAATTTTCTTTTTTAAAAAAAGGATTTATTTATTTGAGAGAGAGAGTGAGAGAGCAAAAGGGGAGGGGGAGAGAGAAATTCTTCAAGGAGACACCCTGCTGAGTGTGGGCTTGATCCCAGGACCATGAGATCATGACCTGAGCCGAAATCAAGAGTTGGCCGCTTTACCAACTGAGGCACCCAAGTGCCCTAAGGAGGAAATTTTCCAAGGAGAGGTGAAAGTCAGCAGCATATGGGGAGCTAAGTCTTTAGTAGGTGCATCAGTAGTTTTTATTTCTGAGTAGTATTACATCATGTGGATATACAGTTGGCCCATACACCTCCTTTTTGGGTTGTTTTCAGTTTGGGCTATTATAAGTAAAGCTTCTATGAACATTTATGTTTAAGTCTTTGTGTGGCCATATATTTTCCTTTCTCTTTGGTAAAAATCTAGAAGTAGAATGGCTGGATCATACAGTAGGCACATGTTTAACTGTTTAAGAAATTCTCAGCTATTTTCCAAGATGATTGTGTCATTTCACATTTCACCAGTTGTGTATGAAAGTGCCACAGTGCTCGACATCTTCACCAACACTTGGTATGGCGAGACTTTTGAGGTTTAGGCATTCTTACAGACTTGTTGTAGTATCTCATTGTGGTTTTACTTTGCATTTCCCTAACAACAAATTATGTTGAGCATCTATTCATGTGACTTTTTGCTGTTGTATATGTCTTTTGATTATGTGACTATTTAAATCATTTTCCTATTTTTGGGGGCGTTTCTTTTATTACTGAGTTTGAGAGCTCTTTTTACATTATCAATACATGTGACTGGCAAATACTTTCTCCAGGACTGTAGCTTGTCTTTTAACTCTCTTAATAGTGCCCTTCTCAAAAAAAGATTTATTTGTTTATTTGAGAGAGAGAGAAAAAAAAAAGAGTGGCAGAATGGGAAGCAGGAGAGAAGCTTCAAATAGACTCCCTACTGAGTGCAGGGCCAGCAGGGTCTTGATCCCATGACCCATGAGATCGTGACCTGAGCTAAAACCAAGAGTCTGACACTCAGCCAACTAAGCCACCCACACATCCATTAATAGTGCCTTTCGGAGACTGGCTTAATTCAAATGAAGTCTTATTTATCAATTTTATTTCATTACTAGATTGTGCTCTTTATTGTATTTAAAAACTTGATGAGTAATTCAAGTTAATAAATCTTTTCTCCTTTTTCTAGACGTTTTACAGTTCTAGGTTTTACATTTAGTTTTGTGATCCATTTTGGTTTAACTTTTTATATGGTGTGAGGTATAGAGCAAAATTTATTTATTTATTTCTATATATGGGTATGTAATTTTCCCAGAATCTATTTTTTCCCCTATAATCTTCCTTTAAATATTTGTCTATAATCAGTTGTCTGTATATACATAATATGTGGGTCTCTATTTTGTTTCATTGATATATTTCTTTTTTTAAAACATTTTGTTTTTAAGTCATTGCTATACCTAACATGGTACTGGAACTTATGACCCCGAGATCGAGTCACATGCTCCAGCAATGGAGCCAACCACGTGCCCCCACATTGGTATATTTCTGTCATTCTGCCAATACCACACTGTTTTGATTATTGTTGCTTTATTATAAACCTTGAAATGAAGTAATGTAGACTTGCCAACTTTGTTCTTATTTTTTGAATTTCTTCTGAATACTCTAGGTTCTTTCACGCTTTCAATTTCTTGTTTTAAATTTAAATTTAATTTATTTTTAATTTTTTAAATATTTTATTTATTTATTTGAAATAGAAAGTGAGAACATGAGTGCAGGGTGAGGGGCTAAGGGAGAAGCAGACTCCCCACTGAGCAGGGAGCCTGATGTGGGGCTCAGTCCTGGGACTCCAGGATCATGACCTGAGCCGAATGGTAATAATTATTAGTAAATAATACCCCAATGGTAATAATTTGCAAAGATGTAGTACAACATTACAAACAAGAAATTGATATTGGCACATCTACAATATTCAGGTTTCACCAGTTTTACATATGGTATGTATATACGTGTGTGTATTTAGCTATATGTATTTTACCATATGTGTAGATTCGCATGAAGCCCACCATGATCAAGATATAGAAAAGTGTCACCAAAAGGATCCTTCCTGTTATCCCTTTATATCCACACTCATTTCCCCCTCCTCCCAGTTTTGTAACCCCTAGCAACCATTAATCTAGAATCTACACTTCTAGAATTTTGATGTTTCAAGAAAGTTCTACAAATGAAATTATATTGTATATAACCTTTAAGGTATTTAAAATTATTTTTAATTACTTTTTATCTTTTAAGATTATTTATTTGTCAGAGAGAGAGCACAAGGAGAGGGAGCAGCAGGAGAAGGAAAACCAGGCTCCCCTCTGAGCAAGGAGCCCAACGCGGGACTCGATCCCAGAACCCTGGGATCGTGACCTAAGCTGAAGGCAGACACTTAACTGACTGAGCCACCCAGGTGTCCCTTTATGGGATTTTTAAAAAATTATAATTCCTTAGAGATCTATCTAGGCTGTTGTATTTATCAGTAATTAGTCATTTTTTTAAAGTTTTTATTTTAATTCCAGTTGGTTAATATACAATGTATATGAGTTGCATGTGTACAATACAGTGATTCACACTTCCATACAACATCCGGTGCTCATCACCACAAGTTCACTCCCTTAATCCCCATCACCTAGTTCATTCATCCTCTACCTCTTTTCTGGTAACCATCAGTTTGTTCCCTATAATTAAGAAAGTGTTTCTTGATTTGTCTCTCTTTCTCTCTTATTTTTTCCCTTTGCTTTTTTTCCCTTAAATTCTATATATGAGTGAAATCATATGGTATTTGTCTTTCTTACATGGACTTGTTTTGCTTAGCATAATACTCGCTAGCTCCATCCATGTTGCAAATGGCAGGATTTCATTTTTTATGGCTAAATAATATTCCTCTCTCTCTCTCTCTCTCTCTCTCTCTCTCTGTGTGTGTGTGTGAGAGAGAGAGAGAGAGACCTCTTTTTTTTTTTTTCAGTAGGCTCCATACCAAACATGGAGCCAGACATAGGGCTTGAACTCATGACTGCTGAGATCAAGACCTGAGCTGAGATCAAGAGTCAGATACTTAACTGACTGAGCCACTTAGGTGCCCCCCCCACCTCTTCTTTGTCCATTCATCGATCGATGGACACTTGGGCTGCTACCATATCTTGGCTATTGTAGATAATGCTGCTATAATCATCAGGGCGCATGTATCCCTTTAGCGTTTTGAATCCTTTGGGTAGATACCCAGTAGCTCTATTGCTGGATCATGAGGTAGTTCTATTTTTAACTTTTTGAATAACCGTCATAATGTTTTCCACAGTGGCTACACCAATTTGCATTCCCACCAACAATGCAACAGGGCTCTTTTTTGTCTACATCCTTGTCAGTACCTGCTGTTTCTTGTATTGTTGATTTTAGCCATTCTGACAGGTTTTAGGTGACACTTCATTGTAGTTTTGATCTGCATTTCCCTGGTGATCAGTGACGTTGAGCATCTTTTCATGTGTCTGTTGGCCTTCTGAATGTCTTCTTTGGAGAAATGTCTGTTAGTGTCTTCTGCCCATTTTTAATTGGATTATTTGGTTTTAGGGTGTTGATTTGTAATAGCTCTTAATGCATTTTGGATACTAATCCTAATTACGAATTATTGTGTATGTCATTTGAAAATATCTTCTCCTATCCCGTAGATTGCCTTTTAGTTTTTGTTGATTGTTTCCTTCACTGTGCAGAAGCTTTTTTTTTTTTTAAGATTTTATTTATTTATTTGACAGAGATCACAAGTAGGCAGAGAGGCAGGCAGAGAGAGAGAGGAGGAAGCAGGTTCCCTGCTGAGCAGAGAGCCCGATGTGGGGCTTGATCCCAGGACACTGGGACCATGACCTGAGCCGAAGGCAGAGGCTTTAACCCACTGAGCCACCCAGGCGCCCCTGCAGAAGCTTTTTATTTTGGTGTACTACCAGTAGTTTATTTTTGCTTTTATCCCCCTTGCCTCAGGAGACACAGCTAGAAAAAATTTGCTACAGCTGATGTCAGAGGTTACTGCCTATGTTTTTTCTAGGATTTTTATGGTTTCAGGTCTCACATTTAGGTCTTTAATCCATTTTGAATTTATTTATTTATTTAATTCAAAAAAATTTTTAAAGGTTTTATTAGAGAAAGAGAGCATGAGCAGAGGGGAGGGACAAAGGGAGAGGGAAGAGCAGGCTCCCTGCTGGCCAGGGTGCCCGACACAGGGCTCAATCCCAGGACCTAGGGATCATAACCTGAGTGGAAGGCAGACACTTAACTGACTGAGCCACCCAGGCACACCTATATTTATATAATTTTTTAAAGATTTACTTATTTATTTTAGAGAGAGAGCGAGAGCGAGTGAGCATGCGCACAGGGGGAGAGGCCAAGGGAGAAGGAGAAGGAGAATCCAAGCAGACTCCCTGCTAACCACAGAGTCCAGTGTGCGGCTTGATCCCAGGACCCAGAGATCATGACCCAAGTGAAAATCAACAGTCAAACACTTAACCAACTGAGCCATCCAGGCACCCCATTTTGAATTTATTTTTATGTATGATGTAAGAAAGTGGTCCATTTTCTTTATTTTGCATGTTGCTGTCCAGTGTTCCCAATATTATTGTTGAAAGGACTGTCTTTTCCCCATTGGATAGTCTTTCCTGCTTTGTGAAAGATTAGTTGGCCACAGAGTTGTGGGTTTATTTTGGGGCTTTCTAGTCTGTTCTATTGACCTATTGTCTATTTTTTGTGCCAGTACCATGTTGTTTTGATTACTACAGCTTTGTAATGTAGCTTGAAGTCTGTTATGATGCCTCTAGCTTTATTTTTCTTTTTCAAGATCACTTTGGCTATATGGGGTCTTTTGTGGTGTCATATAAAATTTTAGAATTGTCTGTTCTAGTTCTGTGTAAAATCCTCATGGTATTTTTTTTTCCCTCATGGTATTTTGATGGAGATTGCATTAAATATGTGGATTGCTTTGGGTAGTACAGACATTTTAACAATAGTTGTCCTTCTAATCCATGAGCATGGAATGTCTTTCCATTTCTTTGTGTCATCTTTAATTTCTTTCATCAGTGTTTTTATCGTTTTCAGAGTACAGATCTTCTAACTCTTTGTTTATGTTTATTCCTAAGTATCTTATTATTTTTGGTGCAGTTAGAAATGAGATTGACTCCTTAATTGCTCTTTCTGCTGCTTCATTTATTGATGTATAGAAATGCAACAGATATCTATACATTGATTTTATATCTTGTGACCTCAGTGAATGAGTTTATCAGTTCTGTGAGGTTTTTTTTGATGGAATCTTTCAGGTTTTCTTTTTTAAAAATTGTATTTATTTATATTTAGAGAGAGAGTGCATGAGAGCAGGAGGACAGAGGAAGAGAGAATCTCAGTCACACTCTGCACTGGGTACAGAGCCTGACATGGGGCTCAGTTTCATGACCCTGAGATCATGACCTGAGCCAAAACTAAGAGTTGGGTGCTTAACTGACTGAGCCACCCAGGTGCCCGTTGGGTTTTCTATATAGGGTATCATGTCATCTGCAAATAGTGAAAGTTTTACTTCTTCCTTACCAATTTAGATGCCTTTTATTTCTTTTTGTTGTCTGATTTCTGTGGCTAGGACTTCCAGTACTATGTTGGACAAAGGTAGCGAGAGTGGACATCCCTGTTTGTTCCTGACATTAGGGGAAAAGCTTTTCTTTAGATATTTGTTATAATTTTCCTGTGAAGCCATTTGGTCCTAGATTTTGTTTGTTGGGAGTTTTTTGATTAGTGATTCAATTTCTGCTGGTTATTGGTCTGTTCAAATTGTCTATTTCTTTCTATTTTAGTTTTGGTAATTTATATGTTTCTAGGAATTTATCCACTTCTTGGTTATTCAATTTGTTGGCATATAGTTTTTTACAATATTCTCTTACAATTGCTTCTGTTTAAGTGGTGTTGGCTGTTATTTCTCCTCTCTCACTTGTGATTTTATTTGAGTCCTTTCTCTTTTTTTCTTGATAAGTCTGGTTAGAGATTCATCAGTTTTATTGACTTTTTTTTTGAAGAACCAGATCTGTTTCATTGATCTGTTCTATTTGTTTTTTTTTTAAATTTCTATGTTATTTATTTCTGCTCTAATATTCATTTCCTTACTTTTGATGATTTTAGGTTTTTGTTTGTTCTTTTTCTAGCTCCTTTAGGTGTAAGGTTAGGTTGTTTATTTGAGGGGTTTTGGGGTGTTTTGGCTTCTTAGGGTATGCCTGTATTTCTAGAAACTTTCCTCTTTGAACCAATTTTGCTGCATCCCAAAGATTTTGGACCATTGTGTTTTCATTTTCATTTGTTTCCAAGTACTTTTTAATTTCTTCTTTAGTTTCTTGATTGACCCATTAATTGTTTAGTAACATGTTATTTAACCTGCATGTATTTGCGTTTTTTCCAGGTTTTTCCTTGCGGTTGACTTCTGGTTTCATAGTATTATGGTCAGAAAATAGGCATGGTAAGATTTCAACATTCTTGAATTGGTTGAGGCTTGTTTTATGGCCTAATATCTGGTCTATTCTGGAGACTGTTCCATGTCTTGTAAAGGATGTGTATTCTATTTTAGGATGGAATGTTAAATCCATCTGTTCCAGGGTCTAATTCAAATCCATGGTTTCCTTGTTGATTTTCTGTTTAGATGATCTGTCCATTGATGTGAGTGAGGTGTTAAAGTCCCCTACTATCATTGCATCACTATCAATTATTTCCTTTATGTTTGTTATTAACTGTTTTATATATTTGGGTGCTCCTCTGTTGGATGCATAAACTTTTATAGTTGTTATATCTTCTTTTGAGATTGTTTGTCCCCTT
The DNA here is from genome assembly GCF_010015895.1 of Lontra canadensis. NCBI lineage: Eukaryota > Metazoa > Chordata > Mammalia > Carnivora > Mustelidae > Lontra > Lontra canadensis. Next base: position 1,243,009 of record NW_022631117.1, on the reverse strand, counting down.
TATTATTATGTAGTATCCTTCTTTGTCTCATTAGTCTTTGTTTTAAAGTCTGATTTGCCTGATGTAAGTATTGCTACTCAGGCTTTCTTTTGACATATGTTTGCATGATAGTTGTTTCTCCATCCCCTCACTTTTAACCTGCAGGTATCTTTAGGTCGAAAATGAGTCTCTTGTAGGCAACAAAGAGATGGGTCTTGGTTTCTTACTTATTCTGTTACCCTATCTCTTTTGATCAGAGCATGTAGTCCATTTATATTCAAAGTAATTATTGATAGATATATATTTATTGTCATTTCATTATTTGCTTTGTGTTGTTTCAGAAGGTGTTTTCTGATTTTTCTTGTATTTCTTTCATGGTTTGCTTATTTTCTTTAGTGATATATTTGGATTTCTTTCTCTTTATTCTTTGCATATTTATTGGTGTTTTTTGATGTGTGGTTACCATTAGGTTTGTATATAACATCTTCTGCATGTTGCAGTCTACATTAAGTTGATTGCTGTTTTAAGTTTGAACCCATTTTTTACTCTTCTCTTCCCCACGTTTTAGGTATATGCTGTTATATTTTATTTCCTTTTATTTTGTGAGTTTCTTGACCGATTTTTTTACAGTAATATTCATTTTTCCTGCTTTTGTGTTTCCTAACTTAATACTGTCAATTTTGGCCTCTCCTTTCCAGTCAGAGAGTCCCCTTTATTATTTCTTGCAGGGCTGGTTTAGTGGTCATGAACTATAGATTTTGTTTGTCTGGGAAACTTTTTATCTCTCCCATTCTGAATGATAACTTTGCTGAGTAGAGTATTCTCGGCTGCACATTTTTCCCAATCAGCACTTTGATACATCATGCCACTCCCTTCTGGCTTGTGAAGTTTTCATTGAAAACTCTCCTGCCAGCTTTATGGGTTTTTCTTTGTAAGTTACTGTCTTCTTTTGTCTCGTTGCTTTTACATTTTTTTCTTTATCACTGTATTTTGCCAATTTAATAATAATATCTTGATGTGAGTCTGCTTTTGTTGTTTTTGGTGTAAGTTCTCTGTGCCTCCTGGATGTGGATATCTCTTTCTTTTCCCAGGTTAAGGAAGTTGACAGATGTTAATTTTTCTTTTTTAAAGACTTTATTTACTTATTTATTTATTATTTGTTTGAGAGACAGAGCCAGAGAGAGAGAGAGAGAGAGAGCGAGCATGAGCAGAGGGGAGGGGCAGAGGGAGAAGCAGACTCCCCACTGAGCAGGGATTCTGATGTGGGGCTCCATCCTAGGACCCTAGGATCATGACCTGAGCCGAAGGCAGGTGCTTAATCGACTGAGCCATCCAGGTACCTCCAGCTGTTTTGTTTTTTTTTTTTCAAATAAATTTTCTGCCCCCTTTTCTCTATCTTCTTTTGTGACTCCTATGGTATGAATGTTACTACATTTGAAGAAACCATTCAGTTCCCTACATCCGTTCTCATTTTGCATAATTCTTTTTCTCTCTTTTGTTCCACTTGATTACTTTCTGTTACTCTGTCTTTTAGGTCATTAATTTGTTTCTCTGCTTCTTCTGTTCTCTGTTCGTTCTATCATATGTGTTTCTCTTTCATTTATTATGCTCTTTATCTCTGCTCTTGGCTCTGTGTTAAAGTCTCCCTCATGTCTTCCACTCTTTTCTCAAGTCCAATGAGTATGTTTATGATCATTACTTTAAATTCTCCATTAGGCACGCTACTTATATCTGTTTTTGCTTAAATCTCTGGTTGTGGCCTTGTCCTGTTCTTTCATTTGGGATAACTTTCTCTGTTTTCTCATTCTGTGTGAGTCTCTGTGCCTGTTTCTGTGTGTTGGAAAAGTCAGCTGTATCTCCTGGTCTTCGGGGTAATGGCTTATGAAGAAGAGGCCTTGTTGTGTCCTGCTGTGTAGTGTCCTCTGCTTTCTAGGGCCTCCTGCTTTCAGGAGCATCTCCAGTGTGTGCTGCATGTGCTCTGCTGTTTTGTCCTGGCTGCTTTATCCTTTAGACCAGTTGTCTGTAGAGGCTCTGTTTGCCTGTTGTGGACAGTGTTTGGTCCCTGTTGGATGTGACATGCTTTAACTAGGTATGCTCTGGTCTGTTTGTGAAGTGAGACCCATCACCACCATTGCTGGAGCAAAGGCTCGACAAAACTACCACAATGGGAGACATGATGTTGGCAGGAGTTGGAGTCAATCTTTTGGAGGAGGGGGCTCACCATGCTGGGCCTCAGGCAAGCATGACTTGGAGTGGTGGTTATTCTGGATTTTGGGGGGCAGGGTAGGGGTAGGACTTCGTGTAAACAAGTTAAATAGTGAGTGTCACCCCACAGGCGGTCCTGTGTTTATGTTGAGGGGCAGGGGAGGGAAATGGCCCTAGCCAGTTCCTTTGTTTCAGGAGGGGGATTGTCTCCCTGTGAATGCTGTCTCTCTGGGATGTGCTCAGAGATGAGCAAATAAATTACCCACTGTGTGCCCCAGGCACACTTTAGATCTCTCTCCTCATGCTGTGTCTCTGTGGGCTCTTTGCCCTGTACTTTCTCTGAGAGCAACCCCAATGCCCTCTGAGCTTTCCAGAGCCAAGCATACTCGACCCTTAAAACTCTAGGTTTTAAGCCCTGCTGGTTGTAGGAACTCAGGAAATTCAGACCCTTTCAATTGTTCATCCTTTTGATGTCAAATCTAGGAATTGTCTGCCTAGCTCTAGGTATCAAAGTTTTTCCTCCTGTGTTTTTTTTCTTTTCTCAAAGTTTTATAATTTTCCATTTTCCATTTAGGTGCATGATCCATTTAAACATGTGAGGTTTAGGTCAAAGTTTGTCTTCCCTTTGGCAATTCCTTTTTTTAGAGCTTCTAAATTATGAATTTAATTCCTGTAGTGGATTATAGGACTATCCCAATTGTTTATTCCATTTTGGTAGAGTTTTTAAAACCATCTGTTCGATCTGCTGCATTTATGAGTGTAAAGTCATTCATATTCCCTTATCCTTTCACTGACTGTAAGATTTGTAGTGTTATCCTCATGTTTTAGTCCTGATATTGCTGATTTGTATCTTCTCTTTTTTAAATTTACTTTTTGTAATTTTTTTTAGAGGGAGAGAGAACACGCACGGATGGAGGGGCGGAGGGAGAGGCAAAGAGAGAATCCCAAGCAATCTCCACACCCAGCACAGTGACCAACATGGGCCTTGATCTCTTGATCCTGAGATCATTACTTGAGCTAAAATCAAGCATCAGACACTTAATAAACTGAGCCACACAGAGACCCCTAAGTTTTTGTTTTGAGAGAGAGAGAGAGAGAGACAGAGCAAGTGGCAGGGGGAGGGGGAGAAGGAGAGGGAGAGAGAGAATCTTAAGCAAGCTTCATGCCAAGTGCAGAGACTGATGTGGGGCTCGATCTCACAACCCTGAGATCATGCATGACCTGAGCCAGAATCAAGAGTCAGACACTTAACTGACTGAGCCACCCAGGTGCCCCTATCTTTCTTAAGCCTAATTAATGTTGTTAGAGGTTTATCCATTTTAATAATTTTTTTAAAGAATCAACTTTTTTCATTAATTTCTGTTTTCTGATTTTCAATTTCATTGATTTCTGTATTTGTCTTTATCATTTCATTCTTTCTGTTTGCTCTGTGCTCTTTTTTCTAGTTTCATGGGGTAGGGACTCAAATTATTGAATTGAGTCCTTTACCTATTTCTAACATAAGCATTTAGTTCTATAAATTGCTCTCTCAGTACTACTTCAGCTGCATTCCACATACTTTAATAGGTTGTATTTTCATTTTACGATGAAAATTGAGAGGGAGGCAAACTGTAAGAGCCCCTGAACTCTAGGAAACAAAATGAGGGTTGCTGGAGGGGAGTTTGGTGGAGAGCGGGGGGATGGGGTAATTGGGTGATGGCATTGAGGAGGACACTTGATGTAATGAGCACTGGATGTTGTATACAACTGATGAATCACTAAATTCTACCTCTGAAACTAATAATACAGTATATGTTAATTAAATTGAATTTAGATAAAAAAATTTTAAAAAGTGGGATTGCTGGATCATATGGTAGTTTTATTTCTAATTTTTTCAGGAACCTCCATATGGTTTGTTGTAGTGGCTTCACCACTTTACATTCCCACCAGCAGTGCGTGAGAGTCCCCTTTTCTCTACATCATTACCAGCATTTGTTATCCCTTTTCTTTTTGATAATATACACTCTAACAGGTATGGGATGATATCTCTTTGTGGTTTTGATTTACTTTTTCTTGATTTGTGATGTTGGCCTTTTGTCTATCTGCTTTAGAAAAACGTCCATTCAGGTCCTTTATTCATTTTATTTTATTTTTTATTTTAATTTATTTATTTGACAGATCACAAGTAGGCGGAGAGGCAGGCAGAGAAACAGAGGAGGAAGCAGGCTCGATCCCAGAACCCTGGGGTCATGACCTGAGCTGAAGGCAGAGGCTTTAACCCACTGAGCCACCCAGGCGCCCCTCCTTTACTCATTTTAAAATCAGATTATTTTTTGTTTGTTTGCTTTTTTCTATCGAGTTGTAGGAGTTCCTTATATATTTTGGATTTTAATCACTTATCACATAAATGATTGGCAAATATTTTCTCCCATTCTGCCTTTTCGTTTTCTTTTCGATATTTCAAAAAATATATCATTTTTGTTGTTGTTGCGCCGAAGGTTTTCAGTTTGCTATTGACTTACTTGTTTATTTTTGCTTTTGTTTCTTGTGCTTTTGCTGGCATGTCCAGAAAAATCATTGTGAAGACCAATGTGAAGGAACATTTTTCTTCTTTCCTTCTAGGAGTTCTAGTTTTAGGTCTTGTGTTTAAGTCTTCAACCCAATTGGAGTTAATTTTTGCGAGTGGTATAAGGTAGGGGTCCACTTTCATTATTTTGCATGTGAATATCTAGTCTTCCAAGGGCCATTTCTTGAAGATACTATCCTTTCCAACAATTTAGTGTTCTGGACTCCCTTGTCAAATATTAGTTGACTATATATGTGTGGGTTTATTTCTGGCCCCTTGATTCTGTTTGTCTATTTCTGCTTCTTTTTCTTTGTCTCTAAATAGAAGACAAGCTTATGCTTTTACTGTGGTATCAGTCTGTTCAGCTATCCAGTTTCATCAATTTCACCCTAAATTATATTTTTAAAGAACACCTAGATTGATGGGAATAATATTATTGACTTGTTCATATTTTGAGATCCTTGAGAGCTATTTTGAATATGATATGGTGAGGAAATCAAGTTGAATTTACAAAATGAATCCCTGTTCTCTCATAATTTGTTATATAGAGATAATTCTTATATCCCAAGTCATGTATATTTAATGAGCAAATGCTTGAAGTCTAGTTCAGGGTGAGCTTGCAAAGAAGTGGAAATTATTTTCTTTGTTCACATCTATAAAGAAAATAAATCATTCCTTACAATTTCTTTAAGCCATGTGATGTCAGATTTGATAACCATTCCTCTCATCATGAAATCAACAAAATCTGAGACAGGTCTAGGAAGATGGTGGTGGAGTAGGAGGACCCAAGGCTCACCTTGAACCCATGAATACAATAGATAACCATCAAATCATCCTAAACACCCCAGAAATCAACCTAAAGGCTGACAAAACTAATGCCACAACTAAAGGGAGAGAAGAGGTCATGTCAAAGAAGGTAGGAAGTGTGGACACATGGTTTAGGGCAGAAACAGATGCTGGCAGTAAAAAAGAATGAAATCTTGGCATTTGCAATACCATGGATGGAGCTAGTATGGAACATAGTATTATGTTAAGTGAAGTAAGTCAGTTAGAGAAGGACAAATACTATATGATTTCACTCTTATGTGGAATTTAGGAAACAGAACAAATGAGCAAAGGGAAATAAAGAAAGGCAAAACAGAGAACACAGAGGGGAGGTAGGTGGGGGATGGGTGAAATAGGCGATGGGGATTTAGAAGGGCACTTGTGGTGAGCACCAGGTGATGAATGGAAGTGTTGAATCACTATATTGTACACCTGAAACTCATATTACACAATATGTTTACTAACTGGAATTTAAATAAAACTTAAACAAAAACAAAATCTGAGACATAGAATGGTGAAATTTGGACTTCTTACTAAAACATATTCCTAAGGGTTCATATTCTATCTCTGGGCAATAATTCCCAAAAATATTCTGATAGGGGACTAGTGGCCTTCCTTCAGGGGAGTGGATGAGTGAGGGATCTCCCAAGAATTGAAGAGACGTAGTGAGCCCAAACCAGTTCTACAACTATGGCTCATGGCTGTGGATTCAGATCCTAGAGCACCAATATCTGAGTCACTTTGGGCAAATCATTTTCCTTCTCAGAGATTCAGGAAAGAACTTAGTGCTCTTTAGTGATCTTTATCATCTCATCTGTATGGGCTCAGTGGCTCCTTTGGGAGGACATTGATAATTGAGTTGCAACCATTCTGTTCTAAAATCTGACTTTTAGCTGCATCTAGAATGGTTCACATCACCTCCTCAGAGGCATCATGCCTAAAAGTTGGGTTGCCATTTTCCTCCCTCTGCTATTGCCGACACTTGCATATACACACATATAGATGTAATATTTTCATTCACCAGATATTTGTACAGAGATTCTGTGATTGTAGAAATGAAAAAGGCTTGAATGGCTAAACGATAACCACAAAGGTGCAGAAGTGAGTACTTTGTTTTGAATTCGGTCATTCTGAACCTTTGACCTCTGGTAGTGGTTCAGTCACTTAGCTGTTTTATGTGACTCTTCATATGCCTGGTCCCATTTCAATTTTGAATTTTCTTAGTATCACTTAACTCACTTCTCTTTAAAAGCTATTTTGTAATAATATGTCATTTATATGTAAACTTATGACTTTTTCTTGTTTTCAATAAAAGAATGCTCATTGGTATTTATCAGCTGAAATATGGTTTTTGTCATTCTACTAAGAGGTAAAGAGTCCCTAATATGGTCTCTAAGTCCTAAAAGACTTTAATACTTCTTTGCTTATCTTTGATCAACTTAGTTATAGAACTCTAATTATATAAAAAAATGTAACTATCATAATGTCAACTACATTTAACCTTCTTGATATCCCATGATTCTTTGCACTAAGGGCACAAGGCCAGGTCTTTGCTGACTGCTTGATAACTGAATGAGTGATTATTCTCCTTGTTAATGGACAATGATATAGAAAACTCTTCCATATGTACAGAATATTAATGAGAAGCTGCACAAGCTGAGATAAGACTATAAGATGCTGCAAGCAATCACTTATAAGAACATTATAAAAAATATTACTCGTCAAGGATGTAGCCAGACTGGGGGGTCTCTGTGTGACGAATGAGGAGGAAAAGGGCAGGACACACTCCTACCCACATGAATGAGTAATTTGCAAACAACAATGTTTCTTCTATGATTTCTAATACTGAGTTTTCCATTAAAATTTAAAAAGTACTTTTTGGGATAGCATTGCAGATTTTGAAATGGGGAGGGGAAACATCTTGCTTCCGTCTCAGCCTCTTTAATGCTTTCTCTGCCAGCTACAGTGTGTCCTTCATGAAAAATGTTGCTGAGATGACTGCTAAAGAAATCTCAAGCAACCCCAAGAAACTGGTCTATCCAATTTGTTTTCATTTTTGGGTATTGTTTCTAATTGGAAAATTTAAGAAAGCCATTCTTCTCATCTGTTTTCTGGGATGATATCCCCCCAAAAGAAGGAATATTCATCGGATGTTGTTTAATTCTCCGCTTCACTTCACTTGGGCTCTGTAAATAGGATCTCTGATTTAGTTCTGATAGATGCATGGGATATCATAGCCACAAGGGGCTGAGAGACCATCTAAGCCTGTTTTTCCTCAACTGAGTAATATAGAGACCACTTTTAAAAGGGGAAAAATTCTGACTGACCCCCAGTGTCACTTAAATTATGTTTAGAATGCTATTAAAGTAGGAGTATAATAATATAAAGGAAATGTGTAGTTTAACATATAATATATTGCTACATATAAATATATATCTTTAAACATGCACATAAAACTAGGTATCAACTTAGAACTTGTGTGATAATTACCTTCTCCCTCTCCTTTCTTCTAGTCAAAGGAGGATAACTGCATCATATACAGGGCTTTTGTTTAGCTGGAACATATCTTTTGTCTAATACGCCCACCTTTGTGGGGGTTTTGTCTGGCTTTTAACAATTACAACAACACTGTACTTGGTTACCATTCAACTGTTAACACAAACACATAAATGGACAGAAAAATAGCATGACAGTACTTCATTATAAGACTCTACCTTTGGAAACTTTAAAATAAATGATCATAGTAATGGGAAAAACAACATTGGAATATTCTAATAGCAACAGTCTCCCCTAATACATCTGCAGAGTCTGGTTTGAGAAACCTCAGTCTAGACCAGTCCTTTTCTTTTCTAAAAGGACAACTGTTAAGCCAAGTCGTAAACAAGCCAGAAGTAGACCTAGAACCAGAATCTAGAACTGAACCAGTGAAGTACAGTAAATTTTCTGCAAAGCAATTTTGCTTCTATTTGTATAATTTGGACTTATCTCATCTAAGAGCAGAGTCACAGTAACACCACTTTGCATTATCTCCCCTGACACTGGGAGGTTTATATCACTTAGGGACTCACAAAGTTTAGTCCCTTTACTGTTGTTACCAGCTTTTTACTTGAAGTCCTATTTGTTGTGACAAGAGAATCGATGTCTTACTTTTATGTTGATGCTATTAGTATTGAAAGTATGAGGAACAGGTGATAATAGGAAAAGTTTCTGGAAAAAAAAAAACAGGTTAGGAAAAAAGATCAAGGCTCCTGGCCCTGGCATTGTGCATTTGGCCAAGGCAATGAGTTTAGATAGTTGGAACCGTGACAAGTTCTAAGACTTGTAGATAGTCGTTACTGAGGTCCTAAATCCCATGTTTATCCCCAGATAAACATAAAAGTCGCTGGCTGAGGAGCTATCCACATTTCTTCTCTCGACCTCAGTTTCGCGATGTGTATGGTGAGGCTGTCGGTGAAGCTTTCAGCTCTGCTATGATATGATGATATAAATGAGCGGATTGTTGCTGCCCTGCTCTTTTCACTTTATTTCCCCCCTGTAATTTGGTTCATATGAGACATGTCATATGAAATGTGATATATCCAAGCAAAATACAGTTTGCTCTGAGATGTTTTTGATGCCCTTAAAATCAGAGAGACGTAAATTGTTTTATGCTTCATGGTTAGGTACATTGATCACAAGTGCAAATGGGTTCAATTTTACTTGCTATCCCTTCTATTTTATTTTAGTTTTTAAATTTAATTTAAAGTTTTGAGCGAAGTACTATGTTGTACCTGTATAAAGGCAGAAATTACAGGAATAATTTGTTGTTGTCCCCATCAAATGAAACACGCAGTGGTGTTTATGTGACACCTTGAAGGATGGATAGGATTTGGAAGACCAATAGGTAAAAATGGATGGCATTTGAAGTTGGGGAGGAGGCTGGTCAGATGAGAGTTTGAACTTGATAAGCAGACAACAAGAAGATGTTCTCAGAGAAGCTGAGCATTAAACAGCAAGTCACGCTGGTTGGTTTTGTTTGCTCTTTGAGGATGATGTGTTCTTTCCCTCCTCTAAAACTCCCTGAGCACTTTGACCCTTCTTGAAGACTGCTTTGGGTGACCTTAAAAAACTCACTTGGGCTTTAGTTTCCTCATCTGTAAAACGAGGGCATGAGAGTAGATAAGATGGACATGATTCACTGTCAGTCTCTCTGTCTGTGTCTTTCCTAAGACATTCCCGCGATGGCATCTCATCGGTGAAGGGTCTTACTTTTAACAGCAGCTATCTCCTACCTGTGTGCGGGTGGGAAGATACGTATAATTTGGGAAAACAAATCCCGCAGATGATTCTCCTACCAACTTTAAAATCATTAGACTCCATAATTATAAAAGTTTTTCCCAGTATGCAGAAAAAATGAATCACGTTTTTATAAGGTATGATCCTTTTGGCTGCAATTAACAGAATACCCATCTAAAAGTGGCTGAAAGGACACCTAAAGTCCCTAAAAAGGACATTTTGTTATGTCACATCCAGAGGTAGGTTGTTCTAGAACTACTTAATCCAGTGGCTCAGAAATGTCCTCAGAGCTGTGTTTTTTCTTCTTCCCAGTCTTTCTACTCTTTAATCTTTCTGCAATCTTTCTGACTCTATGTCATCCTCAGCACCTTCAGAGTGATGGTGTCTCCCCTCTTGGTTGCAAAATGGCTGCAGCAGCTCCAGATATCATATGCAGAAAAATCTATGTCTGATGAAGGGAAAGAGGGGGCATTTCTTTTTTTTTTCTTGTATTATGCAGGAAAACCTCTAGCCAACTTGCCTCAGGTTCCGTTGGCCAGATAAGCGATAGTCACATACTCATTCTTAGCTGCAAGAGAGGGTTAGAATATGGGTATATAGTGAGAGGTAATTCTGCCTCAATAGGAGAAAGGGGGAGGAAAATGGGTGTTGGGAAAGCAACTAATAGTGACTGCCACATATGTCCTTTTTCCAACACTTATCATTACCACCTCCCCCCTTCCTTTATGTAGCCGCTGGCTAATTAAAGCTAAGTATTTAGCATAAATCAGGGCTTTTGTGAATTACCTGAATAATTAGAGTCATTGTAAGCCCAGGGCCCTTATTTTATTTCATCCAAAAGTTTAATGATAAATGGGCTTCCATTGCCCAAAATGAGCTTCTCTGGTGCCGAAACCGGATGTAATTTTTTTTTTTTTATTGAATTGGGCTTTAGGAAAATAACTTAAAGTGTACAGGGATTGTGATAAAGAACAGCTTAAATTCTCAAATTTTTTTTTGATTTACAAATCTCCATCAGCTACCAAAAATAAGACCAGATTAAAGGGGTATGTGAATATTTCATGTGAAATTAGGAATATGTTGCTAAAAATCAGGAATGAGTTTAGAGCTATGACCATGAATAAATTGTGAAATATCAGCTTACTTCTCTGCCACAACACTGACCTAAAGAAGCTTTTCTGTTTCCCCAGCAACCTCACAAGGCATTAGCTTGCTTCCCTCAGAGTAAATTAAATGTGATTTTCAAGTACCACACTTCATTATTTCAGAAATCACAATACCTTGCAGAAATAAGAACATTTCATAAATCATATTGGAGTTTATTTTTAAGCCAGAGCAGAGAAAGTATTTATTTGGTAAATTTTTTCTAAGTCTACTAAATTTCCAAGGACTTATAAATTATCTCCGTGAGGAAGTGGTAAATGGGACATAGTCTGTTCAGTTTATTTAAAATACATTAGTGATTGCCTGGTCATATTTTTTAAAAAGAGTTTTATTTACCAGGTACATGAGAAAGATAAAACCCACATCTCAGACGAACTATCGAACTTTATGATCAACAGCTCCAGAGGATAAAAATTGTATAAATGCTAACAATCCTTTTCTAAAGTCAAGTTCTCTTGTTCATGCATCCTAAGTTCATGCATCTGCCCTTAGTGCATATATTATGTATGTCTTATACACACATGGGTATACCCACATATACACATTCCATGCGGTGTGTACCCAAAAGTGGTATATTTTAAGTTTTGGATAAATGATTATTTTAACACCTAAGCTGTCTCTAGCCACGTCATTTTTTAAAAAATTCTTATAACCCAAATTGACATCAGAACTTATTTTTTAAACTCTTTAATAATCAGCTTTTAAAGGGCTTTTGAATTTAACCTGTATCTCTAGTACTTAGCCCAGTCTGCGTTAGATGGGCTTTATCCGGGTACACAACTGGCTCCCGACTAGACTGTGAGTAACTTGAAACTGGGTGAGTGTCCTGTTTATGAGCCATCTGTGGAAGCAAGCAAGGTGTCTTGTGACAGGTAAGTCATCAATAATGTTTCTTTAATCAAATCGCTTAGTATGTGGCTAGAGCTAAGACTTTGCTTTCTCCAGAGCGGTGGTCTCCAGAGTGGGTAAGATAATCCATCCAGGAAGTAGAAAGGAAATATGAAAATTTGCATTTATTTTGATTTTAATAAGAAATAAATGGATCTTCAGTAATAGTTATAATATGTGATTTGCTAGTGGTCCAAGCATATAATTTAATATATATATATATTAGGAGCACATGCTCAGATATTATCACTGGTAAGGGTAGAGATTACAGAAGTTTGGAGACCACTGCTTGAGTTGTAGAACGTGCAGGTGGGCTAGATTCCTGATGTGGGAGGCACTCTGTCCTCCAGACCTTCTTGAGCTGCTGACAGATGCTCTGAATTCTTCCACGTTATCTCTTTCTTTGTTATGGTCAGGAGTATAGACCGGAGTCAGTCAGATCCGGACTTGAATTCTCGTGCTGTTACTTGGATTTATATGACCTTAGATAAAACAGTTTACTTCCTAGTCTTTCTTTTAAAATGGGGATAAAAATGCATACGTTACAGGGTAGTTGTGAAAGTCAGTAGATAATCAAGTAATTAATATTTGGTTAAAACTCAGCAAATGTCAGCTGCTTTCACCATACACATGTAGGCTGTTGGAAATCAGTCATCAGTACTTTTGCATAAATGAGTTTGGGATTCTTTTTTCAATTGTGATAAAAACACACATAACATAAAATTTACCATTTTAACCATTTTCAAGTGAAAAATTCAGTGGCATCGCTATGCTCTGAGTGTGTCTTCCAAAACTCAGACGTTGAAATCCCGGCCCCCAAAGATGATGGTATCAGGTGGTGGGGACTTTGGGAGGTGCTTGCAGTCATAAGAGTGGAGGCTTCACAGATGCGAGCGGTGCTCTCATAAACGAGGTTCCAGAGAGATGCCGAGTCCCTTCGGCCATGTGACAATGCAGCGAAAAGGCACTGGCTGAGAACCAGGACGAGGGCCCTGCTGAGAATACAGCCATGTGGTGCCTTGATCTCAGACTTCCAGCTTCCAGAACTGTGAGAAATAAATTTCTCTTGTTTGCCAGTTATCCCGTGTGTGGGATTTTGTTGTAGCAGCCTGAATGGACTGAGGCAAGCATTTAGTACATTGACAATGTTGTGCAGCCATCGCCACTGCCTAATTCCAGGAACTGTTTCATCACCACAAATGGAAAACCCCATACCAACTAAGCAGTCACTTCCTATTCCTGACTGCTCCTTCCCCCCAATCCCTGGAAACCATGAATCGGGTTTGTGTCTCTATGGATTTGCCTGTTCTGAATATTTCATATAAGTGGGATCATATATTATTGGGTCTTTTAGGACTGGCCTCTTTCACTTGCATGTTTGCAAGGTTAATTCCTGCTGTAGCACGTATCAGAAGTTCATTCTTCTTAATTGCTGAGTAATATTCCATTGTATGATACCCTACATTTTATTTTTCCAACCATCAGTTGATGGACATTTGGGTTGTTTCCACCTTTTTACTACTGTAGATAGTACCGCTGTGGACATTTGTGTAGACAGTTATGTGTGGACGTATGATTTCAACACGGATATACCTAGAAACAGAATTCTGGATCATAATGGTTGGAGCTTGAACATTCAGTCTTGGGTGTCCATGTGGGAGGACGTGAGAATCCTCATGTACGTGGCATAGCCTGGGTCGGAGTGGGAGGAGAGGAAGGGGTGGTCTGGGGTCAAGGGGCTGGTGTTCCACTCACTGCCACATTCTGACTCAGCACTACTAGGGATTTGAGAATTCTGTATTTGAAACTGGCCTTCAGTGAGGCTGCAGGTGCTGTCATTTCATTTTCCCAGAAATCTCAGGGCAGATCTTTTTGCCCAGGGCACATCTCCAAGGAGGCTAAGTGTTTCTCTTGTAAGATGCTATGTCATAAACTCCTTCTAATCCAGGGGAGGGGGTTATTGAATTTCATATTCTACTAGAAGAAGAAGCCTCATCACATTGTTGGGGTGGGTGTTGGGCGAGGATTGGTAGCACCGTCAGGAAGAGACTCATGTCTCTGCTCTCCTAGTTCAGTGAGTTAGCCATTTGGTAGCATGATCCATCATCTCTGCCCAAGCACAATGGCCTTGAACTGGAAGTTCCTTTGAGTTCCAGCCCCAGGAGTATTTTTCAGAGACAGGTAGGTAAGTTGGATCACTCTACCTTGTTTTCCAAAAACCTATATATTTTTTCTTAATTGAGTAAAACTGAAAGTCCCACTCTAGGGGCGCCTGGGAGGCTTAGTTGGTTAAGGATCTGACTCTTGGTTTTGGCTCAGGTCATGATCTCATGGGTTGTAGGATCAAGCCCCGCATCCAGCTCTCCGTTCATCGGGGAGTCTGCTTGAAGATTCTCTCCTTTTGTCTACCCCCCACTCATGCACGTGCACTCTCTCTCTCTCTCTCTCAAATAAATAAATAAATCTTTAAAAACAAGAATTAAAGAAAGTCCCACTCTAGCTACTATAAAATTAAAACTCTTCCCTGATAACTTCAAGCTGATACCTGGCTGAGGACAGGGACAGAAGTTTTATTTATTTATTTATTTATTTATTTATTTATTTTAAAGATTTTATTTAGTTATTTATTTGACAGACAGAGATCACAAGCAGGCAGAGAGGCAGGCAGAGAGAGAGAGAGAGGAGGAAGCAGGCTCCCCGCTGAGCAGAGAGCCCGATGCGGGGCTCGATCCCAGGACTCTGGGATCATGACCTGAGCCGAAGGCAGAGGCTTTAACCCACTGAGCCACCCAGGCGCCCCAGGGACAGAAGTTTTAAGTTTGTTCTTCAATCTCCTGAAGTCTCCTTTTTGCTTTCTGCACTCCCACTTAGGGTTACTGAAGTTACAGATGACTTTTTGTTATTTTAAAGTAATTTCCTACTATACCAGGTACCCAACCTTGGACTTTACACTTGTAAATGTAAGATGGGATTCCCTTCGCCTACTCAGGACTCTTCCTGACTACTTCCTGCTCCCTGTGACCTTGAGGAATAATGGGGTTTCTTGGTCAGGGATGAGATGACTTCCTCACAAATCAGCTGAGTTTGTGTGAGTCCCTCCTGGGGCTTAAACCTAACTAAGCCAGCTTTGAATGATTCCTTTATCCCTGATATTTTTGTAAAGATTGTATTGATCAGTTATTAATGCCAAAGACATGTATCTTTTAAAGCAAAACAAGAACAAATACAAAACAAATCACCTCGTTTATTTATTCCCTGTACATGTGTTTGGCCCCAGACCTCAGCTAGGGTATGCGGATCTAGAAGACGAAGGCATGAGTCTCTGCCTAAACTAGGGAAGACCCCGCAAGATTATGTCACGTAACAATTGTGATGCCTATCTTTGAGTTTGTAAATGTAAGAATTTACAAGACCTGGAGTAAAACAAGACACCGTGTCTCACTGTGGCTGAACTCTGTGGAGCACACCAACTGCTTAAAACGTCAAAGGAGGGAGAAACTTCTCCAAGGGTACGAATTTGGTTGAGAGAGTATTTGAGAGAGCAAATGCTCTCAGGGCAATGAGGTTTGACTCACACAGCTCCGTGGACGTGCCGTGGTTGTGGATGCCTTCCAGTACAGCAGTAGTGTCCGTAAGGTCATGATCACACATTTGGGGCTATTTTGAATCTTTTAATCTCGTTAAGTGTGCTATATAGAGTATAGTATTTGTGTGTGCCCTGTTCACAGAGCCCCTGGGAACCAGGATTCTAGTGAAACTTGCTTCTGCTTGCTGATGAACTGTTGTTGAAGCCTCATGGAGTGCCAGGAGCGAATTCAGAGAAGAGAGAGGTGCTTTCTGGGCAGGGAGAATTAGGAAAGGCTTCATAGACAGGCTGGGATCTGAGCTAGATCTTGAAACCCATCGCACAAATACAGGGTAGAAGAAATGAGCCTAGCAACTCATGGGAAAAGGGGCTGGAGGTTCTAGTCCATGGTAAGACCATGGGTTACTATATTCCTTCACACTTTAGCACATCTATATTGGGGAAACTGCTGGAGATTGGGAGCTGAATTAGGCATGGTAGTGCTCTGGGGAATGCTCACAGTTTAGTTGGGGAAGATATGCTAATAGATAGCCGTTAGAGGTGGGAAACTATCACCTGTCACTGGAAAATAATTAGGAAGACCCTGAGCATAGGGTTCAAGACAGCATGTGGTGAGAATTGGCCAGAGGCCCAATTGTTGAGGGCCTTGTCCAATATTATAAAGAGCTCATGCTTCATCATACATGAGTCGAGAGTGCAAGATGTGATCGTCCAAGAATTTATCCTATTTCCACTGTTCAAAGATGTCATCTGTTGCTTACAACTTGCATCATTGATCCCAAAGACTTCTGTTGGGAAAGAAAGTGCTTTACGTTAAGTGTATACAGTTACTTCTCACTTTCAGACATGAAAGTGTAAAAACCATAAGCCTCAGAATTGAGGAAAGACGTGATTTGATGTAAGGATGAATTAATTGATGTTTAGGGTCTATAATGATGGAGGTGGTGCTTGCTTGGAAGATCATAATACTCCCGTCTGTCTTTTCTGGTTCGTTTTAAAGGGACCATCTGGACAAACTAAGTGCATGGGGAGAAAAGTGACGAGGCTAGGGAAAGAATTCAGCATTTCCTCTATGACAAGGACACAGGCATCCCCAGCGCTCCTGTGTACACCACACTTCATCTATCCGCAACACTCTCTTGCTGCTCTCAAGACCCAAATTTTATCTGTCTTCACCACTAGATTCTGAAATTTCACGAGGTAGCAAGTGCTGTTCCCTGCCATATCCCTAGTACCCAGCGCACCACTTGGGCTGAAATCTGGCCTTTAATATGGGTTGAATGAGGGGCACCTGGGTGGCTCAGTGGGTTAAAGCCCCTGCCTTCGGCTCGGGTCATGATCCCAGGGTCCTGGGATCGAGCCCCCGTGTCGGGCTCTCCGCTCAGCAGGGAGACTTCCCACCCTACCCCTTCTGCCTGCCTCTCTGCCTACTTGTGATCTCTGTCTGTCAAATAAATAAATAAAATCTGAAAAAAATATATGGGTTGAATGAAGGGGTGAATGAGAGCCTGAGGTGTAGAGAGGGAGACAAGGAGGGCAAATCCCTAGCATGGAGCCAGAGAATGAGGCCCAAGAGGTATGGAAAGAAACTCTAGGGAGATAGGCTGGTCTCCAATAAAGAGAATTCTTATCTTCTCGTCACCTAAAGATAAAATGGTATTTATGTACTGGAGCAGTTTTTCACCTGCTTTGGAGGCAGTCTCATGAAACCCGTGGCCAGTCTTCCCAGAAGAAAGAAAAAGCTCATACACACATACAAGCACAGCTCGCAGATACTGTCAAGGTGTTCAACAGACTTCCCATAGCCCGTCTGCGGACCCTACGTGAAGAATCCCAGTTCGTCACTTTGCAGTTAATGAATCACCTTCACATGCATCATCTCAGCAGTAGTGACACTGTGGGGACAATAAGGCTGGACCACAAAACCCATTGTGCATGTGAAGAAAATGAAGCCCCGAGAGGTTAAGCCATTTGCCCAAGGTCACAGAGTCTGTAGCTCCTGCAGGGTCTTGGGGACATGAGTCCAGGTGTACTAGACTCCAGATTCCGAGGGCTCTGCCACGCGCCACTCTTGTTTCCGCCTCTCCGAAGCCCTCAAACAGACTAGTTAACCTCTTGGCCGGCAGAGATGACGTGAGCCTTGACAGAGCGGCTGCGAGACACTTGCTAAATGTCGAAAATACAAGTCAGAAAGCGCCGGGTGCGAGTTTGCCATCCAAGAGGCTGAGGAGCGCGGCAGCAAAGGGGAGACCCTCCAGCTTGGAATCCCATTGTAGCCGCTTCCTGGGTGTGTGATCTTAGGCTGTTTGTTTCCGTTCCTTTATCGTCGAATGGAGATGATAATGCCTTCCTGTTAGTGACAGGCTGAAGTCGCACAATACGTGCACGTGCTTAGTATGGTACCTAGCACTTGGTAAACAGCCAGTAAACTCTGGCCCTGCTCAATGAATTCTAACTAGCATGGAAGTGGTTTTTATTTCCGT
Organism: Lontra canadensis; assembly: GCF_010015895.1. NCBI lineage: Eukaryota > Metazoa > Chordata > Mammalia > Carnivora > Mustelidae > Lontra > Lontra canadensis. Next base: position 1,225,059 of record NW_022631117.1, on the reverse strand, counting down.
GCGTCTCTAAGGAGGGAGTCCTGGCCCTCAGGACTGGTGCTGGAGGTGTGAGGGAGTTTTTCTGTCTTTCTCTAAACTGTGAGGTCACCTGAATATGCGGCTTTAACCCATGCCACACCGGACACTGGCCTCTTCAAGTTTGTTTTTTTTCTTTTAACAGTAGGTGTAGAAATCAGAAAAATGGGCGGAAATGACCATAATTTTTATGGTTTCAGTTGACAAAGAACCTTATATTTAATATTTGTATTTTGAAAATAAAATAACATGCCCATATTTTTCCCAATTTCAAGCAGCCTCAAGAAAGAGAAAAAGGGCACATGATGAAGTTTCCCCTTCAAAAGTAGGGGTTCCTTTAAATTGGCTAAGTGTTTAAAATAGCTATAGAAGGTTTAGAGGTATTTGTAGAGTAAGTTAAGAATTGTCACTTAGGAAATGCTGAGCGTCAGGGCAAGACAAAGAGTGGGGTAGCCGCTAGTGTGCTGGGAATTGTGTAAAACCCACAGCTTCTGACATTCCTACAGTGAAACAGAAGAAGTATTAGGCCTCCCTTGATGATTTTTGTCCTTGTCACTAATATCTGTAAATTTCCTTTTCTGGCAGATAGTTGTTGGGTTTGGAAAGATGGTTGGTGAACAGGCACCTTCAGATTTGTATGGGAGAGAATGTTTAAATTGGCTGTGGACACACGAATGTCTTGACGAAGTGACTTGAGGAGGGTTTATCTTACCACTTTTTCTAGCAGTAGAGTTTTCTAAGCCCTTTTCTTCCCTCCTAATAAAAGCGGTTGGAATGTTTTCTGGTTATGTGTGGCATTTGTAATTACAACCTACTCTGCGTGTTTTTGTACACTACTGAATTGTATTAGTCAAACTACTGGCAAATCCTTTTGGCTTAGGTTCCAACTACCTTTAATTTTCTTGGGTTTGAGAACAATTCCTTCAGGTTTTGAATAACGTAAGCTACTGACCAAGATGTCAAATTTACTATGTTATACTTTTTTTTTCCTTCCGGACTGCAAATTTCTTGGATTTTCGAGCTTTCCATAGCTCTCACAATGGAGACAAAGGCAGAAATTTCATCCATAATTTATAAAGGTCAAACAAATGGAGTAGAGACTTAGAACTCTTTAAGTGCTGGTTATTTAAAACGATGGCATCATTTTCATCTTTCTATGTAAAGTGAGGTGGAGAGTTGAGACAGTTATCTAAGAGTGGGGAAGTCCTGTATTTGCCTCAATTATTTTGTTGAAAGGCTGGCTAAATTCCTTTCTTGAATGTCATGATCTGGGCTCCCTTGACCAAGGCCAAGTTTACGTCTTCTGAACTATAAAGTGAAGTATTCAGCTACGCTCTCTGAATTCGGTGTCCTTCCCAGCTTGATTTTAGTACTTCATCCGCGTAGTGGGGATACCAGTGAAGTTCATAATAACTGTCTGCCTTCCTAGGGAAAATGCAGTTAGTAGACATTTAGTATTTTAAAGCAACCTGTATAATGATGCCTTAAAGTTGAAAGTGCTGTGGTTTCTGTGGTTCGGTTCTCTTCCGCAGCATACTAAATAGTGCAGATACTTGGAATTGAAAGTGCCTGATTGTGGCCTATGTTGGAATCATCCTTGAGACATCATTGTAATTAAAGGGACTGCCTCTTGAGCTCCTCTATTCCTCTATCTTTGTAGGAAGTAACAGGTGAAACGATGAGTACTCAGGGGCAAAGGGACCCTGTGCCTGTCAAGTAGAATAGCGTCTTGTTACCTGGGCTTGCTTAAGTTTTCCCGTCTCTGTTGCAGGTATCACATGGTAGAATCATCAAAAAAGTTATTTTTTCTTTCTTGCCCAATCCAAATTAGTCCAAGACAAAGTTTGGTTTGTCTCTCATTTGGACACCAAAGCTGTAGAGCGAAGTGGGTGAGGTGGTTTGTCCAGAAGTCTCACATCCCTTTAGGAGATTCTGGACAAGGACTGAAGTCATGATTTTCCTTTTCTTCAGTTTCAGGGGGAGATGTAGGGTAGGTTACTCGATATAGAGCAGGGAATCTTGTGGTCTGTTGTGCCATCTGAGTTGGGAAATCAGTTTAACTCAGTTTAGCCATAAGTCATTCTGGAGAATGTGCCTGGAACGGCTGTGATATGATAGAACTGGCTGCGCCGGGAGAGCTCCCTGTCCACTACAGTCTGTTTCCCACCCCCAGCCCTGTGAACAGCAGTGTCGCTTCCCATCCCGGATGCAGAAGACGCTTGCCACTTGCAGAAAGAGGGTGTTTGCCTCTCTGCAAGGAGAGGGCCAGAGTTGGAGGGGTTTGGGGTGGGAGGTCATTCTTGAGTCAGGATTACCCAAGCATTCTCTGTTCCAAGACTCAGCCAAGGATCTTGATAAGAGGGAGGAAGGGGTGGGGGAAAATATGGCGAAGGATTTCAGAAAGTCATCTGGCACTCTCCTAGGCTGCTCCCATGGCAGTTGGCGTGGAGCGTGGCACAGCTCGTAGAGACTTAAGGTTGGGGGAAAGCCACATGGGGCTGTGGAAAGGGCTTGGGATTTGGGGTCACTGGGCCAGTACCCAAATCCCTCCTGAGTGACTTGAAGCAAGGCACTGCATCTCTCTGAGCCGGCCAGCTTCACAGTCCTATGATGAGCATCTTACCCAACAGTAAACCTCAACACAGATTTTAAAGATTTTATTTTTTAGTAACCTCTATACCCAAGGTGGGGCTTGAGACCGAGAGCTGCACGCTCTGCCAACGGAGCCAGCCGCGCGTCCCTGCAAAGCATTTTCTAAAACCTCAAAACACTAAACCAATATTAACTTTTGGTGTGAGAGCTCAGGACTGGAAATGTAGGTTTGAGCCATCAATATAAATATAAGAATGAAAGCTCGAGGTAAGTCTCATGAGCTTGTACTGTCATTATAAGTCCTTAGATTATCAGATTTTTTTTTGATTATCAGATTTTATAAACCCAGACTTCTCCTATCAGTTTTGCTTCTCATGTTGTCGACCTTCCTTAATCCCCTTGACAGTGATTTTGGACCCTTCCCTTACAAAGCCATAATCCTGGCAGGTAGAATCTACGTTTATCTGTTTGAAAAGCGATTTCTACTGGTCAGCCCTGCCTCTCTGTCCTTTTACTGAATGAGATGCCTCTTCCTGACCCCCAGAGTTAAGCTGAGGAACGAGCTAGCCCAGCTGGCCTTTTCTGCCCCGATACCTGAAAGGACTTGCCCCACAGTGTGGGGCACCAGGGCAGGAAACATAGGCACCAAAGAGGGGCCGGAACTTGAGGGAACTCCCAGTCATTCTTGAGTAACAGTGGCAGAGATTGCTGTCCCCCTGAAGGTGGCTCAGGGACAGGGGCTGCGGCAGGTGTACAGTCCGCCTGTGGTCCGGGCTGAGCACAAGAATGAAAATGAGAATGGAGGATTAAAACTGTAGATTTTGGCTCTTCCTTATTCGGGACTTAAAGCTCATACATTTTAGTGATTATTTTCAGTGGGTCAAATAAATGATTGGGTGTGGGGGCAGGAGGCGCTGAAAAGTACACACCACAGGTAGGTTAAATTGTCCACAACACGTAACTTGAAACGGTCATTGCATGTCAGACTGTGGCTTTCGTCACATAGCAGGCAGTGATTTGTTATGTTCTTTTAATGTCAGCTTTCTGAAAACATCGTAAATCCATAATGTAGACGAAGTGTTTAAAATTGCTAAGCTGGGAGACTCTTCCATATGACAAAACGAAAGCAAACCTGCGACATGGCAGTGAACAACAAGAAAAGGCTACAGTTGTAAGTGCGGATGCTTAGAAAGAAGAGGAACAGCTATTCTATTGCCTGTCATTTTTGTGTGCTAGGAAGATTCGGAGTGGTATTATTTGGAGGCAGGTGTTAGACGTGCAATTATCATGAAGACACTATGAGGAGGATGACCACACGATACAAATTTATCTTTATTCTAATATAGTTTACGGAGTTTTTTCCCTGACAAATTACACTACACTTTATGGAAATGTAACATTTTGTATGAATGGGAAGGATAAGCCTGGTTGCATGCTAATGAGGGAGACAAAGTAGCCTCACTCTTATTTGCAACTGGCCCAGACCTTTCCATTAGCAAATTAAAATCTGTTCAAATTTATTTACTAATATATTAGGAGAAGCTTCAGGCTAACCCCTTGGCCTATATTATATAGCAAACAACTGTAGCAGTGAAAATAATTAATAGCATGTAATGCACCTCCTGTTTATTTCTTCTTCATGCCCAGGGGTCAGCTGTATAGTGGGTTTGCCATCTGCATTCGGTTACAAGGGTATATTTACTTAAAAATTATCAATTATAGTTTTAAATGGCTTTCCTTAATTGCAGCCTTCTTATTCAAGTGTGATACATATCATATGTATGCTTTGTGTTTATTTGTATATTATATCACCTGCTCCTGACCAATTCTGAGCGGAGCCTATTCAATTGAAAATAATGTCTCCTGAAGCCTGTTGTGTTGTTTGTGTTTACAGCATAATCCCAACAGCCACGGCTTTGTTCATCCTCATTATACCAATACTGTGGCGATTAGTAATGTTCACTTTCTATATCCAGGAGAAACCTCCTCTTGATTATTTTGTGGGTCCGTATAAGAGAGGTTTGGTGGCTAATGGACCTGAAATTTGCAATATGAATGTCAGAGTCTGCAAGTCTTCCCAGGGGTAGAAGAGCAGACTGGGCTTTGCTGACCTCTGCTGTCTACTTTTAAAGGCAGTGGTGGGTTTTCTTGAGGGCCTGTTGGATGTCTCATTCTACCGGGAAGCTGCTGATCACAGTTTGGAGCAGTGGAAATGAAAGAGTGCTATGGGGTAGCAAGTGCGTGTACATAGTACCAGGAGGACGCGATCTGTGTCGGTCTCACCAGAGAGTCAAGCTCGTGCACCTTTCACAGATACTAATCAAACTTTGGGGCCAGGAATTCTCACACAGGCAGTGTTATCCTTTTGTGGCATTTTCCCCAAGATCTTTGTCAGAGAATTTCCCAGTATCTGGTTGGTTCAGAACAATATCTATGCTGGGATGGTTTTATGATGAGAGGGTCCTCCAGGTAAAAGCAAGTCTCAAAGAGAAGAGGCCAAAATAGAAGTATAATTTGTGGGAGTCGCTGGAGTGATTATTCTAAATGACTAGCTGGGGGAATGGGAGACTTCCAATTTCTGTCTGACAAAGGGAAAAGGTATAGTGCTTTATATTTATGGTCCAAGAAATTGTATCTTTGTCTCTAAAATTCTCCAGGTGAAGTTTTTTTCCGGCCATAGTCTACTTGCTTGTGAAACTCGGAAGCGGTCATAAATCGGGGTGATGGAAAGTCAGGGCAGCTTCTCGGATGAACGCTCTGTAGCAGCCATCATGTCAGTCTCCGCCACATTTCCAGATGCCGAGAAGTGGGATGCAGGAGGGTTGTTATTTTTCTTGTCCACAGAAGCAAAGTCCTGTCACAGGGTAAAGATAGGTGTGGTTCTCGTTCCTGTTTCTGCCCAAGCCAGGCTGGACAAATGCCTTGACTCACAGCAGTCCCTTCTGTTGTGTCACATTCCCGGTCTACCAGGATCTCCTGAATAGCTTTGAATAGTATGGGTGGCAGTTGCGACTGTCCTCTTCCACAGGTGGGCGAACAGGTACAGAGATTAAGGGATGTTTATAAAAGTCCCTGAGGTAAACCTGGCAGATGTGGACTAGAACCTGAACCCCCAACTTTAAGTTGAAGGTTTCAAAAAGATATTTAGCCCTGGGAGGATTCAGAAGTAAGAAATCCTCAGGAAATGCACCTTCACTCTCCCTGGCATCCCTATGTCTTTGTTCCTTTCTTCCCTTACCACCCTCCTACTCCGTCCCCACAATTTCTGACCAGTGCCTTTCATCCTGCTTCTCCCTTGACTCTGACTACGCAGAGCCCAGGGAGCCATGACAGGCCCCTTCCAGGTTTGGATCCTTACTCTTCCTCTTCTGAGGTGAAATTCGAAGACTTGCTTCTATCCTATGAGAAATGAGTCGCTTGATAATGAAAATGCTGTGCTGCTGCCGTCAGTGAAACTACTTTTGCCTGTAAAATTTAGCCCCCTTTCCCTAGTGGCTGTCAGCTTCCTCTCTGCCTGTAGGATTAAGGTCTCTATTGAGAGGTGGCATAAGGATATAGGCTCTTAGGTTGTTCCTTGACATGTTGTGATCAGTCTTTTGATTATTCTGATTGATGCTTTCTCTGTCGTAATGAACTAGAGCATTGGACATACTTCAGTGGTTCTTACCCTCAGCTGTATTCAGTCCATTTACTGTGGACTGAATAAATAATATCACAGAAAATAAACATACTGTAGCTTTTTTTTAAACGTATGTAAGTACCATTATGCTTAGTTAAATACAAATTGACTTTAAAATATTATTGACCTGGGGCACCTGGGTGGCTCAGTCGGCTGGGCGTCTGCCTTCGGCTTGGGTCATGATCCCAAGGTCCCGGGATCGAGCCCCACTTTGGGCTGCCTGCTCATGAGGAGCCTGCTTCTTCCTCTCCCTCTACCCCTGCTCATGCTTTCTCACTCGCTCGCTCTCTATCTCAAATAAATGAATAGAAATCTTTAAAAAAATATTGTTGACTTTATAGTAGCAGTCTACCAGTTAAGAGTTTCTAAATGAATTGGTACTACTATTATGTGGAAGACAATAAAACATTTCAGTGTTAAAATGACATCCTAATATTAAAAGAGAAACAGAAGGAGAGAGAGAAAGAAAGAAAGAAAAGACAGAAAAGACAGAGAGAGAGAAATTTATAGCAAAAAGGCAAAAAAGGACTGAGCTGGAATTCAGAGGACTCAGTTTCTAATTTTGGCTCAGTTATAAATTCTAGACTCATTATTTTTTTTCTTCCAAATTTTTCTTTAAATTCTAGTTAGTTCACATACAGTGCAGTATTGGTTTCAGGAGTAGGATTTAGTGACTCATCCCTTACATAGAACACCCAGTGCTCATCAAAACCGGTGCTGTCCTTAATGCCCACCACCCCTCTAGCCCATCCCCCACCTCCCTCAGTCCATCAACACTCACTTTGTTCTCTATCAATAAGTGTCACTTATGATTTGCCTGCCCCTTTCTCCTTCTCTCTTTTTCCCTGCCCTCTGTAGCCATTATATAATGAGTGATTTGGAGCAAGTGAGTTCTTCTCCAGTCCTGTGTTTTCCCAGTCTAATAAAATTCATTATTAATCAATATTTACCGAGATTCTGTGATACTGCTAACGTGAATTTAGTACTTATCAATATGCCATTCATCAGCCTTTTAAACATTCATAGTGGCCCTGTTAGGTGCAGGTATTATGATTTCTTCTTTCAGAAAAGGAAAAAGAAGCACATACAGAAGTTATTTGTTCTTTCTTATTATTTCAGAATTTTTAGAAAAAGATCTTTACTTCTTTTCCAGTTCACCATGGCATGCAGTTAGGATTTCAGTTAATTTTATTTTTCTAATTAAAGTTGATTCTGTGATCACTGTTGACTGAAACCTTTTATCACTTATTTTAAAATCAACTTTTATCATATGCTTAAATTCCTATATCCTCAGGATCTGCCCCTGGATTCTATTCTCATCCATTGATCTGTTTTCCAGTCCTGCGCCATTTCACTTTTTCAGTGACTAGCTTAAAGTGTTGTGATATTTTGTAAGGCATGTGTAATTTCTTCATTTTTTCTTACTATTTCTAGAGGTCAAAAAATGCAGGCCATTCTTGCCCATTTTGTCTTCTGGATGAATAATTAGACTGAAATTTTAAAATTGAATGGAGAAAAGTACATTGGATTACAGTTACTTCGTGGAGAGCTGACTTTTCCAGACTATGGCAGATGTCTTCATTTATCGTCATCATCTTTCCTGTCCTTCAGTAAAGTATTATTGTTGCATTCATGTAGGTTTTATGCATTTTGTGTTAGATTTATTCCTAGAGATGATTGTTATTGCTCTTGTGAATAGGTAGAGCTAGCTTTTGAATGATAAGTAAAATTTGGATTTGGGAAACAACATTAGCTGAACTGATGGTTTACCGAAGCAAATGAACATGGAAGGTCTGGGAAAAGCTATATGGGTGGGTCCCTATTATCCCCAGGATAAATTTTACAGATACTACTCATCTTCCGTCCTTGATAGGGCATTTACGAAGGTTCTTGAAATGTGTGAGATACCTGAAAATTAGTCTTCTAGTCTAATGCAAAATTACCAGAATAGTTATTTGCAGACTGTTAGATGAGCACATTCTGACCCCTTGTGGACATTTAGGAGTATGTGTGACGTTGTAATTCCATTGGTTGGACAAAAGGCGTACGGATTGTCTAAAGAATCTTATTTAGAACTAAAAAGGAGGTTTGGAGATAATCTCATCCAATTTTCTTGTCTTACATGTGAATAAAGTGACCCAGAGAGCAAACAGACTCTTCACAAGCTCACGCATCTGCTTAGTAACAGAGCTGGGATCAATTTTTCTGGCCTCTTGCCCATTATTCCTTTAACTATATATCATGTTCTGTTTGCCGATTTCCCACAATTACAGAAAAAAGGAACTAAAATAAAATTACTATAATTCTAAATCCCAGAGAGTTATCTTTATATAATTTTGATGTCGTCTCTGAGGAATTTAAATAATTTATGTGTGTATGTGTTTGGGTGGTGGTGGTGGTGGTGTTTTCTGAGGTTGAGAGGGAGGCATACGACTAGTTTCTGCGTGTTCTTCGGGCTGGCCTAAGCCCTAAAAGACTTAGTCATCCTGACTCGGTGCAGTGGGTGTATACAACACTTAGAGCATCAGGGACCTAGGATATTTTTCAGGCTATTCACAGGACTTTTGTAAGGAGGCCTAGCTTCCAGGAATGGGTCTGCATTAGCATGCGTGCTGCTCTCAGTCACTGGAAGTGGAGTCCCAGCCTAAGCCTAGCATTGGCTTCAGAGCACAGCAGCTGGGGCCATTTGTCAGTTTCACTCTCTGGTGATGTGAAAGGTACAGCCTCGGGACCGCTGGAGTTCTCCCATTGCTTCTCCCCGATCTGTTTCTCCACGCAGTTTCAGGGAGCACCTGCTCCATGGTTCCCATGTACCTTTTTGTGAGAACTCAGAAGCTGGACATTGGTGGGATGACCTCCCGCCCTAGCCACTGCAGCCAATCTTGGGGCTGCAACTGTCACTCAGTTTCGCTCTCCTCCACTATCCGTTCAAAATTCACCTCATCCTCCGTTGTCTTCTCTGCAGATCTTGGTGGTTTACCCAGTGGTGTGACCCAAACCTTCACTGATGAGTGCTCTGACACCTTAGAAATCACACCCTTCTTAATCTGTACTTGTCCATTCAATGGCACAAGACCACCCAAGCGGATCACGTGGGTTCCACACGTAATTCCTCCTGGTCCCCTTGTGTAAAAGTAGTCCTACATCCTTCTGCCAATAAGGGTCCATTATCTCTGCCTGTATCATGACTCTTCTTGTCTGCTGGTCCTTTGGCGCAAGGAATTCAAAGTGCCCTGGCATCAGCTCTGTCTTACAGTTCAACAGGACATTTGCTGTGTTCCCTGGATTGTGTCCCCTTTGGGAAATGGGACCTCCAGCCCTGCAGAGTTCAGAGTTGGGGGAATAGAAAGTACTAAATTCCCCAGTTGGTCACTGGGCGTCATATTAAGTGGGGCCAGATCTGCTGCTACTCCTTAGTTCATGATCCTTTTATTCTTCCCAGTGAGGACACAGCACTATATTGAGGTCTTTAATTAATATATACAGTGAGTTTCTCGGGGTGGCACTCCATCCTTTCAAAGCATTATCTCCAAGCTAGTGGTTCAGCTATGTCTTTAGAAAGCCATTCCAGCACACTCTGGGGCTGGCTGCTTTCGCAAGTACGGTATATTATATAACCTGTAGGTCCCTTGGTTATGGGTCCACTCCCACACCTCTTTCATTGTGAATTGGGTCTTCTGGTCCATGCCTGTGCATTCTCTAGGCCCCAGGATAGTGGTGCTGGCTGAGGATCTGCCGGCAGGAATGGAAAACTCATTGGGTCTCTCCCTGTCCGTGTGAATTGTCTGCCTGTCCAGGATGGGAGGGCTCGATTATAGTCAATTTAACCCAAGGGGCTAGTTGCTCTCTTTGTGGAATAGTACCACCCCAGGAGCACAGAGTTGGTCTCTGTGGCTAACAGTGTGGACACTGAGAGGTAGTGATAGCTAGTTTGGTCTTGGTAAGTGGGAGTTCATGCTGCTGGGCCCATATGCAGACACTCTGTCTTTGCACTGTGGTTATTTCATTCCTGGGCCCATCCTGACAATTCTGGGCTGGCTAGTGACAATGGATAGCTAATGTCAACTGGTCAAGTTATTTTTCTACTTAATAAGTGTAGCGTCCTAGTAAATTTTTAAATTGGGAAGTATAAGTCCTCCAATTTTGTTCTTTTTCAAGAGTGCTTTGATCAGTATGGGTCTGTTAGATTTTCATATAAATTTTCATATAAATTTTTTCATATAAATTTTAGGGTCAGCTTATCAGTTTCTGTATTTTAAAAAAAAAAGCCTACTGACACTCTGATAGAGATTGCATTGAATCTATTGGTCAGTTTGGGGAGAATTTCCATTTAACGATATTGTGTTTTCCAATCCATGAAGATTGAATGTTACTCCATTTATTTAGATCTTCTCTAATTTCTCTCAACATTGTTTTGTAGTTTTTTAAAAAGCCTTTATTTATTTATTTGAGACAGAGTGTGAGCAAGAGAGCACAAGCAGAGAGAGCAGCAGAGGGAGAGGGAGAAGCAGACTCCCCACTGGGCAGGGAGCCCGGCACTGGGCTCAATCCCAGGACCCTGAGATCATGACCTGAGCTGAAGGCAGATGCATAAGGCAGCCCCTGTTCTGTAGTTTTTTTTTTTTTTAAGATTTTATTTATTTATTTGACAGAGATCACAAGCAGGCAGAGAGGCAGGCAGAGAGAGAGGTTGGGGTGGGGGAAGCAGGCTCCCCGCTGGGCAGGGAGCCCGTTGTGGGGCTGATCCCAGGACCCCGGGATCATGACACAAGCTGAAGGCAGAGGATTTAACCCACTGAGCCACCCAGACACCCCTTTGTTCTGTAGTTTTTAATGTACAAGTCTTAACACTTGTACAAGTGTTTTTATCATGAGTGTTTTTTTTTTTTGTCATGAAAGGGTTTTGGATTTTAGTAAATATTTTTCCGATGTCTATTGACATGATGTGATTTTTTTCTTTATTCAACTAATATAGTGTATTACATTGACTGATTTTTCTATTTTTGAATCAACTTTCATATCTGGGATGAATCCCATAGCCATGGCAGGTAGTCCTTTCTGTATGCTTCCAGATTCAGTTTGCAAGTATTTTGTTGAGGATTTTTGCATCTATATTTATAAAGGATATTGGTCTATAGTAGTCTTTTCTTATGATGTCTTTGGTTTTGGTATCAGAGTAATATTGGCCTTAGAGAATGAGGTAGGAAGTGTTTCCTCCTCTTCTATTTTTTGGAAGAGTTTGTGCAGAATTGCTGTTAATTCTTTCTAAATGTTTGACGAATTCACAGGTGAAGCCACTTGGGACTGGACTTTCCTTTGTGGGAAGTTTTGGAATTACTAATTCAGTCTCTTTTCTGGTTATAGGTTGATTCAAACTTGCTATTAATTTTTTAGTCAATTTCAGTATTTTACATCTTTCTAGGAATTTTCCCATTTTATCCAAATTTTCTAATGTTTGCATACAGTTTCTCATAGTATTTTCTCATAATCCTGTTAATTTCTGTAAAGTTAGAGGTGGTATCCTCTCTTTCATTCCTGATTTTGGTAATCTGTGTCTTCTTTTTTCCTTGTTTAGTCTTGCTAACAGCTGCCAGTTGTTGGTCATCATTTCAAAGAACCAGTTTCGGTTACATTGATTTTCTCTGTCATTTTTCTGTTTCCTATTTCACTGATCTCCACTTTCCTCCTATTATTTCCTTCTTTCTGCATCCTTTGCGTTTAGTTTTCTCTTCTTTCTTTTTTTTAAAATTGAAGTGTAATTAACATACAGTGTTATATTAGTTTCAGGTGTACAACATAATGATTCATCAATTCCATACCTTACTCAGTGCTCATCATGATAAGTCTACCCTTGATCCCCTTCACCTAGTTCATCCATGCCCCCCTTTCCCTTCTAGCAACCACCAGTTTGTTCTCTGTATTTAAGAGTGTTTTCTTGTCTCTTTTTCTCTTTGTTCATTTGCTCTGTTTCTTAAATCCCATGTATGAGTGAAATCATATGGCATTTGCCTTTCTCTGAATGAGTTATTTTACTTAGCATTATACCCTCTAGGTCTATCCATGTTGTTGCAAATGGCAAGCTCTCATTCTTTTTTATGGATGAGTAATATTCCATTGGACGTATATACTACATCTTTATCCATTCATTTATGGATGGACACTTAGGTTGCTTCCCTATGTTGCCTGTTGTAAATAATGCTACAATAAACATAGGGGTGCATGTGTCTTTTCAAGTAAGTGTTTTTGTTTTCTTTGGGTAAATACCCAGCAGTGGAATTACTCGATCATATGGTACTTCTGTTTTTAATTTTTTGAGGAACCTCCATGCTGTTTTTCACAGTGTTTGCACCAGTTTGCATTCCCTTTCTCTACATTTTCGCCAACACTTGTTGTTCTTTGTGTTTTTGATTTGGGCCATATTGACAGGTGTGGGGTGATATTTCATTGTAGTTTTTTTTGCATTTTCCAGTGATGAGTGATGTTGAGCATCTTTACATCTGTCTCTTGGCCATTTGCCTGATTTCTTTGGAGAAATATCTAGTCAGGTTCTCTGCCCCACTCTTCATATTTTTCGAGGTGGAAGCTTACTTTAATGTTTGTGGTTTTTCCTTTTCTAATATGTTGTCTAAAGCTATAAATTTTCCTCTAAGCACTTTCTTGGCCACATTCCACACATATCGATGTATTGTGTTTTTGTTCCTGCTCAATTAAAAAAAAAATCCCATATTCCCTTACAATTTATGATTTGACATTTGACCCATGGGTTATTTTTAAGTGTATTTAATTTCCAAATATTTGTTGATTTCCCAAATTTTCTTCTATTGTTGGTTTCTAATTTAATTCTATTTTGGTTGAAGAACATACTTTGTGTAATTTCAGTCTTTTATTTGTTCTTTAAAAGATTTTATTTACTTATTTGAGAGAGAGAGAGAGAGAGAGAGAGAGAAAACGAGTGGTGGGGAGGGCCAGAGGCAGAGAGAGAAGCCGCCTCTCTGAAGAGCAGGGAGCCCAGTCCTCTCATTGATCTATCGCAGGGGCTCCATCCCAGGACCTAGAGATCATGACCTGAGTGGAATACGCTTGACTAATAGAGTCACCCAGGTGCCCCAGTTTCACTCTTTTAAAATGTATTGAGATTTGCTTCATGGCCTAGCATATGATCTGTCCTGGAGAATGTACTGTGTGCACTTGAAAATAGGGTTTTCATTTCATTTCAACAAACTGTAGGTGTTGTGTTATAGATACCAGGTCGAATTTACTGATAGTGTTATTCTCATCTTCTATATCCTTGATAATTTTCTATCAATTATTGAGAGAAAAGGAGCATAATTGAAGTCTCTATTATTATTGAATTGTCTCTTTTTCCCTTCAATTCTGTATTGGGTTGTTAGGTATGTATATTTCTTTTAATTGTTATAGCTTCCCGATGAATTGACATTTTACTACTATAAAATATTCCTCTTTATCTCTAGCAATTTTTGTCTTAAAGTTGCTTTTATGTGATATTAGAATGGTTCTCTTTTGCTCACTATATATAGTATATCTTTTTCTATCCTTTTACTTTCAATCTGTTTGTTAGTGTCTGAATTTAAAGTACTTGTCTTGGGGGCGCCTGGGTGGCTCAGTCCGTCTTGATTTCGGCTCAGGTCATGATCTCAGGGTCATGAGATCAAGGCCTGCATTGGGCTGTGCATTTGGCATGGTCTGCTTGGGATTCTCTCTTTCCGTGAATCCCTCTCCCCACTCACTCTCTCTCTCCCTGGGCCCCTCTCCCTACTCACTCTCTCTCTAATATAAAGAAATACATAAAATCTTTAAGAAAAGTAAAGTGCCTGTCTTGTAGAAAGAATAAAATAGGGCTGTATTTTTAAAATTCAGTCTAAGTATATGCCTTTTGATTTATGTTTAGTTCTTCTGCACTTAATGCAATTATTAATTGAATTGGATTTACCACTGTCATTTTGCTCCTGTTTTCCCTATGTCACATATCTTTTTTGTTCTTCTGTTCCTCCTTTACTATTTTTTTTTAAAGATTTATTTATTTATTTGACAGACAGAGATTACAAGTAGGCAGAGAGTCAGGCAGAGAGTCAGGCAGAGAGAGAGGGGGAAGCAGGCTCCCTGCCAAACAGAGAACCCCATGTGGGGCTCGATCCCAGGACCCTGGGATCATGACCTGAGCCCAAGGCAGAGGCTTTAACCCACTGAGCCACCCAGGTGCCCCTACTATTTTGTTTTGTGTTAAATATTTTCGAGTGTACCATTGTAATTCATTTATTGATTTTTTATTCTATATTTTGAATTATTTTCTTAAAGGTTTCTCTGTGGATTACCTCATACATCTTAATGTATCACAACCTACTTTAAATAATGCTAACTTAATTCTAGTAAAGTATAAAAATTTTCTTTAATATTGTTGCATTCCCACACTACTCCTTTGTGGTATTTTTTCCATCTGTATTACATCTTTGTATATTATAAGCCCAACCATACAATTTTATAATTATTATTTTATACAGTTGTATCTTGAGGCAAGAGAAGAAAAGCGAAAAGTGTATTTATACCATCTTTATAACTAGCTACATGGTTACCTTTATCAGCTCTTGGTTTTTTCATGTGAATTCAAGTTACCATCTGGTGTCACCTCTTTCAGCTTGAAAGATTTCCTTTAGTATTTCTTGTAGGGCAGGTATGCAAATGAAGAATTCTCTCAGTCTTTGTTTTTCTCGGAATATCTGTATTTGTCCTTCATTTTTGAAGGATAGCTTTTCTAGATCTAGGATTATTGGTTGATGATTTTTTCCCCTCGTTCTATTGTTTGATATGGCTCTCATTACTTTCTGGTCCCCATTGTTTTTTATGAGAATTTGGCTGTTAATCTTAAAGTGTTTCCCTATGTGTGATGAGTCTTTTTCTTTTTCTTGTCTTTTTTTTTTTAACTGCTTTTAGCACTTTGATGATGGGGGTGTCTGGGGGGCTTAGTCAGTTAAGCATCTGCCTCTGGCTCAGGTCATGATCTTAGAGTCCAAGGATGGAGCTTCCAGCTCCGTGTTGGGCTCCCAGCTTAGCGGGGAGCCTGTTTCTCCCTCTGCCTCTCCCTCACTCCCGCCCCTGCTTATGCTCTCTCCCTCAAACAAGCAAACAAAAAGCACAGAAAACCACCCAACTTTGATTATGAAACATTTCGGTGTGAATGTCTGTGTTTACCCCCTTGGAGTTTGGTGAGCTTTGTGCTTGTGTGTTTTCTGAGGGCAACCTCATTGGTGTGTAAAGCCTTCCAGGATACCAGAGATATCTGGTGGCTTATCAAGGCTCCCCGGGGCTATCTGGTTTCTCTTCGAATTTCTGGCTGGCACGCTGCCTGTCCCGTGGAGGGCTGCAGCCGCAGGCAGCTGAGCTAATCTCCCTCCCCACTTGTTCATCACTAAGGCCTGTTCTTTTGTCAGCGCCCCCAGGCTTTGGGCTTTCAGTACCCTCTGGCCACAGGGCAGCAATTCTACCAGAGCTGGTTGGGGATGGGAGCTCGGCATCCAAGACAAAAAAGTTCAGTACGTTCTCTTATATAAATGCCTTTCAACCTGTTGTCTGCCTTTGGTCAGTGTACGGAGTCCCGAGTTAACCGTTCTTGGCTGGTTTTATCATTTGCTTCGGGGAGAGGATTGGCTGAGTTCTTCACCGTAGCATTCCCACCTTCCCATTCCCTCCCGCAGCCCCTTCATTCCTTTTCTACCATCTCAAATGTTTCCTTCTTGTCAAATATTGGCCATAGCTTTCTCCAGGCTACTGGGATACCCCAGTAACATATGTGTACCCACGACATCCTCACTGGGGTATTACATCTTGTGTCTTAAGAAAGTACTTCCAAGTCACTGCATTTCCAATGACCAAGTCTTATATCCCAGCTCCCTGGAACAAACAGCCTCGGAATCCCATCTCAGGAACGCTCCCATGCATTTCATGGATCGTAAAGATACGCAGAGGCCACGCTTTACATCATTTCAGCATGCGGTCGCATTCCTCACTTGTCAGGCCTGGCACATCATGGTCTGGGTTGTACTGGAGTTCAGCGCCAGCTCCTGGTCTCAGGAGGTCGTCAGGAGGGGAAGCGAGAGCAGATCCTTAGCAAGCATTTGTGATCTCGCAAAGGAGAAGCCTCTGCAGCATTTTCTAGTCGAGCCGAAGCACTTGCCCTTCCCAGGGCAGGTTAGCCCCATGTGTTCAACGCAGGGAGCTGCCGAGCTGACATCTCCAGGGACTTCCACTCAGATAGATGTTCTGTTTTCGTAGCTCAGTGTCCCAGCTCTTCCCCACCAGGGCCCTAACATTCCCGGAACCAATCTGATCTTGGCTGGGGCATCTCTGGTCCTGCATCTGTAGCAGTTTTTTGTCGTGTTCGCTCTTCCTTGCAGGAGCTAACAACCTCTTTGTTCCCACGCTTAGCCATTAACTGCTTGTTAGAGGCCCCCAGACCCTCATTATCCCTCTAAAGGGGATCAGTATAACTTATCAGTAACTAACCAACTCCTTTTTTTTAAAGATTGATTTATTTATTTGAGAGAGAGAGCGAGAGAGAGAGCGTGCACGTGAGTGAGCCCGGGGTGGGGGGCAGCCGGAGGGAGACTGAGAGAATCTGCCGCAGACTCCCTGCTGAGGGATTGAGGGGCTCAACCCCAGGGCCCTGAAACCGTGACCTGAGCTGAAATCAGGAGCCCGCGACTTAACCAGCTGAGCCACGTAGGCGCCCCCTCTGTGTAGGCGCTCTTACACCCGTGCTCCCCAAATGCCTGAACCATTACGGCTGCAACAGCCCTTCCCTCTGCTAGGACATCACTTGGGTCAGCACTGGGGAACCTTCAGCAATTACACAACCACTACGTGCCAGACACTAGCCATGTTCCGTCCGCCATCCGGGCTGGTGTCCTCTTCCTCCGCTGGGTAGTGAGGGAGCTGGTCCCCAAATCCAAAGCTTTGGCCTCTTGGACCACGCTGGGGACCATTTGTGCAAGTTCAGGTCCCCGAGGAGCAGGTGCCCAGATGGGATTACACAAGCAGAGAATTATTAAGAAGAATGAGTATAGGGGCGTCTGGGTGGCTCAGTTGTTAAACGTCTGCCTTCAGCTCCGGTCATGATCCCAGTGTCCTGGGATCGAGCCACGCGTCGAGCCCCGCGTCAAGCTCCCTGCTCAGCAGGAAGCCTGCTTCTCAATCTCCCACTCCCTCTGCTTCTGTTCCCTCTCTCGCTGTCTCTCTCTCATTCTGTCAAATAAATAAATAAATAAATCTTAAAAAAAAAATAGAATGCGTATAAGGGGAAATGGGGAGGTTGCCAGAAGAGCCTGGGAGAACTGAAATGTCACAACGCAGGTTTTGTCCTGATGGAGGAACTCGAGCAGGAGGGACAAGTGGAAGAATCTGGGACTAAGAATAGTTCTAAGGACATTTGGCAAGGCCTGTGGGCGGGGGCAGGGGTTTTTGAACTAATGCTGGTGGTCAGAGGTGTTCTGCATCCGGCAGGAATGGGCCTGCTTTGTTCAGTCACTGCCTCCGAGCAGCTCCTGGAAAGTGGGGCTTTGGTGCAAACACAGCGAGAGGTTGCAGAGCACAGCAGACGGAGCCATCAGTGAAATGTAGTCCCTGTGGTCGGGAGTTCTGAGAGGCACGGTAAAGGAGAGAGTTTCGGGGCTCCCACACCTGTTCTCTGTATTCCTTTAAATAGCTTTTCCCGCTTTTCCTTTTTACTTCCTCTCTTCTTTTCAGTACTAATGTTCCCTTGCCGTTCCTAATTAATACTTAGGCAAGGTGTTACTGAGTTACTAATTGTTGAGGAGTAAAAGTAGAAAAATAAAAGTGGAAACAAAAAGTGTCAGAAAAAAGTATGGAAAGATAAGGGTGTGAACAGTGGAATTGCAGGGGAATATATGCTAATTGTCAAAAAGGGTGAAGAAAATTGAATTTTAAAGTGGTTTTCCCGTTTTCCTCAAAATTTATAAAGAATGTAGAAAAGTTTTTTTTAAAGATTTTTATTTATTTACTTATTTATTTGAGAGAGAAAGAGAGAGAGAGAGAATGTGAGAGAGAGAGAACTCAGAGGGAGAAGCAGGCTCCCCGCCAAGCAGGGGTCCCAATGTGGGACTCAATCCTGGGACTCCAGGATCATGACCCAAGCCGAAGGCAGTCGCTTAACCAACTGAGCTACCAGGAACCCCAAAAGGGATTTTTTTTGAGATTTATTTTTATTTGGGACACCTGGGTGGCTCAGTCATTTAAGCGTCTGCCTTTGGCTCAGTCCTGATCCCAGGGGCCTGGGATCGAGTCCCTGCATCAGGCTACCTGCTCAGCGTGGAGTCTGTTTCTCCCTCTGCTCCTCCCCCTGCTTTTGCTTTCTCTCTGCCTCTGTCTCTCTCTCTCAAATAAATTAATTAAATCTTAAGGAAAAAAAAAGAGACAGTTTTATTCCAGAGAGAGAGGGCAGGGGGAGGGGCAGAGGGAGAGAGAGAGAACCTCAAGCAGACTCTGCCAAGGGTGGAGTTCAAGTCGGGGCTCAGTCCCATGACCCTGAGATCAGACCTGAGCCTAAACCAAGAGTCAGATGCCCAACCTGTCTGTGCCACCCAGGCACCCCAAGAACATAGAAAAGTTTTTAACATACGCTGGAAATGACATTTAAATTTTTTTTTCTATGGAGTCTGACACGGGCCATCTACGGCAGTGACTATCCATTATCTCTTGTTTCTTGGGCCCTTTAGTCCTTTTGACAGCAGGGGGAGCAGCAGAGGGAGAAACAGGCTCACTGCTGAGCAGGGAGCCTGATGCGGGGCTCAATCCCAGGACCCCGGGATCATGACCTGAGCAGAAGGCAGAGGCTTAACCCACTGAGGAGCCCAGGTACCCCTTGAATGCCCTTCTATGTATGCCTTGAATCATCAGATGTAACCTGTGCATGACTTCGCTATCCAAATGTTTTTACTTTACATTTTCTTAAATAGGTACCTGGAAATCTTAGAACTTTTACAAAATCTGGTTTATATGATCATGTATGTTGCATTCCTATTGCTATTATAATGCAGAGTACTTTTATTATAGACATGCCTCTAAAATAGGGGTCTTCGGCTGGTCTTTCATTTCATTCACATGCTTTCACTAACGTTCTCTGATGTTGTTTGCACAAAGATGCACTTAGGTGCTCTTGGGTCACATTTCTTTGTGAGATCAAAGCAGTTGGCGTGGGGAGAAGAGGTACCATCTGTGCGTATTCTTATGTGAAGGAAGAACACAACTTCCATACGTATGTTTATGGGAAATATTTTGTCTAAGGAAACAGTTTGTTTACAGAATCCTGTTTTAGATGCTAAGAATTTCCCTGCAAAGTGAAGCAACCAAATAAGCTGTCTGTACCTCAGTATAACTTGATGAAAACAGCTCTATTTCTGTAGCCATGAATATTTTAATGTTAATCTTTATTACCTTTAACTGCAGTAAGTCCCATTTATCATTGCCATTGAAAATCAGATTATCATTGCTAGCTTAGCATTCCTGTAGACTTGAATCTGAGAAATTAAATTGGTAGTATTACTACTTGAAAGAACTTTCTAGTACCTTCTCAGTTTCTGCACTTACATCTTTGTCTTCCTCGGTATCTTCTTCCACCACTGATAATAGTGTTTTAACATTTTGATAGATCCAGTTAGGTGGAAGTCTTTCCACCTAATCATGTGGCCGTTTTACTGGAAAGAGGTACAACCATCTGTATGATTCTCTAAGTCTATTGTGGGTGTGGGTTAGTGGGGAAGGAGCGTAGGAATGGACCTTTAAACCATGATGGTCAGTTCTCACATTTATGTGCTAGGTAAGAAGGGAGGGGCTCTGATAAACCCAAAGTGTGGATCATCTAACAGCTATTTCTCATTATTCACCATTTAAGTGGATAATGAAAATTTTCATTTTTTTCCTACCATACTTATGTCCTTAATACTGTTTGGCTATGTAAAAAAGTAACTTTTGACTTAACTTATTTGTGTTCCAAGACCTAGGAGTGGGAGGAGGGCAGGCATTCCAGAAGCATGCTGATTGGTGGGAAGAATTTGGCCTGTATTAAACTTTGTTAAAGATACTTAAGAAATTGGGTAAGCCAAACAGGGAAGCGATAAGAGATTACTGTAGCTCAGCTCCTCGTTTGAGCACTGAATGAACAATCAGGGGGATGTTCTTTCAATTTAAATGTTAGGGAATTACTTTTGAAAATTTTATATTTATTCTGATATTTGTGCACACTAATGAAATACATAAAAGTCGCACATTTGAATAAACATAATCAATGTAGACTGAGATAATCCAGATAGCTAGATAATCAAACTAGATAACTCGGAAACAAACATTTCAGTTCCGTTTTGTCAACAGCGAGGTCTCTTTGAGTTTGTTTTCCATTTTATTTTGTCTATATTTGCTTACTTCAAAGTAGTCCTAAAATGGCTACTTGAAAAAAATAACTTGCATTTACATGGCAATAAGCTTTGTTTTTTTCTATGAAATTTAGTTGAACAGGTAAGTTTATACCACTTCAAATTGTTTATTATTAGATATATATATATATATATTTTTTTTTTTAAGATTTTATTTATTTGTCAGAGAGAGAGGGAGAGAGAGCGAGCACAGGCAGACAGAATGGCAGCCAGAGGCAGAGGGAGAAGCAGGCTCCCTGCCGAGCAAGGAGCCCGATGTGGGACTCGATCCCAGGACGCTGGGATCATGACCTGAGCCAAAGGCAGCCGCTTAACCAACTGAGCCACCCAGGCGTCCCTAGATATATATTTTTAATTAATTTATTTATTTTAAGATTTTATTTATTTATTTGAGAGAGAGGGAGCGCGTGCAAGAGCAGGGGGGACGGGCAGAGGGACAGGGAGAAACAGACTCACCCCTGAGTAGGGAGCCCAAGATCATGACCTAGATAAAGGCAGACACTTAACTGACTGTGCCACCCAGGCTCTCCTGTAATGTGATTACATTTGAATGCTGGAGTAGTAATCAGAATACGTGTGTTCTGTTCAGACCTGCTGGTAATATGAGGAGACATCATAGCTCACTTTTGTCTAATGCTAATTTCAGCTTGATAGTGCTACTTGAAAGAGCTTGAACTTGACCCCGAGCTTGATATGTGCAAACAGTGCGATCTATAGCCCAAAAGAAACTCCCTAATGTTATCACGGGCTGAACTAATGGGAATAAGTATCTAGAGAAGGAGAAGGTGGTCATCGTTTTCTGATCTGCACTGTTAAGACTTCAGCTGGAATTGTATGTTCATTTTGTGACACCACATTTTGGGTGGGTCCTTGGGAGGATGTTTGGCATTTGGACCCATGGATTTCAAACGTTTTTGGCCACGAATCAAGATAGGAAATACATTTTACATCACAACTCAGTGGTGCGTGTGTGTGTGGTATAACAGAAAAGTGTCATAAAGTATTTCTTTTATGCATGTGATAGTTTTTTTTTTAAGTTTTATTTAAGTTCTCTCTACCCCCAGACGGGGCTTGAACTCATGACCCCAAGGTCAAGACTTGCATGCTCATGTGTCACTGACTGAGTCAGCCAGGTGCCCCAGTGGTAACAATTTAAACCATGTGATATTTTCCATTCCACTAAGTAGTGTTATGTTATGAGTCATTTTTAAACACTTGATATTACAAAGCAGCTCAGGAGCACATCCCCACATTTTGGAAAACACTAATCTGAAACATACATTTGAGTGTGATAATTTAGTGATTATCATCATCATCATCATTAGTTGACACTACGCAGCACCTTAGTTAATAGGCAATTGCTTATCAAATGGTGGGTACTGTTCAGTATACATTTATATATTGCAAAAATCAGTCCACATATCAGATGAAGGTAGGTGGCTGGCTACAAACACAATTAAAATGGCTCTAGCGAGAGCTAGTCTACGTGGTTCCACTGCTTAAAAGAAAAAAAGTATTGGAGCGCCTGGGTGGCTCAGTCAGTTAAGCATCTGCATTCAACTCGGGTCTTGATCCCGGGGTTCTGGGATCCAGCCTGCACTGGCCTCCCCGCTCAGTGGGGGCCTGCTTCTCCCCCTCCCTCTGCTGTTGCCCCTGCTTGTACTCTCTCTCTCAAATGAATAAATCTTAAAACAAAAGAAGAAAGTCTCATAATTTTGTCTTAACTTTGTGTATCAGTGATGCATTCGTTAGTCATATTGTTATTCCCACAGGGGAATAGAAGAAAAAATCAGATACACCTAAAAAATCAGGAATTCCATTTTTATTTTATTGGTTGATGTTATTTATCCATTTGAGAGAGCGAACATGAGTGGTGGGGAGGGGCAGAGGGAGAGGGAGAAGCAGACTCCCTGCTGAGCAGGGAGCCTGACATGGGACTCGATCCAGGACCCTGAGATCATGACCTGAGCTGAAGGCAGACGCTTAACCAACAGAGACACCCAGGCACCCCCAGAAATACCATTTTAAACAAATAAAGAATGGAGGCTACATTGTAGTCTGTGTGAACAAGTACAAATTAAATTCTCACTTAATGCCTGCCTCCCTCATTTCATTTGCCTCCTGTCCCTAGTCAAAGCACCTCTGTCCTACATTGCTGAGCATCTGAATTTTTTTTTCAATTTTAATTTTATTTAATTTTTTTCAGTGTTCCAAAATTCATTGTTTATGCACCACACCCAGTGCTCCATGCAATACGTGCCCTCCTTAATACCCACCACCAGGCTCACCCCACTCCCCACCCCCTCCCCTCCAAAACCCTCAGTTTGTTTCTCAGAGTCCACAGTCTCTTGTGGTTTGTCTCCCCCTCTGATTTTCCCCAACTCATTTCCCCTCTCCATCTCTCAATGTCTTCCGTGTTATGAGCATCTGAATTTCTGACTCAGAATGACACTTGCAACATATTTGGTTGAAGAAATAGTGACCATGCTTTTCTGATTCAATGATGCATTTATTGTTTCAAGTTGTGCATGCCTTATGAAAGGAGATTACGGGGCACTTTCGGATTGAATTTTACAAATCCATATTCCCTATGTTCCATTTGATGTATCGCTTAGGTATAGCATATGCTATATCATCATCTCTCTGGGTTTTTGTCTCTATGATGATGCTCTCATTTTTCATTCCGCCTGGAATAAGAAAACACAGCAGTCACTGTTGGTATACATTGAACACAAGAGCAAAAGATGATGTAGCTCGTTTTAGTGGCACTTTTAAGGAGCCTTACTGTAAAGGGACCGAGTTTACTGGAACCGGGGGGAGTATGGGGGACACTGAGGGCAGGCGATGATGGCGGGTGTGCTCATGGAAGTGATCCAGCAGAGAGGAAAAGCAGAATGTGTTGGGGCTAGAATTTTGTGCACCGGTGGTGGGGTTGGCCTTAACGTGACTAGTTCTTCTGCAACCACAGGAGGGAAGGCCGGGGGGTGGGGGGGTGGAGCTGTGGGAGCTTGGGGGAAGTTCTCTCTCTTAGGGAAAGGAAAAAAAAAACCAACAACCCAGACCGTCACCTGAGTAGGAGGCTGTTGGAAAATATAGTAGGGATTCGAGAGGAGAGGAAAATACATGAGGCTTCTAGATCAGGAGAGGAAATGGACTAGGGAAGTGGAATAGTATATTTTTTTAGGAAACATGTGCTAGAATTTAAATGCTGGGGCAAAAATAGTATGCATTCTTTTCTTTTGAAAGATAGTGACAATTTACCTCTATAAAAGTTGGACCCGTTTCTACTCTTACAAATGTGAGCTCACCTGTTTCCCTGTTCCTTTGCCAACACAGTATATTCTCAGACATTTTGCTCTGTTTCAGTATAATATTTGAAAACTCTTTCTTTTGGCGTACCTTTAAATTGTAACATTTATTATACACGAGGTAAGGATCTTTTCATATGATTATGAGTCAAAAGTTACAAGAGACATTTGGATTTTTCTAGGGAACTACCTGTCAAACTTATGGGGCAAACAATTCTACTTTCCCTCTCCATGACTCTACCTATGCTGGGACACCCAGCAGCTTAGGGAAGCAAAGATTTTAGACGAGGTGTTAGGACTTGTCCAGGCTCACAAGAAATAAGTTAGTGTCAGAATATGTACTATCACCCAGAACTTGTGATCACCTGGCCAGGACTCCCACTCTGTGCTTGGCGCATGGGGAAGATGAAGGTTTTGGAACAGGCAAGTGATGAAACATTCATGTGTGAGCTTTAGGAAGATGAACAAGCCCGTGTGTTTGTGATGGGTGGTGATGGGTGAGGAGCGGGCAGTCAGCGAATACGCAGAAGAGGAAGAGAAAGGACACCTGCCGGGAGGGGCGCAAACTGCCAGGCACAGTGGTGGCTTCCTGGCTCTTTGCACTCTGAATCAAGTGGTCTTCTAGAATTTCAGGAGAGAAGGCCAGGACAGAAGAGAAACTGCCAGAAATGCTGCTCTTAGGACTGTTGTGTGTGGTTGTGTAATTTGTGTGCTGCACAAGGTACCTGGTGGGAGGGAGTGGGCAGGGACCCTTGAAAATCAGCCTGTGTTCTGTTTGCTATGCTAGGAGCCCACAAGGCTATGGAAGCCCAGAAAGGGTTCTCATTTCTTAAATGTCCAAGAAGGGTGTGTGTGTGTGTGTGTGTGTGTGTGTGTGTGTGTGTGTGTGTGATTCATTACCCAGAATGGCACCTTTTCCGAAGTCCATTTGTCCTGAAGGGGCATCTTCCTCTAATTTGCACAGAAGTGCTATGTAGGCTAGTTCTGGCCACATTGATGCCCTCTGCAGTCATGCACAAGAGACCTCGGCATTGGCTGTGGGTCCTCTCCCACCATCCCGGGTCCTCAACCTCCCCTGATGTCCCGAGAGTAGTATAGAAGGGCAAGAGGCAGGGCTCCCAGAGAGAAGGCTGTGGAAGGAGATATGAGGGCAGTGACAGGTTAGAGATAAGTTTAGGGCGTTTAGGAAGTAACTTGGAGTCATAGAAGGAGCCGGAAATGTTTTCCTGTAGCTAAAATGTTAAATGTTAATAAAATCAATGTAAAGCGCTCCACGTCCAGTAGACTAATTCTACTGTATTTGCAAATATTCACATCAAATATTTGCTATCATTAATACAGAACAGTAAGGATAGAGCCCATTTGATTTCAGGTCTGGTTTTTTTGTAGGTTAGGAAGCCTCTTCATCAGAAGATAAGAAACTCCTTCATCGGGAGGGGCCAAGACTAACACTAGTTAAATGTTATTATATCATGTAGATATTATTTACTTTGTAAGAAATTGAATCATTTTGGCAGACTGCATATCTCCCACAAATATTCACCTTCTGATTGTACAGATGGTTGCGTATTGATTTCTGTCTTTTGAGATAAACAGAATTCTCACTAGCATTCAAACAAAAAAAGCAAAGCAAAGCAAAAGACAAATAACTTTAAAGAAAGCTCTGCACTTGCAAATCATCTGTGTCTGGACTAGTATTCTCTACTCCCAAAACATGTGCATCAGATTATAATTATAGTCATCTTCACACGGGCAGGTTAGGAATGAGGATTTTATGTGTGCCAACCAAGAGAAAAAAATGAAAGAAAAGAAAGCATCAATCCCTAAAGAGAATGTTCAGCTTAAAGACACAGAAGATTATAGTATTTAACTCCTGAGCAAATGCTCATCTAATTATTGTATTTTATGGCCAAGACTGAACCAGTACACAGGCAAAGACAGAATCACATAACATACAAAAGAAGCCTTAGCCTTTATTTTCTTTTGAAATAACTATAAGCTCACTGGATGTGAATATTGCATTGATTTACCTGAGTATTTTGGTGGATATTCACTGTCTTGATAGGTTTCATTGCTTTCATTTGGTTCGTTTGATGATCCGTTGAGTTTTATGGGTGCTGCAAAATATTTGTGACTATTTACTGTTCTGAAAACTTTTAACAGGAAAATGTAATTACCCCAGGATACGATTTTACTTCCCCAGTGGCTAGTGTTAGTGTTCAAGCTTATTGTCCCATTAATTTTCACTTACCGGAATGAGACAAGTGTAAATGAAGTTGGCATTCCCCTAAAAACATAAAAACAAAAAAATAAAATAACTTTGGCATCTTCTCTATTAAATATTTTAATTCTTCTATCAGAAAAAGTTTAACTGTGGTCCAGTTATCTGCCCTTTCTCTACGCTTAGAGCTAAGGTGCTCTGCTCCCTTCAGGATTCCGAAGCACAGACACTAATATGAGGTCAGCTAATGTCACCATAATGATATTACATCATGGAATCAAGCCAGCCAATGGGGTGCCTGAGAGAATGAAGGGGCAGACCTAAAGGGTGTCTGTGGATTTAGAGTAATGAGACTAGTCCCCTGCCCTCAGATTATAGTTCAGTAACAGAAGGCAGACAGGTATCAGTGATAAGTCACGATGACACAAATCACAAGAATCAAATAGAGGTCACTTATGCGTTGACCTTCAGCAAACTATTTGCCCTCTGAGTCTCAGTTGTCTCATCTATAAAATGGGAGTAAAAATAGCACCTCTCGCACGTGGTCACTGTGATGGTTAAATGAGTTAATCTGTGTCAAGTTCACCGAGCAGTGTCTGACACTGAACACACACGGTCATCTCTAAACTCAGCAGCTCCGTGCACTTCTGACCTCTGACATACTATTCAGAGACCTAAGCCCAAGGGGCTGCCTCCCAACTTATTTTGTGGAGACATATTGGATAATCCCCAAATGGGAAAGCGGAAAAGAAAAGTTGCTGGCCCCCAAGAAGGTTGTTAGCCCTTACCCTGGCCTCATCCAGAAGTTCTCATTATGCACAGCCGCGTAGAAGAAAGTGAACTGACAGGTCTTTGGACCCTTCCCAAACCTGCCGAGACTGAGCCTGGGATCCAGTCTGTCGTGTATGAGAGCCGCAAATGTCCGCTCCCCTTTATGCCTGTCGTGTGGATGATCAATCAGCATGACACCCCCAGGCAGGTTCCTGCGGCAGGCCTTTGCTTTATTCCCCCAACACCCCATTCCTGTCTTCTTCCCCTCGTTCTCTGGCTGTGAATGACCCTCGGGAGGCCTTGGCCCTAACTCTGTCTCTGGCCTGAATTCTCCGAATTACATCTCTGACTCATTCCTTCCACGCTGGTTTGCCTTTACACCTGGACTGATCCTGCTCTTTGTTCCCTTTTGACTTAGTCCGGGACTGTCCATCTCCCCATGACACTGATGCTGTAATCAGTGTATAAGTCAGGATTCTACCAGGGAAACAGAACCCATAAGAGATATATATGTTATATGTTATATATGTATACGTGTATGTATATGTATACGTATGTATATCTTCTCTATAGGAGATATCACATACGTATTTTCTATATCTGTAGTTTTCTATCAGTGAATTAACTTATGGAGGTACAGTTTTTTCTTCAGAGAAACCCGTTTTGCTCTTAAGACTTTTCAACTGATTGGATGAGGCCCACCCATTTTGTTGAGGATAATCTCCTTTACTTAAAATAAACTGTTAATCATATCTACAAAATACCTGCACAGTAGCACCTAGAGTAGCATTTGATCAGATAAGTAGGTATTCTAGCTTAGCCAAGTTGACACATAAAGCTAACGAAACATTATACTCCGTTTCTCCAGATTTCTCCGAGGTCCACTGAGTACCTTCCTCCCTTTAGACTTGGTCTGTCCCTTGGCTTTAAAATGCCCTGCACCCAGCCTGGCTGGCTTGCCCGACCCACCTACAAGGATATGGCTCTGTATTAATGATATTGACATAGGGGTAGAGAGTAACACGAGTTAGATGGCCATTTAATTCTGTTATCTCATTTTATAATCCCTCTGGAGTTAGAAACAAGGCCTTATTTATTTTTTTAGAGATTTTATTTATTTATTTGACAGAGAGAGAGAGAGAGGACAAGCAGGGGAAGTGGGAGAGGGAGAAGCAGTCTCTCTGCTGAGCAGGAAGCCTGATGTGGGACTCGATCCCAGGACTCTGGGGTCATGACCTGAGCCAAAGGCAGACACTTAACCAACTGAGCCACCCAGGTGCCCCAGGGGTAAGACTTTAGTAAACAATTAGGCTTGAGATAAAGTAATGTTGTATAGGTGATATATAACAGTTCAGACAATCATATGTTGAGATAATAGGAAAATAGTGTAAAGATAATAGTATGTTGAGAATCTTCTAGTCCAGTGATTTCTGAACCTGTTAATATACCCTAATCCTGTAGAGAACTTTAAAAATGTAGATTCTCTGGTACCAACCCTCCAAGACCCACTAATTCTGTGTCTTTAGGGAAATACTGCATATATGCACTTGAAAAGTATTTTTCCTGGTGAGTTTGATGCTCTGGCTATGGTCTGGCCTCTTTGTGTGACTGATGAGTAAACTCTTAAAATAATCTTTCAGCTGATCAATGCAGCTTATCCATTCTGTCTTTCAAAGTGCATCTCTTATTTCTCAGAAAGGGTTCCCTTTAGGGTTGATTCTCTGCCGTAAGATAATTATTCTTTCTCCTTTCCTTCACTCTCTCTAGTTGGGCTATAACCTCCCACAAACAGTCTCCGCCGCGTTCCAGAACTGGACCAGTCTGGCCCGCAGAGAGTACTGGAAGGCCCTCTGTACCCAGATGCAACACTGCTAGCTTCATTACAATCTGCTTTTGACCATAAATCTTAACTATTTCAGCCGAGCTCCTACCTATTCCTGCCCATGAACCAAAGTCCATACGGCTGGACCTAAGCACTACTTTTTCCTTCTTTGCCTTGCTTCCTTCCTGTTTCCTTACTTTGCTGCTTGTTCAGTCTCTGTCATCTGGCTCCCACCCTCTTTTTGTCACTATTACTCTTAATTCTATGATCTTTGCACTTTCTGTCCTATGGGAGGATAATTAATTCATACCTGTGCCTCACTAAATTGCCATGAGCAGATTAAGCATTGTAGTCTGGAATTGTTTGGGTACATGCCCAGCTCTCCTGGGTTGTTGGTGCTTTTCCAGACTGTGGCTGAGCCCACTGGAGTGCATTTGTCTGAAGTGTGGTCCGTTCTGTGGCCAGAGTAGGGAGACCAGGGCAAGACACCTGGCAGTACCTTGTGGCAGCATGCGGCACGTGGGAAAGGAAAGGCCACAGGACCTGGCCTAAAACTGAGTCCGGAGATAGAGGAGAGGCAGTTGGATGAAATAAATCCATTACCCTAGCCCAAAATGGAGGAAGATACCTGTTTTAACAGAAGGCTATCATACGAAAAGCTCTGGAAATTTGAGTTCAACACAGATCTACTCACCTACGTACGGCAGCACAGCTACAAAGAATAGGTTAAGCAATCCTAGGCTTTATCGGTTTTCTTTAATCTTTACAACAACTCAATATGGCACAAACATTAATGGGTATCAATTCCCTTTTATAGATGAAGATCCCAGTGTTCAGAGTATGTAAGGTATCCTCAAATACTCCTGTGGTTTTCATTACCATTTATAGAAGATGACTTCCGGTCTATATCTCTAGTTTGCACCTCTCCTGTCAAACTCTATGCAGCCTCTACAACATCTCCAATAGAATCTCGAATTCAGTATTTCCAAAGAGAGTCCTTGATTCATACCTCTTTCCTCAAATCTGTTCCTCCTCTCGCCTCCCCATCAATGACCTGGCACCACCATTCGCCCAGTCACTTATGTCCGTAACTGAGAGTCATCCTAGATTTCTTTTTTCCTTTACCTAGATTTTATTTTCCCTTATTATAGTGCTAGCACCCTTTTGACTCTGCCTCCAAAATACATCCTGAGTGTGAACTCTTTTCACCACTCCTTCTGCTTCTACCTGAATCGAGCCATCAATATCTTTTACCTGGACTTCTGCAAGATACTCTTCTCAGATCTCCCTGCTTTCACAACTTGCCAGGATATAGTCTTTTCTCAGCACAGTAGCCCAAATTATGATTTAAAAACATAAATCATATCATGTAGTTTCCCTGCCCAAGTCTCTGTAGTAGCTTCCCATTACAATTAGACATCTGAATTTATTACCATTTCCAGGAGGGTGCTGTGTGACCTGACCCTTGTCTACCTTTTTGGCCTTATCTCCTACCTTTCTCCATCTTTTTATTCCTGGACATGCCTGGCGCATTCATTCTCAGGACCTTTGCATTAGCTCTTCTCTCAGCCCAGAAAACACTTCTACGTACAATTTCTTGCTTTACTCCTTGTCTTTCAAGTCTCACCTCAATGACACTCTCTGAGACTGGCCTTTCTTGACCACCCCAGGATGCTCTGTCATGTTGTTCTCTTTTACTATCTTTCTACCATTCATGATGATCTTATGTTCTTACATCGGTCTGTCTTCTCTCTTAAACTGGTGAGTTCTTTTGAAGGCATGCACCTTATCTGTCTGAGTCATTGTACCACAGCACCCAGGGCAATGCTTGGCTTTCCCCACTACCCCGTGCTTTGCTCTGTAGTGTCCTGAAGTATTTTTGATCATCAGAAGTAACAACACTGTCTTCTCTGAGATCTTGAGCCAAAATCTGTAACAACACTGTTTTCTCTGGGATCTTGAGCCAAAATCTGGATTCCTGATGAGTTCGTGGTACCATCTTCTGAAAGACATACCAGAGGATCTCCAGAGAGGATTATTCAACATGGTGAAAAATTTGGAAACTTAATGAGGAACAAGTCGTGAAACTTGGACGTTTAGTCTGGAGAAGGACAGACTAAGGAGAACCAGGTCAGGTTCATCGCCAGTGTCATTACTCTCTTGCTCATTTCTGCTCTCTTGCTTTCTTCGCAATGTTTAGCCATTGATTCTTCTAGTTGGGTTAAAAATAAACCCCAATTCTGGGCCTTCTTTTCTCCTTATAATGAAAACCTTTGAATTCAGATGGAAATTGCACTTCTGTCTAAATGCTCAGCAGAAGAGTTGAGCTTCCCTATGTGGCCTTCTGTGGTTTTATTTTTGCTGTACTTGCACTGGAACAATCTCACGCTAGAGGTTATGTTCTGATAGATGCAAAAACTGGAAAATTCAATTGCATTTCCTTTTATGCAAAAGTAGTTAAATGTATTCTTCTATTTCCTAGGCATTAAGTTGCAAATATCATCATCTTTTCTCCTATCTCCTGATTTAAAAGAAATTAGAGCCATTTTTCATAGCAGTACCAGGTATGGGAACATCAACAGCACAGGATACAACCTCAGTGGGCTGTAGTTCCAGTTCTGCCAGTCCTTCTCCAGATACTGGTTCCTATTTTCCACTGGAGTAGGTCCTGACTAATCCTTGCTTGCTGCAGGAGTGGCAAGTGTGGCTCTATCGCTGAGTCTCTTAGTTGCCTGCTACTGCTCAAGCCTAGAGTAGAGTTACTCCTTGTGTAAATATTATTTACAGAACTCTCCAATGAAAATATTACCATCTTACTCGGAAATGGTAAAAGTCTAGAATGCATGATAAAACTGTAATTTCCCTTTCTCCTGCTATCTGTTCCCAGAGTCGAGCTCATAATTATAATAGCATACTAAAAGATATTGGGAAGGTTGGGCCTGAGAAGTTTTTTTTGTTGTTGTTTAAAAAGAAATTTCTCATCAATCATTCACTGAATCGTTTTAGCAGCTACTGAAAATTGTTGCCTAGATCCACTGTTTTGTCGAGGGTTGCAAAATGATGAGTTTTTTTCCTAATTTTTTCATTTCCTCTGTATATATTAGCTGGAAATTTGCTTTAAAAAAAAAAAAGCTTTCAGGGGCGCCTGGGCGGCTCAGTGGGTTAAATCCTCTGCCTTCGGCTCAGGTCATGATCCCAGGGTCCTGGGATCGAGCCCCACATCAGGCTCTCTGCTCAGCAGGGAGCCTGCTTCCCTTCCTCTCTCTGCCTGCCTCTCTGCCTACTTGTGATCTCTGTCTGTCAAATAAATAAATAAAATCTTTAAAAAAAAGAGCTTTCTCTTATCAACTACTTGATTTTGTTGCGGAGAGTTAAGATAAATGCTTGAATAGTTGACTTTAGCTATCAATTTTTAAGAATCAGGGGGCGCTACCTTAGTAACTACCGAAGGTGACCAATGATTTGATTGGTTAATTATGATTTTTACATATTTGATGCATTGTAATCATTTCAGGCTTTTTTTTTTTAATGTTTATTGGGCGCCCCTTCGTGGTGGCTTTTGAGTGGGTCTGGAAGTTTTCATCAGGTGACCAAGCAGGCAGATCAGATCAAGAACTACTACAGTGGGGTGCCTGGGAGGGAAAAGGGGTGCTTGCTGAGGGCCAGCTCCACTTACTTGGCCTGAAGCAATATGTTGGACTCATAATAAAGCTATATTGTTTTTTTCTTCTTGATTTGTCACTCTTTTATTTATGACAGTGATTTCTTTTAGGCTTTTTTTTTTTTAATTTGACAGAGAGAGAGACACACAGCGAGAGAAAGAACATAAGCAGGGGGTGTGGAAGAGAGAGAAGCAGGCTCCTCGCTGAGTAGGGAGGCTGATGTGGGGCTCGATCCCAGGGTCCTGGGATCATGAGCTGAGCTGAAGGCAGAGGCTTAACCCACTGAGCCACCCAGGCGCACCTGACTGAGTGATTACTTGAGTGTCTGTGTTAACCTGTTCATATTACTCTTCATTTACCTCTCTATGTAATTTTACTACGCTGAGCATGTTCCACACCCCAGTCTCCCCCTGGCACGGTGTTGAAAAGAAGTTGTTAAAGTGGATATCACTCATCATGTTTCCAATTTTGGGAAGAAAGCTCTCAGCATTTTAACAGAACGTATGATGTTTGTGCATTCTTTCTATGGACACACACCACCTCCCTTGCCCCAGCCCCATGCACATTTGTAGATACCCAAACAAATTTCTTTTTTAGAGAGAGAGACAGTGCGTGCAAGTTGGGGGGCAGGGCAGGGGGGGGCGGAGAGAGAGAGAGAGGGAATCGTAAGCAGGCTCCACGCCCAGTGCACAACCCAATGCAGGGTATCATCTCCCAAACCCGAGATCATGGCCTGAGTTGAAATCAAGAGTCGGACACTTAACTGACAGAGCCACACAGGCGCCTCTGGAGATAATTTATTACAAAGCAACGACAAAGGCTCTGAGCCACAAGAGCTGCTCGATTTGGCTCCACCCCACCACGTATTCATTTGATGAGGAGACAGTGAGCCAAATGGACACAGACGGTCTGTTACTAACAAGTGCAGCAAAAGCGAGATCAGAAGGTCAGCATGGCGTCAGTTCTGCACATCCCTGATCCCAAAGAATGACAACCAGAGGGACAAGATGACAGATGACATGAGCCGTGAGTCGCTCTATCATGGAAGAGCTGTTCCCATATCACATCTAGTGGCTTGCATAGCCTGAAGTTGTACCCTAAGGGAGGAAGCAAGATGGAAAGTCCCATGCCTCACCAGAATTGGGAGGTGGATAAGGAGGTGTCTCTTGGCAGCCCCCCCACAAAATAGGGAGGGAGTGAGAAAGAGTCTTCACAAGGCTGCTTGTCTTGACCTGTGCCAGGGAGGATCTCAGGGCATTTCACCAAAACTTAGGTCAGCTTGTCATTGAGTGTTGCTTGTGGGACGTGTGTGGAGAAGTGCCAGGTTGTTAGGACACCTGAGTGGAGGCTTTTCCCTATAACCAAAAGCAAATTATGAAAATTAAGGAAAAATATTAACTATATTGATAAAGAGTAATAAAATTATTTTACTTTTGTTTATTACAATAAAGTGATAGTAATATTTAATAGGTTAGTTGTCAAATTGTGTTCTGTAGAAATCCTTCAGTGATGGTAAATCAGTATTTTACCACTAGATGGCGCATGACAAAAATTCATCATCCAGTTGGTCAGTATGGAAAGCTTTCTCTGAATGAGAGATTATAAACGTAATTGTCATTAATTCCAAAATGTATATGAGTTTTTTTAGAAAGAAAGTAATGCACATTTCTCAAAGCATTTTTTAATGTGTGAAAAGAAAATGACATCATTATCCAACAGACAAATAAAAATGTTTTCTCCATAATTCCAATGTAAAAAGCCTTAATCTTTGGGGTAGATTGTATTAATCTATACCCCCCACCCTCATATCCATTCCCTTTGTCATATCCATCAGAGCCATTTATTATTAAAACTGAATAATTTTTAAAATGAATTTTAGCTTTAAATACAGTTGTACAATAATTACTGTTTTAAAGATTTTATTTATTTGAGAGAGAGAGAGAGAGACAGAGAGAACAAGGTTGGGGGGTGCAGAGGGACCAGCAGACTCCCCGCTGATCAGGGAGCCCAACTCGGGGGGCTTGATTCCAGGACTCTGAGATCATGACCTAAGCCAAAGTCGGATGCTTAACCAACTGAGCCACTCAAGCACACCCCTACGATAATTATTTTAAAAAATATTTTATTTTCTTGATTTTAGACCAGAGAATAATATAGTAAAAACTTGTATGTACTTAACATAGGTTTACCAATTATTAACATATTGCCACATTTGCTTTATCTATTACTACAATTTTTTCTCAAGCATTTCAGAGTACTTAGTAGACATAATGGCACTTTGCCTCTCAGTACTTCACATGTATCTCATGAGAACAAATCCATCCTCCTATATTATCATACCAAACAACTTTTACATTGATTTAATATTATCTAGTCTGCATTCAAATGTCTCCGTTGTTCCTGAAATGTCTTTTATAGCTGTTTTATTTTCTATACACGATCTAACCAAAGATCACAGTGCATTTGGTCATCATACTTTTTATGGAGGTCATATCTCTTTAATCTTCTTTAATCTAGAACAGTTTCCCTTCCCATCCTTTAAAAAATATGACAATTTTATACACATATACAGAGGTGTATATATGTTTATTTACATATTAAAATACTTAATAACATATTAAAATATTTAATATGTATTTCTTTACTTCCTCTACCCACTGGAAGTCCAGTATTTTTTAGGCAAGCAATGTAACAACCCTAATTATAAATGTTACCCAAAATTGATGAAATATAAAAAGTATGTTAATAAAATATCTCCATTTCTAAAGGCAGCTGTTCTACATGTCATGTATAATAAAAACCCAAATAGAGGTTTTTGGGGTAGTCATTCATTAGATTATGAGCTTTCAGAGGGAACAGATTGTGTTTTATTCATTTGTATAATCTCTGCCCACCATATAGTATACTGAATGTGGTGAAACTCAGTACATCTTTGTGGAGTGAATGAATGGTTTGCTGTTTTTTTGCTGTGGTAAAATACACATAACATAAAATTTAACGTTGTAACTATTTTAAGTGTACAGTTCAGTGGCAATAAGAACATCCACGTTGTTGGGCATGGTTCTCTTTTAATAGCCTAAGGGACATGTGTTAATTGCAGGAAAATTATTAAATAGATCATGAAAAAGAAAAATGATCTAAACTCCCATCAAATTCTACCATCCATAGAAAACCCAGACATAATCACTCTTAACATTTTGGTGTAGTATCCTTCCAGACTTTTTTGCATACATTTATTCCTATCTACGTAAGTTATAAGTGATTGCATTGTACATAATGTCTAATCACCTGCTTTTATTTCCTTAATGTATAGTCAATATTCTGTCATATTAATGTTAATATTTACAGATAAGTGGGTTTCGATCTGCTTGTAGTTCATCCACTGTTTTTATGCCATATACCTCCAATAGCCATGCTGTTGGGTGGGGGTCGTGGTGACAGAGCTAAGGACACAGGTGAATTCTGTGTGGTTTTTAGTTTTTCTGAGCATAGTGGATAATAACACTGGTTTAGGGCACAAGTTTCTCTGTGTAATTTGGGGACTGCAGAAGGGATTTAGGCATCCTTTGTTGAGGCCCATCTTTAGATCAAGGGTCTAATGGCAGCGTTGCACCAAGGGAGGGCAGAATAACAATCTCTGTCATTTGTCATTCCAATCCAAAATCTTCCTCTGGGGAACTTGTTATTTAAGGCCTGACTCTCCTTATTATTTGCCTGGGGGAAAACACATACTGAACCACAAAATGCTCCCAGAGACTAGACCTTGTCAATGTTTTCTGATGCCTAGTAGGACCACTGCAGAAAAAAAATATTAATGAGACTGTTGCTAGGAGACGGGAGAGCCAAAAGCCCAAGACATTGTAGGGGTTCCTCTGAAAACCAAAGCACTTTAAGTAGGTTTTAGATTGGAGGTTTTGTTATTAAAATCTCTTCTTTGATGAACATGTACTTTTTAGCATGTAACTTGTAATATGATTTTTATGTTTTTGGAGGAATTTGGGAGTAATCCCAAGGCATTTCATTTCTTTCCATAGGGCTAATCCCTTCTTCAGAGCACAGCTCAGTTTCAAGTGGCTGCCGCTTTCCCCCTCCCCTTCAGTGCGACAATCTCAGAGCTGGTGGAGAAGCAGAGCGTGTGCAGCTGGTAAGTAGCTGAGAAATCTTTTGTAAAATAGGTCCCTCAAATGGGCTTTTCAAAGCAAGTGACAAGTTTTGATGGAAAAGAATAATACAGAACTGTGTAGGAATTCCTGATTCTAATCAGCAGTATTGGGAAGATGCGTTAGTTTCATTCTAAATATTCCCCGGTCATTTACTAGTTCAAAGCTTGTTTCTTAAATGGCAAATGAGTTGCTAGAAGGAAATAGAGGAATCTCCCCTTGTGATTCTGGTAAGATATTTCCCAACATATGACTTGACGAAGATGTTACCTAGATGAGAAATTGCACTTGGAACAGTATCTCAGCCTTACAGTGTTTGAATTAGACTTGGTAGAATGGGTTACGATTGAAGATGTTCTCAGATCTGAGCTCCTGTCCCCGTATGGAGCGAGCATGACAAAACTGTTACTTTGCAATGGGAAGGATAGCATACCTCATTTTTTTTAAATGAAGAAAATCATGTGACTGGATGTCTGTACAGGAGAGAAAATGAGGAGGGTAGCCTGTAATGTTCAGTTTAATTGCTTCAAAGGAGAAATGAACATGTGTTGAATGGGAAAGATTAAAATTTGGTTTTAGGATGAGAAGTCATGAAAAGGAAATAATGAATATTGTGACTGCCTTTATTTTGAAAATGATTGATTTGTATTCATGGACATCAATTTGTACAGTAAAGGCAGAATATTCTCAAGTGCTTCTTTATTTGAAAAGAGCTCTGAGAACGATTACAGAGATTCCTATCAGAAAAGCTTTTATGTTTGTTTCTGAAATGTGCCTGAAAATGCGTAAGCTTTTGTGCCCCCTTTCACCTGGAAATCGCATTAGTAGATCCATTTCTGCAAGAAAACAAAACAAAACAAAACTGAAGTGGTGGTCTTTTTATTTCTTTGAGATTTAGGTTGTTGGTCCCTTCAAGGGGAAGGTGGAAAAAAAGGTAGATTTTTGAGTTAGATGACAAACAGCAACCAAGAAGGGAAAATAAGAAGGAAACGCTTAAATGAAAGCTCTCAAGATGGGCCATTTTTCCAAGCCAAAAATGTCTGCGGGTGGCATGTTTTGCAGGGGGTGGGGTGGGGGGGGAGAGCGTGTTAAAGGCAAAGGGAGGGGGGCATTGAACTGAGCACTGCGGCAAAGAGAAGGACTGACGCATCCAGGGACATGTGACTATTCTCTGGTGTAGTGAAGAAAATTTTCCAGGAGTCCATCTTGTATAAGAAATTCTGTAATGATGCTGTAATCTTCATGTAGTCCGCACTGCTGGCTCCTCCACTGGTAAATCAGTGCAGTCAGGCTTTGTTTTTCCTGTTTTTATTCCTAGACTTTCTTCTCTGTGCTCCCACTGCTTTTATAGCCCTTGTTAAAGTAGCTTCTTAAGAATGGTATCTTTCCCCTTTATCATAAAAAAATCACACATTAATTGTTTAAAATTTGGAAAAATTACTCTGTCCCTCTTTCCTGAATACATGCAAAGAAATGCCAGAGATATATACTTATATACAAAATGAAAATTACATATATACATAAATATAACTACATATATGACGTATATATATATATATATAGTTTTCGACTTATTTGAATAATCATTCAACATTATATTGAAAATAATTCCTCATATTTTTAAACATTCCACAAGAAGTCAGTGTTTCGCGGATGCATAATTTCTGATCATAGAGGTGTCCCACTAAATGTCCACTTACTGAACGTTTATATGTGCAGTCTTTGCTGTTACAATTTAAGGAATATCTTTCCATATAAACCTCTGTGTGCTTTTCTGTTTTTTTTTTTCCCCTAGGATAAATTCGTAGACGTGGAATTTCTGGATCAAATGGTATGAACCAGTTTAAGATTTCTCCTCCTTCTCCACCACCTTATACATCATCACCTAATTAGTTTATCATATGTGGTAAAAACATTATTTCCCAGTTGTTGTTTGCCTATTGATTTTGTATCATTTATGCTGGTTTTTTTTTTAACATGTTACAGTTTTATATTTTTAGATATCCGTAGCAATCTATTTTTGATTTTATGATTTATTTCTTTCCTTTAATGAGTATATTGACTTGTATTTTTTCTAGTTATTTCATTGCTTCATTTTTTCTTTTTTTACAATTAACTCTAATTCATCTGGAATTCATTTTGGTATGTGGTATGAATATGAAGTAGGATCTAATTTTGTTTTTTTTCCAAATAGGTCACCAATTGTTTCAACATCATTTATTGAATAATTCAACCTTCTTCCACTGATATGAAATGGCAACAACTGCTCTCCCTTTAGCTAGGGTATAGTGTCCACAGGTTGGCCATTTTCTTTCTACCCGAGATGGTAACATTCCACAATAGCACTCCTACCTTCTTGCAGCTTCTGGCAGCTTTCTAAAACATCATGTTCGTGTTCATGCCTTTCAAGGATTCTAGGCACATGTGGTTTAGGGCAGTGGTTTTCAAACAGGATTTATAAATTTAAAATTTTCCAAAATTGTATTTTTATCGGATGTTTTTCACAAATTAAAATCGAGGAATCTGAATATCGAAAACCACTGTTCCAGATGTGCTATTCCTCTTGGACACAGCTGGCATTCTAATTGTTCAAAACTTACCCCCAGGGTTAGTTAATGTTACTCCTATGATTCCTTCTTCAACCTTTTTTTCTACTCCTTAGGTTCTCGGAGAATTAAAGCTGTCTGGTCTTAGTTTCCGGAATTTTCTAGAATGGTATAAGAAGGAAATGTAAGAGATGTGTGAGGAGCAGAAATAAATAATGTTTGCCAGCCTGTTGCTGGCAGTAGTCCGATCTAGGGATTTAAAGAAGGTAGGATGAGTCCAATCCATGCCATCACTGCCACCATCTCTTGTAGGTAGACACACCCCCAGTGGTTCACTTCTTTTCACTGTAGGCAGAAGGCTCCAGCATGAAACACAGACTCAGTGGGAGAAGAGTTAAATGTTGCTTACAGAAATCTTTGATTATTGAAATCACCTGCTACCCACTGTTGGCCCTCCCACCCCCATTCCCGCTCTCAACACAGCCTTCTTTCTCTGTTGTCTTCCTGACTCTGGCCTCTAGCCTTTCCTGATTCAGGAAGAAAAATTGGGGGCATTGGGTGGGAGGGTGCCTTGCCTGCCCTTATTAGGGGCTCATTTGGCTCACAGCCAGAGTCCCAGTCATTTCTTGACTTGCACATTTAGGCTGTGATTTGTTTGTGACTGGAGGCTGGTTTCCCTGGCAACAGCAGCTCTCCAGGGCATGCGCATTTGCTCCTCTGCAGTGGCAGAATGTGGCTGTGTCAGCGAGGTGGGGGGGGACTGTGGTGGGGGCCCACGTCACTGGAGGCGCTCTTCTGCAGTCATGATGTCAGTTTTTCTGGGCTAGACTGCCATCGTTATCTTATATAGAGCATTGCGTTATTTTTTTAATACTTGGAAGGCTTTGAGCTACTCCCTTTTCTTCCACGTTCCCTTCTCTCAATATATCCAGCAGTGACCACGAAGTATTCCCAGTGTTTGAGGCCATTGATGCCCCCGGAACCCTAAGGAGATTCATGATAGTGTGGACACAGGAAACAAACTGCCTGGTTTCAGACCTCTGCCTCTTGGTAGTTGTGTGACCATAGTACATAGTGCTTCCATTTTCTCAGATATAAAATGGAGATTAATAATAGCACCTTTAGAACAGTGTCTGTTACATAGTAACTGTAGTGTAAGTGTTGGTATCATTTGTAGATATTAAAGGAGAATTTGCCCTGAAACAGACTTGCCCTGCAATGTACAAACTTACCCTCTATTGTCCACTGGGCAAATACACACACACACACACACACACACACACACTCTCTCTCTCTCTCTCTCTCTCTCTGTCCACTGGGCAAATACACACACACACACACTCTCTCTCTCTCTCTCTCTCTCTCTTAACCTTGCAGCACACAGGCTCTTCCCATGACACACGGACAAGCACCACAGCAGAAAACCTTGCCCCATAGTACACAGGCATCCCCCATATCACTCAGATTTACCTAAAGGCACACACATTCTCCACAAGGCAAAAAGTCTCACTGAAGGGACATGGATCTACCGCACGTGACACAGACTCACTCTTCCATAAAGACTGTATCCATGACACATGCACAATCCCCGATATCACAGACTGTCCCCATATCACAGAGGCCCTTCACCTAGGACAGTCTCTCTAGCAAATATAGACTCACTCCACAGGACACAGGCCCTGCAGGGTACAGACCTCACCAGAGAACATGGTCTCTGCCCATGGCTTATGGATGCCCATGGCACACAGATTCTCCCCACGGCACACAGATTTCTCCCAGTGTCCCACTGACTAAACCAATGGCCAAGATTCTCCCCAGGGCACAGGTCACATCCCGAAGACACTCCCTAGAGCACACAGATACAACCGCCCCCCCCGCAAGGCACACAGCCTTAACCCATGACACAGAGATGCACTCTAGAGCACATGGACTGTCCACAGAACACAGACTTTCCCCCAGAACACAGTTCCTGGCCCAGCTTGGAGACCCACACCGAGGGACACAGTGTCCCACACCAGACAGACTTGCTTTGTGGCACATAGACAAACACCACAGGACATAGGCCATCCCAAAAAGACCCAAACTTGTTCCATGGTGTACAGACACTACCCAAATCACACGGACTCACCCCATAAGATGCAAACTAAACCCATGGCACAGAGAGTCTTCCCACAACACAGAGATTCTCCCCACAGCCAAAAGATTGTTCCCATAGAACACAGTCTGCCCTACAAACTGAGATGCCCCACAGCACACAGACATCCCCTACAGAGTATAAACTCACCCCACAGACTTTCTCCATGGGACCCAGGCCCTCCCCACTTCAGGCCGACTGGCCCCAGGGTGCACAGCCTCTCCCCAAGACACAGACTTGTCCCACAACACAAGGACATGCCCCTAAGAACATAGACTCTCCCCACAGCCTGAAGACTTACCATGGCACACAGATTAAACCCACAGCCCTCAGACAAGCTCCCCCCACATCCCAGAGGTGCAGTGGTGTGTCCTACCACACCTGTATCCCCCAGGGGCACGCAGGATTGGGCCACCACACCCAACCTCATCCCGCAGTGCACCGGGTCATATCACAACCCATGCCGCCCCCACACGATGCAAATGCTCATCCCGGGGCGGGCTCCCTTGCTCTGCTGCATCTCAGCCTCCCCCATGCGGACACTCACCCCCGATTCCTTTGACAAGCCCCCCACGGGGTGCAGCACTGTGCCCCAGCACACACTGGCCCCGCAAGGGACAGACTGGGTCTAGGACAGACACGCTCAGACCGCAACAGCACCTAAGCTGTCGCCAGAGTGTCCAGCTCCCGCCCTCCGGGCACACACACGTCCCCCCGCGGGGCCAGTCACGGGCACGATCCAGGCTCCCCTCGTTCATTTCACAACGCAGATGTGTCACCCAAACACATTCCCCAGCACGGCGCTCCAACCCCTCGGGTGCACGTCAGTGTGTCACACACACTTGCCACACAGATTCGCCTCACAAAAACCACACTCCTTTGGGAGGCTCCGCCCCGAGAGCACACGCCCCGGGCACGGGCAGCCGTTGGCTCTACAACGCCCAGAGCTGCCTCAAAGCCCGGGGACCCATTTCACCGCTCACTACGCCGCTGCCCGTACACAAGTGTGCCCAGCCGTGCCCCGCGCTCCATCAGAACGCACACATCCCCCCGTCCGTGTACACACTTGCCCTGCAACACACACAAGCACCGCTGAGCGCGGACACTCCCCCCCCGAGTGTGCAGGCCCGCCACCCTTCACGGCCGAGACCGGCCCCACGCCCTACTCACACTCACTCTGGAGACGCAGCTTTCTTCTGCGGCACACAGCCTGGCATCGTAGCATGGACTTACTCCAAAACGGAAGACCGACCGTTCCCATAAACACTCCGCAGCACACGGACAGACACACGACACACATATGACCCCCGCAATGCAAATATTTCCATCGTAGTCTACAGACCAACTTTCCTGTATCATTGAGCTACAACTCGGGCCTGCGACAGAGACACAGCTTGTGTAGTGGTTAAGAGCAAGGCCTCTGGACCCAGACTACCTGGGTTAGGATCCAGGTTCTACCCTTTTCTAAGCGTATCACCCGGGGTAAGTACGTTTCTCTGTTCTTCAGTTTGCTCCTCTGTAAAACAAAGGTAACAGCAGGGCCTACTCCGAAGGGAGTGACTAGCCACTAGTACCGTTAACCCCAAATACCTAGAACCTGACAACACAAAGGCTCACCACGTGATACATAGATTGGCCCTAGGACAGGTGCAGATAGTCTATAGCACCGCAACCCCCCACACCCCACAGAACACAGAGCCCTAAACCGGTGCCGCTCACACGAGACAGAGCTGTAGCACAATCAAGAAATTTGCTCTACAGTGCACAGGCTCGCTCCATGATACACAGACTCATTCCGCAGTGTTTAGACGCACGACCCCCAGCCTCACCGTACAAGGCACAGACCCACAGCACAACACAACACAACACGCACACAAACATGCATGCATGCTCCCTGCAACTCAGTGATGTGCTCTATATCATGCCAACACCCCCCCCACACATACTCCGATTTTTTTTATAATGTGTGGATCTATCTTCTGTTGACACACAAACAGCTCCTACATTGACAATACTTGTGCCGTGATTCTAAGACTCTTCCTGCAACACACACACTCAGCCAGCAGTGCACGGGTTCCCCATGGTGCAGACTCATCACGCACAGACTCATCCAGAACACCTAGACAGGCTCTACAGGACACAGATTTGCTCCGGAACAGCTCAGTGTGTACACATAGACCCCATATGATGCCTGGAGTTATGTTATAACACACAGACTAAACCCACAACGTAAGGCCTTTCCTATAAACTAACGCTTGCCTCACGAATCCTGAGAACATCCCATGATACAGGTTGCATAGCCCAAGACACCTAGCGTTTCTTCAGTATGTACAGAGAAGCCTCACGGTGCTCACCATCACGTAACACACACCGTCGCTCCACAATGCACAAACTCATCCCCCTCAGCCACAACACAAAGACACTTCCCATGAGCACAGGCCCAAAAGGCATAGACGCATTCCACGAGAACACACCCATGCACGTGTGTGCATGTGCACACACACATTACAACACACAGAGGCACTCTCCAGGGCACAGACCGCCCCCCCACCATGTAACAGTGAGCCCCAGAATTCCTGGAGACCCCGACAACATAGACACATTTCCCGCAGCACACATGGTTGCCCCATGACTCACAGAAGTGCATCGTCCCATACAAACCTCCCCCATAAAGCAGACTTGAGCACCAACACCCAGACTCACTCCTCAAGGCACAGACCCACGCCGTGATCCAGGGACTAGACTCACGAGTAAGCACACTTTCAGAATAGGGCAGACGTTAACCCTTCAACATCCTAACGATGTGAAAGAATGCCCTCTCAACGAAACCCGTTGCACAATTCACACAGAAGCCCCACATTACTTGGATTAATTTTATAATCCCTGGCCGTTCTGTAACCCAGGACCTGCCACCACAGCTAGACATACTCCACAAGACCCAGAGACATTCCGTAAACACGGCACACCCCCAAACGAAGGGGCGGTATAGATTGGGGTTAAAAACTTCCACTTAGGATTCAGACTGACCGGGTTCCAATCCTACATGTATCGTTTACTAACTGTGTGACTTTGGAAAAGTTTCTTAACCTCTCTGTGCCTTATTTTTCTCAGGTAGAAATTGGAATAATAATGGTACCTACTTAGCAGGGTTGTTAAGAGGAATAAATGAGTGAACCCCTCTGCAGTGTTTAGAACCGTGCCTGGCACAGCCTTAGTGTTATGGATGTTAGTTGATCTTGTTGTTGCTGTTACTGTTGTTCTTTCTCCTACACAAGGACCTGGACTATGATGGTAAGACTTAATCTAGAATCATTAGAAGCAACCCCATGACACATGGAGTATACCCCCATAAAGCCTA
Source organism: Lontra canadensis (assembly GCF_010015895.1). Classification (NCBI taxonomy): domain Eukaryota; kingdom Metazoa; phylum Chordata; class Mammalia; order Carnivora; family Mustelidae; genus Lontra; species Lontra canadensis. The sequence continues at coordinate 1,180,332 of NW_022631117.1, read as the reverse complement.
GAACCACGCCACAGCTCCCACTCTCTCCGCGCTCTGCTCACAGTTCCCGTGATGACTGCACTTAGGCCACAACGCCCAGAAGCAGCTTCCACGTGGAGTCTGCGAAACACCGACGCATCACACAACACCTAGACACACAGCGCAGTGCATATGCATACCCGAGGTACAGACCACTTAGCCATGTGAAGACTCATCAGCCGAATGCGCCCTCGCGTGCGTACGTGAATATATGTGTATGTGTATATACATAGACCTATATATAGGCTCTACAATACACATACCACAGAATACACTGCACCTACAACGTAAAGAACTCACTTTAAAATCCCTAGAAACAATCCACGATGCATAGACTTTTCCAACACACAGGGTTGTATCACGCCATCCCTGTCAAAACCCTGTATACCCCGAATTGCTCCCCATGCTCAGACTCACCCCATAACGCAGATTATCTTTCCACAGGACTCAGACTTGCTCCGCAACACGCCGGCTTGTGCCTCAGGACATGGATAGCCCCGTTCCCCACAGACAGATCTTCCATGTGCAGAATCGGACGACAAAGCAGATACACCCTGCGATGCCTGTATTAGGCACGTAACCCACACACAGGCTCCAGTAAACACCTTCACTTCTCAATACCAAGACTCGTCCCTCAACAAACGGAAAGCTCTCTAACACACACAGCCGCCACACAATACCTCGACATGCCCTCCACTCCTCAGACCCAGCGTCACAGTGCGGACTCCTCCCACACAGCAGCGAGTGGCCTCCCAGCGTGCCCTCTTGTCCCACTGTGCGCTCCGGCCCGCACAACCCCTAGGAAGCAGTCACATCACGATGCAAAGGCCCCAGACACCTTCGGTTGTCTCCACACAGTCCCCCAAAAGATACGCAGGACCCATAGAACTCAAAAACAACCCATAACCACAGACTCGTCCCACCGTCTGCAAACACGTTCCGTAATGCACTGATGTCTCCCACAATGCAGATGTCTGCCTGCACGACCCGCGCTCACATCGGAACATTCAGAGTCAACTCACTGCTCACAGATCGCCGTCCACAGACTTGCCCCACAACATAGAGGCTCGCCCCATCATGCACAGAATGGGAACATAATGCCAAGGCATGCCGCACAAAGCCCACACCGCCACACCATGCACATAGTCCTTACACAGCACACTCATGCACCACAGAGCCACGCATAAACCGCATCAAAGTCCACATAAACCCCACGGCACATAAGTCTGCCCCATAAGGACCGGCGTGCTGTGCAACACCGACTCTCCGTGCAGAGGTTGGAATCACAATGCACAGACTCGCTCTACACAGCCGGCTCGCTCCACAACCTGTGCAGTCACTCCACGATGAAAACACTAGAACCACAACACCCAGGCTCACTGCGAAGCATTCTCCCCGCCCCAGCTTCTCTACCACATAGATACGCCCCTCAACTCACCGACTTGCCTGCCCACACCTGGACACACCATACAACACGTAGACGAGCCCTGCTATCCAGACAGATGTCAGACCACCACGTCTGCAACAAAAACACGCCTCACAGGACATTTAAACCACAATGCGCAGACCCATGCCATGCAGCACAGGTCCGTCCTACTTGCTTTGCTCTAATATCACAACCCTAGACTTCTCCCCGGACACAAAGGCCTATCTTAAAGTGCACACACATGTGTCGCAACCCCCCAAATCACCCCATAACACCCAGATTCGTTCCACAGTACCCAGAACACTATAACATTAACACACAGACATGCAGCACGCAGACTTGCCCCCAAAGCCCTTAGCAGCGCAACGGGGTGCAGACGTGCCTCACAACACACCCTCACCCGGCCACGCAAACACCTGGTTTCCAGGGAAGATAGGGGCAACAGAGCCCATAGAGCTGTCTTGTTGGACAAAGACACACCCTGACATGTGCTTCCACAGCCCGTTACACAGACTTCCTAGCCCTGCCAATGACTAGCTCATCGTGCAGCATACGGATTTGCAAAAAACCCAAATCACGGACACAAATGCACAGCTCAGACTGGCACGCCCCTGCAACGCACAGTGACAAGTCACAGTGGGGAAACGTATCCCATGTCCCAAGGGTTTTCATACAGTGCAGAAACATGCCCCGTCATGCATCTCTTCCATGACATGGCTGCGCAGACATACTTTTCAATTCCTAGGTAGAAGGCAAGACTGCCCACCACTCACAGACCCAGATCAAAGCACACAAAGCCACCCTGGAGTGTACGTATTCACCATGCATTGTGTAGGATCAACTCATGACACACAATGCTCAGAGTTGATACAAAATATACACATACACATCCTTCAGCAGAAGATGGATCCCAAACACTCTTGGGGTCAGTGACAAAACTCAAGCTCCTCTTCCAACAAGACACAATCCATCCCGCAATATATTGAACAACCGCACAATGAATGCAGTTACCCCACTTGCCCAAGCACTGTACACACATACACTACAATACGTAGACATACCCTACAATGCAGAGATGTGGCCCCGGATACAGACTTCTCATGCAACACGTAGGATCACATCACAGCACACCTGCTCACGATTCAAGATACAGATCAGCCTAACACACTTTTGCCCCACAGCACGCTAACTTGACAAATCCCAAACTTGCACCAAAACCCGAACTTCCACAGATTTGACCCACAGAGTTTCAAACTCACAATATGACACAAAGACTCTAAAATTAGCTGCCAAACCATATTAAAATATAAAACTATGCCCCCGTGGAAACACCCTCACCAAGCCCATGGTTGACCTGCAGTGAGTAAAAAGGAGCCACAGCATTCCAACTCTGCTTCCAAGGTTTGAGTTGCCGCCCAACGTGCAGAACCGCATTTTAATGTACAACCATAACCAACAACGCACACACCTTCCCCAGAGAACAAAGTCTCCCCCGCCACACACTTACCACACAGTTTCCAAATTTGTGCCAAACATGCATACTTAGCCCAAAATACACACACCCACTCGCATCAAACACAGCATAGCACATAGATTTGCCCTTGCTTAGAACCAACGGACAGCTCACATCCGTCTCACAATGCCCAGACACACAATACAATGTACAGACAACAGTCACAGCGTAGATCCACCCAAACGGTGCACAGAATCCAATAACACTGCAGAGCTTTCCCCATAATGTCCACCCATAGGATCTCAAATTGCATGAAAACACACACTTGTTCCAGAATGGACAGCTTCTCCCACAGCGTACGTCCTGTCATACACAGAAACACCGCACAAGATAGGGACTGCCGCCCCCCGCCCCCCCTGCGAAACACAGTATTACATAACAACTTGCAAACATTTCTCAAAACATACATTCCATAATCAGCGGACTCCTCCACAACATCAGTGGCATCCTCAGATGCCTGGACTCAGCCCCAACCCCCACCAGCATCCTTGTCCAGGAGCTCTAAAACATACCAAAGAAACAGACTTGTCCCACAAATGCATAGAAATTTATGCAGCTTCCAAATTCATCCTATAGTGTGCAGACTTTACCCCTATGTGGTGTTATCCCACAATGCAGAGACTCAACCACAAAGCAAATAATTAGCCCATCATATACCACAACCGCCAGATAGGTGCCCAAACACACAGACATGCACCACAGCACCAAGAAACCCTCCACAGCATGCCTGTGAGCCTCATGGTTCCCAGACTCTCCCACAGCTCCCACACGCACCCCTCAATTCTTAGACCAACTTATGATGTCACCCATGCTCCGTGGTGTAAGACTCCTACCACAGCCCATGGAGTCCTATCACAAATTTACCTCACAATGCAAATTTACCTCACAATGCAGAAATCCTCCAAAAAATACCAAGATTTACTCCGTGGGCATCCAATATTACCATAACACCGAGATTTGCCTCAAAACTCAGTTTTGTACCACACTACGTGGAAATGCCTCACAATACCTACAATGAACTTACAATGCCCAGACTTCCCCCATAATGCACGGGTAAGTCCCACAACACAAAATTTCTCCTAGAATGCACAGCCTCAGTCTACAACATAAACTTACCCCGCTGTGGTAAGAATAGACTGCGTGCCTCCAGGCACACCCCCAAATTCAGTCTTGCCATACAACACTAAGACATGTTCTACACGTAAGGCACAAAATAGCTCCACAGTACATTGATCCAGCTAACTTGCTGTGGACAGATGTACCCTATAACACATAGGTTTCTCCTACAAATGCAAAATTGCATTCTGATGTACATATTCACCCCAACATACACACACACATAGTCACTCCACAAGACAAATACCCCAGAAAGCAAAACATGTATCCCCAAGCACAGAATTGCCCAGGACTTGCCTTACAGGATGAAGACATATTACAGTTTTACTCCTCACCAGCTTTACCACACAGCCTTGCTCCACAAGGCACCCTTGATCCGCAACCTAGACACTAGGTCTGTGGTGCACATACCCCCACAACACCTTGGCAAAGCCTCCAATAAAAAGATGCATCCTACAATGTACAAAATACCTGGAAAATACAGACACTCCCCACAGTCCCACAATGGCCACATCATGCTCAGACTGTGTCCCAAATGCAATTTCACTCCCAGACATCTAGAATCAAATCACAGGATCCAAACTCAACCCAGACCAGGTTTTCCCCACAATGAACTGATGTGCCCCATAGCACTCAGATTCTCCTACACACACAAAATCTCATCACAACCTCACGTCATCCCACAAAATCAATACATGGCCCACAGTGCTACAGATAAGCTTTACAAAATGCAGACTCGCCCCACACCACTGAGAGACACACCCCATGATACATAGGCATGCCCCACCGCACAAACTCACCCTACGAAATGAATCATCACCCAACACTAAGATCTCCAATTCAAGACACACTCAATTACACACAGGCATACCCCATCACGCACAGAAATACATCATAAAGCAGATGTGCCCTACAGCACAAAGACTAGTCCCTCGGCACAAACAAAAGCTCCCCCACAACCAGACTTGCCCCTAACAACCCATCCTCTCTTTACAACCCCAGAACACACCCAACACCACATTTGCAGTCAGCCTGTTTTATACACATTCGCCCCACAATACTCAGCATTGGACCACAACCTCTAGAAATGCCATACCATGTCCAGACACAACCCCATACCTGAGAGGCTCCCCCTGCTTAAAAAAAACCCATATAGGTTCCTCATAAGGCACAGACACACCCTACAATGCAAAGACTGGCCCTATGTCAAAACAACTTGCAATGAATCTCTAGATTCAACCCATGACACATAGTCTAACCCCGTTACTCCAAGATATATCTCACAATGTACAGACTGCGATGTCTATACCACAACCCCTAGACATGCCCTGCAGTGAAAGGACATGTTGCACAATCCCCAGACTTTCCTTGTAGTGTACCCGAAAAAATCACAGCCGTGAAATTCAGAACACCCAGCATCACTCCCACAAAGTGGACTTACTCCAAATCAGATGCTCAAGACTCACAGGACCCGTAATTCATAGAGACAACCCACAATCCACCGCTTCACCTTGTCTCCCCTTGCTATGCCTCCCATAATGTGCACTGAGCACAGCCTCGCAGTGCACACATGAATCATACTAGTCACTGACTGACATGACAAGAAAGTCACGGGACCGACAATTTACTAATACTTCAGAAAACCCACACACTCACGCCACACCTGGACCCACATTCCTTCAGACAGACCCACCCTACAACTTGAGACTTATCCCCCCACCAAAGATGTAACATCCATCCACAGCAGAAACAGATGTCCCTGTAACAGATTTTCTCCACCGCACTCAGTCTCACCTTACCCCCCCTGGACTTCGCCCACACCTAGACTTACACCATAGCACAGAGACTGGCTATACAACCAGACACCTAAGCCATGGCGCATTTCACCACATGACATCTAGCCTCACAGCTCTACAGAGAGATGTGCCACCTAAGCCAGAAACTAGCCCGGAACCCTCCGACCTGCCCCGCAGTCCTCAGACACTCATACAACCCGGAGAAGAGCCATGCGCAGACACACAATCCACGACACACGTGTTCACCCCAGATGCCCAGACTTGCCCCAAACTTCACAGACACCCCTAATAATACCTAGACCTACTATACAATATTCAGGAGGCCTCACACACCAAGAAAGACAGCAAAATAGGTATGGTGACACCAGAACATTCGGCTTTACTTCATGAGGCACATACTCTGTCACTTTTGGCCCCAACAACGTGCTGCTCCACAGGGTATGAACAGAGGACCCACGTGCTCACACAGAGCTCTGGCAAGTGACTTCACTTCTTTGAGCCTGTATACTCACACGTAAACATGGACAGAGTACTTCTTTTGTCATTCCAAGAATTAAATGAGATCACATCAAGAATCAAGGTTTAGAACACGGTCTTTGGAGGCAGGTGTGCCCGTTTTATGGTCCCTGGGACCTGGGCACATTCGGTAGTGGAAATGGTCAGTGGTTGAGCTGAAGGAATATGGGTTTGGTGTCCATCAGGCCTGGTTTTGAATTCTGCCTCTGCCACCTGTTGGCCATATGACCTACAGAATGATCATTGGCCTTCCCTTGTAGCCAGGGGATGACCCTGGTTCCTGCCTCCTAGGCTGTGCTAGGGATTAAGTAACACCAGATATCTTAATCTGAATTGCTAGTCAAAGCAAAGGAGAATGAGGAAGAAAGTAGGAGTCATAACTTCGGGGCCCTTTGTAATAGACAAGCCTGGGGAAGCGGAAGGTGGGGTGGAGGCCACACCACGTGGGCTGTGGGCAGCCAGGGGGCAGCACGTGGGCTCCGGCTGGGGCCAGAGGGGAGAAGGAAGGTAGCGGCAGGCCAGAGTCTCTGACAGAAATGTCTGCAGTGGCAGTGGGATTTGAGTGCACATCTGTGCTGCCTGCTTTTTGTCTTCAGATTATAAAAAGCCTCTGTGTCATTAGACCATAGTTACTGTCTTCAGTCAGCAACATTTTCCGAAGGAGTCCATATTTTAATGTTTATTTTCTTGGTTACCCCAAGAGTAGGAAGAAAATCTTGAGCCTCTTCTGCTGGCTGTATCATAGAAAAGCAGGTGGGGAAACAACCAGAAAAGTCTTTCTGGAAGAAAGTGCTCACAACTACACACATATATTCATCGTAGATAAGTATACACTAGAAAACACACACACACACACACAATGCCAGAGATGTTCCCACTGACCCGGACCTGCAGATGTGTCCAGAGACATAGGTTTACACAAGTATGAACATAAAACTCCGAGACTCGACAGGGGTCATCTCACGTGTACACAGATACATAAATGCACACACACGGATACATGTGAATGCCCACAGTTCTCTATGTAGGCACAGAGCCACACAGAGTCGTACATACATAATCCACAATCACATGGACCCAGAGAAGCAGGCAGAGACATGTATGCTGACCTGGCTAGCACCCAGAGGTTCTATTTACTGATTCACAGCCTCGGAGAGGCACAGATGCACACACATATACACATACAAAGAAACATCGATGCCTCTGGAGGCTCATGAAACCTAGACACGCTCTCAGCCACCCCCCCCGACATTTATGCACACGAACCTTCACAGACACACAGGAGTTTGCACGAGTGCATACATGCCCATCAGTGCACAGAGTCACCCAGACACAGACATTGGTAGATGTGTTTTTACCGCTCTGCAGACCCCGAGGCTTTCACCCAAACACTGCAACATAGAGATTCATTCATGATTAGATACATGTGTTTTCAACATGTACTCACTGGTGTTTTCCTGATCCCAGAGTCACACACATGTACACACAGAAGCATGGTTGTTATCAGAACACACAGGTATAAACGTGTTCATGCCTACACATGCAACGCAAGGGCTCCTGCTTACTGTGAACATTTAAATGCGCACACAGGCACATGCATGACAGCGCAGATGGGAGTATGCAAAGGAATAGTCGTGTATGTGGGTGTACACATGGAAATACACAAGCACACGGGTGTGCACATATAAATGCACTTGTACGTGGAGAAGTCAGATACGGATCCATACGGAGATTTCTACCTGTATCTACACACAGAGATAGTGGGATATGCATGAGAGAGATGCTTTTGTAGAGAAGAGCGATGTGTTCTACATAGATTGGGGGGGACATTTTGGCAGAAATGCTTTTAGATGCAGAAGCATATACCTCCCCACAGAGACACGGGCCTAAAGACCCACACAAAGATCTATGTGGGCAAACACATCTGCACTCACAGAGGCTCACTCAGATGTGTGAGAGGAGCGTGCAAAGCCACACACACATGCAGAAACACAGGGCATTCACGGAGATGCAGGCATGTGCACAGAGGCAGAGAGGCACACAGACCGCACCCATACAGAATCACAAAGAGATGGCTACAGAAGCTTGAGCAGACGTTTGCAGAAGCATACATACAGATTCCCACGCATGGAGTTCTACACGGATGTATAGCTAGACATGGAGGCCCACAGACACACACCTGAACACAGAGGCACACAGATACCCACAGAAGCATGCATGTCTACTGATCTGTGCACATAGTCATAGAAATGCATGCACACCCCGTCAGAATCCAGCACACCGCCCAGACATACAGTTGCACAGACACTTGTATGTGTCGCCATGTGTATGCCTGTGAACAGATGAGTATGTGTAGCACAGAAGCACACACACAGACATGTACCCAGAGACACGCAAAATTCTCATGCATGTGGAGTCCTTATATCGTGCAGCGACATAAACATCTACATACAGGCGCATGTGCATTCACCCAGAGAGTCATCCGAAGAAACTCGTCCTCATATAGGTGGGTTTATGCAGATCCACTCACACGCGCCCCTGTGGACATGAAGATGGTCACACAGACATACACATGAAAACGGAGGTGGAGAAACAGGTGGACGAACACAGTCCTGCATGTGTGACTATAGAAGCACCTAGACACAGATAAAGCCTGACGGCAAGAACGTGTAGCTATAGACCCGACGACCAACACTCAGACATGCACATGGGTGTTATGTCTGCACAGACATACAGACACGCAGCTACTCACACTGATGAACCATTGCAAGCAGCAAACATGAGGACTAGACATTTCCACATAGAGATGCTGCTTACACACTTGGACTCATGCAGAGATCTGCGCATGGGAATACGGAGGCACTTCCACAGACTTACACAGGTAGACAGAGACATGAGTCCTGCCTCCAAAAAAAGCAAGATTTCACCTACTCTGATGGTGACACACTCCAAACCTCTCTCACAGACACATGCAAACAGAACTCCATAATAGCGCCTGCCTATACACACACACAACGCACATGCAGATGTCCGCTCAGATGCCAGGGGTCCCTGCCAGAAACACAACATCCTCAGCATATGAAAGCAAGAGACCTACACACATGTATCTACAGACAACACAGTCCTGAACATGGTAAAAAATACAGACATAGCCACAGGCACACAAAGGCACAGACACGTACCTTCACATGTCAACATTTAGACACATTGGCACATGTACACACACACACAAATGATCTACAAATGTGCTCCTACGCCCATGTGGCACTCAATCCTGAATGTACATCAAACATATGAATGCACACACACATACACACACACATCTGCCAACATAGGCATACAGATGCATACATAGACTTAATCATGCTACAAATAGAAACACAGACATATGCACAGACGTGGAGACATAGGCAGAGATTTATACGCATGAAAACACACAGACTCAGGTACTTATAAAAGCACACACAAATAAACCCTTTTCCAAAGGAGGCTGTGACTTTAATGTACCTTTTTCTTAGCCTCTTCAAAAGAAAATGGAAATTATTTAGCTTCCTCTAATGGCTATACAGTATAAGAAGAGATGTAGAGATTGCCAGAAAGAGAGCTGAAAGATCTGGCGTGCACAAGTGTGTGTGTGTGTGTGTGTGTGCACACGTGCACACTGAATGCACACACTTCCACGTGCACAGAACCACAGGCATAGAATCACACAGAAGCACAGAAATACAAATGTGCATAGCCAGATACAGAAAGATACATAGATACATGCATGTACACACACATGTGCACGCGCACACACACACACACACACGCCACTGAAACATCACATGGGGTAGTATTTAAGGGCATGGCTATTGAATTGGTGAGAAAAAGCCAAACCTGCATTTTCTTACTAACCCAATGATTTGGGGCCATTTTCCTGCTCTCTCACTTGTAATGTGGGGGTAAGATTAGCACCTATCTTTTAGAGCTATTTGAAGATTCAGTGAAATGAAAGTCTTGGTCTTGTGCTCAGAATGTCATAGATGCTCCTGATGCTTTTTGGTTTTACCAGAGGTGAAGTTCTTAGCTGCACAGGGTTTGGGTTTTGTGGTCAAAGTTCATGGTCATATCGTAGAACGTCTCAACATTATTGTAAATGGTATTGATGAAGGGTAGATCACCTTCATAAGCAAGGCCAGTTCTGAAATTTTCAGAGATATTAAGGGCTTGTTACTGTTGCTGGTAAATGGAAATAAATATTTCCTGCTATTGTTTGTTGCGATTGTCGTCGTTATTCATATCCTTTTCCCTTTTGCAGGAGGAGATTGGACAATTGAGAGAGCCCTTGGAAGAGGGGAAGAGGGGAAGAGGGCTTCGTTACCAGTGTGTATTTGCCACCTAGTGATCATAGTGAGTAAGTACAGTGTCTATGGATGTCTCAGAAATACCCCTAAAATTTCACCCATTGCAGGGTTGCCTAACTGCCCTGGCAAGTAAGCTAGAATACTTCAGCTTATAGTGGTTTCTGGTACATTCAGAAGTTAAAAGTAATATTAAAAGAAATCTTTCTTCCTAAATTTCCTTTCCCTCACTTAGTTTTCCTTTGGGCTTCTCTGAGATTGTGTTCTATGGCAGTGGTTTTCAAACTTTCTAATTATAGGCCTGCTAAAATAATTTTGAAAAACTATCAACTCCATCAGTTGGTATCTTGAAATTTCTTGAAGTTGGTATCTGAAATTTCTTATCATAAGTTTGTGGTTATTATTTCCAGCATATTATAAATACTTATACTTTTAAATAAAATGAGTTACATTTATCCATTCATTCAGTGAACTAAAAATACCATTGGATCTTGATACTCATCATTGTTGATTTAAAAGCAAAGAAAAAAACCATGAACAGTCAGAAAATTTCATGATCTTATCTCCTGGAAATCATTGTTCTATTTAGGTCTCCTCAGTAATGTATCCTAATGTAATATATATTCTTATGTTTAAAAGCCTTTTATTGGTCATCTTACTATATATCTCTATGAAAATACATATGGATTGAAATAAATGTTCCTATAATGCTAAGCCTATTAAATATTAAACTTTTCACCATTAAATTATTAGTACTATACAGTTTATCAGAACAGTATAAAATAGTATAAAATATTATATATTTTGATAATTACTAAAAATGAAAACTCAAATTTGATTGGAAATGCATCCCTTAAGTGCATATGACTGTTTGTTTTCCTCCAAGCTAGTTTGTCACTCTGAGGATGACTGTTACTTCTAATGAGACAGTACAGTATAAATTTTATTCCTGTTTTTCACTTTTAGAGCTATAAGAATTGAAAAAAACTTTGTTCCCATAAATAAGTAGAAGGGAATGGAATGAGTGCCCAAATTGTAAGTCAAAAGTCACAGTGACTTGTCACTAAAAATAATTTTTCATGATTTAAGTTTTTTAATTAAAATTTAAAATTTGTGATGGACTACTTGATTAGACCTATCTTTAGTTCCATGAAAGGAAAGAAACCTCAATTTATGAAAGGATTTCTTGCTGAATCATTTATTTCTGAGTTTCTGGTAAGTTTACCAAAATGACTTTGTCAAGATATAGCTATTATATCTATCATATTTGCCTTTCGAAGCATTATTTTTAATCCAGTATACTTACAAAAGGTTGGAAAAATCAAAATACTTAGATAAGTATGCCTTAACCAATACAGTAATTTTGAAAAGGTGCCTTTGATTTATTATATCCTTTAAATATAAAACTTTGAGGCTGCAGATTTGGATCATTGATTTCATAGAAAATATTTATAATATAACTTAATTGGCAAAGGCAATGTCCATATCAAAATAATTGGCCAAATCAACTGTACCTTCACAGAAAGTGTCCTACATCATCTTTCAATGGAAAAATGAATTGATATGCATTTTGAGGGGCATTATTAAAACCACACAGAAATCGATTATGGGACACCTTTGTTGAATAGTTTACTAACAAAATAAATAGATTAAAAATATAGTGAGATTTTTATTTACTTTGAAATAAATTAAAATATTAATAATAATTTTGTTGTCATGTGATTTTAAATTAAACAATGAGATATGTAGCTGACATTATAATTCATGTATAAAGCAAAGAATCTGATGGCAGGCATTGTTTCCTTGAGGAAACATGTATGCATGTGTTTTTAGAACTCTGGTATTGGATTTCTGAACATAATTAACTAGGAATCATGTGCAAAAATTGAAAAATCCATTAATTTTATTGGACCACAGAATCAAACTTTTCAACCCTATCTTACGAAAGAGGTAAGTATATATGGCTAAAGAATAATTGGTCTGGAAATGACCATATTTCGTTTTTGATAATGGGAGGTAAAAAATATATAATTATTTATAAAGTGAAATGAGGATTGACTTTAATTGGAAAAGATACTTCAAGATACAATCTGAGAAAACAGGTTTTAAGTAGTTTAATTGAATGATGTATCTTATCTGAAAGAAATCACCTATAATCTCTGTGTATCAGTTTTACCGGTGTAAACGTTTTGTAAACTATCCCAGTTATACCTAAAAGAATCAGCATCAAAAGTACGTACTGCCATTAGTTAGGAGGCGCATTTCTTTCCAGTTAATGATGCATTTAAGTAATCAGTATTGAGAATAGTTGCAAAATAATGCTCAATTTTAAGCACATGGAAAAAAGATCGTTTTTAGGCAGGTCAGTTTTAGACCCACGGGAGTTAAGAATCTGAGAGGGGATCCCATACCAACTATCCATGCTCACAAAGTTCTTGAAAAGATTTCATGTACCAGTAGCCTAGTTCGAAGACCACTACTGTAGGCTATTTTCAGCAGGATTGCTCCAGAACAATACATTGTTGTCATCATTGAGATAATTCATCATAGTTCATATCCACTGTTGGATTTCTGCTGGATGCTTCTGAGTTTGAGTAAAATGTTCTGGAAGGGATTATTTTATTTTGCTGATAAATGTATGAATAGACTAGACCTATATTGTCTAATATGGGAGCCACACGTGGCTACTGAGCATTTGAATTGTGACTAGTGAGGACTGATATTTCCTCAGTGTAGAATGCAATATACACCAGGTTTTAGAGACAAGGCAAACTTAAATATTTCACTAATTTTTTTATATTGGTTACATGTTGAAACAATGGTATTCTGGATATATTGAGTTAAATAACACATATCTGTAAAATTAATTTTACCTACTTTTTAAACTTTTAAAAATGTCACATGTGAAAATTCAAATTATACCTGTAGGTTGCATCATATGTATTTTATATGATAGTGCTGCTCCTGACCTTATGTTGGAACTCTTGAATTTCCTCTAAAAACATAACCACAGAAAAAATGGATTTGTCCACTAGTCTGGTCCAGTATATTGGTATTCTGGTGCAGTCACGACCTCTCACTAGTGTTTAGGTTTTCAAGTTGTGGAATTTCTAGTTGTAATATAGCAGGAAAAATAAAAAAGAAAACCTCAATATTTCATTAAAGGTATTTAAAAAGTAGTCTTTTATTAGTACCTAGGAATTTTCTCAGTATCAACTTTGGATGGCTTCTAAGTGGGGGCATGTGAAGTTTTCGAACTCTTCAAAAATGTCAGTGGCAGATATGCATCTGTTGAAGATGTGAAGTGTTTCCTCACACTCGAGATGCTTTTTTCTGCAATTATGTTTTTATGTAACACTACGAAAGAAAACAAATGCCTCTGAATAAGCTATGATGCAGTGCTTTCGTATCAATAGAATTATAATTTTATACTTACTGGAAGCTCTTTTTGGCTTCTTTAGATACATATGTTTATCACATGTCGTGATACTACAGTAGCCACAAGCAGATTTGAATATATTTGCGTATCTCAGGCGATGACCTTTCACTTGCCTCCTGGCTGACAGTGATTGCAAAATGCCCCTGATTATAAGGCACATTCTGATTTCAGGATGTGAAAAAGGGAAGAAAGATACATCTTAGAATCGGGTAAATATGGTAAGTCCTTTGTCAGGAAAAAAGGACCATGGAAGACAGAAAGCAAACCCTAAGACATCAGCCTAGCGAAAAGCCCTCTTCTGTGTATTACTGTATTTGTGAAAAACAAAATGTGGCTCTTATCTAAACATTGATCACAGTGCACTTGAATGCCATTGTGTTCTACATTTCATCTTAGTTGTCTGATGGTTTTCTTAGCATTCTTTTCTTTGTCTCCTGGTTTGGGAGTGAGAATTGCGATGCGTAGAGTATGGCGGGGACAGACGGGATCTCTCCAGCCTGAATAGGTCTCGCCGCTCTGTTGTGAGAACCACTTAGCCCAGTCTTGTGTGAGGCTGTGCCTTCAATGGCACTGTTTGCTCTTTGTAAGTGGACTAACAGAGGAGCCTTTCTCCCTGTCATGGCTTAGTTTAATTGTAACATGTTCTTTGTGTCCTTTCTTGACTGAAGGGCTTGAGAGGGGGAGGAATGGAGATTGAGCTGCTTTTCTAGTTCTTGTTTTATATAGTATTCAAGAGGGTGTGCGAGAGGAATCAAAACTCCACAGGAAGTACATTATCTCAAGAATCAATGAAAACAACCCTAGATTTGCCATCTAGGAATTGACACATCTCTGAATCTAATGATAGTTTTGATGATGTGAGATTTACAAGAGGTAACAAAAACAAACGTTTTCATGAATTGAGAAGACCTAGAGAACCGATAACATGTTTCCTTTGTTGTCCCTACAGTTCAGCATTATACTAAGACTCACATATCTCTTAAGGGCTCCAAAGTAGGGCCAGGTTCGTGGACTTGTGACTTGTGAGTCTCATAGAGCTCTCTGCCTGGTTTAATGCTCTGCTGTAATGGTCTGAAATTCTCAATACGTTTTGAGAAAGGGTCCCCACATTTTCATTTTGCACTTTGTTCTACCAGTTCTATGGTCAATCCTGTTCAAAAGGGGAAACTTGCCAGAGAATAATGAACTGAAGTTGGGAAGTTAAATTAGAAGCATTCCTTTTCTAATGTGTACTGAATTCGTTCTGTCGGTACTCAAAAACATGGTACCGGTAAGCTACCATTGCTGTTGTTGTTAGGTAATAGTTGTAGAAGTAATAATGGCAGTAGTATTACTCAACAGTCCCTTATATTGACTCCCTCATTTATTCATATGATGTGGGGCATCTTCTGTGTCTCTATTTTCTTTTTACAAAAAGTTTAAAAGGATTTTATTTATTTATTTGAGAGAGAGAGAGATTGCATGCATGAGCAGAGGGCTAGGGCAGAGGGAGAAGCAGACTCCCTGCTGAGTGCAGAGTCCAATCCCAGGGCTCATTCCCATGACTCTGAGATCGTGACCGGAGCCCAAGGCAAAGGCTTAACCTACTTAACCCACCCAAGCACCCCCCAAATTCTTTATTTTTATTTTATTACGTTTTATTTTAATTCCAGTATCGTTGGCATACAATGTTATATTAGTTGCAGGTGTACAGTATAGTAATTCAACAATTCCATACATCACCTGGTGCTCATCACAACAGGTAAACTTCCTTAATCCTCATTACCTATTTCACCCACCCCCTACCCCTCCCCTCTGGTAACCATCAGTTCATTCTCTATAGTTAAGAGTCTTTTTTTTTGTTTGTTTGTTTCTCTCTCTCTCTCTCTCCTCTCTCTCTCTCTCTTTTTTCCTTTGCTTGTTTATTTTGTTTCTTAAATTCCACATATGAGTGAAACCATATGGTATTTGTCTTTGACTGACTTATTTCACTTAGCATTATGCTTTCTAGCTCCATCCTTGTTGCAAATGGCAAGATTCATTCCATTTTATGGCTGAGTAATATTTCATTGTATATATACACCACTTCTTCTTTATCCATTCGTCTATCATTGGACACTGGGCTGCTTCCATAATGTGGCTATTATAAATAATGCTGCTTTAGACATAGGGGTGCACATATCCCTTTGAATTAGTGTTTTGTATTTTGGGGGTAAATACCCAGTAGTGTGATTACTGGATCATAGAGTAGTTCTATTTTTAAATTTTGGAGGAACCTCCATACTCTTTTCTAGAGTGGCTGCACCAGCTTGCATTACCACCAACAGCATAGAAGGGTTCCCCTTTCTCCACATCCTCGCCAACATCTGTCATTTCCCGACTTGTTGATTTTAGCCATTCTGACTGGTGTGAGGTGGGATGTCATTGACATTTTGATTTGTATCTCCATGATGCCGAGTGATGTTAGCACTTTTTCATGTGTCTGTTGACCATTTGGATGTCTTCTTTGCAGAAATGTCTGTTCATGTCTTCTGCCCATTTCTTTTCTTTTTTTTTAAAGATTTTTCTTTATTTATTCAACAGACAGAGATCACAAGTAGGCAGAGACAGGCAGAGAGAGAGTGGGGAACAGGCTCCCCGCTGTGCAGAGAGACCGACATAGGGCTCAATCCCAGGACCCTGAGATCATGACCTGAGCTGAAGGCAGAAGCCCAACCCACTGAGCTACCCAGGTGCCCCCTTCTGCCCATTTCTTGATTGGATTATTTGTTCTTTGGGTATTGAGTTTGATAAGTTTTTAAATAAATTTTGGATACTAGCCCTTTATCTGCTATGTCATTTGCAAATAACTTCTCCCATTCTATTGGTTGTCTTTTGGTTTTGTTCACTGTTTCCTTTGCTGTGCAAAAGTTTTTTATTTTGATGAAGTCCCAGTAGTTCATTTTTGCCCTTGCTTCCCTTGCCTTTGGTGATGTTTCTAGGGAAAAAGTTCCTGCGGCTAAGGTTGAAGAGGTTGCTGCCTGTTTCTCCTCAAGGATTTTGATGGATTCCTGTCTTACATTGAGGTTTTTCATCCATTTTGAGTCTATTTTTGTGTGTGGTGTAAGGAAATGGTCCAGTTTCATTCTTCTGCACATGGCTGTCCAATTTTCCCAACACCATTTGTTGAAGAGGCTGTCTTTTTTTCATTGGACATTCTTTCCTGCTTTGTCAAAGATTAGTTGGCCATAGAGTTGAGGGTTTGTTTCTGGGCCCTCTATTCTGTTCCATTGATCTATGTGTCTGTTTTTGTGCCAGCACGATACTGTCTTGATGATGACAGCTTTGTAATAGAGCTTGAAGTCTGGTATTGTGGTGCTACCACCTTTGGTTTTCTTTTTCAACACTCCTCTGACTATTTGGGGCCTTTTCTTCTTCCATACAAATTTTAGGATTATTTGTTCCATTTCTTTGAAAAAAGTTGTTGATATTTTGATGCGGATTGCATTAAATGTGTAGATTTCTCTAGGTAGCATAGACATTTTCATGAATGTTTTTCCATTTCTTTGTGTCTTCCTCAATTTCTTTCATGAGTATTCTGTAGTTTTCTGATTACAGACTCTTTGCCTCTTTGGTTAGATTTATTCCTAGGTATCTTATTGCCTCAGGTGCAATTGTAAATGGGATTGACTCTTTAATTTCTCTATATTCTGTCTTATTGTTGGTTTATAGAAATGCAACTGATTTCTGTGCATTGATTTTATATCCTGACACATTACTGAATTCCTGTGTGAATTCTAGCAGGTTTGGGGTGAGTCTTTTGGGTTTTCCACCTGAAGTATCATATCATCAGCAAGGAGTGAGAATTTGACTTCTTCTTTATTGATTCGGATGACTTTTATTTCTTTTTGTTGTCTGATTGCTGAGGTTAGGACTTCTAGGACTATGTTGAATAGCATTGGTGAGAGTGAAGAGCCTGCTGTGTTCCTGACCTTAGGGGTAAAGCTCTCATTTCCCCATTGAGAATGATATCCGCTGTGGGTTTTTCATAGATGGCTTTGATGATATTGAGGTATGTACCCTCTATCCTTACACTTTGAAGAGTTTTGATCAAGAAAGGATGCTATTCTTTGTCAAATGCTTCTTCTGCATCTATTGAGAGTATCATATGGTTCTTGTTTTTTCTTTCTTTCTTTCTTTTTTTTTTAAAGATTTTATTTATTTATTTATTTATTTATTTGACAGAAACAAAAAGAAGAGAGAAACAGCCAGAGAGGGAACACAAACAGGGGGAGTGGGAGTGGGAGAAGCAGGCTTCCTGCTGAGCAGGGAGCCTGAAACAGGACTCGATCCTAGAACCCTGGGATCAATGCCTGAGCCGAAGGCAGATGCTTAATGACTGAGCCACCCAGGTGCCCCCTTGTTCTTTCTTTTATTAATGTATTGTATCACATTGATTGATTTGCAGATATCAAACCAACCTTGCAGCCCAGGAATAAATCCCACTTGGTCATGGTGAATAATCTTTTTGCTATACTGTTGGATCCTATTGGGAGCTAGTATTTTGGTGAGAATTTTTGTATATATGTTCATCAGGGATATTGGTGTGTAATTCTCCCTTTTGATGGGGTCTTCGTCTGGTTTTGGAGTCTTTGCCTTGTTTGGGGATCAAGGTAATGCTGGTCTCATGAAGTGAGGAATTTTATGGAATTTGGAAGTTTTCCTTCCATTTCTATTTTTTGGAACAGTTTCCAGAGAATAGGTATTAATTCTTCTTTAAATGTTTGGTAGTATTCCCCTGGGAAGCCATCTGTCCCTGGACTCCTGTTTGTTGGGAGATTTTTGAGGATTGCTTCTACTTCCTGGCCAGTTATGGGTCTGTTCAGGTTTTCTATTTCTTCCCGGTTCAGTTTTGGTAGTTTGTATGTCTCTAGGTATGCATCCATTTCTTCTAGATTGCCTAATTTGCTGGCATATATTGCTCATAATATATTGTTATAATTGTTTGTATTTCTTTGGTGTTGGTTGTGAACTCTCCTCTTCCCTTCATGATTTTATTAATTTGGGTCCTTTCTCTTTTCTTTTTGATAAATCTGTCCAGGGTGTTATTAATCTTATTCTTTCAAAGAACCAGCTCCTAGTTTCATTGATCTGTTCTACTGTTCATTGGTTTCTAGTTCATTGATTTCTGCTCTGATCTTTGTTAATTTTCTTCTCCTGCTGAGTTTAGGCTTTATTTTCTGTTCTTTCTCCAACTCCTTTAGGTGCAGGGTTAGATTGTATATTTGAGACTTTCTTGTTTCTTGAGAATGGTTTGTTATTGCTTTATACTTTCCTCTCAGGACTGCCTTTGCTGTGTCCCAAGGATTTTGAACAGTTGTGTTTTCATTTTCATTTGTTGCCATGAATTTTTAAAATTCTTCTTTAATTTCCTGGTTGACCCATTCATTCTTTAGTAGGATGCTCTTTAGCCTCCATGTATTTGAGCTCTTTGCAACTTTCCTCTTGTGGTTGATTTCTAGTTTCAAAGCATTGTGGTCTGAAAATATGCAAGGAATGATCCCAGTCTTTTGGTAATGATTGAGACCTGATTTGTGACCCAGGATGTGATCTATTCTGGAGAATGTTCCATGTGCACAGAAAAGAATGTGTATTCTGTTGCTTTGGGATGGAATGTTCTGAATATATCTGTGATGTCCATCTAATCCAATGTGTCATTTAAGGCCTTTATTTCTTTGTTGATCTTTTGCTTAGATGATCTGTCCATTTCAGTGAGAGGGGTGTCAAAGTTCCCTGCTATTATTGTATTATTGTTGATGTGTTTCTTTGATTTTGTTATTGATTGGCTTATATCATTGGCTGCTCCCATGTTGGGGGCATAGATATTTAAAATTGTTAGATCTTCTTGTTGGACAGACCCTTTGCGTATGATATAGTGTCCTTTATCATCTCTTATTATGGTCTTTAGTTTAAAATCCAATTTGTCTGATAGAAGGATTGCCACCTCAGCTCTTTTGATATCCATTAGCATGGTAAATTGTTTTACACCCCCTCTCTTTAAGTCTGGAGATGTCCTTAGGTCTAAAATGAGTCTCTTTCAGATAGCATATTGATGGGTCTTATTTTTTTTTATCCATTCTGTTACCTTGTGTCTTTTGATTGGCATTTAACATTTACATTCAGAGTAACTATTTAAAGATATGAATCTAGTTCCATTGTATTGCCTGTAAGGTAACTGTTACTGTATATTGTCTCTGTTCCTTTCTGGTCTGTGTTACTTTTAGGATCTCTCTTTGCTTAGAGGACCCCTTATTTCCTATAAGGCTGATTTGGTGTTTGCAAATTCTTTCAGTTTTTGTTTGTCTGGGAAACTTTTTATCTCTTCTATTTTCAATGACAGCCTAGCTGGATATAGTTTTCTTGGCTGTATATTTTTCTCATTTAGTGCTCTGAATATATCTGGCCTGCCAGGTGTCTGTGGATAGGTCTACTGCCAATCTAATATTTCTACCATTGTATGTTACAGACCTCTTGTCCTGAGCTGCTTTCAGGATTTTCTCTTTGTCTCTGAGATTTGTAAGTTTTACTATTAGATGATGGTGTGTGGACCTATTTTTATTAATTTTGAGGGTCATTCTCTGTGCCTCCTGGATTGTGATGCCTGTTTTCTTTTCTAAATTAGGGAAGTTCTATTTATCTATAGCTTCCAAATTATAGGAAGCTATAATTTGCTCCAGTATACCTTCTGCCCCCCTCTCTCTTCTTCTTCTTCTTCTTCTGGGATCCCAATTATTCTAATATTGTTTCATCTTATGGTATCACTTACCTCTCAAGTTCTCCCCTTGTGATCTAGTACTTGTTTATCTCTTTTTCTCAGCTTCTTTTTTCTCCATCATTTGGTCTTCTATATCACTAATTCTCTTTTCTGCCTCATTTATCCTAGCGATAGGAGCCTCCATTTTTTATTGCACCTTATTAATAGCCTTTTTGATTCAACTTGGTTAGATTTTAGTTCTCTTATTTCTTCAGAAAGGGATTCTCTAATATCTTCTATGCTTTTTTCAAGCCCAGCTAGTATCTTTATAATTGTCACTCTGAACTCTAGTTCTGACATCTTACTAATGTTCATATTGAGTAGGCCCCTGGCAGTCGGCACTGTCTCTTGTTCTCTTTCTTTTTTTTTTTTTTTTTTTGAGGTGAATTTTTCTGTTTTTTTTTTTCATTTTGTCCAGAGAAGAATAAATGAATGAGAGAAAAAAATGCTAAAAGGGTAACAACAACCCCAGAAAAATATACAGTAAATGAATCAGAAGAGACCCACAATGGGGGGGGGAAAGAAAGGGAAAAAAAAGAATATGATCAGGCTGAATAGAACAGAGCCACACACTAGATTTTGGGTGTATTTTGGTCTGTTAGAAGAAACTGCATCCCAAATTTTAAAGAAAGAAAAAATATATATACAAAAATAAGGTTAAATACAACAAAGGGATAGAATATGACTATAAAAATGAAATTAAAAAAGATTTTTAAAAAGTATTGATAAGATAACATGGTTAAAATAGGAAAGAGGAAAAATTCAAAAAAAAAAGAAGAAAGAAAAATTTAAAAATTAACTTTGGATGACTAAAGAATCATGGGGAGAAAGCCATGAATTCTATGTGTTGCTTTCCTCTAGCTTTGGAGCTCTGTAGTTCTCATTGATCGTTGAACTTGGTCTTGGCCGGATGTTCTTGCTGATCTTCTGGGGGAGGAGAGGCCTGTTGCAGTGACTCTCAAATGTCTTTGCCCAAGGCGGAATTGCCCTGCCCTTGCCAATGGCCAGGCTAAGTAATCTGCTTGGGTTCGCTCTTGGAGCTTTTGTTCCCTGAGCGCTTTCTTTGGAGGATGAGAATGAAAATGGTGGCTTCCCAATCTCTGGCCCAGAGGAGCCGAGAGCTCGGGGCCCCACTCCTCAGTGCACCCTCAGAGAAAAGCAGTCAATCCTTCCCATCTCTCTAGTCTCTGGCCGCACTTTGTGCTCACCCGGCCTGTGACCAAGTGTTTCTATCTTTGGTTCACAGCCCCTTTTGGAGTCTCCAAACCCAGCAGATTCCTGCAGCGTACTCCCATGCCACTCTTCCTGGGGGAGGAAGTGAGGGTTTCCCCAGATCTGCCACTTGTGGGGTTCCTGCTTGAAAAGCAGTGGCCTGACTGTGCCAGCAGGGATCACAGTTTATGGCGACCCTGAGCTAAGAGACCACTGCTCAGCTCTGTCTCTGCAGCCGGATTCCCTGCTCCAATACCTGGGAGCTCTGTTACACTCAGGCACCCCCGGTCTTTCTGTGACCCCACGGGTCCTGAGACCACGCTGTCCCAGCGAGGGTTCCACCCACCACTTAGCCACCGGAGTGATATCCCTCAGCAGAGCAGACTTCTAAAAGTCCTGATGTTGTGTGCCGCTGTTCTGTCATTTGCCAGGAGCCCGCTGACAGAGGCTCCCTGCCCCCCACAGTCTCTCTTCTCAAATATCACCTCGGGTTCACTTTTCCACACGTCTTACCTTCCAGAAAGTGGTTGTTTTTCTGTTTGTAGAATTGCTGCTATTCTTCTCTTCGATCTCCTGTTGAGATTGTAGGTGTTCAGAATGGTTTGATAACTATCCAGCTGAATTCCTGGGACCAGACGAAATTGAGATCTCCTTTTCCTCTGCTATCTTGCTCCTCTCTCACTTTTGTCCTACCTTAAGTGTTCTGAAGAAAACAGCACGTAAGCTTCAAATACCAAATTGTTCATTTTAAAAAGGAAATATAAATGCATTTTTCCCTGCATAGTTTTCTTAGTAGGAGAAATAATAAATATAGTAAGAAAGCTTTATTTAAGTAAAGGGTGGGCTGAGCTGAATTTTGTATTTTTTCAAAGTTTGGAAATCTCTGACCCAAGGAGTAAAGAATTATGTAGGAATGCATCAAATCTTGGCCTAGCTTTTCATGTACAGCAGCAGAGTCAAAGTGAGACTATGAAAGCAGGTGTTGGGAATATAAGTAAGAAAATATGTATGAACACATATATTTAATGTGATATACAGTTGTGACATATTGTTAATTATAATAAGAGGCATAGATAACTTTTCAGTGTGGAAAACAATACCTAACAAATTTAATAGGGTGGCTTTTACTGTTCCAGTAAAGTGATTAAAACTGGAGATTTTAGTGTGTACTTCCGTAGAAGTAGATAGAATTTGCAGACATCTTTTGATATATTTAAAAAGATAAAGATAATTCAACTGAGTTAGATTCCAACCTATTTCTTAGAATTGGTCCCTTTCCATGGATATTTAAAAAAGGTGGTTTCCACAATTCTGGTATAGCGTTTAGATGACATGCCTAGAGCATGCCAGACAGGAGGCAGTGGTCCCCGTGCTACATCCCGGAATAGCCACAGCTACAGGAATATAAAACTTTTTTTGCCGCTGAGAGTTTTCTAAGATTCTCTAATTTTCTTGGCTGATGGGTATGAGAGAGTTTTTGTGAGGCATTTTGTTTACCCCTAGCTCAAAGAGAAGCAAATTGGCACACTTTGTAAAATAACGAACACTAGGGAAACACGTATCCCAGCTTGCAGGGGAAAATGGGTGGATTCTAATCACACAGGTAGCCATGCCTGGAATTTGAGATCAGCTCCCCGAAGGAAGACTTGAGGAGCCAGAATTAAAGGACAATTTGAGGCAGAGACAATGACGCAGACAAAAAAGAAGAGGGAGATGCACAGTAGTCAGTGTGTGCCTCGGTGAACCGGAAGTGGACCCAGAGTGTCTATAAATTA
This sequence comes from Lontra canadensis, assembly GCF_010015895.1. Classification (NCBI taxonomy): domain Eukaryota; kingdom Metazoa; phylum Chordata; class Mammalia; order Carnivora; family Mustelidae; genus Lontra; species Lontra canadensis. The sequence continues at coordinate 1,156,406 of NW_022631117.1, read as the reverse complement.
CAGGAAGACATGGCAGAGGACGAAAGAGAAATAGCATCAGTGGGTAATGACCTGAAAAGTATTTAAAGTTTCTCAGCTTAAAAACTGCAAAGCTGCCAAACTTAAAAGTGACTATTGATAGAGGACTGTTCAACCCACAAAATCATCACCGTGAGTTCAAAGAGAGACGTGTGATATAAAATAAGATCTGAAAGCTTCAACTGGTTTGCCAGTGGGCAGAATACATTTTGAAGAGGCTTCAATTTCTTTACACGGCTAGATGAACAATTTGCTGAGGTGGAGTTTCAGAGGAAACAAGAAGATTAGCTTTGTATTTGATGCAGAGTATTAAGGGCTTCCTAAAGAGATTAAATCAAAACCTGATTACGGTCCACTAATGCTTTATTAATGTAGCAGACATTTTTTGCTTTTCAAGTTTTTCATTTAAACTTGTGTTTGAATATTATTAAATTTCTTGGGATTAGGGACATGTAAAGCCCCTCGTTTGCAAAGCCCTATTATTCAGTTCTCTGCAGGGGCTCAGAAAGCCCTCTGCACCCTCAACCCCCACAACCAGTCATTATCACAGGGGGGCTTAGGAAAGACAAAGGGGAGCACAAACAGCTTTGGCAGAGGAACTTGGCTTGGGGAAGGGACGTTTACAGCTGTTCCTTCACCTTTGCCATACAGTCCCCTCATCCCTTCTTTGATTCCTAGCTGATGATGAGGCAAGCCCTCTTGAATGGGCTTGCCAGGGCTCCTGGTACGGAAGTGTAGGCTTTCCTCCCACCTTTCCTTGGCATGCCTAGAAGGTTCCTCTTCCTCTGTTTGGCTATTCAGACTCATCCCCTCCTTTAAGACTCATCTCAAATCGTCCTTATTGTCCCTTCCTCCACCAACAAGAAACAAAATCTTCAGTGGTCTTTGGCCTTCCCGGCTCTGCCTGCCCAGTAGCAAAACTTAAAAGTCGTATCAATTCCAAGGTCAAGAAGAGGAGGAAGTAGAGAGCAAAGGTGCCAGGCTTTCTTGTGGCTTCTCTGTCCCTAACATGGGCAATCCTTCACAGTGTCTGTTGCTTCAAATGTCGGACACGGCCACTAGCTTGTGTTTTCCTCACATGGCTCATGAATACTGCCAGGTTAACTGGGCTGTGTGCCAGCCCTGTAATGAGGATTTCTTGTTAACTCTGTGCAAATATTTGAATGTCTTGTAAATGTACCATTGACTGGGAAGGCTGTCTTTCCCAGGTTTGGTAAAAACTCACGCCCAACTCTTATAACGTACTGTCAAGTTGGACAAGCAAGAATGCATTACTTTTCTGGGTAAATGGGTATTTTCTCACCAGTGTGTAATTAAAGCAGAATAAAGAAAAAAAAAACCCTTTGCTGTGGAAGCTAAAATTGTAGCTTTCATCCTTAAGGGCTGATTTCAAGTATTGGAGTTTATCAAAATGGCCTGTCCTTTCACCTGCCTCATCTGTGTGTCCCTTTTCCCTTTTTCATTTGACAGATCTAGTCAAAATGATCAAAAAACAAATTATTCAGATATAGATCTATAAAAAGATGTGTCTCACATAATATTGCATATGCACGTCTTTGAATACCTAAGAGTATTTGATATAGTTCAGCTATTTATTTCTTCCCTTCTCATACATGTACGCATCTTGAAGGTAGAAGGTACATCTCCTTTACTTTTGTGTCCCTTGCAGGGCCTAGTACAGTGCCTTGTATAGGGTGCTTAGTCAATGATCGGATGCATGAAGGACAGAATCAGTGTGCATGTGTTTGTTTGTATCTATGGTCTGGCTTTTTGCTCAGTTATGAGCTGTAACAGTGACAAGCCGTAGAAAAGACAGTACTGAATGGGGACAGAACAGTCTCTAGGTTAACCCTAACCTAAACCACGGAAGAGAATAATTAAAGGGAAAAAAAAAGACCCAAACACATTGACCAAGGAAGCGCGTGCTAATAAGTCACTAGGCATCTTTTTTTGGGGAGAAACACTTCAGTTACTATACACTCCTGAAATTTAGGCAGCTTGCTATTAGTATTTAAGTAACCTTTACTGACTCTTGTTTCCTTAAAGAACAGATGAAAGATTAAGGAGCTTTGTGTAAACAACAAGTGGCCTTTAACACCCCTGCTAACATTTTGTTTAACTCAGGTCTGTTAATCAGGCTTCTGATTGCTCCTGCCAGATGGGTGGATTGTTCCAGAAATCAGTCTATTCAGCTGGGAACCTCTTGAGTTAATTTGGCCCTCTGCACGCTGAAACTGACAGTTGAGGAGGCATCAGATAAGCTGTCCAAAGCCCGCTGCACTAAAATTAAAAGAAAAAAGAATCCCAACAAAGTGAAAATTCAGTATTTGAATTTCTAACATAAAATGAAAAGCATCTGATGAATTTGTTTTATTCAGCATTAGAGAAAATACTTCTTTGCTAATCAAGAAAAAGGAGAATTAGGACAGATGCCACCTTTTCAACTACCAGTCTTTTTCAGGATAGAGAAAACGGCCAAGAATTGCAGGGCCTTTGTGCTATAACAAATTATCAGTACCATCTGGTACAAGCCTTCACTAGGTAGAGGAGTTGGACCAAATATTGACTGGCTCTTCCAGCTCTGGCCCTTTCAGTGACTCTGTAGATGAAACATAGTTTTATTACTTCATAGAGTCCCATCCTGGAGTGGTAGCCAATAGGGAGGTAGAAACCATACCCATTTTTGGGTTATTCATCCGAACTTACTCCCCTGGTGGGAGAGTGCCTTCACTTGTAGCTGAGCTGTCTAGGACAGAGCATATACTCTGTGTATAAAATACAGAGCGCACTTCCAGGATTTAGAATGGAAAAAATTATTCCCTTATTTTTTACATTGATTCCATGTTGAAATGATAATATTTTGGATATATTTGATTGTATAAAATATATTAATTTACCTGCTACTTTCTATTTCCTTCTTTGTATTATATAAACCATTTACAATTATATCCATGACTCATATTATATTTCTCTTGGAGCATCCTGGCCCAGAGAGTTCCTCCTTCTCCATGTGACCTGAGTTCCAGTTACTTAGAAAAACCTTCCACACTTGAAACCATCTATCCTTGTGGTTCTCAGTCTTGGGTGCGCTTTAGAATCCCACGGGGATCTTTTAAGAACTATTGACACCCTCCCCCGCCGCCTTATTTTTCTGATTCACCTGATACAACTCATAGTGATCTTTCTTATATGCTTGGAATTTCTTCCACAAGGCTACAGGAAGTGTCATCGTAGAGAAACACATATGAGCCTGCGGCGGACAGCTGGGGGATGAAGGGGGATGCAACACGGAAGCAGGCTTAGCTCAGACCCTCAGCTAGTTGTTAACAGCAAAAGAGCCTTCTTCTTAGCTTTTCAGTTGTTAAAAATCAAGCACGCAGACCCAAAACAGTAACTTGAATTCATTCTGTCTTAGCTCTCCTGCATTTGCAGTTCTGAAAAGCAGCTTACAGCATTCTGTCCGGCCTCCCAGGGAGCTACTTGGCATTGCATGGTCTGTTTTCAAAGAGGAAAATGGGGCTCAAGGAGTATGACCATCTCTTCCGTTTAGAGAATTCCTCCTGCCAAATTTTGGCTGTTTTGTTTTACTTTTGTTTTAGTGGAGACATTTTTGGGGGGGGACCCTTTTTTGGGGGGACGTTTAACTGACCGAAGGGAACCTAGAAAAGGCAGTTTCACTGGACTGAGACTGCCCTGTAGAACGGAGCAAGCAGCCGTCAAGTTCATGTTGATTCCTATTACTATATGCTGCATTTTCAAGCCTGACCCTCAAGTCTGGGAGTTGCCCTCCCTGGTCTTGCCAGCCCTGAGTGCTCATTAGAGCCACAGTTGTTTGTGGCATGGCCCTGGCATGGGCCCTAGGTGAGGAACAAGGCGCTCCTCCTCTGATAGGTCTCTTGGTTCTCAGAGCTGCAGGTGCCTGTCCACCCTCTGGGGATGCCTCAGCTTGGAGTCCTGGTAATGAATCTGGAACAGGGTTGAAAAACAACGCAAGACTCTAGGCTTTTAAATCAGACTCCACTGAATCATCTCTTGGGGTGTGGGGAAGTCACAGTACTTCCTGACTCCAGAGGTGCTTGAAAAAGGGGCGCCGAGCTGCTGTGATCACGAATGGCCGAATGTGGTGCCACGGGCAGTGGTGGTGATACCTCGGCAAGGCACTGGGGAGTTAGTAAGAGAAAGGTTCTGGTCAGTAAACCTGGGTGTCCATGGTGCCCTGAGGCTTGACCATTCCTCTTTCTGCCTACGGATTTTCATTAAATACCACTTCCCCGAGTTAAGATGAAGTTAAAGGTGTCTATGTTGTGTGAGTTATTTTGGAGTGACTCTACCATTTACTAGCGATGTGACGTTGGGCAGATGACTTCTCTGAGCTCCGCTTGTGCAGTAGGAATCATCACGTACCTCCCTCATATTCCTGTGAATATTCAGTGAGTCACTCTGTGTATCTCCAGCACCTGGCACAGTGACATGCCCAGAAAAGCAGCTGAGGAAAGGTTTGTGGGGTAAATAGATGAATGAATTTACAAATATGAATATTATAGTCAATGTACATGCTTACAGGGATGCCCTTTTTTGGATCCATCTACAACTACCAGGGTTTAGTCTGCTAAACTAATTACTAATGCTGAATCTCTTTCTCTACCAAAGATTTAGACTCAGTGTACCTCCATTCCCCTGGCACTTCCATACAGTGGGTGCTAGGCATAGATGGAGAGCTAGAGAAAGCATCTTCTCTTTTCAATTTATTTTTTAAAAAACCTGGTTTAATGGATTTTGTTTTTAAGATTTTATTTATTTGACACATAGAGAGAGAGAGCAAGAGCAGGGGGAACAGCAGGCAGAAGGAGAGGGACAAGCAGACGCCCCACTGAGCAGGGATCCTGATGCGGGACTCGATCCCAAGACCCTGGGATCATGACCTGAGCTGAAGGCAGATGTTTAACTGACCGAGCCACCCAGGCGCCCCTAGAGAAAACATCTTCGACCATCGGCTTTGAGGCTCACCCTGGCCGGGGAACATGTTTTATGTTGCAGAGATATTTGGGGAGATCAAATTGTTCTCAGATGTGAAAAATGGTAAAGATGGGTACTTGATAGCCAAATATAAGTAAATTCTGCTAATAAGAAGCTATTGAAGTGGACAGCATGGAGTTAGATTGGTAATCAGGAATTATATATTATATTGAACCATGTATATTTCAGTGCTTGAAGAAAAATGTGGCATTCTCTGAACTGCCGATATAACCTCTGCCCCCCAAAAATAGAGCAAGTGGGTACCTAGTAGCCCAACTTTCTCTTTTCAAGAACAGCTGTTTTCAAGAACAGCTATAAGAGGATAGTGATATTAACCTAACAAAGAGCTATTACGTGGAGCCATGCCTTTAGATTTTTTTTAAATGACCTCATGCTTTTTTACTGAGGGTAGATTGTCTGAAAGTTCATCTTCATGTTATCATAACCTAAATGACACTTGAATGAAACTTTGGAAAGAATAAGATCGGACACTTCTTGGATCAAGAGATAGTTGTGGCTACAATGAATAAAAGTGACATGCTTTGAAGTTAGCTCCAGCTTAGAGAACGTCGACCCTGATGTAATTCATTGGAATTCCCATTTTATTTATTTATTTATTTATTTATTTATTTATTTATTTATTTATTTTTGAGGGGGTTAGGGAGAGGGAGAGAGAGAGTCTCCAGTAGGCTCTACGCCCAGCATGGTGTGTGATGCAAGGCTTGAACTCACCACCCTGAGATCATGACCTGAGCTGAAATCAAGAGTTGCTTGCTTAACCGTCTAAGCCACCCAGGCGCCCCTGGAATTTTAAAGCCAGATCACCTCCATGGCTTCATTTTATTTTTTTAAAAAGAATTTATGTATTTATTTGACAAAGAGATAGCACAAGTAGGCAGAACAGCAGGCTGAGGGAGAGGGAGAAGCAGGCTTCTTGCTGAGCAAGGAGCCCAACATGGGGCTTGATCCCAGGACCCTCGGATTATGATCTGAGCCTAAGGCAGTGCCTTAACCCACTGAGCCACCCAGGCGCCCCCTCCATTTTGATTTTTCTTAATCCCATGGATTGTTTTCTTTTGGTATCTCCAGCATAGGAGCTCTATCGAGCAGGGGACAGGAGCAGAGAATATTGGGACCTCGCACATGTGCAGGGACAAAGTTAGAAAGAGAGAAAGCCAGTGCAACAAGAGTAAGGGAGGTTGGATATATGGCCACCTCCATGGGCACGGCAGGGAGCTGGGTCACAGAGTGTATCGGGATTTTCCCTATCCCCTGTGCCTGGGATAAGGAACATAAGGAAATATGCATTCACCAGGCCATTACTTTACTTTCAATTTTGTTAACAGTTTTTTAAGTCAACATGATATTTTATAGCAATTAACTGTAATTACAAATCTTAAAAACATTTTTGTGGGTAATTCATGCTTAATTGTTGTTCCTTCATTTTCATTTAATTCTAAAAGAAATCAACTCTGCCATGTTGACAAGTGCTTAGTGTTTTTAAAACTGACTATGAATACTCTGTTGCTGAGATTTGTGGTTCTACATTCTCACAAACTTGCCCCCAGTCTGAAACTGTCGATAAGTGTTTGCTCTTCGTCCCCTGGTGGCATGCTGATTGCGTACTGCTCTAACAGCCAGAATTGCCTGGAAGGGACTGTTACCGCTGCCAAGGATAAACGACCCACTCCACAGTGGCAGACTAGACAAGAATCGGGTGCCAGGTTTTCTCATGGTGGTTGTTTGGCCACTCGGCAGTAGGCCGCCAAGTGAGTTATTGATCCATTGGAGCTCAGCCCATTTGGATCGCCAGGACTGGCTTTCTGTCATCAGGCTACTAAGACTGTGTGTTTGGGGAAGACGAAGAAAATGTAAATACACTAGTGGGCTGTGTAACTTAACAGGCTTAAACTTTCTAAAGGAAAAGATCATAGGCATTGATAGTAGGGTTATCTACCAATAGGGTATCTATGAAGAAACCCTGACCACTTGACCATAGATGGTTTGAATGAATCTCCGCAGTTCAATTAACTGGTCCAGACGGCGTCTGAAATGTCACTCGTGGTAGGGAGGGATACAGTTAAACAGAACTGGCGAGGAATTTCAGTGTTATATTTGCACCGAATTCTTTTTTTTTTAAAGATTTTATTTGTTTATTTCACAGACAGATCACAAGTAGACAGAGAGGCAGGTAGAGAGAGAGGGTGAAGCAGGCTCCCTGCTGAGCAGAGAGCCCGATGCGGGGCTTGATCTCAGGATCCCGAGATCATGACCTGAGCTGAAGGCAGAGGCTTAACCCACTGAGCCACCCAGGTGCCCCTGCACTGAATTCTTAACAGGGGCATGAGGGCAGAATAAAGGTGAGGACAGAGAAGATGTGTGACCAAACTTCAGTTCAGGTGCTTATTAGCTATGTGACCTTCCACGATTTTGTTCAGACCAATAAATTAGATAATGTGGGTAAAAGCATTGAGGATAGTACTTGACACCTAGAAGGTTCTCAGGAAATGTTCTTTTTCTTTCTTCTCTTACATCTTAGAGTGGTGTCATTCTATATAGAACCCAGTTTTGAAGACTACTCCATTCTGAGATATTTTTTACTTAATTATCAGTTGATGGCATAAGGATGACCCATTATTAGTCTGTGGACCCATACAATTTTTTTATGATATTTCAACACTTTCCTACCATTGCATAGGTAGGAATTCATAGCATACAGGCTTTTTCATTTACTATTTTCCTTATCTAAGGAAACATCCTAAGATGATGTTTTTAATCATGTGAGAGGAATATTAGCTAGGATTGGGGTATCATCACACTGGCAAATGGATGCATAATTTTTAAAAAAGATTTCATTTATTTGACAGAGAGAGAGAGTAGAAGCAGGAGGAGCAGCAGGCAGAGGGAGAGGGAGAAGCAGGGGCCTGACCCTGAACCCCAAGGTCATGACCCGAGCCGAAGGCTGACGCTTAACTGACTGAGCCACCCGGGCGCCCCCTGGATGCATAATTTTTTCACAGAATGTATACAGGTGTTGCATGAACCTGAAAATGGTTTTTTCTTTATGGGTTTTTATCACTTTGTCCTATTCTCTTGGAGGATGTTGATGTTTGTTTTCCTAACACCTCCAGTAGCAAAGCGGTAAAGGATGGCTGCTTGTTTGTACGGGGGCGAGGGACGCGTCCCAGAGCTCACAGCCCTTCCAACACGCTCAGCTCACCTCAGCCTTCATGGCTGAGTCCCATACAGTTCAGGCTTCTTCTTCTTCTTTTTTTTTAAAGATTTATTTACCTATTTAAGAGAGAGAGAGAGAATGAGCAGGGAGAAGGGCAGAAGGAGCGGAGAGAGAGTCTTAAGCAGACTCTGTGCTGAGTGTGGAGCCTGACATAGGGCTCAGTCTCATGACCGTGAGGTCGCGACCTGAGCTGAAACCAAGAGTCGGACACTTAACCGACTGCACCACCCAGGCGCCCCAGCCCTCTTTCTGAAAACTTATTCTTTAGGACCACCTGTGAGTCTATCTTTAAGGGTCTCTGTTTGTTGTGATGAATCATTCATTCAGAAAATACTTACTGAATTCATGTACTGGACCAGGAGTTCTTCTAAGTGATGGAACCGTGGAGATGCCAAGCTATGCTTAAGGCGTAGCTCCAACCTTAAGATGCTTATAGTCCAACAAAGATTTAAAAAATGTCACAAGGAAGGAACAAGGAGCTATTGGTGTTCAGCTGGGGGTTCAGGAAGGGCTTCACTCACTCATTTATTCATCCGACAAGCAAATGAGCAGGAGCTTGTGCTAGGCTGAGGATACAGAGACAAAGAAAACACTGTCTGCCCTCAAGGAGCTTACCCTTCTGGGGTAAGGCAGATACGCAGAGTAATGAGAGCACGCTGGAGTAAGGTTAAGTGTTAGAGACAATTAAGGCAAGAACAAAGTGTTGAGGAAACCTATGAGTTAATGTACTTGGGAAACCAAGGAGTCATGGTTGAAGCCGAGGTTGAGCTGGGCTTTCGTTAGTGAGTTTAGAGTCTAGTGAACGCATACCAGGTAAAAGGTGCTGAGTGCCCCAGGAGGACTTCAGACCAAGGGCTGTGAGGGAGGATAGAGGGGTGAATGTGTGTACTTCTAGCTGGGGCCTCAGGTAAGTATTTCGCAAAGAGGTCCAGAAGCACCTGGGTGGCACCTCGGTGGCACCTGGGTGGCTCAGGTTCTGATCTCAGGGTCCTGGGATCGAGTCTCATGTCAGGCTCCCCACTCAGTGGGGAGTCTGCTTCTTTCTCTCACTATCTCAAATAAATAAATAATTTTTTTTTTTTTTTTAAAAAGAGGTCGAATGGCAGCTGGGCCTTAATGGCTGAGTAGACGTTCAACAGGGGAAGGGGCGAGGGAGGGGAAGAAGCAGCAGGAAGGGCATGAACACAGGCCTGGCCTGCTAGTGGAAGGCCTTTGGAGCTGCGAGAGTGGACAAGGCTGGGTGATGGCCCCGTGTAAGGAAAACAGGAGATGCAGCTAGACGTGGAAGCTAGTGGACGCCACACTGGGTCGCTGGACTTCATGGAGTCAGCAGCGTGTCTTTTCTTCTTCTGACTCTGCTTTGGGATTGGGGCTCTGGGGTTGGGCTGGTGGGGTTCAAATATTGCCACGTCCTTCCCATTCAAGCCCACTGATGAAACTGAGCAAGTCTCTTAGCCTCTCTGGGCCTTGGTCTGAACCCCCATACGATGGGGCTGACAGTAATACTGTCCCCCCCAGCTGGTGCTCTCATAACAGCTCCTCGCAGGAGGGCACACGGCATGTGGGACTTGTTGCCAGCAGCTGCGGTGAGCAGCGTAGCTGTGACAGAAATAGGAGCAGCTTAGCGAGTTCTTGCGCTAAGCCATACTGTCCTCTTGGCGTCATTGTTAAGGTACGCCTGTGTTCATCCATGTACTAGCCACATCAACAACCAGGCCTCAGCAGTTTAAATGGCCCGACCAGAGTGTTAACTTCTAGAACAATGGGGGCAACCAGTAAAACAGGTCCAGGACCACGTCCAAGCTAGGGTTGCGGATGGCTCCTCTGTCTACAAATCACACACATCATGTACAAATCCCATCATCAAAAAAGCTTGCAAACAATACGGATTACCTGTTGTTAACCTGAAGGTGGTGCTGGGGGCACCTGGGTGGCTCAGTTGGTAGGGTGTCCGACTCTTGGTTTGGGCTCAGGTCTTGATCTCAGTCAGGGTCAGGGGATTGAACCCCGCATCAGGCTCCATGCTCGATGGGGAATCTGCCTGAGGTTCTCTCTCTCTCCCTCCCCCTCTGCCCATCCCCTGTTCATGCGCTCGCGCATGTCTCTCTTGCTCTCTCTCTCTAAAATAGCTAAATAAGTCCTTAAAAAAAAAGTAAGGTGGTGAGAAAGTCTGGCAATCAAAGACTTGAACGCCTATGTCCCAGGTGCCTCAGTTTTCCTACTCCTATCTCAAGCTGAAATTTTAGTATGAAAGTATGACTATTTGCAAGTAATCCTGCAGCATTTCCACTGGGGGCAGGCTCGCAAGAAACAGGCACAGCCTGAGAACAGTGATCTGCAAAGTTCTAGAAACTGTTCTTTCTTGTGTTGACACTTGGTGCGTTTTTGGACACACTTGACATGCACAGCTGCGTTAAGCAGGTGGCCTGTGATTTCATATATTCCCTCTGTGGGCCCAGCTGCAGATCCAGCAGATGGATGTCATCGTAAAGGTGACTCTTAGGGCTTGCCCTAAACTTCGGTTATTGAATCTGGTTCCTGGTCATCGCTAAGCACACGGGCTGCCGTTACGAGACAGAGGCACTTTAGTAACTCCTGGAAGAGCCCACAAATCTTCCTTCTCGAATGAGCTTTAGCAGAACAGGCTCAAAGTTTCCTTTGTAGATTCACAACAAGCCTCTGGAAGTTCCCGAGACACAGAGCAATTAAAATGGATCTCCTTTGAGACGTCTGTGTCTCACCGTCTCAAAGCTCTATGCAAACATCATTCTGAAGACCTAAAAGTAAGGGAATCATTACACTGGAACAATTATTAGTATAGATCTCAATCAAAAAAGATTTACAGGTGGCCAGTGGCTGTATTCAACAGTCCGCCCTCCAAGGGTCAAGCAAGGAGTGTCTTCTGCCCAGTTTTTGCAGCTTTCATTAGAAAATGGATCTTAGCTCATACCCTGTTTTTGATAGATACTAATTAAAAATTTGCCTGGAAAAAATTGTGTGTGCCTCTTTTGATTTTGTTTTTCTTGAGAAGGGATATTCTGGATGGCTCATGTTTGTTTAAAAACACTATCCATGGAAGTTTCCTAAAATAAATGCACCTGTGGCAACTAGACTTTCAAAATCATTCATAGAGTAGAGCTAGACATGTAGAAACAAAGGAACTTAACTTCAGACGAGTTGAGTTTAGTAAGCAGAACATGGCATTTGGGTTTGAGCCCCCTGTATGACCCTGAGTAAGCTAATGTACAGACTCCGTTTCTTCATCTGAAAAATAGGGCAAAGAAGATCCGCTTAGAACACAGCACTTGTCCTGAAGGAGGATTAAGTACAACACTATACGGGGAAATGCTTTGTAAATCACAAGCTGCTGTTCAAATGTAAGGAATTACTATTATCATCACTATTCAAGGTCCTACAGCCCATGGCTAGCTAGTCAGTTTGTCTAAGTAAATAAATAATACTTCACTTATGACTTTCCCCACTAGATGGCAGGCGAGCCACTTGGTAAAACAATGTTCAGGTTAGAGACCTACAAAATGCGGCAGTATTCCAGCAGTGCAGCAGGGGACAAAGGCTGAACTAGAACTTGTGAGAAGTGGAGACCAGCTGTATTGTGAAAACAAATTTCATTCAAACGCCATTGGTTCAGTTCACCAAAATTTTGAATCTATGAAAACACAATCCTTTTGACCAGGAGATAAAGGACAGCTAAGCAAATAATTTCTGCAAATAAGGAAGTGTTTAACCCAGTCAGAGTTAAAGCCACCAGACTTAACGATTATTTATAACACCACTTTGCAGGTAATGGTTTCATCCATATCAGGTGTCAACAAACTGCTTCTGTAAAGGGCCAGAGAGTAAATATTTCCGGCTTTGCAAGCCGATCCATTTCGGCTTTGCAGGACTCAGCTTTGCACGCTGCAAGCTTACAAATAGACTGAGACAATGAGAAAACGAATGGGCATGGCTGGTTGCAATAAATTTTAATTATGGATGCATTTTGAAATTCATATAAGTTTGGCTTACCACAAAATACTATTCTTTTTATTCTTTTTCACCATTTAAAAATATAGAAACCATTTTTAGCTCAAAGACCATACCAAAAAAATGGCAACAGGCCTGACTTGTTCCCCAAGGAGTCATGCGTAGCTCCCTGGATTAATACTCTTAATAGTCCTAACTATCAGGCTGACAGTCTCCTTAGTTAACGTAAATAAACGTTTTTACTGCTTTCATGATAAATATTTCAATGTGGCTTATTTTTTTTTTTTTACGCGGACAAATTTCTGGGAATGTTTGTGATATTTTTGCCTACCTCTCAATATAGCTTTGTGTCTTGTTAGACTGACTATAAAAAAAAAAAAAGAATTCAAGTAGTGGATGCATTGTTCTTAGAGTTGCCAGAAAAACAAAACAAAACAAAACAGGACGCCTGGTTAAATCTGAATTTCAGTTAAACAACGAATCATTTTTCCCCCCCCTCTGTTATTTTTTTTTATAAACATGTAATATATTTTCCCCCCAGGGGTACAGGTCTGTGAATCGCCAGGTTTACACACTTCACCGCAGTCACCATAGCACATACCCTCCCCAATGTCCATAATAACCCCACCCCCCTCTCCCAATCCCCCTCCCCCCAGCAACCCTCAGTTTGTTTTGTGAGATTAAGAGTCACTTATGGTTTATCTCGGGGGTTAAGGGGGTAGGAGAAGAGTAAATGAAGCAAGATGGGATTGGGAGGGAGATAAACAACGAATCATTTTTAACATAAAAGTTTTTTTTCCCTGTATTGCATAGGGCATACTTGTATTAACAAAGTGTTTGTTGTTTATCTGGGATTCAATTTTGACCGCCTGACCCGTGTTTTTATTGGTAAACCTGGCAGTTCTTGTACTTACGGACTTTTGTCCGTCATTCATTTACTAACGCCTTAAAAATAACCAAACATCTGAAGTCAGGGCTCCTCAAGTGAACTAGGTCTTCAGAGAGTTGAGGGAAACGAGCATCTCCACATCCCCCCTAACTTGAGCGCATTCAAACAACCGCGCGGCATAAACACTTTTTTTCACATCCATTTTCCAGGAGTATGTGCTGCTTTTCCGAGTGCCAGCCTCACTTGAACAAGCCATTTTAACTGATTCGTAAGAAACCCAAAGGCACTTGCAAAGAGCTTCAGAGAAATTTGAGGGCTTAGGAAGGGGCTGCGTGGGAACGGCAGATCCAGTCTTCCCAGGCTGGTGTTCTAGGGGACAGGGCTTACTGCCGGCCGGTTCGCCGCAGACCCCCACCCTTGTCTGAACACGGTGTCGTCCCGCTTGATGGAAGTTTCGAGCGCGCCCACGGCAGCGATCGGTAGAGCTTGCTTTAGCGTCTTGTTTTCGTTTCTGCGCGCGCACCCGGTAGGACGCTCTTCTGCACCAACTGTGGACACGGATTTCCTTTGCTTGGTGACCTTCCACGAAAAGACATCGGGTGCGAAAGACCGTCCTCAGATTGGCCGCCTGCCCCAGCGGTCAGGCGATCAGCGACTTTGACCGCCGCGGAATAACGGCCCTTTGCGGACGCGGGTCACTTTGGCCTTGACGTGGGTAACCGAGAGGGCCTCTCGGCTGCCGCCGCTGGGCCAGGCTGGGCCGCGGGGTCAGGGGGTGGAGGGAGCGGTGTGACACGCGGCCACCGTCCGGGAAGTGACCGCACGCGGTCTTCCCATCCCTGCGGGGGACGGGCCCACCCGGCGCGGAAAGAGGGGACGTTGGGCGGGCGACGGGCGCTGCGAGAGTCCCCCGGGGGACCCCCTCTCCCCGGAGCGGCCGGGCGATAAAGGCGGCGCCGACGGGCGCGGCTTCGGTGGGCGCAGTGCGAGGACCGACGCTCCGTCCCCGCGGGGCAGCAAGCAGATCGTATCTTGGCAGTTAGGAGAGGCGCTTGCAGGGTCCGGGAGCAGGTACAGCCACGTCCTTTCGGCATTCGGCTCGCGCCAGGCCGGTTTCCCTCGGGGGCTGCGACAGATGACCGGAGCGCAGCGTCGTGGGCTCCCGGCCCGTCCTCGCACCCCCCGCCGAAGCTCGCCTCGCGGGCCTCCCGCACCCCCCGAACAGCGGTGGCTCGGGGCGGCCGTTTACCCCTTTTCTAGCTGCAAAATTAAGGCCCTCGAGTATCCCTCACGCCAATGCCCACGCCCGGGCTCGGGGCAAATCGAGCGAGGCACCTCGGCCGCAAAATTGAAGGCGCGCGTGCGGGGCGCGGGGGCGGTGGGGAGGGGCGGGGCGCACAAAGACACCCAGTAATTAGGATAAAAATTAATGCAATATCTATTCAAAGTTAATGGAGAAAAATCCCATGATGAACAGAATCCCATATTTCACATGAGAATGTGAAATAAAGACACGATCTGACCCTGATGTGACACCACTTAGCCACACTGGCCTCATCCTAATTCCGGGCTCTGCAAATCAACTCCAAAGTGATTCCCTCCTCTCCCTCTGCTCCCAAGGCCTGGACCTCTGTCCTACTTCACATTGGCTCTTTGAGTGCAGTGAGTTGGGTTTTTATCATGTGCATAACTCCCTGGCTGGGCGGCAGGAAGGAGACACTGCTGCTTCGCCCCTCTGTGTCTCCAGGAGCAAGCCCCGTTCTTGGCTCACTGAGGCCATTAGAACAGTATGGAGTCGGGAGGAACAGTATGGAGTTGGGAGGAGACTGAAGGTAAGAGCTTTTGCATGAGCCCCAGGTTGCAAAGCTCTGCATTGGAAGCAGCAAAACCCCACAGAAGTAAGGCACAAGAGGAAGCTGTGCTCCCTTAATGGGTTTAGGAACCCATTCAGAATTGGGATGAATATCAACATTGTAAAGGAACCACAAGCAGCAGGGAAGGACTGGGGAAATTATTTTGCAGAAAGAGGGATCCTTCTGTGCTTGGGGACACCTTGTTCCTCTCTAGCCAGCCACGAGCATTTCCTGGTATTGCAATTCGGTCTAAATTTGCAATGATACGCGCATGGTTCATGAGGACGATGCTCCGTGATTTACAGTGCCTCTCCCCTTTATTATACCTCATTCAACTCTCACCCCCAGCCAGGGTGGGGCACTGGCTCAAGGTGGCTTTCAGTTGTCATTATCCCCTAGAACCGTTTTATGCTGACCTTGTGGTGTTTGTTGTCCTCGTGGCTAAGACAGAGACAAAGGGCACATCTGGCCCGGCTGAGGAGGTGGCCTAGTTATATTTCAAGTTGGGATGTGGAAGGCCATTAGGACTGGCAGCTGGATTCCTTAAAGGGTTCCTCCCTCTTGTCTGACACAGGGCAGTGAAAATGAGGTAAAGAGGAAGAGCACATTAAGGAGATCAGGAACTATTGTTCAAATGTATGTGCCTTTTCTTTAAAAAAAAAAAAATCTTTGGAAGCTTTGGGTGTTTCCAATTCCTCAAAAGACCAGGGAATTTGCCGGATCACTTGCCCAATTCCTGGCCATTTGAGACGAGTTTGCTTACCTCAAGGAGGTATTGAGTCAACATTCTTAGCACAAAAGGGGAGGAAACAGGAAATGTGGACTTCTGGAGCCTTGTCCCGCAGGGTGCATGGCTGGCCACCTAGGTGGTTGCATTCCTTCCCTGTCCTGGTGTAGCTGTTCCACTCTGTAGCCAGCAGAGGGCACTGTCGCCGCATAGAATCCTTTTGACTTTTGGGGGCGGAGAGAATATTCAGAGCTATAAAAAATATTTGGATCCAGTAAGAAATATGCATGATTTTCCATGAAATATTAATGTGAAAAATACATTATTATTAAAAACTTGTGGTTGTCTATTTGATTAATGACCCATCGAACCATGGAAGGAAAGAAGATGTTTTGTAACTGTAGTTATCAAACATTAAAATAGCAAGAACAAAATAGCAATGTGACAATAAATATCAGCATGATATACCTAAATTATTTAGGACACAAATAGGACTTTTTCTCCTAGGAATGTGTGTGCCGAGACCTAGTAACAAGGAAGAACAGATCTGCTTTATCCTAAACATCTTTGTAAATTATTTATTTTAAAAGATTGTATTTATTTATTTGACAGAGAGAGAGAGAGAGATCACAAGCAGGCAGAGAGGCAGGCAGGGAGAGAGAGGAGGAAGCAGGTTCCCCACCGAGCAGAGAGCCCGATGCGGGGCTCGATCTCAGGACCCTGAGATCATGACCTGAGCCAAAGGCAGAGGCTTTAACCCACTGAGCCACCCAGGCGCCCCTAAATTTTTTATTTATTGCAAAAAGCCCTTTCATTAATATGAGGACAGTTAAACATAACTCCATCTCACCAAGGAAATCTGCCATCTGAGGCCTTCTGTGATTTCTCTCAACAGACTTTCCAGCTTTGTGTTTTACTGTCTACTTGAGCCACCCTGTCTTTCGTCCTCATCTCATTTTTCCCAGCATTTCCTGCCTCTGCCTCCACTTCCTTCCCACTCACTTGCCCTGTTCTCCAAAATGTTAAATGATTCAGATGGTCTTTACTTTTTGAGCTTGCCACTTGAGTGTATGTGTTTTACGCTTTGTGAAGGGGGAGACGGATAGCTCTACACAGCTTGTATGACAGCAAACCCTTGAGACCAAAGGTCCTTTCACAGCGGAGGCTGCAATGAACTCACTCCGGGTTGTCCAGACAAGTCCTCACAGGGTGTGGCCTGTCGAGAAAGTCCTTGTTCTTCCGTATTGAAATGCCACCAACAGAAAAAACATCCTGAGATCTTCCTGCCCTTTTGGGCACTTGAGCTGTGTGAGCTTTAACTCAAAGCTCTGTCAGCTAGGCTCTATTTCTTCTTGAGACAGCACAAGGACTAGAGGAAGGATGTGACACCCTCAGCCCTTGAGATAAATGTCCTTGGGAATCATACCTTGCGAAGGAATGCGCACAGCTTCCAGTCTCTGTACAGTTAGCAGAACTGAAAAGTAACAGGGTGTTTATTTCAGGGGCTTTACTCTTCACATTGGCTGGGTGCCAGCATCTTAACAAAGGTGACATATCCTTAGCAAGGGCAGAGAACACAAGGTGAAGCTCTGACCCAAAGTGAATGTTGTGGGTAAAAGGTACATTCCATCATTTGAAAGTCGGTTGAATGAACCAGGGATTTGGTTAAACATAGTCATTCGCCCTGCCTTGGGTCATCTGTTTTTATGCTCTTCTTTGCTCCTTATTTCCTTTCATACATCTCCATCTCTTTTTAAAAAGACTTTATTTATTTATTTATTTATTTGAGAGAGAGTGCACGCATACACGAGTGGGGACGGGGCAGAGGGAGAGGGTGTTCTTTTGCTGTAATTTTGAATCTTGTATTTAACCTGAAAAGCCATTGACACCTATGTGCTAGTGCCCAACATGGACCCAAGAGATATGAGATTATTACCTCATGCACACATGGGCTTGCACACACATACACACACTTTTTATTATGAGAATGTTCAGATCTGCAGAGAAGGGAGATTTTGAAATGCATGCCCACCTCCGAACCACCTGGAAGGAACAATTGTTAACCTTTTCTCATAAAATAAGTGTGACTAGTTATATGGGTATTTGCTTCAGCTCTCTCCCTCCCCCCAAAAAAGTATTTGCCAATATTACCATGGTTCTGTGATTGTACCTATAGAGTCAGCAGTCATCACCTATTCTCATCCAGCAGCCTCCTCATATCCAAGTTTCTCCAGTTGTGCCAGAATTGTGAGTGACTGTTCATTAGTAGTGAAGCCATTATCGGAAGCTCAGAGATCTGAGAACTGGAACTTATATCAACTGTCCCTCAGTTGATATAAGGCAGGACTATAGATTGGTAGCAGAAGAGAACTTAAGCCAGCAAAATGTATAGTAATTAATGATTCATTTGGAAACACTCCCCTCCTCAAGCTATACTGATCTCCGGAGAACACTGGGCCATCAACCGGAATCGACTTGAGCCTCCAACTTGGTCATCTTGGGGCTCTGACTCTACCAGAGCCCCTGTCTCTAGTACAGAGGGGAAATGCCATTGGGAGAGGCCTTCTGACATCCCTGTCGACGGACCGTCATTTATTCCAACGCTATTCACTGAGTAGTCCATCCTTTCCTCCATACCTTGAATTAACACCACAGAGCTGTAAAAATAATGAAAGAAAGTACATGAACATATTTTTATCATCTTAGGGAGGAGAAGCCTTTTCAAAGCAAGGCATGAAACATTTGACTACATAAATATTTGAACCATCTTGATGGCAAAAGACAAAGTTAAAAAGTAAATGACAAGCTCAGACAAAACATTTACAACATAGAGTTAAAAATAAGAGTTCCTGCATATGCTAATAGTGCCTACAAATCAGCAAGAAAAACATTTTAAAGTGGGCAAAGGATATAAACAGACAATTTAAAGATGAAGAAATAGGAATGACTCACCATATGGAAAGGCGATTAAAGAAATGAAAATTAACACAAAAATGAGCTACCTTGTTATTCACCTTCTGTTTGGCACAAATTACGAAGATTGGTAATATTTCATGTTGGTGAACATACGGGAGAAAAGGACTCTTACCCACTGTTAGCAAGCATACAAATTGGTACAGCCTTTGTAAGGGCAATTTGGCATATATGATTATTCTTCCAAATTTGTTTCCTCGCTAAGGTAAAAGCTACTCAGGCAGTCTGCCTCTGTTCCGTAGTTCATTTCCTATTTTTGTGTCTGCTTTCTCCTAGATGGTGATATTCGTCCTTCTCAGCTCAGCCCGGTGGCCTGACCTTAACTCCTGAGTTCCATGGTCATGTCGCAACTGCAAGTCAATCTCATACAAACTTTGAGTTGACCTAGTGTGTACCTTTGAGAGTTTTGGAACAATATGCAGGTTCAAGTCACCATCATGTCATCTTGCTGATGATCTCATGGGACAAGACCAACACTGGGGTTGCTTGCTTCTGCCCTTGGTCTTCTGCCTGTCTTTCCCTCTACGGCCATTGATCACACACACACGTGTTGTCATCCAAAAGCTGTTTTGCTTTTCTTATTTGTCTTGTGAGTGTTGTCCTTGGCTTCGTATATGTCACAGGTTAGTGTCATGTCCTGCTCAGTGATCTAAAAACTTTCAATACTTGTAAATTTGTGTAATTTGGTTAAGAATGGCATTCAAGCAGCAAAGCAAGAATACAGATGATAGAAATGCAAGCAGAGCAACGAGGGCAAGAAGAGTGCTATCAAGAAGAGTGCAAACAAAACGAAAGTTGAAATGCTTGATAACGGTGAAACCAAGACCTCTGTAGGGCATTTTGGGGGTATTAATACATCTCTAATTTGCACAGTAAAGAAAAATGAGGAAGCTATTAGGGCCAGTGTATGGAGGGGCACACCAGACTCATTGAGGAAAATCATACATAGCTTGAAATGTCAAAACAGAGACAATGGAAAAAGTTGGGCATGGCTGGCTTCTAACACAGAGAGAGCAGAATGGGGCCTCCTCCTGTAGGCGTCATTGGCTAGTGAGCGTCACAAAGATGCTCGTTTAAATTTCGATCTGGACAAAACACTGTAGCATTCATGGTGAGTAATGGGTAGGTTGGATAGGTTCGAGAAGCGCCATGGTCTGTGTGACAAGAAATGGCTGGCAGAGGAAGCCAGTCATGAAGCTGCCTAAGTACTGAAAGAAACCGACTGAGGAAAATGGCCGCGTCTTCAGTGCCCATGAGCTGGCCCCGTGCCAGAAGTGCGTGCCTACGTGCACATCCATTGCAAAAGATGAGGGAAAGACCAGAGGCTTCCAGCCTGAAGAAAACAGCTTAAAGTTCTGTTTTGTTTCAGTGTTTCTGTTGACTCTCTGATTAAATCCGTGTTGCTTCACAGATTCCAAAAGTCCTGCCCTCTTCAAAGAGAATGCTAAACACACTTTCCTGTTCACACGGAAGGAAACCATAGAATATGGGTCACTAAGAACTCTTTGTTGGACTGGTTTTTGAAGCGCTTTGTTCCCGAGGTTAAACAATATTTAAACTGAGAAAACCATGAACTCAAAGTATTGCTGATTCCAGACACCATTTCCACTGACAAAAGCATGATAGTAAATGCTGATCCTCATGTTCCAGTCCTTTCCACACCCCCCAGTATGACTCCACTCCTTCACCCAGTGCCTCCGGGAGTGCTAAAAACTGTTCAGCATGTACTGTACTTGGTGTCTATTTGATTACCTCGCAGACCTGATGACAGGGTCCCGAGAACTTACTGTGAAAAGAGCTGGGCAAAACTTCTCCATTCGTAATGCTTTAACGATAGTAGAAAAACCAGTGGGAGAACTAACACGATCACCCCCTAAGGGAACCTGGCGGAAACTTAAGAAGGAAGTTGTCATGGACTCTGGAAGTTTTCTTCCAGTGGTAGAAGAAATCGAAAATGCATCCGGGAAACATTTGGGGGGTTGAGGATTTGGAGACCTCGAATGAAGTGACATTTTGCTGAACTGTTGGATTCTCACCCTCAGAAGACAGTTGAGAAATTTTTCAGAGATGTGATCATATCAAAAATTGATAAAAGAGGTCAGCGTAGGTTAACATCCAGAACTCGAAGAATGCTGAAGCAGCCACTCTGCAAATCCAATGGCTGTAATGGTTCGGAGGAAAGACATCTTTCGACAGAGTATTTATTGACCTACAGGCATGATTTAAATGATTACCCACAACCCTATAAAGCAATAATAAGAAAGCTTCAAATGAAAGCCAGTAAGTCTTTTCTCTCTGTTTGCTTCAACAGGGGAGAAGAGGCTGGACCTTCGGTCCTTGTCATTCAAACCCGTTCCACAAGCAGGCAGAAAGGCCACACACTGAGAGTCGAGCCTTGGGATGCAGACTCCGACAGCTCTGATGACGTGCTGATCCATGTGCCAGAAGAGGAAAGCAGCACAGAAGAGCTTATCTCCAGACAAAACCCAAGTGTCTTGCTTCTTTCCCCATATCTGCTGTGATGACCGGCACTTGTATTGACGCATGCTTGTGTTCACCTTGAGATCAGAGAGAAATAGAAATTAATTGCCCACTAATCATGATTGCTGATGCAAAATTAGGAAAATACCAACAAGCTTCAGTTTACTTCGTGTTTTATTTGAGTGAACAAACCAATGGTCTGGGCTGTCCTAATACTCCCTTCCCTGCCCCCAGTTTTCCCCAAAAGCTCATGACTCCTTCCAACAGAAATTCCTCTACAGCGAGGGTTTCAGGAACTCAACTCTCATACCCAGGGAGGGCAGTTACTCTACTTCGTTGCACAATCTGATTTTGTACTCTCGATCCTGATATTTATTTTAATTCTGTTTAAGCCTTACTTGCTCTTTCAGCAGAAAGAATCCAGACCCTTGCCCTTTACCTGGTTTGGTATCAGTGAACTTGCTTTGCAGCGGTTGTATGAGGTAGCTATGGGTCAGTCTCGAAGGGCAGTGCAATGACAATGGACTCCTGCATTTACTCTGGCATCTAATCGAGGAGTAGAAGTTGCTAGAGTTCATTTCCATTGATCTCTGTTCTCATATCTGGTCTTCCCAGGAATCTGAACATCTGGATATCCTCCGGGAAAGGGGTTCTGACTGAAACTTCTTCTTCCCTGAGGGTAGTGGAAATCCAATAATTCCCCCCCACCCCCGGCCTGGAGGTCTGAATGATAGCCTAGCTATACTTGAGTTTGAAGTGAGCAGAGGAAAGGGGGAAAAAATACAAAAGTTAAAAGGGCTTGCTCGCATAGTTACAGTTGAGATGACAGATATTCCTCAATAGGTTCAAAAGAGGCAGATGAGACTTGAAAACTCGTTTTCAGGTGCTGTGGTTCTAGAGACCCCCACCCCCCACAGTGCCAGAGAAGCCTACACGCCTGCTCTAAGCCATAGCAGTTCTCAGCGCATCCAGATCATGTTAGGGAGCTTTGAAAAATACAGAGTTCTGGGACCTGCCCCTAGATGTGCTGAATCAGGGATGGGGTCAGCATCTGTAAATTTTGAAAGCTCCTCAACTGTTTTTTTTATACAGCCATGGCTGCTAACTGCTGCTCTAAGTCTAAACAGAATTGTAATAGAAAATACAATGCAAATGGTGGTGGGCCCAGGATCTAGGGAAACTTTATTCCAAATTTTGGCTTTACCACTAGCTCAATGGATGGTCTTATTCAAACCACCCTACTCTTTCCTTACCCATCAAATGAGAGATTAGGACCACTTGGTCTCCAAGGTCCCTCTATCTCTGACATTGTTACTTTGAGAGAAAGCTTCTTCAATTTTCTTGATTGACTTTGAGTGTACCTAAGCCCTTTCATAGAGACCAAGGTAAGTAGTAGTGTTGCTGCACTGTGTTCTTGATGTTTTAAAAATGGTGGCTTCTGGTTCAAGTTTGACCATGGTTTAGTCCCTTCCAGAAAAGAGAGTTAGGCATAGAAAACAAAGAACAAACATAACATCAATTTCCTGAAAGGAAAGACAGAGGGGACCTCCTATGAGTTTATTTGTAGTAATTGTTCTTTTTCTTCTGAGTTACAGGGCTTGGGGAAAATAATAGATATTATGAGGAAAACACCTTAACATGTTGTATCTATTGTTTTCATAAACCAAAGCAGAGAGAATTCTGTGTCAGGGTTGCTGTTCCAAGGTTCCATGGATAATTGGTGTATTCTTAATCATACCTAGAGGTAAATAGTTTTAAGTCAATGATTATTTTACCAGTTTAATCAATGGTTCCATATGCCTTTAGAGAATGTAGTTTCCTGATAAATTTTACCATTCATTGAGATTACTGCCTTGGAATTTTTTCTCTTAATTTGACTAGAATTAGAGAAATCAAATTTAAGTTGGAGAGCATCACCTGGGAACCATTAATATAAAATAATACAATGGGAAACTGACTACTGTATGGATTTAGTTGTCATAGGGATGCCTAGACTTTGACTTGATAGATGCAAACTTTTGTTTAGGGACCAGGCCATTTGAAATACATTACTGAGATAAATTTAATTCTTGTTTAAGGTAATACCCAGTTAAAATAATCTAAGAAGTATCATTGATGAGGCTAAAAGCCAGAACATTTCAACATGGCTGAATTTAACAAGTCAGCAGAACTTACAGGTGAATTTGAAAGTTGGTATGGGCAAAGTGGTAGAAATAGAAGTGCATGTAACTGGGTGTTTCTTTTTTTCCTTTTTCAAATTAAGAATAGTCCCCAAAATTGACAAGCTGAAATTTCTTTTAGAAGATTTTATACACAATTTGGGTGGAATCAAATGGTTCAGGTAAATTCTTGGGTTCAGTGTTACAAAGTGCCTAGCAGTTTTCTTCTTTACATACTTAATCACTGGCAAAAAGAAAAGAATGGAAAAGGAGGTGGGGAGAAAGAGCAGCCCAAGTTGCTGAACTTTGTAGAGAATATTAAAAAAACGGTTTTACATTTAAAAAGAACCTTTTGTTTGTTTAAGATCTTTTAAGTTCAAAATGCAGAGGAGGTTCTGCACACATTTGCAAATGCACACATTTGGATTTCAGAGCTGCTGCCACCTGAATGCTAATAAAGGGCTTCGAGTGTGTGTAATCTAAAGGGGTGTGTGAACCATGTTTGTGCTATGGAATAATTGATCACTGAACTTTACATAGAGTTACCTTTTAATGGTCTTGATGTCAGTGCTCTATGCTTGTTTAAGAATCCAGAAATAAACTGTGGTATGAGCAGAGTATATATGTTCTTGGGAGCCATAACATCAAATAAAGGCAAACAGTACATTTCATTAACATGAACAATGAATGTTGAGGAGTTAAATATGAATCTAGTTGTGCTTGAGACATCGCACTTCCTCTTACATTACTATGTAAAGCCAGTGATACAATTAACCTATTTTTGCAAACACCCAGAGTTGGCTCTTGGTCAGTTGGCAGTGGTGTGATGAGGGCCATACTGAGAAGAACATGGGACTTAGGTAAGGGGGGCTTTGCCAATGGCTTCTTGTCTGCCCTGGGCGGGGGGGACTCCCTCTCTTTGGATGAGTGGTGCTTAGTCCTGGCACCATAACTCTTGGGCTATCGGGATGTGACAAGTCAGCCCAGAGCCTAGGCTGTGGAGTCAGACCTGCCTTCAATCTTGTCCCTGCCAGCTACCAGCTGTGTGATAGTGGGCATGCTTCTTAACCATTTCAGACTTGAGTTTCTAATCTGTAAAATGGGGTCAAAATACCTGCGTTGTTAGATTGCTATGAGATTACAAGAAATGCTTAATACAGTGCCTGGCACATAGCAAGCGCTCAATAAATTGTTGCTATTAGATATTATTATGATTATCATCACCATTATTGTTATTGTTATAAGCATTATAGAGCTAAATATGATAGTTTACTCCTGTCTTTGCAAAATTTTAATGTTTTGGTATTTTATCTAATACCTCTCAAAAATGGTATGCATGATGGTTTTAAGAAGAGAGAAGGAATAAAAATTGATTTTCAGTATTTTTCTTGCTTGTGAAAGAAACCTGAAACAGTAGTTCCTTTGTCCCTGTGTTACTCTTTGACTTGCAGTTTCATTTATATCACTTATTTAGAATGTAGTTATCATTGCATGATATTTATTTATATAGTGGTTACTTTTAATGACTTTTTTCACATAGTTGTATTCCTATTCTCTAGAAAATAATCCATCCACTTGGGTCCACTTTTGAGATAATGAAGTCACTCTGTGTTAATAGTAGCTAAAGATAAAACTATGCAGAACCTACTTTGCTTAAACCACCGAGTTATTAGCTTAGCTGCTTTTGAGAGAAAATTGGATATCCACGTCATGTTACTTGGTGAGGACAATTCCTCCTAACTAGCATCTGAACATCTTGGTTATTTCATGTATTCTGATAGCATTCAGGAAGTTTAAAGTCATTCTTTTCATAATGATGAGTATTCATCAGAATCCCAGTGCTGGATCTGTTGAGCAACAGAGCTGTCACTGCCTTATTTCCAGGCCCCGTTACCGCTTCACCTGGATTATCATGGTGGCCTCCTGACTCATATCCCAACCCTTTTACTGTCTTAACTGGGAGTCTTTGATGCCCTAGTGTATATAGCCTCAGTGACAGCCCATTGTCTGTGTATTCCACTACTTCACCTTTAAATCACCACCCAGACCCAGGGTACTGGAGCTGGGTTTGTCTGTCCATGTTCTCTTTCATACAATATATGTGATAGTCTGTGTCTTCCTCAGCCCTATCTGACTAAGCACTAAGGATCTTCAGCCTGCCACTCAACCCTGATCTCCTAAGTTTGTCACTTAAGCTCTGGTGGCTATAAACAGAATTTAGACTTCTTACCTGAAGCCAGAGTGCCTGAGATGAGAATACAAAGCTGTAGTCCGCTTCCTTTTCTCCTCCATCATTACAAACAGAGTGGGCTCCTGATTACTTGGCAGTGGTATGAGGAGTGCCCTAATGAGAAGCCCATGCGAGGTAGAGTGAGGGCTTTGCTACTTCTTGTCTGCCCTGTGCTGGAGACTCCCTTTCTTTGGGTTGAGTGCTGCTTAGTCCTGGAAGGATAGTCCCAGTCTGTAAAAATGACTTTCTTCTTTAATTTTCTTTTTAAGCTTCCAGTCTACCAAATTAGGTTATCTGCCTGGAACCCTAGCCCCTCTTGCCTGGGGTCCTGGATGCTACCCATTTAATTTTGGCTCTGAAGACAAATATCCTTCTTAGGTCCCTGAAACAAGTAAGTGGAGATCTAAACTCCATTCTTAGGTTCTTGCTAGTCTCATGTCCTGAGCATTATCACATACATAGTATGTTTATGAACCATCAGGTTACAAAGTACTCTGTCCATTCTTTTGCATGTGAATGCTAGCCTGGAATGTACTTAATATACTTACTATACCCTAGATTTGGCATAAAGAGTTGGGCTTGGAAAACTAGGGCCCTTGATTAAAATCTGGTCCAACTTTTTTTTTAAATAAAATATTATTGCAAAGCAACCATAAACACTTGTTTTATGGCTACACTATAATGACAGAGTTGAGTAGTTGCAATAGAAACCACATGGCCTTTAAAAACTTAACTATTTGTAGAAAACATTTGCTGACTCCTATCTAAAGCCAAGTAGTTTCCAAACCTTGATATTGCTTATTCTTTGATAACTCATCATTTCCCTCCTGTCAAACAGTATGGACCTAGAAAGCTAGTTCACAGAGACCATGAAAATAGGTTGCAACCCATTCAAACTACCTGCTTTTACTTGAATTTCCTGCTTCCTCTTTGTTGCCTTCTTAAAATGTCCTTTCTCTGTGTTTTGATTGTTAGGGAAAGAGATGTCATAGTCATAAAGACTATTAGAGTAGCCTTCTGATAGTTCTTTAAATGTCATATCAGGTCCTAATGTGAAAGTCTTTCAACATTGCCAGTATCTGTCAACATGACCTTCTAACATCTCTAAGATTAGGACTTTCAGTTCTTTAGTGTCTCTGACATCAGGTTTTCTGAGCACCATAGCTTCCAACATCTCCAACTGCCAGATCTTCTAAATGTTACAACTAACCCATGTCTTCCATTCTCTGGCCTGAAGCATCTCCAATGTGGGTTTTCTAATCTCCTCAATATCAGGGAAATTAAAAGTCTAGGTCCTCTGCTTTCTCCAACAGTCTTCAAGATCCAGGTCTTGTCTTTCTGGGTCCAGAGTTCTAAGTTCTGATTTTTCTATGTTTCCAATCTTCCAGTGTCTCCTATATACAGGTCTTCTAGAGTCCACGAGTTTCATTGTGTCCAAGTCCAGCTCTTCTAATATCTTCCAGTGCTTACATCATTCAGTCATACAACCTTCTGTGTCTCCTAAATTCTGGTTTTATAGTGTCTCATTATCACCAGTTCCACCATCCAAGTCTTTCAATATCTCCAAGAACCTGGTCTTCTAATGTTGAAGTGTTCCAACATCCCCAGTGTCTGAATGACTAGGTTTTTTAACATCCTGACATCTTATCCAAATCTCCTGTCTAGGGCTGCCAAAATCTGTGACTTCCAGCATCATGAAAATTACAGCTTCCAAATTCTATGTCTCAACAAGAATGTGTCAATACCCATGTTTTCCAAATGTCTCCTAATATCCAGGACTTCCAATTTTAGGGTCTCTAAATGTCTATATCTTCTATTGTCTATATCTTCCAATGTTTAGGGCCTCCAAGGTACAGGAATTATAATATCTCTAGTAGTCAGGGTTTCCCATACCCATGAATTCCAACGTTCAGGGTCTCCAAAGTCTCCAGTATCCAGAATAACCAATGTCCACAAAATCCAAGGATTCCAATGTCTCCAACATCCTGTGCTTCCAATGTCTCCAATGTCCAGGGTTTCCAATGGTGCCAGTGTCAAGGTCTTCCAACAACTCCAGGTCTTCCAGCAACTCCCAAGTCTTCCAACAAATTCCAAGTCTTCCAACAGCATCAAGGTCTTCCAGCTAATCCTAGTCTTCCAGAAAATTCACGTCTTCCAGATAATCCATGTCTTCCAGTAATTATAGGTCTTCCACAACATCTGTATCTTCCAGGAAAATCCACGTCTTCCAGAAAATCTATGTCTTCCAATGTTTTCAAGGTCTTCCAGACAATCCACGTCTTCCAGCAATTTCAAGGTCTTCCAGCCAATCCACGTCTTCCAGAAAAAACTATGTCTTCCACCAAATCCAAGTCTTCCAGCTAACTTATGTCTTCCAGAAAAATCCAGGTCTTCCAGTCAATTGATGTCTTCCAGAAAGAAATCCAGGTCTTCCACTCCGTCCACGTCTTCCAGAAAAATCTATGTCTTCCGTCAAATCCATATCTTCCGGAAAAATCCAGGTCTTCCAGTCAATCCATGTCTTCCACCAAATCCAGTCTTCCAGTCAGTCCGCGTCTTCCAGACAAAATTTATGTCTTCCACTAAATATATCCAGGTCTTCCAATAAAGCCACGTCTTCCAGAAAATTTATGTCTTCCACTAAATCCAGGTCTTCCAACAAATATATGTCTTCCTAGAGATCCACGTCTTCCGGAAAATCCATGTCTTCCAGTAACCTCCAGGTCTTCCAGCAAATCTACGTCTTCCACCAAAAAAATCCAGGTCTTCCGGACAATTCGGGTCTTCCTGAAAATCCACGTCTTCCAGAAAAAAAACATGTCTTCCAGGAAATCCATGTCTTCCAATGACCTCCAAGTCTTCCAGAAAATCCATGTCTTCCTGAAAATCCATGGCTTCCAGAATCCACGTCTTCCAGCAAATCCTTGTCTTCCAACAAAGCTGTGTGTCTTCCATCAAATTCATGTCTTCCAGCCTACCTACGTCTTCCAACAAATTTACGTCTTCCGGAAAATCCACGTCTTCCAGAACATCAACGTCTTCCAACTAAGCCACGTCTTCCCGAAAATCCTTGTCTTCCTACATTTCCAGGGCTTCCAGCATCTCCAGGGCTTCCAGCATCTGCTCGCCTTCCAGCATCTCTGCATCTTCTGGCATCTCTGCATCTTCCGGCATCTCTGCATCTTCCGGCATCTCTGCGTCTTCTGGCATCTCTGCATCTTCCGGCATCCCTGAATCTTCCAGCATCTCTGCATCTTCCAGCATCCCTGCGTCTTCCAGAATCTGCTCATCTTCCGGCATCTCCACGTCTTCCGACAACTACCCAGTCTTCCAACAGCGGGCTCAATATCCACGTCTTCCAACGTCTCCAGGATACCGGTCTTCTACATTCAGGTCTTCCAGCGTCTACGATATCCAGGTATTCTAACATGTTCCATAGTCCAGGTCTTCCTGACCATTCCCCAGGTCCAGACCCTTTTAAAAGGAGTCTTCCCAAGTCCGAGCCTTTCCATGTTCAGATTTTTCCACAGACAGGTCTTCCAACACAAATAATCCTGCTTCCAGTAGAATTAGCTTCAGAAAATTTAATAAGGCTTTCCTTCTTATAGACCAGATTCTATGGATCAACTGTATTGCAGCTTAATAGTGTTTTTTGCTACTAGGAAATGTGTATTTATTTACAGCTTTTTAAGATAGTGTTCATAAAACATCTTCTATAAAATAAACACATCGCTGGGATTACTGTGATGAATTTTGCTACTTTGCTAATGCTTATAGTTTTTATATAGTCAACTATGATTAGGTGCAAATGAAATCTTATTTTAATGAAAAAAACTCCTGTTTAGAGACTGTTTATTATTTTAGATAGAGTATGTTAATACAGTGTATTTGTCCATTTCTTATACTGCCAATTTTTGTTTGGTCTTATGAGACTGGTTAATAATAACAACAACAATAATAATAAGAACACTTAACATAGCATTTGCTATGTCCAGGCACTGTTCTAAGGTCTTATGTGCATCACCTCATTTAATCTTCACAAGAACCCATTGAGGTGTAGGTAATATTATCCCCGTTTTACAGATGATGAAACTAACACACAGAGGGGAAGTAATTTGTCCAAAGGACACAACTAATAAATGATAGAGCTGGCTAGCCTACTGAACCCAGCTAGCCTGTTGGCCAGAGTCCATGATCCTAACCACTGTGCTATAATATCTGCTGTTGAAAGTCAAGTTGAGAATTATGGGATCCAAAGCATGATTGCTCCTATTTTATGTGCAAACTATTATCAGATCTTTTTTATAAATGGTCTTGCTTCATCCTCTCACTATCAGAACCTATTTGTATTCACAGATCTCATTCCTCAACTAGCTACTATTATTTCCTTGCCATATATATGGAACTAGACACAAATACTTCCTAATACCATTTGGGCAGAAATAATATAATATAAGGAAGAAATAATTAAGGAAGCACTGAGTTCAAGTACCATTTGCTTTAGAATCATATTCACAGCTCCATGCTCTGAGTACTGATGCTTGGAATTTGACTCTCCCATCTACTTTCATCCCTTATCACTGACCATTCTCAACTTTGCACCTTATTATCTAGACCATTTACCATTAGTTTGTTTCTGACCTCTAGGATTCACCTGTTTCTTCAAATATCACTGACCTCCTAGATTCCTGACCACTGCTTTGCATTCAGCTAATGGTAACTACAACTCCCTGACTCTCAGCTTGCTGACCTGGAGAACTAACTACTTGGTTTTCCCAAATCTCAGCTCCTACCAGGTGCTTCCAGTAACATGGCTACCATGCCTCTGGCTGGCTTGACAAACATTAAAGCTACATAATGAAATTATGGTTAGACAAGGAATCTCTAAAGATTTGGAATCATCTACATAGTAATACAAATGAATCATAATAATAATTATTATTAAAATTGAAATACCTTCCAAATATCTGGTCCCTTATTTTGCAAAGTGCTGTCATTTCATCCATCATTTATCTACTCATTCATTCATTAATTCATTCAACAAATATTTATTGAGCACCAGCTGTGGGCCAGGCATATTTCAAAGGAGCTTAAGATCACCTAGGGAACTGACAGTGTACAAATAATTGAACAATTATTTATCAGTTGCTGCAAGAGCATGTTTCCTTCACTTTCATCTAGAAAGTGAAGGAAAGCATTCCTGAGGAAGTAACATTTATGGTGAGTGAAGGATTTACTTTCTTTATTTGATTATTAAGATGGATGTTTTTATATCAGTTTTACCTAATCAGGTTAGACAGCAAGTACTAAAGATGGGCGTGAGATCCAGGTATCTTGACTTCTTTTTTTCCCCTATTACTCCATGCTGCCTTAAAATACATAGTAAGGATGGTTTGGGCACTATATATCAAGGGATATAAAAACGTTGGTACTCTTTAACTTAGTATTTTCACTTCCATGAATATGTTCAAGGAAATCATCTAAAATGTGGATAATTCATGCACAAAGATGTTCCTCACATAGTTATTTGGTATAGTGAAAAACAGAAAAACCTAGGGGTCTAACTTTATGGGCATGATTAAGTAAATGTGCCATTTCCATGTGCTGGAATATTCTTTCATTAAAATATTTATGGTATGTTGATATTATGTAATGTTAAGTGAAAAATCAGCATACAAGATTATATAAAGTGTGATTGCAATTATCTTAAATATATATAATCAGAGTCAAATGACTAGAAATAAACACATTAGAGATTGTGAACTAATTATCTCTAGGTGGGTAAGATTATGTGTGATTTTTGTTTACTTCTTGGTGTTCCCTTTTTTTCTTCCAAAGTTCTTACAGTGTGAAAGTATATTCAGGAAAAATTTAAATGATTGTGCATAGAAAGCTCATTATTTATTCATCTTATTACACATGTATTCAAGTTTTACTGTTGAAAATACTTCAAAATAAAAGCAAGCAAAGTGAAAAAGTTAAAAATCTCAAATAAACTCATTACTTAGAGATAATTGCTATAAAGTTTTTGGTGTATGTGTTTCCACCCTCCTTCAGAGGCATGTTTATTCTCTTTTACAAAATGAAATCATACTGCCATTTAACCCATTATTTCCACTTAACAATAAATTGTAAACATCTTTCCATGTCAGTAGCTGTGAGTCTACATTCTGATTTTAATACAGAACTTACTTATTTCCTTTAGTAGACATAGGGTTCTTTCTGGGTTTTTCTTTTTTTTGTCTTCTAAAAATTGCTGTGATGAGCACATACACTACACAAGTTGTGCAGAGCACAAACCATGTCATCTGTTCCATCCTGGCCATGACTGGGTGCAAATTTGGTCAGCTATTACTTAGGAGAAGCTCTTAAAGGAGAGTTGCTGAGTCAAGGGATATGTACATCGTAATGCTTATCAGAGCAAAAACAAAAATTATAAGCAATCCAGACATCCAACAATTGGGGAAGGTTAAATAAAACTTTGTGGTAACTGTATGATGGACTACTATGCAGCCATTTAAGTTTACACCACAGAAGAATGTTTACCGAAATGGGACTATGTTCACAAGATCTCAGTAGGGGGAGGAAAAGGTCACATGAAAGTATGTATAATATTCAAATTTTTAGAAAGGAAACTGTATAAATGTCCTCAGAAAAATGACCAGAAGAGTGACACTAACATGTTAGTAGTAAAAATCTGAAAAGGAAAATGACTAAATTGTGGTTGATTTACACACTGTAACGTTATACAGCCATGAAATGAATGTGACCTACTGCTAGACATAATCTGGGTAAATTGTATTTCTATAATGTTAATTAAGGTATCAAGTCCCAGAAGACTACATATAATAGGATATCATTTCTATATTATTCAAAAACAAGTAAAGCTAAATGTTGTATTATTTAGGTGTACATATATATTTGGGATTAAAATATTTTATTAAAAAGCAAAGGAGAATAAAAAATTCAGGATAATGGTCACTGGGGCTTAGGAAAGGGGCTTGGAATAGGAGAGGATCAGGCAAGTGAATAGAAGTTATTGTCTGTATTCTAGTGCTCAGGTTCAGTGGGTGGGTGGGCGTTCATTATATAAGTTAAAGCATGTCATTGGCTATTTAATAATTGTGTAAGTATTATGAAAATTAACAAAAATAATTTAATAGATAAAAATAAAAGCGGGCCACATATAGATCAGTGAGACAGTGTGCGTGATCTATGACAGTGTGTGTGGATTACTCGCAATATAATTCATAGCACTCAAATTTCATATTTTCTTACATAGTTATCTTTGGGTAGTTGGAGTGCATGGGCTTTTTATTCCCTTGTGGCTCTTTGTTCTCTAAATTTTCTATAAAATAGAAAATACAATATTATAATTGAAAAACAGGCCCTAAATTACATAGAGTAAGATCTCAAATACATTAAACATGCATAACAGGGACTGAAAAGGTATTGACATGTTGTTAACAATTGCCTTTGTGTAGTGAGATTTCATATCATTTTTATACTTTCTTATACTTGTTTTTTAATCCAAATATTATGCAGTAAGCTTACTTTTTGTTGTTATAAAAGTAGTATATGCTTATTATAAAAGTAACAGGTGCAGCAGTATATAAAGTAACAAGTGAAAGTATCCCTCTCCCAGTCCCACTGTCCAGAGACAGCCATGATTGTTTGCTTTGTATCTTCCAAGTTCTCTCTCTCTCTTTTTAAAAATATTTTATTTATTTATTTGACAGATAGAGAGATCACAAGTAGTCAGAGAGGCAGGCAGAGAGAGAGGGGGAAGCAGGCTCCCTGCCCAGCAGAGAGCCCGATGCGGGGCTCGATCCCAGAACCCTGAGATCATGACCTGAGCCAAAGGCAGAGGTTTAACCCACTGAGCCACCCAGGTGCCCCCCAAGTTCTTTTTCTATGTGCATGTGTCCTTGGTGTGTTTTACAAAATGAAACCATCCTATACATAGTATTCTATAACCTGCCCTCCTCACCCCCTGCTCAATAGAAAGTCATTGTAGCAGCTGGTAAAATGCCATAGTAAGGTGGACTATATAATTTACCCAACTCTTTCCACATGATAAATCTTTTAGATTGTTAACAGTGTGTTTGCTATTACAGATAATGCTACAAAAAGCGTTCTTTTTCATCTATCTTTTGCTCATTGCGAAGTATTTTTATAGGCTGGTACTATAGAGTATAATGGCTAGATCAAAGTGTTTGAGCTACATTGCCCCCCACCCCCAGCATGCTGGAAATGATCATTCTTTTTAATTTGTCAGCATTTTGGATGAAAAATCCAATCTCATTCCATTAAGTTATTTTCCCCTAATCACTAGTAAAATTAAGCAAATTTTAATGTATTTATTAGCTATTTATGTTTCTTCTGTTGGAGAATGCTTGTTCATAACCTTCACCTGTTTTTCTGTTGAATCTTTTTTCTTTGTTGATTTGTAGGAGGTCTCTGCATATTAGAGCTGATATCTTTTTGTCTGCCTTCTGCCACAGATGTCTGTCATTTGTCTTTTTAAAAGCTTATTTATGGTGGTGTCTAAATCTAAGTCTAAATCTAAATCTAAGATCTAAATTAGATCTTAAAGATCTAATTTTATGGAAATAGGTAAACATACTAATCTTTCTTTTGTAATTTCTTGGTTTTGTCTCATACTTGGGTAGGCATCTCTATTTTGACATTTTAAAAAGACTATTTTCTCTATGGAGTATTATGCCTCCATCAGAAAGGATGAACACCCAACTTTTGTAACAACATGGGTGGGACTGGAAGAGATTATGCTGAGTGAAATAAGTCAAGCAGAGAGAGTCAGTTATCATATGGTTTCACTTATTTGTGGAGCATAACAAATAGCATGGAGGACATGGGGAGTTAGGAGAAGGGAGTTGGGGGAAATTGGAAGGGGAAGTGAACCATGAGAGACTATGGACTCTGAAAAACAATCCGAGGGTTTTGAAGGGGCGGGGGGGTGGGAGGTTGGGGGAACCAGGTGGTGGGTATTAGAGAGGGCATGGATTGCATGGAGCACTGGGTGTGGTGCAAAAACAATGAATACTGTTATGCTGAAAATAAATTAAAAAAATTAAAAGAAATAAAGACCATTTTCTTCAAAATGTTATATATTTTTTATTGCTTAGTGTTTTAACACATATGTCCAAATGGCTTTGATGTGTGCGTGTGTGTGTGTGTGTGTGTGTGTGTGTGTGTTGGAAAGTAGGGACCTACATTTTTTTTTCAGAAGAGATAGTTTTCCTAATTTACTTACTGTATTTACTGTATCATGTCTGCACTAATTTGGAATTCTTTTTCGATCATAAAATATATGGGTATGCTTATGTTTCTTTTCTGTTCAGTTTTGTCTTTTATTGAACTAGAACCTCACTGCCTTAATTACCATAGCATTATAATGTGTTTTGAAATCTGATGGGTGTTCTCTTCCCCCTTCGTTATTCTTTTTATCTTTGAGAATTGGCTATTCTTGTACATTTCCTTTTTTAAGACAAATTTTAGAATCAACTTGTCAGCTTCTATTAGAAAAAAATCCCTTGAATTGCCTCTGACCTTTTGTGTCAAGAACTGACGTCTTTACAATACAGAGTTTTACATTTATCTTGTGTCCAGGCCTCATATTAAACTCTTTTCTTAGCTTTATATTATTTTTCCAGTTAATTAGCTTGAATTCCTAGGTACACAGTCATGTCAGCTACAGAAAATGGAATGTTTATCTTTTCTTTGCTAATGTTTATATCTATTTTTTTCTTCTATAACACTGATAAAGATCTTATGACTTCTAGGACAATACAGATTTATACTGATTAATAAAGAGAGGGATCCTCTTGTTTTTTACTTTATTTATTTATTTATTTATTTTAAAGATTTTATTTATTTATTTGTCAGAGAGAGAGAGGGAGAGAGAGCAAGCACAGGCAGACAGAATGGCAGGCAGAGGCAGAGGGAGAAGCAGGCTCCCTGCCGAGCAAGGAGCCCGATGTGGGACTCGATCCCAGGACGCTGGGATCATGACCTGAGCCGAAGGCAGCTGCTTAACCAACTGAGCCACCCAGGCGTCCCTTGTTTTTTACTTTAAAACAAATACCATTTTTCACTTTAAAATATGATGATTGCCATTAAAAAATGATGATTGTCCTTGTTTCTGATGGGTAACCTTTTTCGAGTTATGAGAATACCCTTCTAGTCTTGATTCCTGATTGGCTTATAGTTTTGTCAGGAACGGATGTAGAGTGGTATAAATGTCTTTTTTGGCATCTGCCAGGCTGATAATATGGTTATTCTCTTTTATCCATTAATGTGGGTAATTACACTATTAGGTTTCCTAATGTTGAGATATGCTTGTATTCTTGGAATAACACTGAGTTGTTAGTGGTGTTTTGGCTATGTCGATATTTAATTTAAGATATAAACTATGTTAACAAGTGCCTAGAGCAGTGCCTCTTTACCTTTTTCACATCGTGGCACACTGGGGTAAATGGGCAGGATTGCTGACGTCAGAGGCAGCTGGCTTCTCCGGCTCTGCCTGTTTGCACCCAAGGCCTTAGGAGATAAATCACACCTACATCCCATCCATAGCACACTTGCTGGTAAACTCTCACTTACAGTTTTCCTTGGTGTGATGTCCTTTTCCCGATTTAAATCATGATTGTGTGTACTGGTGAACAAACTTGAATTCTTTTTCTTATTTTACAGTGCAAATTTAGACACAAGCTGTTCCTTTGAAAAGTTGGTAATACCCACAAAACCATTTTGTCCTGGTGCTTGTTTGGGGAGGGGAAGGGTAGAAATATAGATCTTTCTTTTATATGTGTATGAATTTTTATTCTTAAAATTTCATTTTTATTTTCTATTGAAGAGTAATTAACACATAGTTCATATTAGTTTCAGGTGTACAACATAATGATTTAACAATTCTATACATGTCTCAGTGATCATTAAGATAAGTGTACTTTTTTAAAAAAAAGATTTTGTTTTTTTATTTGACGGAGACAGAGATAGAGATCACAAGCAGGCAGAGAGGCAGGGGGAAGCAGGTTCCCCACTGAGCAGACAGCCCGATGCAGGGCTCGATGCAGGGCTCCATCCCAGGACCCTGAGACCATAACCTAAGCTGAAGGCAGAGGCTTAACCCACTGAGCCACCCAGGTGCCCCAAGATAAGCATACTTTTAATCCCCTTTATCTATGTCACTCATCTCTCCATCCACCTCCCCTCTGGCAACCAGTCTGTTCTCTGTATTTAAGAGTGTCCTTTTTGCTTTGAGATCAGTTTATGCAGGTTTTCCTCCTCTCCTTGGGTCAGTTGGTAAAACTCTTCCATTTCATTTGGATTTTCAAATGTATTGATTAGAAATTGTGCATAATATATTCTAATGTGTCTTAATTTGCATATATGTGACTACATCCCCCTTTTTTTCTTTTCTTAATAGGACTGACTGTTCATAGATTTGTATATCCTATTTTCAGTTAATTATTTTTACAAGTTGTTTTTAAAATAACACTTTCTGCTTTCGTTAATACTTCTGTGTTCTTTGATTCTGTTTGATTTCCTTTTAGATTAGCTAGGTGAATGCTTAGTTTATTTTTCAGTCTTTCTTCTTTTCTACTTAATGCACATAAAGGATAAACTTTCCTCTGGATACATGTTTGACCGTATCCCCTAGTTTCCACCTGCAGTGCTACCATAATCCTTGTTTTGTTGCCTCATCAGTAGTTTTGTTTTCCTTTTTAATCCAAAAGTTATTTGGAAGTATTTATATATTTCAGCGCAGTCAGGTTTTAGTTGATTTTTTGTTTTTCTATCCTCCCCCACCCCACCCCTATTACTGCTTACACTCTCTCATGGACGTAGAATATTTCCTGTGTGGATTATATATTTTGGAATTTTTTGGCATCCTAGTATAATAAACATTTGTAAATATTCCATGGGCAGTTAAAGCAAATGTATATTTTCTTTTTGGGTAATAGTGTATCACATTTCTACATATTAAATCATACTTGTTGTTACTCAGCTTTCCCCCTTTTATCTGCTTGATCTAAATTTTTGCTGCAAGTATGTAAAATCTCCCATTTATTTTATCATAGTCTCTTATTGCTAGACTTTTTTGCTTTACATACTTGAAATTCTTTTTCAGTGCATTAAATTTCATGATTATCTTATTGGATAGTGTTAATTTGCAACATAAAGATACTTTCTTTGAACTATTTGATGCTTTTTGCCTTGATGTTTCTTTGCCACATTTACTTGTTTTTTGTTAGCATTTGTCTGGTGTATCTTTATCCATTTCAATATTTTCAGTTTTTCCATGTTGTTTTGGTTAGGCGTATCTTTTCAAAACAGTACATGATGAGTTTTTTTCTTTTTACTCTATCTGGAATATCTACCTTTTAACTCATAATTAAAACTTTCACATTTATTACAATTCTGTAATATTTATAATTCTGTCATTTTTATTTTTATTTTTCCTCTTCTTGCTAGATTTGTCAAGGTGCATGTCTTCCTTTCCTATAGTGGTTTAGGAGTTTGAAATCTTCTTCTTCTTTTTTTTTAAGTAGGCTCCATGCATGGAGCCCAATGCAAGGCTTGAACTCACGACCCTGAGATTAAGACCTGGGCTGAGATGAAGAGTTGGACACTTAACTGACTGATCCACACAGGCGCCCCTGAAATATCACTTTTAATAGTGGTTGCACATATATATATATATATATATATATATATGCATATATATATGTATGTATATATATATATACACATTTTTTTTACCTTCTATACTTTTGTATCATTAAAACATTTAAAATGAGCACATTATACCTTTGTAATAAAAAAATAAAGCAAAGCTATCTGCTTTTTTTTTTTAAAGATTTTATTTATTTATTTGACAGAGATCACAAGTAGGCAGAGAGACAGGCAGAGAGAGAGGGGGGGAAGAAGGCTCCCCGCCGAGCAGAGAGCCCGATGTGGGGTTTGATCCCAGGTCCGTGGGATCATGACCTGAGCTGAAGGCAGAGGCTTTAACCCACTGAGCCACCCAGGCGCCCCAAAGCCATCTGCTTTTAAATGTGCCTAGTATTTGTTCATTCCTCACCAGTCTCCTGCCCCTTGCTCAGGCTCTCATCATCAAGATTTTATATCCTTCCACTCCCGAACATCCTGTTAATTGCTGTCAGATTACCTTCTTAAAATATCATTTTCTTCATATAACTCAATTCCTAATTAAATCTAAACTCCCCCTCCCCCGACATCCAAGTCCTCCATGACTTCCCTACATAACCCTTCCTGTTCTCTCTTTGCCTGCAGATCTACGCCAGTCAGACTGGTTTCCTCACTCCCTCATGTGTCAGCATTTGTTCCTTCCTTCACTTCATTTGTTTTGTTCTCTACTTCTTCCCTATCTTTCCTGAGTTCTACCCAACCACAAAGACTCTAGGTACCTGTCTTACAAGATAAGTTTTTCTTCAATCGTAATAATTTTCCATTACAGGACGGTGGGCATCTTCAGGGAGCAGAAACATTTCTGGTGACAGAACTGTGGAAAGAGACTATTTTTGACCATGAAGCCCTAAAGCACTTGTTTACTGAACAGGGACATTTGGACCGTGTCCTAAAATAACTTAACTTTGAGATTGATATTGACCCCTCACCTCAAATCAAAGGTTTCTTTATACTCTTTCCTTAATGGCAGTGCTGGTCAACATCACCTCAATTTAAACCTTTCCCCAGTTTCTGAATCCTCTCTAGCAAAGGATAGTTAGTCTATTTCCTTGAGAATAGTTTGGGGCCTATCAAAATTTATCTGTGATCTTGAACTCCTCTGGAAGTTTCTATCAGTTACTCTAAACCTGATGCCTTTGCTTGCTAGAAACTTTGCCTGCATTTCAGTCAGTGTAGCCATTCCTAGTCTAGAATGAAGGCTAGGAATGGGACGCAAGAACTCCGGGCACTGAGGAAACATTTTCTTATCAATGCCGAAATAATCAGTTATCTACTGCACTCTTACCCCAACAAGACAAGGTCTTTAGCATACTTTTTATTTCCCCTACCATCTCTTCCAGATAACTCTGCCCGCAGAGTTCCTAGTAGGGAGTACATCTGCAAGCAGTAGTTTCCTCTTAAGATGGAGTTCTCCTGGATCAACAAAGCTGAATTCTTGAAGAACCACTGCCCCTTGCCTAGACTTCAAAATACTTTTGGATGCGTACACTATACTGTTCCTATTTTAGGACTTTAACTTCATAGTTTATTGAGACAGTATGTTTGCCTGGTTTCATGGTTAGCACCAAGTCTTCTCCCTTCTTGCATGCATTTCTTATTTTTAGTGATTAAAACATGTCCCCCCCTTCAAAGTGTGGTATAGAGTCTCCGTTTTTTCCACATCTCAGCAAAGCTGCTCTTGGGTGTGTAGGATCCCTGGGAGTAGGTGGCTGCAAATCTCCACTACAGGATGGGGTCTGGACACATTGAAGCGCGCTGTACCCGCCGCCTTTTATATGTGTATGTTATATCATTCGGGATAAACTCACCAAAACATACGCCTCCATTTTGAACCAAACTCAGCATCAAAAATGTCCTGTCCTCAGCCGCAACGTGAAAAATGAGGGTGGGCCCAGATGCCTGTGCAGAGTCTGCCCCAAGTCCCTGGTAGGTGTGAGAACACAGATCTGATTTAACATCCCGACTCAGGTGGTCCCGATCCTGAGAATTGCAGTCACATACGTATTTTACACAAATTGTTTCTTGCTCACTTTATGTTGTCCCTTTTGGGCAGCATCACAGACATCTGGCCTTTTGTAGACTTCACTGGTTCCAGGGGACCGTAATCACTTTTTTAAGGCTCAAATTTTCATAGACCAGTACAAGTGATTTCATGCTGACTCCTGTGCCACAACCAAGGCATCTTTGAAGGTGTCCCAGCTTCCTTCACAAGAACAGGATATTCCAGGTGGAACAAGATAGCAGGGTGGCTACTATCCACTTTCATGAAGAATCAAGAAGATGACTTTTTTCAAAATATGCTGTGGGTTCATGTGATTGCTTTTAAGTCAGTGTTTCTTTTTACTGGACTTAATGAGGGCTTTATTAATCTGATTTTTAGTTGTGTTTTTGTGCAACTGCTTTTTCGCCTTTTCTACTGATTTTATTAAGCTATGCCATGTATGAAACCATACCATGTGTTCAAATTGCAGCCTTGCTAGCCTCAGTCCCAATTTAGCAGCCTTCATTTTTCTTTTTTGTAGCATATGTTTCTTCAAAATGGCTGTAAGTTGTATAGCTTCAAACAATCTCCATCAGTATTCCTCAAACCCCAGCTGTCTGCAAGGAAATGTCTCTATCCAGGGAATTCAAAAGTGTAGGAATAAGTAGTTCAAAGTGGATATTGCGCAGTTATCTGGAAGTTATCATTAATGCTTTATTTTTAAGGGAACTAGTATTTTTTTTCTGTTATTGAGAGCAGCTTTAATGTTGAACCCCCATTTGTTAAAGACCTTTAGATAAATGTTTATTATCTTAGTACTATACCAGTTTTCCTTTGCAAATAGCAATTAAGAATAAGAATATCTGAAACTGTAGCCAGTGTCAAAAATAGACTAAAATTTTTATCCAGGAAGTTTGGGTGGGTTTATTTCTGTACACATGTATAATTCATATTTAGTTTGCATACCATAAGCACCAACACAAAACACCAGAAAACTAAGATGATGAACTTCAATTGTAATTTTATGTTCATTATATTTCCTTACTGTTTCTCAGTCTCCCCCTCTCCTGCTAATCCAGGGACTGATATTATTTGCATGTTTTCTTATTTATAAATGGACAAAAAGCCACTTAAAGTCTTAGATCAAAGATCAGCATGGATAAAGAAGTCCCATCTCTGTAAGCCCAAGTTTGAATTTAGTGGTAATACAATGACTGCCCCAGAAAAGTTACACTGACTCACCTTCTTCCAGGGTACTTTGTTGGTAGGGCCTGCACGGCTTCCCTATTGTGGTATGATGAACCCCTTCAAAATTCAGTGGCTTAGTTAATAACCTTTTATTATCATGAGGCTATGAGGTAGCTGGGCATTTCTTCCCACTTTTTGCTAGGCTCATTTATGAGTCTGTAGTTAGCTATGGGTTAGTTAAGAAGCTGTGGTGATCTTGGGTGGGCTCTCTCACATATTTGGGGGTTTGCTGGGATAACCAGGCTCCCAATCACATGATCTTTCATCAGATTAGCCCAGGCATGTTCTCATAGCATGGCGGAGTTCCAAGAGGGGGATTAGAAGCGTGCAAATCTTCTCAAGGCCTATTGACAGAATGGGCACATAGTCACTTCTTCCACATTCAGCTGGCCAAAGTAAGTCACCATGGGTCCCAGATTAAAGAAGGATGTGGGGGAACCAAAACGTGACCCTTTAATGGGTAGAAGTGCCAAGTCACTTTGCAACAGGTATGGAGATAGGGAATCCGTTAATGGCGGCCATCAGCCATGGATCAGACACAGAGCTGTGCTGCTGTTGACTGTGTCCTTTCACATATTT
The DNA here is from genome assembly GCF_010015895.1 of Lontra canadensis. Lineage (NCBI taxonomy): Eukaryota > Metazoa > Chordata > Mammalia > Carnivora > Mustelidae > Lontra > Lontra canadensis. Next base: position 1,114,298 of record NW_022631117.1, on the reverse strand, counting down.
GGGGGTCACTAGCACTATCCTAACCTAGGATGGCCCCAGCTGGGACATGTGGGGTCTATTCCACATGTTTTCTTGTTCTCCAGCGGCCTTGTTCTTATGACATAGCAGGAACTGAAGAGAAGATTTAGAAGGGACCAGACTCTTGAGCCTAGAGATGGAACTGGCACATCATCATGTCTGCCACATTCTGTTGGCCAGAGCAAGTTATAGGGTGCTAGGTGCTACAGAATGAATGTCTATCTCTCCCAAAATTCATATGTTGAAACCAAATCTCCAGTGTGAGGATCTTTGGAGGTAGGGATGTGGGGAGTGATTGGGTCATGAGGGTGGAGCCCTTGTGAATGAGTGTTTCCATTTCAGAGGATATTTTCAAATAGTCTCTGAATTATTGAAAATTGTCTCTACTCTTATGTTAGCAAGATGGTAAATTAGGAAGTCGCAATGCTCATCTCTCCTACAAAAACAACAGAAACAATGAATAAACAACTATGTGCCAATGAGAATGCTCTAGGAGAGCTCCAGAGCACAACAGAGAAGTACAGTAAAGAGTACAATAAAGACAAACAAAACTACAAAATGGCAACAGTAAGTCCTCACTTATCAGCAATTACTTTGAATGTCAATGCATTAAACTTACCAATCAAAAGGCATAGAATGGATAAAGAAACATCTAGTGATATGCTAAAGATCTAGTGATATGCTGCCTATAAGAGAGACTCCCTTTAGAATTAAACCCACATAGGCTGAGAGTGAAGGGACAGAAAAAAAGTCCGTTCATGCAAATGGTAACCAAGAGAAAGCAGAGGTAGTTCTATTTATATCAGACAAAATAGACTTTAAGTCTAAAACTGTCTCTAAAGACAAAGGTCAGTATATAATAATAAAAGGGTCAATTCAACAGGAAGATGTAATAATTATACACACACCCAACATCAGAGCACCTAAATGTATATTTATAAATATATATATATATATATATATATATACACACACACATATATATATATAATACACATATCTGAAGGCATAAATTGACAGCAATAAATAATAGTAAGGGACTTCAATACCCCCACTTACAATAATGGATAGAAAATCCAGACAGAAAGCCAATGAAGAAATATCTGACATCTGACTTGAATAACCCTACAGACCACATGGCTGGGAGTTGGCTAGGTGTTGTCTTGATGACAAGTGTGACTGGATCTCAAGCCAGCAGAATAGCCTGTACTTCCATGGCAGTCAGGGATTTCAGGAAGAGCAAGACAGCAAGCCTTGATGTGCAAGCACTTTTCAAGTCTGTGCTAATATTTGCTAATATCCCAGTAACCAAAGCAAACCACACAGCCAAACCCGATACAAGGAGTGGTGGTATAAAGTCCACTTCTTGATGGGAGGATCTGTAATATTACATTGCAGGAGTAGGCATGTAGAAAAGGGAATTTTATACATATACATATGTATAAAATTCCCTTTTCTTACATACATATATATATAGATAGATAGATAGCCATTTTTATAATTTACCACACTCCTCCTCTCATGTCATCCCCTACCCCTCCTTTCATCACTTACTCTACTTCAGACAAACTGACCTTGTTTTTCATCAGAAATGATAGACATGTTCTCCCCTCAGGACCTTTGCACATGTTCATCTCTGACTGAAATATTCTTCCATCAGATATCCAAATATCTAGTTCCTTTGGCTCCTTCAGGATAGTGGGCTAGCAATTTTTCCGTTCTTGGCTGGAGTCACTCATGTGTCTATGCTAATCTGGTAGCTCAGCTCACATTATCAGATTCAAGGGGTGGAGAAATAGATTCCACTCCTCAGTGTGAGGAGCTTCAAGTCACATTGCAAAGGGGCAGGAATACAGGGAAGGGAGAGGGGATTGATCATGTCCATTTTTGCAAGCAATGCATCATAATGTGCCATTTTCCAGTATTTTTTTTTTCAAAACAATAGTCTTCAGCTTAAGGAAGTGTATCTTTCATTACTTCTGCTATTATGGTTTCCCATCTCTCCGTTCTCTTCTTCACCATTTGGAAATTCTGTCAGACAGACATTGACTCACCTGTATCCTCCATTCCTCACAGCCTTTCTTTCCTAGCTTTGCTCTCTCTCAATCCACTCCTCCCCAATATGTTCTAAAAACGTACTTTAATGTCATCTTCCAGACATCTAATTTGATTTCCTGCTGTGTTCCTTCTGCTACTTAGACTTTTGTTTGAGGGAATATTTTCCTTTTTTTAATCTGACAATTATATTTCAATGTTCACAGACTGTTTCCTTTACAATTATACTTTTTTATTCCACAGTAGCTTTCTCTATTCCTTTATAGATACAAAAATCCCCTCTCTCTCTTTTTGGTTTAAATTCCAGTTAGTTAACATACAATGAACAGTTAGTTTCAGGTGTAGAGTTTAGTGATTCCACACTTGCATTCAACACCTGGTGCTCATCACAAGTGCCCTCCTTAATGCCCATCACCCATTTAGCCCAACACATGTCCACCTACCTCCCAGCAATCCTCAGTTTGTTCTCTATTGTTGAGTCTTTTATAGTTTGTTTCCTCGTCTTTTTCCCCCCTTCCCATATATTCATGTGTTCTGTTTCTTAAATTCCACATATGAATGAAAACATATGGTATTTGTCTTTCTCTGACTTATTTCACTTAGCTCCACCACATTGTTGCAAATGACAAGACTTCATTCATTTTAAAAAATTATTTTTATTAACATATAATGTATTATTTGCCCCAGAGCAAATGTATTCATTTGCTCTATGAATCATCAGACTTACACACTTCACAGCACTCACCATATTACATACCCTCCCCAATGTCCATAACCCAACCACCATCTCCCTATCCCCTTACCCCTGGCAACCCTCAGTTTGTTTTGTGAGATACAGAGTCTCTTATGGTTTTTGCCCTCCCGATCCCATCTTGTTTCATTTTTTCTTTCCCTAGCCCCCAAATCCCCCACCCTGCCTCTCAAATTCCTCATATCAGAGAGACCATATGATAATTGTCTTTCTCTGATCGACTTATTCCACTCAGCGTAATACTCTCTAGCTCCATCCATGTCGTTGCAAATGGCAAGATTTCATTTCTTTTGATGGCTGCATAGTATTCCATTGTGTATATATATACCACTTCTTCTTTATCCATTCACCTGTTGATGGACATCTAGGTTCCTTCCATAGTTTGGCTATTGTGGAAAGTGCTGCTATAAATGTATGTGTGCATGTGGCCCTTCAGATCACTACATTTGTATCTTTAGGGTAAATACCAGGAGTGTGATTCTGGGTCATAGGGTAGCTCTATTTTCAACTTTTTGATGAACCTCCATGCTGTTTTCCAGAGTGGCTGCACCAGCTTACATTCCCACCAACAGTGGAGGAGTGTTCCCCTTTCTCCACATCCTTGGCAACATCTGTCATTTCCTGACTTGTTAATTTTAGCCACACTGACTGGCGTGAGGTGGTATCTCATTGACATCTTGATTTGTATCTCCATGATGCCAAGCGCTATTAGCACTTTTTCATGTGTCTCTTGGCTATCTGGATGTCTTCTTTGCAGAAATGTCTGTTCATGTCTTCTGCCCATTTCTTGATTGGATTATTTGTTCTTTGCGTGTTGACTTTGATAAGTTCTTCATAGATTTTGGATACTAGCCCTTTATCTGATATGTCATTTGCGAATATCTTCTCCCATTCTATTGATAGTCTTTTAGTTCTGTTGACTATTTCCTTTGCTGTGTAAAAGCTTTTGATCTTGATGAAGTCCCAAAAGTTCAATTTTGCCCTTGATTCCCTTACCTTTGGTGATGTTTCTAGGAAGAAGTTGCTGTGGCTGAGTTCAAAGAGTTTGTTGCCTGTGTTCTCCTCAAGGATTTTGATGGATTCCGTTGAACATTGAGGTTTTTCATCAATTTTGAGTCTATTTTCATGTGTGGTGTAAGGAAATGATCCAGTATCATTCTTGTGCATGTTGCTGTCCCATTTTCCCAACACCATTTGTTGAAGAGACTGTCTTTTTTTCCATTAGACATTCTTTCCTGCTTTGTTGAAGATTAGTTGGCCATAGAGTTGAGAGTCCATTTCTGGGTTCTCTGTCCTGTTCCATGGATCTATGTGTCTGTTTTTGTGCCAGGACCATACTGGCTTGATGATGACAGCTTTGTAATAGAGCTTAAAGTCTGGAATTGTGATGCCACCAACTTTGGCTTTCTTTTTCAACATTCCTCTGGCTATTCAGGGTCTTTTCTGGTTCCATACAAATTTTAGGATTATTTGTTCCATTTCTTTGAAAAAAGTTGATGGTATTTTGAGAGGGATTGCATTAAATGTGTAGATTGCTATAGGTAGTGTAGACATTTTTACAATATTTTTTTCTTCCAATCCATGAGCATGGAATGTTTTTCCATTTCTTTGTGTCTTCCTCAATTACTTTCATGTGTCCTCTGTAGTTTTCTGAGTACAGATTCTTTACCTCTTTGGTTAGATTTATTCTTTAGTATCTTATTGCTTTGGATGCAATTGTAAATGGGATTGATTCTTTAATTTTTCTTTCTTCTATCTTGTTGGTATATAGAAATGCAACTGATTACTGTGCATTGATTTTATATCCTGACACTTTACTGAATTCCTGTATGAGTTCTAGTAGTTTTGGAGTGGAGTTTTTTGGGTTTCCCACATAAAGTATCATATCATCTGCAAAGAGTGAAAGTTTGATTTCTTTGCTGATTCAGATGTCTTTTATTTCTTTTTGTTGTGTGATTGCTAAGGTTAGAACTTCTAGTATTATGTTGAATAGCAGTGGTGATAGTGGATATTCCTGCCGTGTTCCTGACCTTAGGGGAAAAGATTTCAGTTTTTCCCCATTGAGAATGATATTTGCTGTGGATTTTTCATAGATGTCTTTGATGATATGAGGTATGTACCCTCTATCCCAACACTGTGAGGAGTTTTGATCAAGAAAGTACTTTGTCAAATGCTTTTTCAGCATCTATTTAGAGTATCATATGGTTCTTGTTCTTTCTTTTATTAATGTATTGTATCACATTGATTGATTTGTGGATGTTGATACAAACTTGCCACCCAGGAATAAATCCCACTTGGTCGTGGTGAATAATCCTTTAAATATACTGTTCGATCCTACTGGCTAGCATTTTGGTGAGAATTTTTGCATCCATGTTCATCAAGGATAATTCTCCTTTTTGATGGGGTCTTTGTCTAGTTTTGGGATCAGGGTAATGCTGGCTTCATCAAATGAGTTTGGAAGTTTTCCTTCCATTTCTATTTTTTGGAACCATTTCCAGAGAATAGGTATTGATTCTTCTTTAAATGTTTGGTAGAATTTTCCTGGGTGGTCACCTGGCCCTGGACTCTTGTTTTTTGGGAGATTTTTGATGACTTCTTCAATCTCCTTACTGGTTATGGGTCTGTTCAGGTTCTCTATTTTTTCCTGGTTCAGTTTTGGGACATCTCTAGGAATGCATCCATTTTTTTCCAGATTGTCAAATTTGTTGGTGTATAGTTGCTCATGATATGTTCTTATAGTTGTTTGTATTTCTTTGGTGCTGGTTGTGATCTCTCCTCTTTCATTCATGATTTTATTAATTTGGGTCCTTTCTCTTTTCTCTTTGAGAAGTCTGGCCAGAGGTTTATCAATCTTATTCTTTCAAAGAACCGTCTCCTAGTTTTGTTGATATATTCATATTCTACTGTTCTTTTGGTTTCTGTTTCATTGATTTCTGCTCTGATCTTTATTATTTTCTTCTCCTGTTAGGTTTAGGCTTTCTTTGCTATTCTTTCTTCAGATCCTTTAGGTGTAGGGTTAAGCTGTGTCATTGAGACCTTTCTTGTTTCTTGAGAAGGGCTTGTATCACAATATACATTCCTCTCAGGACCACCTTTGCTGTGTCCCAAAGATTTTGAACAGTTGTGTTTTCATTTTCATTTGTTTCCATGAATATTTTTAATTCTTCTTTAATTTCCTGGTTGACCCCTTCATTCTTTAGTAGGATGCTTTTTAGCCTCCATGTATTTGAGTTCTTTCCAGCTTTCCTCTTGTGATTGAGTTCTAGCTTCAGAGCATTGCAGGGAATGATCGCAATCTTTTGGTAATGGTTGAGACCTGATTTGTGTCCCAGGATGTGATCTATCCTGGAGAATGTTCCATGTGTACTAGAGAAGACTGTGTATTCTGTTGCTTTGGGATGGAATGTTCTGAATATATCTGTGATGTCCACCTGGTCAAGTGTGTCACTTAAAGCTTTTATTGTTGATCTTTTGCTTAGATGATCTGTCCATTTCAGTAAGAAGGGTGTTATAATAATACTATGATTGTATTATTTTTTATGTGTTTCTTTGATTTTGTTATTAATTGGCTTCTCCCATGTTAAGGACATAGATATTTAAAATTGTTAGATCTTCCTGTTGGACAGACCCTTTAACTATGATGTAATGCCCTTCTTCATCTCTTATTATGGTCTTTAGTTTAAAATCTAATTTGTCTGATAGAAGGATTGCCACCCCAGCCTTCTTTTGATGTCCATTAGCATGGTAAATTGTTTTCCACCCCCTCACTTTAAATCTGGAGGTGTCTTTAGATCTAAAATGAGTTTCTTGTAGACAGCATATTGATGGGTCTTGTTTTATTATCCATTCTGATATCCTGTATCTTTTTTTAAAATGTATTTATTTTTTTTAATTTTCAGCATAACAGTATTCCTTGTTTTTGCACCACACCCAGTGCTCCATGCAATCCGTGCCCTCTCTAATACCCACCACCTGGTTGCCCCAACCTCCCACCCCCCGCCGCTTCAAACCCCTCAGATTGTTTTTCAGAGTCCATAGTCTCTCATGGTTCACTTCCCCTTCCAATTTCCCCCAACTCCCTTCTCCTCTCTAACTCCCCTTGTCCTCCATGCTATTTGTTATGCTCCACAAATAAGTGAAACCATATGATAATTGACTCTCTCTGCTTGACTTATTTCACTCAGCATAATCTCTTCCAGTCCCGTCCATGTTGCTACAAAAGTTGGGTATTCATCCTTTCTGATGGAGACATAATACTCCATAGTGTATATGGATCACATCTTCCTTATCCATTCGTCCATTGAAGGGCATCTTTGTTCTTTCCACAGTTTGGTGACCGTGGCCATTGTTGCTATAAACATTGGGGGTACGGATGGCCCTTCTTTTCACTACATCTGTATCTTTGGGGTAAATACCCAGTAGTGCAATGGCAGGGTCATAGGGAAGCTCTATTTTTAATTTCTTGAGGAATCTCCACACTGTTCTCCAAAGTGGCTGCACCAACTTGCATTCCCACCAACAGTGTAAGAGGGTTCCCCTTTCTCCACATCCTCTCCAACACTGTTGTTTCCTGTCTTGCTAATTTTGGCCATTCTAACTGGTGTAAGGTGATATCTCAATGTGGCTTTAATTTGAATCTCCCTGATGGCTAGTGATGATGAACATTTTTTCATGTGTCTGATAGCCATTTGTATGTCTTCATTGGAGAAGTGTCTGTTCATATCTTCTGCTCATTTTTTGATATGATTATCTGTTTTGTGTGTGTTGAGTTTGAGGAGTTCTTTATAGATCCTGGATATCAACCTTTTGTCTGTACTGTCATTTGCGAATATCTTCTCCCATTCTTTTGATTGGGACATTTAGCCCATTTACATTCAGGTAACTATTTAAAGATATGAATCTAGTGCCATTGTATTGCCTGTAAGGTGACTGTTACCGTATACTCTGTCTGTTGCTTTCTGGTCTATTACTTTTAGGCTCTCTCTTTTTGATTTTTTTGATTCCTGCCATGTGCTCCTGTGCCACTCCTCCCAGAGGAGGAAGGTGAGTCTCCATGGATCTGCCAACTTGTGGAGTCCCTGCTCGAAGATCAGTGGCCCGAATGTGCCTCTGATCACAGTTTGAGGTAACCCGGAGCTGAGAGCCCACTGCCCGGCTGCATCTCTGTAGCCGGCTTCCCCACTCTGATACCTGGGAGCTCTGCCACACTGTGGTCTCTCCACAGTCTTTCTGTGACCCCATGGGTCCTGAGACCACACTGTCCCTGTGAGGGCTCCATCTCCACTTAGTCTCTGGAGAGACGTCCCTAGGTGGAGCAGACTTCTCAAAGTTCTGATTTTGTGCTCTGGTGCTCTTTCTCTTGTCAGGAGCCTGCCCCTCCCCCCACAACCTATCTTCCTGTCACTTGGGATTCACATCTCTGCACGTCCTACCTTCCAGAAAGTGGTCACTTTCCTGTTCCTAGAATTGTTGCTCTTCTTCTCTTCTATCTCCTGTTGAGTTTGTAGGTGTTCAGAATGGTTTGATAACTATCTCTCTGAACTCCTGGGACCCGATGATAATAGGTCTCCTTCTCCTCTGCCATTTTACTTTCCTCAACGTCATTCTTTTTGATGGTTGAATCATATTCGTGTGTGTGTGTGTGTGTGTGTGCACCTCTGTTTTATCCATTCATCAGTCAGTGGACATTTGGGCTCTTTCCATAGTTTGGCAATTGTTGATAATGTTGCTATAAACCTTGGGGTGCATGTACCCCTTCAAATCAGTATTTTTATATCCTCTGGGCAAATACTTAGTATTGAAATTGCTGGGTTGTAGGGTAGCTCTATTTTTAACTTTTTGAGGAACCTCCATATGTTTTCCAGAGTGTAGCACCAGTTTACACTCCCACCAACAGTGCCAAAGTGTTCCCCTTTGTCTGCATTCTTGCCAAAACCTCAAAATCCTCTTGAATTTCTCTCTGAGGACTTTTTCCTAAAGTTTTCTTCTGTTTCCTGCATTAAGCCTTTGGAGTTAGTTCCTTTATTCAGCTTTGCTTCACTCTCTCATGCTGTTCATCATCTTCAGCTGGCCTCTTCTGAGCTGTTCCAGTTAATTATTAACTATCATAACGTGACTCCTATCCCTGCTGTTACTCTGGATCACATAACGTTGAGTTAGCTCTTTGAGAGACAATTCAGTAAAAAAAATCAGTGCCTGTGATTTGGAGCATCTGCTCTTTTGACTTTCAAAGAGGTGTTTCTGTTTAAGAGCTGTGTGATTTTCATATCCTTGGCATCTTAATGCTCACGGGAGGGCTTTCCTGATCAGCGGCCCTAAAGGGCTCTCGCTGAACCTCTGCTGCTTCGAAACAGTTTTTTATGGGGGTTAACCTCTTGACCCCTAAAGTGAAGCTCCTGTATTTCGAATAGCCTACTTTTTGAGCCAGACTATTCTACACATACCTTACATATTTGGTGAAGATACATTTGGCCATTTTCATGCTATAGTGATATATGTTGATAAAAATATTCAACACTGCATTCTTCATAATTTCAAGTAATTAACCTATTTGAAAATCATTTGACATATTATATAGCATATATTCTGATATACGTGTGGTGCGATGATGCCCCATTATGCTGTTCTAATTTTCTAATCATGTATATGGCTTTTTAAAAAAGGTCATCTGGTGTTAACTGGTAATAGAGTTACATGGAATTTTTGTTTCCTTCCTGATACATTTTATTTAGTTATTTAGTTATTTTAATTTAAATTAAATTAGTCCACCTATAGTATATCATTAGTATTTGGTATAGTGTTCAGTGATTCATTAGTTGTGTATAACACTTAGTGCTCATCATGTCATGTGCCCTCCTTAATGCCCATCACCCAGTTACCTTATTCCCCCCCACCTCCCTTTCCACAACCCTCAGTTTGTTTCCTGAAGTCAAGAGTTTCTCATGGTTTGTCTCCCTCTCTGATTTCTTCTCATTCAGTTTTCCCTCCCTTTCCCCCCTTTCTTATATTCCACATATGAGTGCAACATATGATATGTCTCCTTATTCATTTTAAATTAAGAGAAAAGAAATTATCTAAATAGCCATTTATGCAATATTAACTCAGCAGTGTAAAAACGTGTAGAAAAAAAATGGGAGAAAAAAATGCCAGGTCTCTCCTCTGAACTCTTAGAAGGCTTAGTGTGCATATTACTCATTAAGCACGTGTTCTTCAGCATTCCCTATGAAGTGCTTTCATGGGGAAGGGTTTCATGTCTTAAAAAGTCATTGCATCATCTAGAATGCCTAGTGCAAAAGTGTCCTTAAGTAAATAAGTGATGGTTGATGAAAGAAGTGGCATAGCTTGTTTTATGACACTGAATGGACTGCTTATTTCACACGGTAAACTTGCTGTTCTGTTGTCACAGAGGCTTACATAGTAATGGGGAATATGAAGAAATCAACGCACAGAAAGTTATATACATTGCCCAAGATCATGAAGTCACAAGTGAGACATTTGGGATTTTTACTCAGGTTGTCTCATTCTGGATACCGATACACACTATGTCAAATGGCTTGATAGATTCAGCTGGTAAGAAAACAGCCCAGATACATTTTAACAGTGTATTACTTACATGGACAGCAAAAGCAAGATCTTTATACTGTCAGCTCCCCATATTGCTTGGCTCACTGGTGGACACTGAGATCAAAGGGGCCAGATGAAAGGCAATATGAGTAGTAGGATAACTTGTTGCTGAGGCGCCAATTCCACCCTATAGCTAAGAAGCTTTAGGGGCACCTGGGTGGCTCAGTAGGTTAAAGCCTTTGGCCCAGGTCATGATCCCCGGGTCCTGGAATCGAGCTCCACATCAGGCTCTCTGCTCTACAAGGAGCCTGTTTCCTCCTCTCTCTCTGCCTGCCTCTCTGCCTACTTGTGATCTCTGTCAAATAAATAAATAAATAAAATCTTTAAAAAAAAGAAGTTTTATAGCCTGTAGTTATAAAACTTAACCCCCTTAAGGGGGTTGGCATGGAGCAAGCCTCTGGCTAAAATCTGGCAAGTGGACAAGTGAGTCAGCTCATTGGAGTAAGTGGGAGATGTAAGCAAAGAAATAGCAACAAGCTTCAGGTATAGTTGGCTAAGAGGCAAAATACCCTGATGATGTGGGTGAAGAGCTTGGTCTTGGTTTCCTGAGCATCATGTAAAGTCTTAAGGAAGGATTCTATAAGGCTCAGGTGTACTTTAAGGTCAACATTTTGTCAGAATAGCTGTTGAACCCAAATCAGGGAAAAAATTTAAATGGTTATGATGGGGTTGTATCATTTGCTCTTGAGAGTTTAGGAGGACATGTTGTGGCAATGGGCTTCTATGAAGTCACTAAAAAGACCCATGCCCTTATTGTTTTGAAATTCCATTTTTGAGATGATTTTCCCACTTGCTTAGTTTTTTAGTTTGCCTAAAATAAATTAGCTGGTCCAATTATCTTTAGAATACAAGAATGATTCTGTAGATAATTTCTTTTTTTCTTAGTATGTAACATTTTAATATAAATTTAAGAAACAACATGTGAAAAATTATGTTCATAAATAACAGAAAATGCCTGTAATGTGGGATTTCTCCCAGATTATGCTTCTTTTTCTTCCAAATATGAAAGTCATGGCTGAAGCCATAAATTAATATTCATAAATGTTAATCTTCATAAATGGGAAATTCTTGTAATGAAATGAAACCTGGTTCGATTATGATTTGCTTCAGAGAAAAACCTTGGAATTAAGTGACCTCAAATAAGGCAAATATATACTAAAATGCATGCATACACACACACACACACACACACACACACACATGCACACACACAAAAGATCCTAAATTTGGAAAAGTACTGGACAAGGATCTGGAAGACTTCTGACTCTAAGACTACTGATCTGACACATTCCCTTGCCTTTGTGGTTTAACTGCATGATCTCTAAGTGATCTTTTAATTCTGACATACTGAATCTAACATTCTCATAATGTACCATGGTTCATTAACTTGTTTTTTTCTAATAATTCTTTAAAATAGTCACATGTTTATTACATAATGTCCAACTGCTATCTCATTGTTGAACTGTAATTGTTTATTATTCCGATAGTGTCAAGTACTGAGGATAATGAAACCCATAGAAGGAAATGCATGATTTATACAATTCACATGCTTGGACAAATCTCCGTCACTGCTTCTTAAGAAGCAATAATGGTTGTGACAAACTAATAGACTTTAGTCCAAACAGAGAATCATGGTCCATAATGAAATTATAAAAAGACTCCAATTAATGAGTTTGCTATTGGACATTTCCTATTTACAACTGTTAGCTCACTGGGTTTTTATCAGTGATAAATATAAAAGTAAATGCAAATTTGAGAAGTGCTAGGTTTTCATTTAGGTGGCACCTCCAGATCTCTGCTTTTTTGCTTTTTATGAGGACTCCCTGGGTATTAGGAATATAACATATGGATTCACAATCCTGACTTTCAGAAATACCTTTTTAAAAACTGTAAGGCCAAGGTCTTCACTTATTTTTATTTTTATTTTTTAATTGACAAAGGAATTAAGAAGAAATTTCTGGTTTTATACTTCATTGCCTCTGAGCTGGCTTTCCTGTTTAATTCCTGTCCTGTATACATTCTTAATAATTTAATATTTGAAGTATAATAAAGCTAAAAAGATGCAGACATACAGATATGGGAAATCAAAATTGCAATTAAACTATTGTCTGAGTCACTCATTAGGGAGAAATCTTTTGAAGTGTTATTGTAAGTAATAAAATTGCATTAGGGGGTTTCTTTCAACAGGTCCAGTTTATTTGACTACAAAGGCATTGTTTTTGAATGTGTAATTGCTATTTGACTGAACTGTTTGTGTCCCCTCAAAATTCATATGTTGAAACCTAATCCAATGTGAATGTATTTGAGGGTGGAGTCTTTGGAAGGTGATGAGGTCATGAGGGTAGAACCCTCATGAATAGTAGTAGTGCTTTTCTTATAAAAGAGGCCCCAGAGAGCTTCCTTGACCCTTCTGCCACATGAGGACACCTGAAAATGTTGCAGTCCGTGAACTGGGCATGAGTGACACTGAATCTGCTGGCACCTTGATCTTGGACTTCCCAGCCTCCAGTGTTGTGAGAAATAAATATCTGTTGTTTAAATAGCTAAACTATGGAGAGAGCCTAAATGTCCATTGACTGATAAATGGATAAAGAAGATGTAGTATATATATTCAGTGGAATATTACTCAGTCATCAAAAAGAATGAAATCTTGCCATTTGCAATGACATGGATGGAGCTACAGTGTATTATGCTAAGTGAAATAAGTCAGAAAAAGACAAATATAATATGATCTCACTCATATGTGGAACTTAAGAATAAAACAGATGAACCTATGGGAAGGGGGAAAAGAAAAAAAGAAAAGAAGGAAAGAAGCCATAAGTAACTCCTAATGATAGAGAACAAACTGAGGGTTGATGGAGGGCAGTGGGTGGAGAATGGGCTAGATGGGTGATGGGCATTAAGAGGGCACTTGTGATAGGCGCTGGGTATTATATGTAAGAGATGAATCATGGAATCCTACTCCAGAAACCAATATTGCACTATATGTTAACTAACAAAATTTAAATAAAAAAAGATCTGTTGTTTATAAGCCACCTAGTCTATGGTATTTTGTTACAGCAGCCTGAATAAGCTAAGACAGTAAGAGAAGGAAATATTAATCTTGTGACTTAATTTAGTCACATGAGAGAGAAAACCATCTTGGTAAAAAGTTTGTGAAATAAGGAATATCAATGATGATGAGAACCAGAGTCTCACACATAACACAAGATTCTGGTACGCCAAAGAAACAATTTACCTTTTTTTTTTTTTTTTTAAGAATGCTCTTAAATTTATTTGGTCACTGCATTTTTTTAAAGTAGGCTCTACACCCAATGTGGGGCCTGAACACATGACCCTGAGATCAAGAGTCACATGCTTTAAGAACTGAGCTAGCCAGCCACCTCCAATTTACTTTGATTGTTAGTGCAACATCATCTTTATGAGTATCGTTTTTTTTAAGATTGTATATAATAACATTCTTACAAGGTCTATTTGAAACTGAACCTTAGGAAAGCAGAGTGACTTGGATAAGGAGAGGCAAGCAGTGACTTGGCTTCTGTTTCTAACCCTGCCACATTTTAAAAATTATTACATTGGTCAGTTCCTATCCTTGCCATGCTCCTGAGTGACCCCATTTATAACATGAGTAGATTAGACAAGAGGCCTTTAAAGGATTCTCAAATATGGTCCCAGGCCTTCTGCAGGGCAGTAAGTTTTCACCTAATGGGCTATAAAAGAATATAAAAGTATGAGTCCTTTCCTTGGTTTTTGCAGGAAAAAGGCACATAATTCCAGAGACCATCATTTTATGTTCAACGAGGAAAACTTACTTTCTTGCTTAACACTCACATAAAACTTACTCTATGCCTGGCACTGCCCTAAGAAAAATTTAAATATTGGTTAAGTGTGTTTAACCCTCATAACAACACTGTAGATAGATGATGCTTTTATTGTCCCCATTTTATGGATGGAAAACTGAGGTACAGAAAAGTTGGGTAATTTGCCCAAGGGCCCGCAGCTAGTAAGTGTCAGACTTGGGATTCAAATCTAGACAATCTGGGGCACCTGGCTGGCTCCAGAAGAGCATGTGACTCTTGATTTTGGGGTTGTCAGTTCATCCCCCACATTGGGGGTAGAGATTACTTTAAAATAGATAGATATATAGATAACAAATCTACGCAATCCGACTCCAGAATCCATGCTCTTGAACATTCTTATGTACTACCAACTTATGAAGAGATTGATATTCATAAGCTAAAATCAGCACACTGCTTAAGTTTATTGACAATTCAAATTCAGGATTGTAAGGCTCCCTCAGTGCATGTTCACACACAGCTTGCTGCTGGACTTCTCATGGTTTCAGGAAAGATATTTAAACTGCAGCCTGTTTTCAAAGTCGTCCTCAGGGGTTTGTATTTACCATGGCCATTTCTTGCATTTTAATTTTAAGTTAGCATTGGTGTGTTCTGGTGAATATTTCCATCAAGAGTGTGCCTTCCTCCATTCTCAGCTTTCATATCATTTCTCCTTAGGCTCACCAGCAGTAAGAAAAGGCCCACTGCTGAGCCATGTAGGTCTTGAGGACCGATCTTTCAGCTATCAAGGGCTGTTAAGGCTTTGAGATTATTTACTCCTTGCAAAGGCTCAGTTTAGTGCTCTCATTCTCTTTAGGTCTCATGTTGGCAGAGTGAGGAGGATGGGGGAGGTGTTCAACTTACTCCTCCAGTTACTTGTGGGCAAATTCAGGAAGACCTCGTCCAGTGGAAGTTAAGCTGAGGAGGTAAATTATATGAAGCATATTTTCACTGCTCAAAAAACAATGCAGGTTGCTATTTGAAAATCCAGGTTCTAATTTTAGTGATAGAAAGAGAAATATGGTTCAGTTTATGCTTTTTGTTTTTCTAGCCATTACAAAATTCTTCACAAATCTATGAAGTTTTACAACAAAATTTTTAGTTCCTATGAAACTTACATGTCTGAGATTTAAGGACATGTGGCAGGTACAGAAATGAAATATTGATGTATCTAGTAAGTCTCAAATTAGAACAATTTCCATGACAACTTACTCAGTCTTCTTTAATAAAACATTTGCTCAGTTCATATACAGAATCAACATTCTGTTGTTTGGTTCCTAGTATATTATTTTGTGTATGAGATGTCATATGTTTCAATTATGTTATCACATGCTGATATTTTTAGAGGTAACAAAATAATGCTGTTACTTGACTCTAAAGTTACCGTCCTGTGCCAGTCTGAGCCTATTGATAACCAGCGTTGTGGCTGGACTGGCCCTTCTGGTTCTTATTATGATTGTAAGACATCCTGAGCAAGAACCATTATGAAACCTTGAAAAAAAAAAGATTTATTACTTACAGGACCTAGAAATTACATGGCACACTTAGGGCCACACAGCAAGGTTGAGGGGTGTCGAGAATAGAGGGAGTGGAGTTCTCCTTTTATTGGGGTTAAGGGTAAGGTCTTAGAATTTTGTGGTTTCATTCTTTATTGGTGAATATAAAACATAAGAGCAGGAATTTAAATCTTACAAGAGTTTACAAGACACCCAAATGGTCAGTTGTTAAAATCAACCTAAATCTCTAAAACAAAAGAGCTTGGTGGGGAGAGGGGAGGACTGGCTCTTTATCTAGGCCTATGGCTGGCAATGTGTTTATTCGAGATCATCATCTTTGAAGTGGACACCTCAACAATCAAGGCTTCAGTTAGGCATCTGCATTCCAAAAAAGAAAAGCACAGTTGTCAGGGCTTCTACTATAATAACTCATAAGGAAATTAGGTCATTGGTTTTATCATTAACAAAAATACACACATAGATTAATTTGCTTATATATGTCCATTGATATCATCATCTAAAGCAACAAACATAAATTATGCCCCTACTATAAGCAATCACACGATGAGGTATGCTGTATGGACCTTTGAGGGCCAAGGACGTGCCATCCAGTTGGAAAAAGAGGGTACATACAGGAAGCAAGACAGAAATACCCAGGGTCCAAAGCAATGATGCAAGCATTAAGTGGTAAAGGAGTTTGAGAAGTGACAGGTTGTTGGGGACGGGGCGCTGAAGAATGGCTACAAGGAGGAGGTAACTCTTAAAATAAATGCTGAATTTTTCCTGCTTCTCCTACCTAAGCCTATGGAAAGTTTTGCATTAGGGTAGAAGTTCTCAAGATTAGAGCCCCAGGACCAACATTGGGCCATAAGGATCCTTCTGGTAGGATCTGAACAATTTCTCACTGCAAATCCTTCCTTTGATTGCAGTAGACAAATGATACCAAATTCCAAAACTTTCATTTCATGTATAACCAGTGACAACCTATACTAACTTCCTAAGTAAGATATTAAAAGATTATCAAAGCTTGGTATTCATAAACTAAAATGAGCACATTGCTGATATGTCCTGGGGACTTAAATTTGGGATTCTGTCAAGAAGGCTGGTAGGGGTCGAGCTTTATAGCACCCTCGGGCATGCTCACACATAGATGTTCGAGTCCCCATGACTCTCAGCCATGTACCTGGTCAGCAGCCTATGAGCATTTTCATTATTGTCTGAGTTGATTATAGTTTTCTGTGGCTGTTTTCTCGCTTTTTAAATTTAAATTGCTATTGGTTTAGCTCCATAATTACCTACTTAATTTTTCATGCATGTTTTTGTTTATCTCTGAAGTGTGTTAATGGTACGTGGTTGCATTAAGTGTTTGTCCCAACTTTTTGCAATAACTAGGCTTTAAAACATGAGTGTGTTACAATCCGAATATGACCACTAATACTTATAATAATAATGTGTCATGGTAAGTGTATACATGACTTCCTCCCAAATGTGTTCATACAATAAAGCTTCGTTGTTCAAATATTTGATCTTTCATTCTATAAATACTTATTGAAACCCTACTGTTGTTCCTCTCAGCACCAAAGCACCCCGACAAGCCTTTCTCAGCTCACGAAATGGCTTCACAATCTACTCCGTTGTTCAGGCTAAACACTTGTGAATCAGCCGTGATTCCTTTTTTTCCTTATAGGTCACATCCAACCCATCTAATTAAGTCTTGGGATCTCTCTATCTGCAAAATATATCCTAAATTTAATCGCTTCTCATCATCTCAACTCTTAGTCCCGTAGTCTGAACCATCAGTGTCTCTTGCCCGAGTTACTGCAAAAGCCTCAAAATTAGTCTCCTTGTCTCCTCAAAGGACCGTCCCTCCCATGAAGTTCATCCTACACATAGCAAAGTAAATGTCTTAGAACATAAATCAGACATAGCACTCTGCCACTTAAAATCTTTTCAGCACTTCCCATTCACACCCAGAGGAGCATCCATTTTCTCCTTCTGGCCTGTAAGGCTTTCCATGATCTGGCCTTTGCCTAACAATACTAACCTCGTTTTCTACTCTGCCCTACTTTTCCTCCTCTCCAGCCACACTGGCTTTCTCCTTCACGGTTGAACATGCCAGTAGTCCCATCTTAGGGCCATTTAACTTGCTGTTCTTTTGACTCCACATGCTTTTTCTTCATTTTTTGCAAATGGGTGACTCCTTATCATTCAAGTCTCAAGACAAGCATTTCCTCCTCCTTAGAGAAGCCTTCCCTGACCACATGAGCTAAAGCAACCCTTGCAGTCCCTCTCTACATCACCCCGTTTTTGTCTTTTTCACAGCATGCATCGATAACTGAAATTATCTAATCTATTCACGTAGACATGCTTATTCCTATCTCTCTGCACTGGAGTTGAAGCTGCAACTGTCCTTTTCGCTGCTCTGTCACCTAGGAGGCTTTTAATTCAAGCAATGGAAGGTCTGATTCAAACTGACTTAAGCCATAAGGAGATTTCTTATTTCATGTTACACAAAGTCCAGAGGCTGAGAGGCTGCAGTGGTTCCATTGGTGAAATTGCCAAGTTAGCAATACCATTAAGGACCCAGGTTCTTTCTACCTGTTTACATTTGACCATCTTCAACCTCGGACTTACCCACTCATGGCGGGAAGGTGGCTTCAGTGACTCTAACAACAGCAGCCTCACAAGGCACCACCCAGAAGCCTGAGGAGACAACCTCCCTTCCTTAAGTCTCTTTTCAAGGCTGAGGAAGTCTTTCCCAGAAGCCTCCCAGCATCCTTCCCCTCATATTTCACAGGTCAAAAGATTTATTGACTGACCTACTACGGAAGATACACATAGCCATGAGAACAGAATCCTTAATCTTATGTAGTGGTGTGTACTGGGGTTACTGAGGAGATGGCCTTCTTTCCAAACAGGTTTGGAACAATTTGAGAATGTGAAGAAAGGGCACGTGGAGTCAAATATCAATTTTATAACCTACAGAGGCCAGCTTGAAGGATGTGGCCTTAGGTCTGTTAGCTAAGTGGGCTTGCTAATATAGAACCCTGAAATAGGCAAGTTTGCCCACCCATTTGCAACAGCACTAAGCTGGAAAACTCCCCTGAACTCTTAAAGAGGTAGAATTCCTAGAGTAGCAGACAGAAGCTAGAAGCAAGGAGAAGGGGGCCAGAGCAGAGCTTGATTTTCCCAAATTTACCAATTGGATAAATCACTCCATTTCTCCAAGGGTAGATCTAGTAAAGAAATGGAGAGAGACCAGGTGACCAGGAATGTACTTAGGCAAAGTCCTTCCAACCTGAAATCAGAAGTCGGGAGAATGTATTCCCCCCTTTATCAAAGCTTACCTAATTATTATTGAATTTCTCTTCCATCGGAAATTGGATCCGGTAAGTGGATCAGGAAAGTGGGCCACAGTGTTTTTCATTGATCCTGAGAGGGCTTTGGAAAATAATGTTTTAGAATTGCTTTCTAGAAAAACTTGTTACATAAAGGCACACTGGAATAGAGTGTGAACCTGTGCATGATATAAATGTATTTTATTTGCACAAATGTGTGCATGTTACATACCAATCATACTATTTTTCTTGGCCTGCAGCTTTTTGTTCTCTCTCACGTGTTTCACGTATGGGGCTTCCACATGTGACAGTTTGGGCCAAGATAGACCAGGTTGTTCTGAGTTTCTGAAGTAGTAGAATCAGAGGGTATAGCTAAACCATAGTTGAGAAAAGCAAGACTTCAGTGCTGGAAAAAGTGGTATCAAGTTTCAGGTCCAAGATGTGAGTTTACAAATAGCATAACAAGTTACAAGGGTCAATACTAGGATGAAAAGGATTGGTTAGGACATTGAAAAAAGGTTGTGATGCAGATTGGAGCAGAGATTTTAGGTAAATGTAAGGATGCCCCTGCATTGTGAGTGAAGGTGGAGGTGGCTTGAATCCATGGTGTGGACATGATTTCTTGAAGGAGCTTTGCACGGCTAGATGTCTACTCTATTTGACACACACTCTGTGAAATCTTGGGAAGGAGTGGATTGATCGTCCTTCCCTACTCCCTTGTATTGTCTGTTTAAGACAGGTGTCTGTAGAGTTGGGTACGAAATGGATAGCTCACAGGCTGTGCCGGTTAGATCAAGCTTCTAAGCAGTTTTCACAAGCGTGTTGGGGGCTATGGGATGGCGGTGTTGCCTTGGAGGAGGTTTCTAGATTACCTGTGTTAGCATCTTGTTCAGACTGGGCTCTAGAATTGTGTGGGAAGGCATAAGAAGATTCTGTGAGTCTCTCTGCATGCTGAGGGCTTGGAAATAAGGCTCACATTTTTGTTTTTGGTGTTTTTTTTTTAAATTTGAGTACAATTGATACAATATGTTACATTAGTTTCGTGTATACAACATAGTGATTCAACAACTCTGTACAGGCTCATATTTTTTTACAGTCACATATCCAATCAAAAAAAGCACGTAGTTGAGTTTGCAAGAAGTGCCCATCACTTCTATGCTTGTGAGTTTCTGGTAAAATTGTTCACTCCGGTTTATGTACAACAACCTACAGGAATGTTCAGGAGATCCCACTCCCTCCACATATTTCTGTTGAAATATCCAATAAGAATCATCTTTCAGAAATGTCAAGAAATGAGTTTTGATTAAGATGGTGATTTTCTCTAAAAATGGTGCAATCAAATAAATGTGTCATTTAGAACTGGACTTTTTGTTCAAAAGTTTGAGATCTGAATTGAGGGAGTTAAATGGTTAAGACCTGCATGTGTTCACTTTCTGGAAATTTTATCTTTTATTTTCACTGATGAGAAATTAGACAAAATTATGGAAGTGCTAGCATTTTCATTTTAATTCCTCTGTTAAATAAATAATACATTAGCTATCCTGCCCCCATAGGGAAGAATATGATTGAAATACTGAATTCATTTTTTTTGATACAGAAATAGCAAGAAGTAATGGCATACTCTGACACCTTAGCTGCTTTCTGGAATCCCTGGGAGACCATGTGGGTTGATGTAACAGTGTCACATTTTTGTTGGAAACAAACATCTCCTTCTTGCTATTTCTTTGTCAAAAGCTATTCATTTCCACTATAGTTTGTTTCAGAAGTTTCTACATCTAGCTAATGTAAGAGTATCTTTGAGGTCTTTTATGAAGCTTTGTATACAAAATAAGATTTAAAAATTAATATTATACTGTACTTTACTTTATAAAACAGTGTAGTCCTCTAATGAAACAGAACAGTTCCAGAGTCTAGGAGTGGTTCATTTAGGGGCGATTTGGGATGGGAATAGATAGACACAAAATAGAACATAGTTATGAGTTGGTGATGTCAGTGGTGTATCTACAACATGGTCCTAGGAATTCCTTACTAAACATAGTGGTGATAGTAACGGTAACTCTATTATGGGGTCATTAGGCCTTGTGTCACACTGTTCTGTGATTATTTATGCGCCTACATCTCTCTCTGCGGTGTGAGCTTTTCAAGGCCACGGTCCACATCTCATTCATTTCTCTATTCCCTGAACTGGTCAGCTCTGTGCCAGGCCTAACATAGTTGCTCTGTAAATGCTTGCTGTTTGCTTTGTAGATGAAAATAGAACTCTATTGATTTTCTTATTGTGATGTCAGAATTTTCAAGCCCCAGGCTCTACATTAAGACTGAGGTATTAAAAATTTTTATCGTCTCCTTTCTCTTTTTTTTCTGCTTCTCTTTCTCTTTATATTTTGTTTTCCTAGTAGATGAATACCCTTGATTTCAGCTACGGGATCCATCCTATTGTAAACTTTATGTAATCATATTTGAGGGTAATAGTTAGATAGATGATGTTTAGATCTTCTAGGTCCTCCATGGAAAAGAATTGTGAAAGCAGCCAGTTGTCAGCTCATCAAATTCTTCCTGCTGGTTTGATGAAGCTTGTGCTCTACACTTGCTAATGTGTGTGAACATGATTTCCGGCCCAAATCCCATTTTGTTAATTTGTGACTCAAACATTGGTTGTGCCTTATACAAAGTTTTTCTATATTTTGTAATACAAGTATATGTGATGGGAGTGGGAATGGGGTGATATTTTATGTGTTCCAGTAGCATAACAGTTTCCCACATGTCTGTTTTTGGCAATTCGTTAAGTAACAGAGGCTGCCTGATATAGAACCTGGTGTGAGGCCCTTTGCCTTGAATACTTTCTTGGCTCTTCCTCTACTGGCATCATTGCCAGTGCCCAGAACCAGCGGATCCCCTCCCATCTTCAGAGCTTTCCTGAGTTATCTATCAAATAGTAGTGCAACTGACAATTCAAGATAGAGGATGTCGAGAAAACAAATATACCAGCACTTAGACCTCTAAGGATGTTCATTTCATCCTAAGGATCCTGCCATTGCTCAGACTATGTTCAGAATTCTTCTTGCTTTTAGAAGCAGTCATTCAGCCAAATGAAGGCATTTTTCCTATAACTACTTTAAAATGTATGTTGGACTAAGAACATTATTCCCTACCTGGTTCAGCAGTTTGGTCAGGTCACTTTTAAATGTATCTATAAATTTAAAAATGTGTTCATAGAATAAAGAGTTGCCACCTCTGAGGAGAAACTAAAGAGTCAAGCTACAAACTCTCTGGAGGCTCATCCAAATGAGCAACAAACACACTTGGAGTTCCGGCAGCATCCCTGGAATCACTGCATGGCTTCCTCTGGAGACAGATTTGAGGGGAACAGCAGTCATGCCCCAAACTGAATACAGAGAAGAGTGAACCTCTGACACCAGGAAAGCTGTGGCATGACCTATGTCACTAGCTTATTGGCCAGGCTGGACTCAGTGGGGGTGAAATCATGAAATTAATTTGTCACAAGTGACTTTCTGATCCATTCCATAGGATCTCCCTTCTTGCTCTTGGACAGACTCTCAGGCAGATTCCATCACTTTTTCAGTTATGTATAGTTTTTAATGAATAGTCACCATCTTAAGGATTAAAAAAAACTCAGGTAATAACCAGAGCTTAAGTCTTTTTCGATTTAGAGCTGCTCTCCTCCCTCACAGCTCCTGGCCCAACCTGGATTCAGAGGCCTCCAGTAGGGAAGTTGGAGCTGTGGCAGTTTGTATTCCCATGAAGCAGACTCTGAGATAAGTGAACAGGCGGTTCATTAGAGAGTGCTTTTAGGATCAACACCTGTGCGTAGGAAGGGAGGGGAAAGATTCAGGGTTGGGTAGGGGATGAAGTTGAGCTTCAGTGCATCTTGGTAGTGTTGGTCAACGCTTGGGGGAGTTCTGAAGCTGAGATGACCCTTTAGAGTTGTCCTGAGTTGGGTGAGGGGACCAGACTTTTACACCTTGCATTACATTGATTGGTCATTGCATGATGGCCACCTCTGAAAGGGCATGTGACCTGAGGCAGGGTAGCTTTTGTTCAGCTGAGGCAGTCTCCTGTAAGGGGCTGAGAGCTGAGGGCTGTCAACTGGCAGCACTCCAGGAGATAGGGGAATGAGTCCTTCCTTCCTGAATGAGGAGCTGGGAAGCATGTCATGGAGTTCACCAAAGGGGCATAGTCAGTCTTCCATTGCTCTCAGCTCTTGTCCTACTTTTCCACCCATGATGCTATTTCTGGCCTGACTTGGATGGAAGGAAATGGACAAAACCTTCCAAGGTGCACTTCCAGTGCAGTGTTAATCCTACATTGGCATGCTCTGGGGGTGCTCCATGCCCCAGTGCTGCCTCTTTCTCTTGCGAAGTACTTGTACGGATTCTCTGGAGTCACCCACATGGGGACATTTCACTGCACCATCTCTACCATGTGTGATACATCCTTTGGACTACCCCTCCACTCCCCTCCTGCTTCTGGTAGGATATTTTCTTTGGAGATATCACTGCATTGGTAGCCAGGTCTCTTGGGTTGGGTTCTTTCAGGATGCCTCACACCCACTGACCTTCTTCAGTGTTTATGGTTACCCACAGAAAACACCTTTTCCCATTAAACTCTCGCTGTGCCAGCTGCTCCCCCTATAACCCGCCTACCCTGCCTTTCATCTTTAGACTTCCAGGTGACAGTAGGAACCAGTTCATATGTTCTCTAAACTCCAGAAGATATATGCCAAGCTCTCTAAGTGGTTTTCCTGGAGTGTCCTTGCTTGACTTGAGACTACTGCTTCCTTGGTTCTGATCCCTGGTCCCAATACAGGATGGTGTGGTGTTTCCTTTTGGATAGCTAATGCATTGAATCCTAATGAGTTGTCAGTTCAGAGAAATCCCCAAGTTTTGAGGGAACTTGTGATCTCTACTGCATTTCTTAAATAATTGAGCACCAGCCCCACTGGAGGTACTCTTCTAGGTAGGCCAGGGCTCATGGACACTACCTTTATAGGAATAGGGATAAGGCTGGAGGCTTGGCATATCACAAAGAGGGCACTTGTACTCTGCTGTCCATTTCCAATATGGAGTTTAGGATGCTCTGACTTCATACACACGTTGAGTAGGGCCTGCCCGGACCGTGTGATCTGACCACCTCTGACAGGCTCTTGTAGGGAGCTGGAGTGGCCACAGTTTGTTAGGACATGATCAGTGGTGTCTTGAACTGGTGAGGATAAGGGAATAGTTACACCTTGGGGATATGTGTCCTAATTGTGGCCATCCGAAAAGTTTGAGAAACTCCGCTATTGTTAAATGAGCATGCTTTGTAGTGTCAGGAGAACTGGGTTTTGGCTCCAATGGTTACACTTTGGGCTAAATGACATGACTTCCCTGAAACCCATTTTCTTCACCTCTGAAGCTGACTAAATCATAGCGACTCTATTAAGCCTCACAGGGATGTTTTGAGGACCAAATGGAACGACACATGTGAAAGTAATAAAGTTGAAATATAAAAATATTATTACATAAATTTAAATTTAAAGTGTTTAAGTGTTTGAAACTGCTTTGCACTATGATTGAGAAAGAAGCCTCTTATCTATTATGTTAAACTTTTTTGATGTTGATCTGGCCAAAATGTAAAAACTCAGATGGTTACATAGTTATATACTCTGACCACATTGAAAAAAAAATCTTTAAATAGAAATAGGGTAATACTTTCCTGGAAGGTGTAGAAGTTGCAAGTGCAACCATTGGCATGACTTGCAACTAATAAGACTCTGCATTATCCTAAAAAGTTACTTATTTGGAGCAGTGCTCCAGGAAATCTAATTTGAGATCATTTAAATGTCAGTAAATGAAGGGGCCCAGATGATGAAATACAGTGTACAGATATTAAAAGCTGCAGGAATGGAGGGCAAGAACATTATTCTCATTCTGATTAAGAGCTGCTACACAGCATTCTTTTTCTTGTGTAGTAGATATTAAAAACTGTACCTTTTATTATACATTTCTGAAAACTCACGAGTGGATTTGGAAATGTGGAGAGAAGGGAGAACGGTACGTTTTGATATGCTTGGGATCTTTGAGGCTTTTCCTTGCCTGCAAAGGAAAATTCATTGAGAATAAAGTTGTAGAATTCTTGAAATTTGTAGCTGTGGTGTCCGTTCCAAGATTCCCTTGGAACCACATTAAATTACTGTTTAAAACCTTTACTGAATGATGCCTATGTCCCGGGCAACAGATATGAAGAGAGAATGACACGTACAGAGAATTGTGGTAAGCTAGAAATTCAAAGCCCAGTGGGAGTGGAGGGGACGGGGAGATGACTTATCACTGGTGAAAGCTAAGGAATTCCACAAAAGAAGTGTGGTTGGAGCTGGGTGATGAGGAGCCGACAGGATGGCTACAGGTGGTGTAGTGAGGTGGGGGCAGGGAGAATCGAAGAGGGGGCCCAGAGGAGGCATTCCAGGTGGAGGGTTAGTAAGCAAAAATCTATGGAGGTGAAAGCACTTGGCGACTGGCAAATAATCTGGGAAAGCTGACGGTCAAATGCCTGTAGGATCGAGGCGAAGATAGAATAAAGCATACCAAGTATAGACTGGAGTTCTTTGAGGGACTCTGACTTCATTTTATTTATTTATAAAGAAAGTTTAGAATTTTTTTAAGTCAACTCTACCGGCAGTGTGGGGCTTGAGCCCATGACCCCAAGATCAAGAGTCCCACGTCCTGCTGACTGAGCCAGCCAGGTGCCCCAGAGGAGTCTGACTCCATTGTAAAAACAATGGGAGAGAACCTTTGAGGTCTTCTATGGAGGAGCATGGTCTCATTACCTGAGCTTTCACAAGCAGCTCCTTAATTCCTCACGACAACCTTTTAAGATTGACAGTATTAACCCCCTTTTACAGCTGAAGAAACTGAGGCTCAGAGAGATAGTCCCTAGTCCACGGTCTTGGAGCTGGTATGTGGCAGTCAGGATTCAAACTCAACACAGTCATTAGGTAGTTCTTTTGGAGGCAGAGGTAACAGGCAATGTGGGGTGCTGCTCACCACAATGGGGAACATTCCATTTCTCATCGTGTAATAAAAGGTTGTTGTATACAATGTTAGGCACTCTGCTTTGTTTCATAAATTTTTTTTTTAAATCGGATTACACAGTTTAAAAAGTCAAATGATATTACAGGTCTTGAGAAGAACAACAGGAGACCCTTACCTTCACCCCTTACTCCTGTCCCCTTCTGTTCTCCAGAAGCAACCATTTTTATCTTTTTCAGCTTTTTTTCCTGGTCCGGAATATGGACTATTTCCATATTCCTTAGTCATACGTTTCTACAGTTATTTCTTGTTTTTTACATTTTACACATCATTCATTAAGTTGCAACTGTGGAAACAGGATTTATTTTAACTTATGGCCCCCTACACCTTCATTCTGTCTATAGTTATAATTTAAAAAATCAACATTATCTGTGCAAACGTTATTTTGATGATGTAAATATTTTACATAGCTGAGCCGGACAGTGTGCTGTAACTATTAAAAACTGTACAAGTTTACTTTCCATAGAGTTCATAATTCCCTTGTTTTCTCTTTCTTTGTTTTATTTATATACTACTCCCTACGATCCCCCTAGACTCCCTACCAGACCGCAAAAACTGCCTGTTACAACCACACATATCAGGGGTTCTCCCAGCCCCTCCTCTCCCTTCCTTCACTCTTCTCCCCACCTTTTCCTGTCCTGCACCCTCCCACCCTTTTCCCACTCCAATCTGGATGTCTGGCTCTGGAAGCCAGTTCCACAACCGTCCTCTTGGGGGCTTCCCTTCACCATTGCCTGGGGGAATTGTCTTCACTTCTTTCTTTTGTTGATCCCAAGATTCCTGGGCGCCACCTCTGATTCATTCTTGGTTTACTTCTTTGTCTGGGTACAGACCATCTGCAAAGAGTTTGCTAAGAAGGTGTGATATTGCGATTTATAATAAGAAATTTAGATTTGGTCTTGTCCCAAGCACAGATCTAAAAACCCTTGAAATTTCCTAAGTGATGAGAGCAACAAAGGTGTCTTTTGTTATGTTAATGAGGTGACTTTTGGAAAAGCCCCTAGGTAATCTAAGATGGGGTCTGGTTGTCCGGGGAACCAAACCCATGACTAGAGGGTTGGAACTTTCAGTCGCACCCCTGACCTCTAGGGAGAGGGGCTGAAGATTGAGTTCAATCACCAATGGCCAATGATTTAATCAATCACACCTGTGGAGCGAAGCCTCCATAAAACCCCAAAAGGATGGGTTTTGAGAGCTTCCTGGTTAGTGAACCAGGGTGCATACACATGCTGCCTTGCCTGGTCCCAGCCTCCATGGGGACAGAAGTGCATTTGTTCTGGACCTCATCCTATGTATGTCTTCATCTGGCTATTGAGTCATATCTCCTAATATCCTTTGTAATAAAGCAGTAATCTAGTAAGTAAAATGTTTCTCTGAGTTCTGTGAGCTGCTGTAGCAAGTTAGCTCAACCCATGGTCGTTGGAACCTCTGATCTATAGCTAGACAGTCAGAACCTCAGGTGACAACCTGGGCTTGGCAACTGGCGTCCGAAGTAGGGGGTGGAGGGCAGTCTTGGGGGACCAAGACCTTAACCTGTGGGGTGTGACACTATCTCCAGATGGATGGTGTCAGAAGACGGTTAAATTGTAGGACATCCAGCTCCTGTAGGAGAACTGCTTGGGGGTGTGGGAGAAAAGCTACACATCTGGGGTCCGAAGTGTGGTAGTAGTGGGAAAATAAAGGAGAAACATAGGAAGGAAGAGACTGAGAGTCTCCTAGCTTGGGAGGATTCATGGGAGGAATGACTGCTTCCAATACCTTGAATCTTGAAAAAGTCTTCATTCTGACTTAACACGTGATAGTGGTAGTTTGTGGGGAGCACTCAGGGTATCCTCTTGATATGGAAACATGCCTTTCTGTTTTGGGAAGTCTTTTTTTTTATTTTTTTGATTTCCCACCCCTTTGCTCTCCTCATTCTCCATTTCTGAAAATTCTCTTATTTGGGTGTGGGTTCTCCTCGATTGATTCTTACATTCGATTTTCTTACATTTAATCACTTTATTCTCTTTGTCTTTAGTTCTACTTTGGGGAAATAGTCTCAACTTATTCTCCTCCCACCACTAGTGGATTTAAAAATTTGGCCAGTATGCTTTAAATTTCCAGGAGCTCTTTCTTACGCTCCAATATTGTTGGTTTTTCTTTGGAAAAATCACCTTGATTTAATATTTTCATAGATTCAAGATTTCTGATCTTAAAGCTGTTAATTATAACTATTTTGAAGTTTTTTTCCCTACTTTATGGATTGTCCAGATCCACTGAGTTGTTTATTTTGGTCTTTTCTTCCATGTTGGAGACTTTCTTTAGGTTTGCTCTCCATTGTATTTAATGGCAATGTACAAACAACTGATAAGCTTTTGTTTATGAGTGGTGTTTTTGACTGGTAGCCTTGTAGGACAATTAATAAGGGACTGACTGTCAGCATCTCTCACTCTGGAGAGAAATGCTCCATTCTTCCTGGGTGATAGGAACTTGGCTAACAGCATTTTGGGAGCCAAGCAAGGAGAGGGGACTATTGACCTTGTCATTCAGTATGTGTCCTTTGTTTACAGCCTGGTGTCCCTAAGTTGTTGATTTTTCTCCAGAGAATACATATAAACTTCCCTTCTGTCTAGATGGGGGAGAGCCACGATTTGCCAGGAGGGAAAGGAGATCTGAGGATGGTCACCTACAGGCAGGTTTTCAGCTCCCCAGTTCACCTCCTGAAACATTCTGAACATGATATGTCTTTGCTGACCTCTGCCTCTTGTTTCCACAGATACTTATTGGGTGGCTAGTATGCTACCATCCACCTAGAATAAAATGGTGAATAAGGACAAATGTGGTCTCTGCCCTTGTGGAACTTACATAGAAAGAGACCCTAATTATAACTGAGATAAGTGCCAAGAAGGAAAAGGAAGAGGTGAGAAATCCGGAAATAACAGCAATAATAATAACCACTAATAGTCTCTTATCCCTATCTTGTTGGAGTGTGTGCTGAGAGTTGACCTGGTTTGGGAGTTCGAAAGCTTTCACTGAGATCTGAATGGAGAGGAGTTAATTAGGGGGCCAGTGGGGTGTGGGAGTGTAGATAGCGCCAAGGAGGAGAGAACCACTCAGGGCAAATACGTGTGGTGGGAAGAAGCCTAGAAAGGCCTGAAAAAAGTTCACAGTGACTAGGGTGTGATGAGGGTGAAGCTACATTCGGTTGTGATCATATTAATGTTCACTAATCAAAGCTCTAAACTGAAAATCAAATTTTTCTTTATACCTTTACATCCACTATTCTAGTCATAAATCTAGTATTTTTGTACAAAAATTTTAAAAAATCACTTATTCTTTGAGTAACTCTTAATAAGCTTTCCCTTAAGTTTCTACCCTAAATACATTTAAAATTTAATAAATTTGATTCCCATAACCCTTCCCAGTGCCGGACAGGGTAATCTTACATACCTAATAAGGAAAATGTTTCTAAGCCCTATATTAATGCTTACAAATTGAATTAGTCACAATTATAATGGTAATAAATCACATTCTGATAAGCTTTCGAGTTTATGTATGTTTAACAAAATTGTCTTACCCTTTTCAGTCTTTTAATGATAATTAAACATTTCAAATTAAAGCTATCATTTTAGAATCTCTAATAGGTCCATTTCTATTAAATATTTCAAATACCTTAAATTACAAACACATACACAGATTACGATAATAACAAAATGTATTCCTAAAACGAGAAGTTATTTACTGAAGGTTTGATTTGCATTGATATTTATATACTCAGTGCTATATTTTACTACTTGGATTGCCAGATTTAGCTGATTAAATATAAGATACCTAGTTCAGTTAGAATTTCAGATGAACAAAAAATGATATTTTAGAAACTGGAATTTAACTGGGCATCCGGTAATTTATCTGACAACTCTACTGCATTTGCAAAATTACTTATCCAGCTAGGAGAGCAGAGTTACTATCTCTGATGGTCTGTACTTACTTGCCCAAAGATTTTGCCCATAATATTGTTACAAGGTCAAAGATTTGTAAATGTAATATGGGTACAAATTTAGGGATCTTAGAAATTTAAGAACTGGGTGCTACTTCACAGATGATTCTACCCGAGTCACAGTTTAACATGCCAAGCTCTTTCTAATTACCTGATTTGACCTGCTATGTCACTGATGGCCCCAAGCCCATGCATTTTAACTGGGGTATAGCTTGGTGATCTGGACATCCTAGATTATTTGGATGTTGTACTAGGTTTCATTATTACCTAATTTTTATTGTAACTGGACAAAACTTTTAATATCCTTTGAGTTGGTAGAATTCTATGATTTGAACTGATGGAATTAATTCTGTACAAATCAGACCCACTCTGTCCCAAATCTGACCATTCAATACCTTAGAGACTACTGGAATAACCTGGGTTTTTTTTAACCCCCTAAGAGCAAAAGGGAGTCATCCAGAAGTGTAAGGAACAGTGTGGCCAGATTTTCACTTTGGGGGAAAAATCAGTCTGGTTGCTGTGTGGAGAATAAATAGGAGGGGTTTGCACTTAGGAGGCTTTTGCAATAAAGGAACTAAGAGCTAATGATGAACTTGGTTGATGCTGATGGAGAAACAGGTCAAATTTGAGCTATTTTGTAGGCTGAGTCAACAGGACATGGTGATAGATTGAATATAGGCAGTGAGAGGGAGGTAATAAGTAAAGCATGGCTCCCAGGTGTCTGATGTGAGTCACTGGGTGAACACTGACACCATTCTCAGATAAGAAAACAAGAAGGAGAAGAGCAGTTTGTTTTAAATTTTTGTTTGTTTTGCTCTGTTTGTTTTTGGCAAGGTAGGGGAGAAGCACAGGTTCTAGTTTGGGCATATTGAATCGAAGATACATATGGGGCCCGCAGTGGAGATGGTCAGCAAACAACTACAGATACATTTCTCAATCATCCAACTATGGCTAAAGAATCCAGAACTTTCCACGGCAATGTAATTTCAATCCGTGCTTTCAGAGGCTTTCTACTACACCCATATTTCTCAAAAGAAACCTGTAATGCACAGTGTGTCCAAAATAAATTTAGATTAGAGCAGTTGTTTTGACCTTGGACATTCTGCTCTCTTGTTGACTGGTGCTGTTTAAAAAAAATGTCACTCCATCAGTAGTTCCAGGGTAGTACCCATATTTTGGGAATTGTGTGTATTTACTTGAACCAATATACAGAAGAACACTATTTACATGACTTAATTTAGTCTTGAATTTTGTGCCTGTTACTCTATTTAATGATGCTAAACTATTTAGAAAAAGTAGGTAAATAATAAATCTTTAAGCTTGAATAGGCTGTTTACAGTCAATTGAATTCTACCTTCAGGAGATGGGAAATTAATGAACTCTATCCTTTCTGTGACAACAGATTTTACTCAGTTGTTTTCCAGTTGTTGTGAATAATTCTTGTACCTTTTTCAATTAACCAGGACTTCTTGACAAGGTTTTTGACATTATATAGTAGATCCCTCCTCTTCAGGGCACAGGTTTGTGGTTCGTACACTTTGCTGGTATGTTTTATATAGACAGCGGCTTGAGCGACATTTTCGCCTTAATTTCTCCAAGTCCAAGCATCTTTCATTCTTATTCAGAATAAGTCTTTGGAGTTGTTCATGGCAGTTTTCATTCTTTCTTCTTTTATTTATTTTGTGCAGGAAGTCTTAGGGTATTTGCAAGGATAGAATCCTAAAAATAACTTGTCTCTAAAGTGAGCTTTTATGATACTATGCTAATTATTTTGATTTTTATTCAGCTGTGGGAAACCATTCATCTGTTCTATTCAAACTATTTTTCTGATTACTGAAAATGAGAATATAATTATTATTTATTAACTACCACCAGTACTTTTTCTGGAATACAAAGTATTGCTATTTCTATACAACTTTTGACTAATTAATTAGAATGTATGCCCATATTACCAAGAATGTTTATCTCTATATTTGGAAAGAGGACAAGAGCACTTTTAGACTTCTTAACATAGAAATTCTTTGCAGGCTTGAGTCCATAGCTTGTCTGGACTTTAACAAATCATCTTAAGAGTAAATTGCTCACTGATGATAGATGTTGAATAAGTATTCAGTGTCGTACAGAAGGAGCCTTTCCCACCTTGTGGTTAGATTTTAGAGTGCATTGTTGGCTGGAGCAGGATCAGGGGTAAGATGATTCCCATCAAGTCTCAATGATCTGCCAAGAATCAAGCCAGAGAGGGATCAGATTTGGGATTAGAGCCAGAAGAAAGGTGAAAACACACACACACACACACACACACACACACACACACACACACACAGTTGTTGAGAACCGCAATCCAGAGGTTAAAATCCAGTGGGAGAAACAACATGTGAGATGCAAACAATACCAGAGAGGTCTCAGGAAGAAGAGGGGCAGGTCCAAGTGAAGTGGTCATATTGACCACTTTGACTCAGGCCAGCATGTACACCTTAGGATTAAATTTTCCTTTTACTCACCTGGTCATAGAAAAGTCTCCAAGAGATCATAGGTGCTGGTTGAGGGAAACCTAGCAGTGTGATAGGAGGCAGATAAAGACAGTTACTTACCACTCTGCTCATGCAACTTGTGCCTTTGGTGGCTGGAAGTTACACTTGTCACCCAGGCATTTGGGGCCCACTAGGCACCAGGCAAAGAAAAAAATAGGCTATTTGGGGGAGGGAATGACTGACATTATGTAGGAGAATAAGGGAGCTGCAACTTGTGGTGGGGCAGAGAAGAGTAGGAAGGGACCCCGGAGGAATCCTCTGGATTGTCCTGTTCTATAGTGCCCAGAGGTAAAGCATAATGGTCCATTACCGAAACTCTACAAGTAGGGAAACAGAGCTCAGATCCCTCAGGACTGAAAATTGGATCCTAGTACTCAGCTAAACATACTAAATAGCAAATAGCTGCGTACCAAGGGTATTGATAGGTTAAAAAAATAAAAAATAAAAAATAGTCTTTATAAAATCTTACAAATTTTATATTTTATGCATATTTAATGCAAAAAATATTGAGCATGAGGTGTTTAGATAGTAATTTCCCAAACTGGCTTGCCTTGGTGGTGAACTGTATTTTGTTATGTTACTCAGGAAGTATCAGAGCACTTTACAAAAGGAAGGTCTTTCAAATTTGGATTCCAAGTAGGAAGAGACTTCAAGCCAAAGTGGATATAAGTTCCTGATTCTTCCCCACCCCCAACTCTTGTCACTCTGTTCAGATCCATGTGGAGTGTTGGGGAAAGAAATACAATCCTCCGAAAGCCCTTGAATGCAGAATGCACGTTAAGGAAATTCTCATTCTCACCCCTTAATCCTCCCTCTCTATCCCTCTCTTGAGCTCTTTTGTTTTTGTTCCCATGGCCTACCATGATAGCATGTGTCTTGAATGTCTCCTATCATAAGCTGATGGCAGACATCACTAATCAATAATGACATGCTTTCTCATTGAGATAGACCGGCTATGCATTCCTCAACACGGTGTTCCAGATAGCGACTATAAATTGTTTGTCTTAGAACTGGAGGTGAAACCTATTTGATGTTTTGGGTCTATAGCGTTAGGAAAAAGAACCAACTGTAGGAAGGCCAGATCACCTGCTCACTGATTTCTTAGTATGCTGACAGTTGAAAGTATAAGGTTAAACAGTTGTGTCTAGGGCGGCTCAGTGGGTTAAGCCTCTGCCTTCGTCTCAGGTCATGATCTCAGGGTCCTGGGATCGAGCCCCACATCAGGATCTCTGCTCAGCAGGGATCCTGCTTCCCTCTCTCTCTCTGCCTGCCTCTCTGCCTGCTTGTGATCTCGGTCTGTCAAATAAATAAATAAAATCTTAAAAAAAACAGTTGTGTCTATATATTCTAATGCTAGGAGGGAAAAGAAAAACACGCAGAATGAGGGCAGTAGAGCAGAGAGCAAAATAAGCCATTAACTGAGTGAGGATAGCATTTTTCCTAATTCACCCAGTAGTAGGAAGAACTGCTTAAAAAACTCCCATGGTGTTAAATCAGTAGCTTATTATGAATTTGACAACAGTGACCAATTAAAAGAGTACCAGGAAGTGCACTTATTCGGCCACTCGTCACCCAGAGAAGAGGTACGGTGATTACACGCATGAAAGAAAACATACTACAGCATGCTTTGAAAGTAGTCCAATTATACTATGGGATTATAATACAAACAATGATAAAAACACACCATTAAGGATACTAGAAGCCAGGAAAAAACCTCAACAATTTCCTTTAATGTTAACCCTAACTAAATTTTATTCTCCCTTTACTGAACTACAGCGACTATTCCACTAACCATCAGCATCAGTGGAATCAAGACTCTTCAGACCCAGTTGTTTTTTCCAGCTCCACCAGACTTAATAGCGCCACACTTCCTGAAAGGAGAATGCTCTCTCCACTGCTCACATCTGATAGTCGAGCAAAATTCAGCTCTTGATTCCTATCTAAATTCAGTGGACGTCTTGATCTTGGCAATGTTGCAAAGGATGAATATGGTGCTTAAAAAAATCAGAATCCTTAACTTTGAAAATGTTCCATTAGACAACCACATACCAATTTAAACTTTGCAGCAGGCAAATGAAATGTTTTTGGAACTCCTTCCCAAGAACTGCTTCATGGCATGCCTATGAGCCAAAGAATCACACAGAATCTTGTAATACCATAATTTATTTTTCAACCTAAAATGATAATGTCCAGTTTATTCACCTTCTTTTTTGACTATCCTTGGCTCTGAGTGACTTCTCGTAGTTTTCAAAAGGTAAATTCATCCTTAAGGACCAAAGATTGTCAGACTATATTACCAGTATTTGAAGAAGATCCTAATGAAGGTCTCCCCCAAAGAACTTTCTAAGTTTTTCTCCCTACCTCCAAATGTTTTGTGCAATGGTTGCTTCCCTGAAATGTGTGTAGCTTCCTCATGTAAGAAATTTGTACTCTTTATTTATTCATCCACTTAGTCATTTGACAAAATTGTCAAAATACTGATACCTACCCTCCAGGTAGATTCCATCTAGAAGCTGGGGATATAGGAGTAAGTCAAAAAAAGTTTATGCCTTCCTGTAACTTACAGCCAGGAGAGGGGAGACGGACAACAGGTGATAAGCACAATAACTCAACAATATGTAATATGTCAGAAGATGATAGAGGGCCAGATTATAGAGTTATGTAGGTCACCTGGGTTTTATTAGGAGTAATCTGGGAAGCCAATGCAGGTTTTTGAGTAGAGGTGCTTCATGGCTGGATTTGTATTTAAAATAATCACCCAGGGTGCCTGGGTGGCTCAGTGGGTTAAGCATCCAATTCTTGATTTCAGCTCAGGTCATGATCTCTGGGTCATAAGATCCATGCTGGGTGTGGAGTCTGCTTGGGATTCTTCCTCTCTCCCCTTCTCCCCTTCTCCCCCTCTCCCCCTCTTTCTCTCCCTTTGTCTCTCCTTCTCTCTCTCCCTCCCTCCGAATAAATAAATAAATAAATAAATAAATAAATAAATAAATATCACCCTGGGAATTCCACTTCTGGTATGTCTGAGTAATTTCTGCTGGACCTGGTCTTCCATAACAACTATACATTCTGGAAAAAAGTGGAAGGCAGGCAGGAAAGTAAACAAAAGCAGGGGATGGGTGGGACATAGAGGGGTTAAAGCAATGGCACAGGGTGAGATTCCCATTTTTAGGTTTCTACCCAAACAGCAGGCTGAAATCTATAGAATGAGAAGAAAGGAGCCCCGTGAAGGCTGGAGAGGATGGGGGCAGGAAGAAACAGAATTTCAGGTTTGGGAGCATCTTGGCCAGAACCTCAGGCAGAAATAAGCCTGGTGTTTTCCAGGAAATGAAAGGAGACCATATATGGAATAAATTAATGAGCAAGGGGGAAGATTTATAGTAAAACAATAAATGCCCTAACATTTATATTTTGCTACCTCTACAAAGATAAAAAGCATTAATGTTGATCTCTATCAAGAAACTTATGTCGGGGAGACAAAACTACTAAGGTCAATCAAACAACTAAACTCAACATTAGACAGCATGTAGTTGGCCAATGCTTTGAGTTTTCAAGTTGCATTTGCATGAATCTTATTTGCCCCTCACAGTAGCCTGATATGGCAGGTAGAATTAGTGCTGCTGTGATCAATTAACCTGGATATTCTCGCTCTTCCCTCTGATTATAAGCCTTATGAGGGCAGGGGCATATCTATTCTCCTACCACTGCACCCCCAGCACCAGACACAGTTCTGAGTTAAGCGAAGTGCTCAGTAGTAAATCTTTTTTAAATGCACGTATTTCACAGATTGGAGATCCAAGACTTTGAGAGAAAAAGGCTTAAATGTTCAAGGGAACACAGCATGTCTGTGACAAAATCAACTAGAATTCATGGCTCTAGTTTCTCAGGGCAGTATTATAACTTGACCAGTGATTTCAAACCTCAAACCTTTCTCTTTTCTTTCTCTCCTCCCCTTTTCTCCCTTCTTCCTTCTTTTCGTTCCTTTTTTTCCCTTCAAGTAACAGAACCCTTTGTTTTAAAAAAAATTTTATTCATATGGATGTGGAAAACAGACAAAAATGTCAGTTATAAATGCATTCTGTGTATTTTATAATTTCAGTGTCATAGGATTTATAGTATTTGTCACTAAGAATGATGAATATTGTTTTGATGGACACAGAAATTAGGCATCAGGCATCTGGTTGACCATGGCATTCATAGGTCCTAGGATGACCTAGTCTCATCCAATTTTATCAATGGATTTGGTTTGGAAGGCCCAGTGTTGAGGAAATATCTAGATGAATCGTAGGAAGTATAGTAGTTGCAAATGAGAACAGGTGTTACATAGCCTGCTAACGATCTCAGGATACTTGACTAATCCTGAAACATGACAGAGGATTGGGAGAGGACATCTTTAATTTAAATTTGAATCACTAAGAAAATCTGTTAATTTGTTAAGTAATACTTTAATAGGGACTGACAAGAAGCCCCTATGGAAAGCCTGCTTCAGTACTTCATGGTGGAGAATTATTCTCATAATGCAACATATTATATGTACGTTTGTAATTGTACGACTGACTATCATGTAGACATTGAGAACAAGCATTGATCACGTGACTGCGCCTTGTCTTGCATTTTGTATGCGTGGACCTGTACAGGCCTAAATTAAAATGGTGAGTGAAAACCTAGAATTTCTCCAGTCAGTGACAGATGTTCAGGAGGTTCAAATCCATACCAGATCTGACCGTAAGAACTGTGTTTTGGGATCTGTCCCCAAACCTCTGGTGTACTACATAAGGAAACACATCTGTGGCTTTCGGTGTGCTCAAACGTGATATGTTTGAGTGAGCATATTATGTTTGTTGTAGTTTAACAAAGAGTTTAGAGTGTTTTTCTAAAATTAATTTCAGAGCACCTGGATGACTCAGTCATTAAGCATCTGCCTTCGGCTCAGGTCACGACCCCAGGGTCCTGGGATCGAGCCCTGCATCGTCCATAAGACTGCTCGGCTGGAAGCCTGCCTCTCCCTCTCCCACTTCCCCTGCTTGTGTTCCCTCTCTTGCTATGTCTCTCTCTGTCAAATAAATAAATAAAATCTTAAAAAAATTAAATTAAATTAAGTTAAATTCAATATATTTGTACCCTTGAAACACTTCAAAGCAATCCAAGAATTCTGAAGAATTCCATAATCCAGACCCTATAGCATTGTGCTTTACCCTAAGCTACCTCAGACTGTCGGGGTAGGCAGATATGTCAGGCTAGCGCTAGCAATGAGGTGTTAATGGGAATTTTCCTGCAGTGTTCAAGGCCAGGATGTGCATTTTTTGCCAACTATCTCAGGCACAGCCCCTAGAAACAGAGCAATAGCCTTTTGTTCTCCAGTTGAAATGTAATTGCTCTGTTTATCAAAACTTAGTGGGGGAACTGAAGGAATATTTGAATTTTTATAGTGTTGTTAATATTCTTTCCCTTTCTAGTTAGTTTATCATGGATTTGTAAAGATTCTGGAGTTTCAAGAGATGAAGATTATATAATCAAATCAGGTCATTTGGTTTCATTAATACTACATAAAAATTTTCTCAGATTTGTCACTAATGCTTATTAGCTTTTATATTAATATATTTTTCAATAAAATAAAGCTGTTTTTACCATTGTAAAATGTACAAGTTCTGGTTTACAAGAAAAAGGAATCAAACCTATTTTGTGGGGAAGGGTAAATGCATGAGGGAGACAGACAAAGAAGTTGAACTATAATTGGGTGGTTTGCCTTTTCCAGCTTTAACAGACCTGAGGTACAACACCTCTTAGTAATGATGGTTCACAATACAGGGATTCTCAGAGGGGGAATGGGGCCGTCTAAAATTCTGAAAGTCCTTGTGTGTGTAGTTCCTAATGACCCCCATCCCTCTCCAGGGAATCTTTTTTTTTTAAAGGTTTTATTTATTTATTTGATAGAGAGAGGTCACAAGTGGGGAGACAGAGACGGAACGCAGGCTCCCTGCTGAGCAGAGAGCCCGATGCGGGCCTCGATCCCAGGACCCTGAGATCATGACCTTAGCTGAAGGCAGAGGCCTAAACCACTGA
The DNA here is from genome assembly GCF_010015895.1 of Lontra canadensis. Taxonomy (NCBI): domain Eukaryota; kingdom Metazoa; phylum Chordata; class Mammalia; order Carnivora; family Mustelidae; genus Lontra; species Lontra canadensis. The sequence goes on along the minus strand of NW_022631117.1, from coordinate 1,075,526 downwards.
GCCACCCAGGCGCCCTCTCCAGGGAATCTTAATATGAATGTTCTCTCATTGCTTCTCAGCCTTCTGAAATCCTACCTAGCTTTCTGGAGTGTGCCTCTCGAATGTCTTCTCTGACTTTCCTTACTCTCATTCATCAGCCAGCCATCCCTTCTCTGAACTTCTGCAGAAGCCGTAGAGCCCATACAATTTAACATGGCTAAATGAGTAAACTGAAGAGTACGATAAAGTGTACTTGACTAGGAGTTAGAAGGCATGGATTTCGGTTTGTGCCTATGTGACCCCAGTGGATGAGAAACTCAGTGACTTTGATTTCCAACTTTTAAATGAACATAGCAGCAAACCCACCTGCTTCACTGGGCTATTGTGAAGGTCAAATGTGATTCTTACAAATATATTTTGGAAACCAGTGTTGAAATTTAGTTTTTTCATTGACCGCAGCAGTTTTGTCTGCCTGACATGATTATAAGCAACTTGAGGATGGAGATCAACTTTAATGATTTTTCTTTATCTCTTTATAGTGCTTTATCTATGACAAATATTTAGAACATTTGTTGTTTTTACAATTATCATGTACACACAAATAGTGCTTCATAGTTGCCAAAGCATTTTCACATACCTTATACAATGGCATACCTCCATTTTTATATGCCAGAAGACTGAGGTCTCAGGAGTCACAGTGACTCCCCCAAGGCCACACAGGTCGTAGGGTTCTACAGGTCTGTGGATTTGTAGTCAATGGCTTTTTTCACTGTGCGACTAGAACTTCTGAAATCTGGCTGCTACTGAAGAGGTACTTTATTCTAGATAGTTCCTGAAGTTCTGGTTCTAGAAGGAATTTGACTTTGTAAACCACGTTAAGTCCTCTGAGAGTGACATTACTGATTTTCTACAGCTGGCTGCACCTGTGCCTTTGACAGCTTTATTTTCTTTCATTATCACTGCAAGGGTAGTTAGTGTACTGAGTGATGCATGGTTTGGGGCTTCTCCATTTCAACACAGCTAATTCTTAATTTTTGAGATTGTGGATTTTCCAAGGTCTCTATGGGGCTGTTTTTTTTTTTTTCTGCTGTTGCCCACTTTTTGTACAGTGTGAACTAGAATTCCAATCAGAAGGTAACCATTTAGGGTGAGAGAGGGTGACTGATTTCAGTCCAAAATGTGATACTTTTCACCACCCTGCACAAAATGTTTTAAAGAAGTTGAGGGGCACCTGGGTGGCTCAGCTGTTTAAGCATCTCACTCTCAGTTTTGGCTCAGGTCATGATCTCATGGTTGTGGGGTCGAGCCCCACTTTGGGCTCTGTGCTCAGCGGGGAATCTGCTTGGGATTCTTTCTCCCTCTGCCTCTCCCCCTGCTCTCATGTTCATGTGCTAACACTCTCTCTCAAAATGAATAAATAAAATCTTTGGGGAAAAAAAAGAAGTTGAAGTTGTTGGACAAGAAGTGCATCTTTAAATTATCTGGAGATTTTTTTCCCTTCCATGTTCTCCTGGCCCTAATTTAGTACTGCCTGTGCCATCCAAATTAATCCCAAACAAAAGTAAACAGTCATAAAAAACACTGTATCCTAATTATTATAATTAAAATATGAATTTAGGTCAAAATGTGCTCCTTAAATCACCCTAGAGTTTGACTAGGAATGAGCATAGTGGTGAGGAAATGGGCTACTGACAAGTCCTTCACACAATTCTCATCAATTTCTATAATGATTTTGACATTTCATCAAAGCTCAGGAGGAAATGGAGCAATTATTTGACTTTAAAAATCACAGTGTGTCAGAATGTACTCAAGGGACTACCAACGAAATGCCCTGAGAGAGAACTGCAGTGGGTGCATCACAACGGAAATTAGAGCAAGTGTCACTATGTCAGCTGCGAAGTGACAGGTCTTACACAAAGCACTTACGGTTAATGAGTGATATTTCATTTGGCCAGAGTAACCAGAACTCTTCAGAGATGTGAGCTCATCTTCAAAAAAGGCAGTTAAAACAAGAGGCTAGAGGAAGCTGATATAGTTTTAAAAAGCAGCACCATTTTATCACAATTGTGTTAGTAATAATAAAGCAAATGACATTGATTTGGTTCATACTATGTGCCAGGGAGTTTACCCTTAATTATGACTGATAATATCTCATTTGGCCTCAGCTCAACCTCATGTTGCTCCACTTACTACTGAGCAAACAAAGGCTCAGAGAGTGAAAAGCTGAGATCTGAACTCCTATCTTTTGAACCTAGTTTTCTAACCCTTCACCTACTACATGGGTCTTAGGGCAGATCTGACATTTATTGCTGTGTGAACCTGGAGAAGACACTTTCCGTCTCTGAGAATCTCTCCGTTAAATGAGGAGGTTTGACTGTGTGTTTTCCTATCTCTGAAGTCTTTTAAGAAAGAATGGGTATCTAGACTCTTGAATGGGGTAAAGTATTGTAGAGAAATGGGGGGAGCTGGTGTGAAAGGGGTGTGCAGGCTACAGCCCTACACTGAGAGTCAGGAAACTGACAGTGGAGAAATGCTGATGTGGAGACAAAGTATTTCCTTTCTTCCTTTTTCTCCAACAATTCTCCAACAAAAACACAATTTTTAACATAAGTAATACATAATATGCCTTTAATTTTGTAGAAAAATTATACATGTAAAGAACAAAAAAATAAAAGCACCTACAATCCCAGTGTTTGGGAATAACGCTCAGTATTTTTGTGTATATTGTTCCAGACTCAGTGTCCAGATTAAAAAAAATATAATCAGGCTATCACTATAGCATTTCATAATTTGCTTTTCCCATTTGAGGAAACTTGTCATCCGTACAACTGTATTCTAGGGCCTTGAGTCCCATAGGGGTACATACTACAACTATGTCCTTGATATTCTAGTCCAGAATACTTTCTATTTACACAAATAACGAATTCTACTACAGATATTCCAATGGTGGGTTCCAAAGAAATGTACGTGACATATGCTGAGGCAGTTTCCTTTCCTCATTCAAATATTCCAGAAAGCTTTTCTATTTCTCAGCACCTTTGGGCAAGCATGGGGTGGGGGGGGGGAGACCCAATCACTTTATTCAGATTGCTCTTTAATATGGTGATCGTTTGATATTAGTAATCAAGACTGAAAAGGGAAAAGAGAATACGGATAATTCTACATTATTGGTCCCTGACCTATGCGTGGCAGCTCACTGTTTGCTCACCAGCTGTCTTTGCTGATAACACTTTTGAATCTGTTAGTGACTAATGATGTAGTTTTGTTTCTCATCATATCTATGAAAAGAATCTACTCCAAATTTTGCTCTTTTTCCCCCTTTTTTCTTTTATCTCAATTTGCCTTCTGTCCTGAAAGATTTTTAAAGGAGTAATTGGTGTTATTTTGTGTAGTCCTTGTTCTCTAAGGTGGGTCTCTTTAAATTTTAAGGATGCCTTTGGTCTTCTCAAGGTCAAGCCAATTTTAAAATACAGTTTTCCTAAATAATATATTTTAGTGTTCTGAGAGAGGCAGGATTCACACTCCTGAGGGGCAAAGATTTCTGAAAACTCTTTTGATGGAAACTGTGGTTCACAATGATCAAAGTCTCCTCCCAATCTGTTACTTTCTTTGAAAAGCTTAAAAGCACATTGTTCCTCCTGAGTGTATCCCCTAGAGAAACTGCTGCACATCTGCACAGAAGACATGTACCAGAATGTTCATTTTAGCATTATTAGTAATAGCAAAAAATTGCATCAATGTCCTGTTAATAGGAGAACAGATAAATAAATTACATATATTTGTGTAGGTAATGAACTACAGCTACATCCATCAGCATGGGTGAATTTCAAAACTGTCCAGCAAAAAACTGCTGAATGATAAATATGGCAGGATACCATTTTTACAAAGTTTAAAACCATGCAAAATGTATTGGATAAGCTAAGTTATGCTGCTTTAACAAACGTTTCCAAATCTCAGTGGCTTAAAACCATCATATGTCCGGCACAGCTTATCTAGGGCCTCTGTTCATGGGAAACTCAGAGTCCCAGGGCTGGTAGAAGCTTCATCTTATCAATGCTTCCCTGATCCCTCCACCAATGGAAACAAATCAAGCACCTTGCATGGTAGTTCTTAAAGCTTCTGTCTGGAAATGATACATTTCATTTTCACTCCTATTTCATTGTTCCAAAGTAAGTCACATAGCCTCAGTGAATTTTTTTTTTAGGATTTTATTTATTTATTTGAGAGAGAGACAGAGAGAGAGAGCATGAGAGTGGAGAAGGTCAGAGGGAGAAGCAGACTCCCTGTAGAGCTGGGTGCCCGATGCAAAACTCGATCCCAGGACTCCGGGATCATGACCCGAGCCGAAGACAGTCACTTAACCAACTGAGCCACCCAGGTGCCCACCTCCTTGAATTTTAAGGGGAGTGGGAAGTCAAATCTCACCATGTGCTTTGAGAAGAAAATCCCCCCAAATATTTGGTGAATAACTCCAATAACTACCAAGCTAAAAGACACTCTGTGATGCACGTGGATATATAAGTAGAGTCAAAAAGTATACAGATTTGAATGGAAATATTGAACACCAAGTTTAGATGAGTGATACGTCTGTGGAGGGAGGAAAGGAAGGAAGTGGGGTGGGATGAGAAAGCTGGATACTACCACTTCAGTTAACTCTCTACCCTTCCCCACTCTGCTCTCTGCCTGGAGAGGCTGACCTGTCTGGAGTGCATCAATGGGTTCTCCATGTTCTCTGGCTTCAGGTTGGGTTTAGACAATGGGAAAGCCAGCAGGAGATCAGAAACAGGGAGGAACGTATTCTGGCTCCCTCTCTGTGAGGTCACTTCACACTATATCCTTGACCAGAGGTCTCTGCTATTCTCCAAGCGGCCAACTCTATACGATGATTCTTTGGATGCTAGGCACCTCTCCCTTTCTTATCCCTTTGGGCCTACGGGTGATAACAGCTTAGTTGCTGCCAGTTCCAACTTTCTGTGCGATCCACTGTGGTTCTCTTACTACCCACACCTTTGTAAATAGTCCCCTTTCCATCAAACGCTGCTGGAATGATCCCATACTGCATGTTATCAATCTCAAAGGGAAGGCCGTCAGCTTTTCTCCATTGAGGATGATATTCACTTTGGGTTTTTCATAGATAGATTTTATGAAGTTGAGGAACTTTCCCCCTATCCATATACTTTGAATCATTTTAATCAGGAACGGATGCTGTATCTTGTCAAATACTTTTTCTACATCAATTGAGAGGACCATGTGGTTCTTCTCTCTTCTCTTATTGATTTGTTCTATCACATTGATTGATTTGCGAATGCTGAACCGCCCTTGCCTCCCATGGATAAATCCCACCTGGTCATGGTGGATAATCCTTTTAATGTACTGTTGGATCCTATTAGCTAGGATTTTGTTGAGAATCTTGGCATCCATATTCATCAGGGATATGGTCTGAAATTCTCATTTTTGGTGGGGTCTTTGCCTGGTTTGGGGGTCAGAATAATGCTGGCTTCATAAAAAGAGTCTGGAAGTTCTCCTTCTGCTTCTTGTTGGGACCCAGATGGATACATAAAAATAAATAGGTTTCTTTTATATTGGTCATATGTATTACATATCGCACATATATATAGTGCAATGTTGTTAGCACACAGATGTTCATTACAATAATCTCTGCTTTTTGTATGTATAAAGTATTTCATAATGAAAAAACAGACTGTAGGGGCGCCTGGTGCCCCAGTCAGTTCAGTGTCTGCCTTAGGCTCAGATCCTGATCCTGGCATGCAGCCCTGTGTTGGGCTCCCTGCTCAGTGGGGAGCCTGCTTCTCCCTCTGCCCCTCTCCTCCTTCTTGTGCGTGCATGCACTCTCTTCCTCTCTCTCAAATGAATGAATAAAATCTTAAAAAAAACCCCAACACTGTAGGGGCCCCTGGTTGGCTTAGTTGTTAAGTGTCTGCCTTTGGCTTAGGTCATGATCCCAGGGTCCTGGGGTTGAGACCCGCATCTGGCTCCCTGCTTGGCAGGAAGCCTGCTTCTCCCTCTCCCACACCCCCTGCTGGTGTTCATTCTCTTGCTGTGTCTGTCTCTGTTAAATAAATAAACTCTTTAAAGAAATTTAAAAATAAAAATAAACACTGTAAAAATTGCCAGAACACCGAAAACATTACAATCTCCCCCCACCCTTTAAAATGCCTTTTTTTTAAAAAAAAGACTATTCTATGGACAGTTTCTGCAGCATGGTGATCAAATTTGGTTTTTATTCCTTTTTCCTGTGTGATTTTTCTTAATTTCATAAAAAAAATACATAATTGGAGTTCTGTTAGGTGACCTCTGAGTGATTTCTGGTTATTCTATGGAACACATAATACTTGTAGCATATGTAAAGCTCATGGCTGATAGCCATCTATCCCCCTGTGAACCTAAGTGGTCCTTTTCCTACCAGTTGAGTTGTATGCTTTCCAATAATCATTTGTAGGTGTTCACAAATCTTTTTATATGTTAATTAAGGTCAATCTCCTAATTATTTAAATATGAAAACCAGTGAGATATAACTGGTTTTCTTGCAGGAATCCTCAGATAAATGCCTTGGAAGGACACAATAAAAGTAAGCCTCTAAAATAAATCTGTATTAATAAGGTATGAGCCAGAAAAATGAAAAGATTTGGAAAAAATAATAAAAAATAAAAGCCTTCTCTCAGATTGTTTGGCAAGTAATTTTTTAAGTTATTGCTCCAATTCAAATAAACGTAACTAGGAATTCTAGTGTATTTGGACAAGTATGCATTTCATAAGAAAGATGAGCAGAATTCCAAACACTGGTTGCATTTCAAAGAAGAGACCTTGGCTTTACATCAAAGAACTGATAAAAGAATGTACACTTTCATGTTTTATGTTAAAAATATGAGGACAGCTATAAAACTCTGATGAAAATTTTTTTTAAAAGATCTAAATGGAGCTATTTCATGTGCATGAATAGGAAGACTCAATATTGTCAAGTTATCAGTTCTTTCCAATTGCATCTATAGATTCAATGCATTCCTAACTAAAATCTTAGGAAGTTATTTTGTAGACATCAACAAAGTGATTATAAAGTTTATGTGGAAAGTAAAAAACCCAGAATACTAACACAACACTGAAAGAGAAGAACAAAATTGGAGGACTGATATTACCCAACTTCAAGATATACTATAAAGCTACAGTAAGGGGCACCTGGGTGGCTCAGTCATTAAGTGTCTGCCTGTGGCTCAGGTTGTGATCCCAAGGTCCTGGGATCAAGCCCTGCATTGGGCTCCCTGCTCAGTAGGGAATCTGCTTCTCCCTCTCCCATTCCCCCTGCTTGTGTTCCCTCTCTTGCTGTCTCTCTCTCTGTCGAATAAATAAATAAAATCTAAAAAAAAAATAAAGCTACAGTAATTAAGACAGCATGGTATTAGTAAGTGGACAGAAAAGTTATCAATTGAGCAGAATAAAGAGCCCAGAAACAGACTTGATTAAATAACATCAACTGACCGTTGGCAAAGAAGCAAAAATAATATGATGGAGAAAAGTTCCAACAAAAAGTGATACATGCACCCCAATGTTTGTAGCAGCATTATCAACAGTAGCCAAATTATGGAAAGAGCTCAAATATCTATTGACTGATGAATGGATAAAGAAAAGGTGGTACACACACACACACACACACACTGAAATATTACTTGGCCATGAAAAAAAAAAGAATGAAATCTTGGCATTTGCAAGATGGATAGAGCTAAAGAGTATTATGCTAAGTGAAATAAGCCAGAGAAAGACAAATACCATGTGATTTCACTCATATATGGAATTTAAGAAACAAAACAAATGATCAAAGGAGGAAAAAAGAGAGGAAAACCAGGAAACTCTTAACTATAGAGAATAAACTGATAGTTACCAGAGGGGAGGACGGTAGGGTGATGGGTTATATAGGCGATGGGGTTTAAGGAGTGCACTCATGATGAGCACTGGGTGTTTTATGGAAGTGTGGAATGACCATATTGTACACCTGAAGGCAATATTATACTATATTTTAACTAACTGGAATTTAAATAAAAACTTTAAAAAAAAGTGATGGAACAACTGGCTATTCACATGTCCAAAAAAAATGGATCTAGATAACAGACCATTCACAAAAATTAACTCCAAATGATCACAGATTACACAAAATGTAAATGCAAAACTATAAAATTTATAGAAGATAACAGAGGAGAAAACCTAGATGACTTTGGGTATGGCAATTACTTTTTAGATACAACACCAAAGGCATGGTCCATAAAAGAAATAACTGATCCCCTGGATTTCATTAAAATTATAAACTTCTATAAAAGATGCTATCAAGAGAATGAGACGGCAAACCAGGCTGGCAGAAAATGTTTGCAAAATATACACCCGATAAAGAACTGTAATCAAAAATATACAGTGAACTCTTAAAACTCAGTAATAAGAAAACAATAACCCAATTTAAAAAACAGATGAAGGATTGGAATAGACACCTCATTGAAAAAGATACAGATGGCAAATAAGCATATGAAAAGATGCTCAACACCATATATTATTAGGGAATTTCAAATTAAAAGGAGATACCACTTCATAAGTATTATCCCAAATCCAGAAGACTGACAATACCAAATGCTGACAGGATGTGGAACAACAGGAATGCTCATTCATTGCTGGTGGGAATGCAAGATGGCACAGCCACTTAGGAAGACTGGCAGTTTCTTACAAAACTAGACTGTCATCATATGATCCAGGAATCATGCTCCTTGGTATTTACCCAGAAGATTTGAAATTTATGTCCACACAAAAAACTGCACATGGATGTTTATAGCAACTCTATTCATAATTGCCCAAACTTGGAACAACCAAGATGTCTTTCAGTAAGTAAATGGATAAACTGTGGTGCTTCAAGAAATATTATGAAATGAAATTTTATAAAATGAAATATTATGTAGAACTGAAAAGAAATGACCTATCAGGCCATGAAAAGTCATGGAAGAATCTTACGTGCATATTAGTAAGTGAAAGAAGCCAATTTGAAAAGGCTATGTACTGTATGCTCTAAAAAATAAAGTCTATTAAAAATATTTAGTATAGGGGCGCCTGGCTGGTTCAGTGGGTTAAGCCTCTGCCTTCGGCTCAGGTCATGATCTCAGGGTCTTGGGATCGAGCCCCGCATTGGGCTCTCTGCTTGGCAGGGAGCCTGCTTCCCCCCCCCCCACCTGCCTCTCTGCCTACTTGTGATTTCTCTCTCTGTCAAACAAATAAACAAAATCTTTAAAAAAATATTTAGTATAATTTTTGATTCCTATTGTAACTGACTTTTTAGACTATTTGCATTACATAAATTCTTCTATATATATACATAGAAAAAAGACTGAGAAGAAATATGTCAATATTTTAAAGACCCTTATCCCTGGGTGGTATATTATAAGTGAATTTTTATTTTCTTTAGATTTTTTCATTTTTCATATTGTCTATAAATATTTATAACTTAAAGGTTATCTTAAAAATATTGAAAATAACATGGAAGAATAAAAGTAACTCAGACTATAGGGTAATTCTTTAGTATTTACTTCCAGAATCTTTCTATTATTCTGACAGTTGTAACATTTAAGCTGTATTTGAAATTAATACCCTGTTCTGGTGTAAATACTTTGATATCCCAGCAGGTTTTTGGTCTATTGTTTTGTCCTTTCACCATGAGGACATAAGTGCCTGGAGTTCCTTTCTGTTGTCCATATGATGTGTTATGGGTTCTAGAAAATTTAATGTCTTCTTGTAAGTATGGCAAAAATTGCCTGCTTCTTGTAAATATCTGTTTGTTGGAAGATATTCATAATGTTGGCTTTATGCACTGTCTGTAAATCCACTCCATCCCCTTTTGCCTGAAGATACACTTGGAAAAGATTGTTTCCTCATTTAAATAATTTTCCATGAAATATCAGAAATAAGAGGGGAAAGGAGTGCACTCAAGTGAAATGTATTGAGTATAATCATGTCAGTGTATTACAGAAACTGAACTTGGGGGAGAGAAGAGCAGATTTCTCACAAGATGCTCCAAAGGAAACAGAAAATGTCACATTTTAGTATAGAGAGAAAATGAGGAGTGGAGTGTTCAAAGCTGTAACACCAATGGGTGCAACTTTTAAGAATTTACTTGCTTCTAATAAAATACCATTTAGTGCGAGAATGAACGTAGGACATGATCTTTCCCAAGTTGCCTTGTCCTCAGTTGGCTTGTCCTAGTTAGATCACCTTGGCTACCTCCGTGAAATTCAGACTTCTAGCACAATGATTCCTCTGGTGAGGAGAGGCATGGGTATTCTGATGCTGAAAGCAACCTTTGGTGGCCTGGTCACAGTTTATTTCTGTCCTTGACTACTTACCATATGTCAGTCTGTGCACTGAATTCTGGGATGTACAGTCTAGAAGGGAAGACTCACATATACAAAATCATGCCAAGCCCAAGCAAACTGATTGGCAATAGAAGGCAAAGTACTGTCAGTACATGTGAATAAAGAGAATACAGTTTTGAGAATGGAGAGGGGAGTAGTGGCATCTGAGCTGATCCTTGTAGGACAACAGGCACTCAGGGTGTGGTGACAAGCCCATTTCATTTGGCATTTTGGCTTCCTGAGGCTTGATTATCTCACCAGACCAAGAAGTTTGATTCTTGAGACAAGGTTAGAGCTGCAAGAGCTGTGCTTTAAGAAGAATGCTCTGGGATGCCTGGGTGACTCAGTGGGTTAAGCCACTCTCTTCAGCTCCAATTGTGATCCCAGGGTCCTGGAATCGAGTCCTGTGTTGGGCTCCTTGTTCAGGAGGGAGCCTGCTTCTGTCTCTGCCTCTGCCTGCTGCGCTGCCTGCTTGTGCTCTCTCTCTCTCTCTCTCTCTCTCTGACAAATAAGTAAAATCTTGAAAAAAAAAAAAGAAAAATGCTCTGCTCTTGAGGGTGAAGTGCATAGGGAAATGGTAAGGCTAGAGAAATCTTTTTCTGTTAACCCTCCAACCCTATCATATGCAATAGCCCAGTATGCCTCCATTTGGCTTAGTTTCTGAACAAGTAGAAAAATCATAGCATCTGATGTTTGATTAGATGCTCACATTAGAACATTCTTCAGATTCTCATTTACCTGGATCCTGGTCCAAGAGGAAAAAAATACAACCATGTAATATTAAAAAAGTATCAGGAAGATCAAAGTTTTTGATTCTAGCCTTCATCTTCCTTATCTATAATACATTAATAAAGTATGAGGAATTATTGAAAATACAGTTTATCTGGACTTTCTGAGTATGGAGTTTCTACTGTTTTTTGTTTTATTTGGATATTTTGGGGCATCTGTAGTTGCCAATTAATTTTTTGATATTAGATTTGATAGAGGTGAACAAAGGGTGGACAACCCAAAGAGACAGATAATTATGAATTTATGTTATTCTACTTTGGGAATCATTCTTGACACATCCCTTTTTCATATCAGAAGAACAGCCTGAGCGCAGAAAAAGTGAGATATAAATTTGCTTTCTTCCCTAGGAGGAATAAGGTACTGCCCTCTAGCCTCCATCTATATTTATAAAATGTTGGGGAAAGTATGCATTTGTTTAGAGACTGTCTGCAATTTATATTGCCTGGCTGATAGTATCAGCATCTCTTTCCCTCTAGGGAACATTTCTATCTTCTTGGAAGGAAATTGCTGCTTCCCTCAGTCAAATCAAATAGGCCTGGTAGAGTGTTCGAGGGTCCTTGGTCACAGTGGTAGGCACACGAGAGAGAATGGGAACATTAGGGAAGCCAGGTGGCAGGTGGGTCTCAGTTCTAGCTGTTCTGAGGCCAGACACGCCCTCTGGTTTGATTCTGTGAACCATTAACTTTTCCTTTTTGAATAAGGTTAGACTTGAGCTTGTTATAAGAAGAGTCTCACTCTTAGAAGAAAAACGCTCTTCATCTGTCACTCTTTTCCATTCCTACGTCAACTGCCCCAGTTAATATTCTTATGACCTCTTGCTTCTACTGCTAAAATAGTCTCCTGACAAGCCTCCCCAAGTTCACTGAAAAAGTGAATATTTAATTGTATTTCATTTTATTGCAGGGTTGTCTTCATGGATGTGTGACCTGTGCAGATGCGTAGAGCCCCATTCTTAGAGGAGCCTTGTTCTTGGGTTAATTCTCTGCTGCTGATATCTTAAAAATCTTAATTCTATCTTTGATCTTGTCTTCCGTAGGTGACGTGCGATGGGACAAAGAAGCTTGAAGCATGAGTAGGGGAGATATGCTAGGCATGAACTCAGAGCTACAGGCTCAGTGGGTGGCAGGCAGTGTGCATGCCAAGCAGTTGGTGTGGCTGCCTTGTGCATACACATACTCCTGGTGCAGTCCAGTGTGCCATGGGTCCTCAACAGGGTAACAGCTGGAATTGAGCTCATGCTTGGGGCAGTGATGGGGGCAGCAGCAGCAGAAGCAGTAACAGTCATGGCAACAGATGTGAATCTAGGAGAGGTATTCCACGTGGGGAGAAGCGCTGGCACCAGAGGTGGAAGTTCAGTTTGCCCATCTGTCCTCATAGCCTGTCCCTGTAGCATATGCACAAATATTAATTCTCTGGCCTGAATGCCAGGGCAGGAGCTGCCTGTGCTTTAGCAGCAAATTTGATAGTAAATTATTACAAAATAAAAGCATATAAATGGATATTGTAATAACCGTTTGTGGAAGTTATTAGAGTTCTTCAAGTTTAGAATTTCTGGTTTTGAAAACTGCAACATTGCAAAGCAAATATCCACAGGCTTGGAAATAGAAATCAAATTAATAGATCATATTTCACAGAAAGGAATAATATTTCCATATGAAGACTTGGATCCTCATGTTTCTGTTTCTCTGGCCGAACCATGAAGAATAGAGTGATCTGTGGGGAAAAGCCAAAAAGTATAAGTGTTTCCAGAAGGAGGTTACTACGATAATGAAAGGTCTAGATCAGTGCTGAACAATAGTACTTGTTGCAAAATAGTGATGATAGAAATGTTCTCTTTATCAGTGCTTTCCAGTACAGTAGCTACCAGCCATGTGTGGCTATTGAGCACTTGAAATGTGGCTAATATGACTGAAGAAGTAAATATTTTAAATTAAATTTATGTAACTACATGTGGCAAGTGGTTAATATAATGGACAACAAAGATCTAGATATCACGATATACTGAAAAAAAAAAACAATGTTTCCTTTGGATAAGAAAAACTTGAGGAGAACATGTCGGCTATTTTTAAACACCTGAAGGGTTGTCATGTGGTTGCTTAGGTACCCTCATTGTGATTTCATAAAGCAGAAATAGAACTAATGAATATATCGTTACACAGGGACCAGTTATGAACTTTATATAAAGAACTTTCTATCAGCTGGTGTGTCTAAAATTGCAGTGGGTAACTAGACTAGATGCCCTTCAAGGTCCCTTTCCTATGCTGTGAATGTATGATGATATGATCTAAAGGTTGGGAATGATGTATTATGGAGAGAATTTGTTTCCAGCCAGATATCCATGTATTATTAAGGTCCTTTAGGACACCAAGACTAGGTAGCCTTGTCTATTTTTCTATTGAGTTCTGGGTGAAATATATTCTGTCAATCTCTGAGATTAATAGTTCTATTTTCTACTCACTGTTTTTTTGAGAAAATTCCATTACTGAAGTAATTTGTGGGGAAAAAGAACTAACTTTTCAAGACCTTTTTCTTGAGGCTATCAACATATACATTCTATGATTTCTTCACTTCTCAGCCTTCATAGGTATCTAAGATGATGTCTCTAAAACATTGACAGGTAAACATTTAGAATGATGCAATTCCTAGGTTAGGTAATGGTTGGTGCTAATTACTTGAAGTAAGAGTGTAATCTTACTAGATGGAAGCAGTTACCATGATGAATTTCTGTGTTTGTGTTTGTGCAATCAGGCTTTTTGTGTGATACTCAACTTTGGAAAAATTACGAAGTTGAAATAGTTACATATTTAACAATTAAAAAGCATTAGACAAGTTTTATAAATATCATTTACTGAAGAGAACAGTAGAAATGAACTACAACTTTGTACAAAGCGTAGTTGCAGAAAGATTTAAATATAAAAGAACACAACAAATATCTTTCCCTCAGGCTAACCAAATGGTGGATAAGGAACAGTTTCTACATACGGACAATAAACTAAGAAGGAATGACAGAATGATCACATTTCAACCCTGAAGGGATTAATGGGTAAAACCGATGATCATCAGTGACTGCAAGCACAAAGAGAGACTGACAGTATACACCTCCCAAAGGAAGTGCACAGCATCACCTGAGGAGTAATCTTGCAAAACAAACCAAAAGCACACACACACAAAAATATGATCAAGCTTCTACCTCTAAGTAGCAATGTAAAGAAATACAGGGGGCTGAGGAGCACATTAAAGGACACCAAAGTGTTGCAGTCTGCAAAATCCAGACTGTGGGAACCAGGACAGAACATAAGACCTGTATTGTTATTGTGTAATGATAAAAACTGCAGTGAAAAATAGGTGATGTGTGAAGGAACCTGTAGATTATAAATGACTTGGGGGATATAATAATCCCATCGGGCACCAGTTGAAGGAAACGGATTTTCCTTCAACTGATGTAAGGCTGTCAGTTAAATGTGAAAGATAACTGCATCATTTATATCAATGACTTAATGTTTTAGGATTATTATATTGGGTTGATATTTTATAAAAGAGTCCTTATCTTTTAAAAATATAAACTGAAATACTTAGAGAAGGAATGGTGTGACGACTTGGGTTTGCTTCACATTATTCCAGCAGCAGAAATGGGGGTTGGTAGATGGGGTTGTAATTAGAGCCAGATTGACCATGCATTGGTGATTGTTGATGCTGAATATCAGGCATTTGGGGTACAGTATACTATTCTTTCTACTGTGTATGTTTTAGGATTTCTTTAATTAAGTTATTATTATAAATATGCCATTAAACTTGAAATCTTAAGTGAAATGGACCACTTATTAGGGAAAAAAATGGCCAAATTGTTTCATAAAGAAAGAGAATTCTAGGGAAGCAAACTGAAACTGTATTCAAAGCTCAAGTAACCCTGATGTGTTCCAGGTCAAGCAGTTTTGAAGGCCAGTTCTTCCAGATGGTCAGGGAGAAGTAAGTCACTGTCTCATGTAATCTCTTCTAAAGCATACAAAATGAGGGGCAAGTATTCAGCTATTTCTCCGAGGCTAGCTCTCCCTGATTCAAAAACCAGATAAGGACTCCCCATGAAAATAACACTTGAGCTAAGCTTGCTCACATAGCAGTAAATAACTTACATAGATTAATAGCATATTCAACACAGCAGTGAATTAAATGAGCAAACAGACTATGTCTTAGGAATGAAAACATGATTTAACATTAGAAAATACTTTCCATTGTAATTCCCTACATTAACAAATCAAAGGAGTCTGTTAGTTTGCTAGGGCTGTCAAAACAAATTACCACAGCAGACTGGGTGGCTTCAACAACAGAATAACTTTATTTCCTTATAATTCTGGAGGCTAGAGGTCCAAGATCAATGTGATGGCAGGGTTGGTTTCTTCTGAGGCCTCTTTTCTGGGTTTGCAGATGGCTGTTTTCTCCCTCTGTCGTCACATGATCTTTCCTTTATGTGTTAACTGTGTTCTAATCTCTTCTCATAAGGACACCAATCATTCTGGATTTGGGCCCACACAGATGAGCTCGTTTACCTTAATTACCTCTTTAAAGCTCCTGTCTCCAAACTCATCACATTCTGAGTTACTAGGATTTAGGAATTCAACATACAAATTTTGAGGTACACAATTCAGCCTGTAACAGGAGGAAAAAAACATTGATCACATTAATGGGGACAGAAATAAAAAACTTACAAACTCAGTGTAAGTTCATGGGAAATCTTTTAGCAAGCTAAGATCACACGGGAATTTCCATTGCCTAAAATCTACAGCAACATGCGTTAATGTGAAATGTTCGAAGCATTTCCATTAAAATCTCGGAAAAGACATGCTATCATAAAAAATATGAAAGATATAAAAAATATAAAAGATATGCTATCACTTCTACTGTTCAAAACCACAGTGGAACACAAAGCCAAAGCTGTGGATATCTATTTGGCGATATGATCACATATGTAGAAAACTCTAAGAAATAAGTATGTGGAATAGTCAAATGAATAAGAAACCTCAGAAAGATAGTGTAAATTCACTATAGCAAAAGCAAGAGCCTTGCCACACAAAAGCAATAATCAATTAGAACATGTGATAGAAAATATCTCACTCCTAACAGCAAAAAATCCAAAAATTACCTTAAAAGAATCATTACAAAAATGTATGAGATCTTTATGGAGGCAAGTATAAAAGTTTACTAACGGGGCGCCTGGGTGGCTCAGTTGGTTAAGTGCCTGCCTTTGGCTCAGGTCATGATCTCAGGGTCCTGGGATTGAGCCCGCATCAGGCTCCCTGCTCTGTGGGGAGTCTGCTTCTCCCTCTGCCCCTCTCCCCTGCTCATTGTCTCTCTCTCTCAACAATAAATAAATAAAATCTTTAAAAAAATATTTACTAACAGATTCAGGTAAAATAAGTCCCTAACAAACAGCAGTGTAGCATATTCATTGACAGAATACACATCATCGTAAAGATGTCAATTCTTTTTTTTTAAGATTTTATTTATTTGACAGAGATCACAAGTAGGCAGAGAGGCAGGCAGAGAGAGAGAGAGGAGGAAGCAGGCTCCCTGCTGAGCAGAGAGCCCAATGTGGGGCTTGATCCCAGGACCCTGGGATCATGACCTGAGCCGAAGGCAGAGGCTTTAACCCACTGAGCCACCCAGGCGCCCAAGATGTCAATTCTTGATAAGAATCAACAGACTTAATGTTTGTAGATATCAAGATGGCAATAGAGCTTCAGCTCCTGTCTTCTCCCAGAATTGGGCCCAGAAACCTATAGAAGGGAGAATAAAAACAAATATCAATAATAAAATTTAAACAACACATCTTGAGAAACCCCTAGGGAAAACTGAGGACTGAGTTGAACTGATACTTGTGTTTGGGGTGAGGAAGTTTAAAAGAAGTTGGGGAGACTTTGTAGCTTGCAATAATAGAAGGCAGTTGGTAGGCTACGGAGGGGCCAGCCTTTTAAACTTCTGCTCCTGCTTCAATGAAGAAATCTGAGACTGCACCTCAGAGCACAGATGCAGGAGCCTTGGGGTAATATCAGGACAGCGGGGAAGACAGGGTTGATGGAAGCAGTATGACTCCAGTCTGCTAATAATCACCTGAAACCGTACTAGTGAGTAAGGACTGGTCTTTAAAAAATTATTTTAGCAGAATATAAAGTATGAACTAAAAACGGAATAGTGGGTATCACAATGAATCACTTTTTAGAATAAAAAGTTTCCAATGTCTAAGTCTGGTTGGTGAAGAAACCTCACGGGAAGTTGTGCTTCTCTGTCATGGGTGCTGCTACTACTGCCCCTGGAACTGCCCCTTGAAACCTGAAACCATCCTCTGTAAGAGTTGCATGTGAGCAAATGGTCAGAGCTGGCAGGAAGGGGAATTTCCTACACGGTATTAAATAGAGAAGCCAGGATACAAGATGAGGACCCTCAAGAGAGAGCTAAGGGGTCCGCCCATTCCAGAACAGAGGGTATCCCACAGAATCCAAGGCGGGGGGCTGGTATCGGCCAGACATCAAGGTGAGGATCCTGAGGGAGGACTAAATAGACCCAGGGCCCAGATAGAAGAAGTGCCACAGAATCTAGCCTTTTACCTCCTTTCAGCCCTGGGAGGCCCTAGAGCATGGCCGCCAAATGGGGTGTTCCCCTGATGTTCCACTAGGGCATCAGAGAGAGGTGAGAACTTTGATGTGAGGGGCCCAGTTTCCTGTCAGGAGAAGGGAGGGGACTCAGGCTCTTCCAGGCATCCAGAGGAGGATCTTAAGGAAGGGTTGAGAAGACTCCCCAGACTGAGGGGGACCCACAGAAAGCTGCCTATGTAACGAGAACGGGGGAGCCCTGGCAGGTCAGTCAGGCAGAAGTGCCCCCTCTTTCCATACAGGGAGTCTCAGGGAAACGAGGGCCTTGGACTGAGGGGTGAATCAGGTCTGCAAAAGGGAGGACAAGCAAGCCCTGTCAGTAGTAGATACAAATGCTTTGGACACGTCCCAGGGTATGTCTACAATCTCAGACGGCAGGGTGGTGACACGGAGCTTGCCCTGCCCCTGACGTCAACCCTCAGTTGCCCCGGTGCCAAATGGCCCATAAGATGCTCCCTCACTTTCATGTTGATGTTCTCGGGAAGGGGACAGTCTTCTGGGGCCGGTGAGCTCAGCTCCAGAGAGAGAAGTGGCTAAGGCTGTGCCGGGAGTCAAGATGAGGCCCCTGAGCTAGGACGGAGGGGTTTTCCCACCCCAGACATAGGGTCCGGGTCTCGCCCTGCCCATGCAGTCACCGCAGGGAGACCCCAAGCGAGTTCCCATATGTGGTGTGTCCGGACTTTCGTGTGAGGAGTGTGAGGGACTTGAGGCTTGCTCTGAGCCGAGCAGACTTCGGTCGGAACAGAGAGGACTCCTAGGCTCTGCCCGACTTCGAGGTGAGGACCCTAAAGCGGGAAGGGGGAGGCTTCCCCTGGCATGGGGTGGGGGCCGAGCTCTGTCCTGCCGGTGCCATCAATCCTGGAAAGTCCCGGGCACGGGTGGTCGGATTTGGAGGAACTTTCGTCTTAGGACTCCGGGTGGAGGGGTGAGGCTTCGTCTGAGGGGGTCTGACTCTGTCAGGGGAAGGGTGAGTCCCAGGCCTTGCTGGCACTAGAGGAGGACCCTGAGGGGGAGTGAGGGCAGCTCCACAGATAAAGGGGTCCCCACTGCCACCTTGCCCTTAATGTCAACCCTGAGAATACCAGGCACGGTCCCCGGATGTTCGGTGTCCTGACCTCTGAGAGCTGAGGGGTGGGGCTTCAGATCACCAGAGAGGGAGGAGTCATAGGTCTAGCCAATCACTGAGGTGAAGACTCTGGCGGGAAGGCGGGAAGGCACCACCCACCGCATATAGAGGGCTCCTAGCCCGCCTCGCCCTCTGCAGTCATCCCGGGGAGACCCCGGGCAGAGTTCCCGTTTGTGGCGTGTCTGGACTTCCGTGTGAGGAGTGTGAGGGACTTGAGGCTTGCTCTGAGCCGAGCAGACTTAGGTCGGAACGGAGAGGAATCGTAGGCTCTGCCCGACTTCGAGGTGAGGACCCTAACGCGGGAAGGGGGGAAGCTTCCCCTGGCGTGGGGTGGGGGCCGAGCTCTATCCTGCCGGTGCCATCAATCCTGGAAAGTCCCGGGTGGTCGGATTTGGAGGAACTTTCCCCTTGTGACTCGGGGGGTGTGAAGGTTCGTCTGAGGGGGTCTGACTCTGTCAGGGGAGGGACGAGTCCCAGGCCTTGCCGGCACTAGAGGAGGACCTTGAGGGGTGAGAGAAGGGAGGCCCCCACAGATAAAGGGGCCCCCACTGCCTCTGCCCTTACTGCCAACCCTGAGAAAACCAGGCAGGGTCCCGGATGTTCGGTGTCCTGACCTCTGAGAGCTGAAGGGTGGGGCTTCAGATCACCAGGGGGAGGAGTCGTAGGTCTAGCCAATCACTGAGGTGAAGGCTCTGGCGGGAAGGCGGGAAGGCACCACCCACCGCATGTAGAGGGCCTCTAGCTCTGCCCCTCCCTGCCCCTGCAATCATCCCGGGGAGACCCCGGGCGGAATTCCAGTATGTGACGTGTCTGGACTACCGTGTGAGGAGAGTGAGGGGCTTGAGGCTTGCTCTGAGGGAGAAGGTGGAAGCTTCCCCTGGCAGAGGGTGGGGGCTGAGCTCTGCCCTGCGGGTTCCCTCGGTCCTGGAAAGCCCGGGTACGGGTGCTCGGATGCGGAGTTTCCTGACTTTCGTCTTGGGATTCTGGAGCACCTGGGGCTTTCTGTCAGGGGTGAGGAGTTACGTCCGAAGAGGGCGGAATCCCAGGCTCTGCGAGGCGTCGAGGTGAGGACCCTGAGGGAGGAGGTGGAGACGTCCCTCCGCAGAGGTGGGGGCGGAGAGCCGCCCACCGTCAACCCGGGGAAAGCCCAGAGGCGGTCAGACATGGCCTGTGGTGACTTAGCGGTGCAGGCGTCCGAGGGTCAGGACACTTTGTCTGAGGCGCCTCCGACTCCGGTCAGCAGCGGGACCGCCTCAGGCGCTTCCTGGCACGGGGTGAGGCCCCGGAAGGAGAGCGGAGCCTCCGCTCACTGCAGATGAGGCCGGTGAGGTGGCGGCGCAGGGTGGGGGTGCGCGGGCAAGCCCCGCCACGCTCGCAGTTGGCGCTGAGAAGCCGCAGGCCAGGCTTCCGAGTGTTCTGTCTCGACTTCCATTTTGGGCGTCCGAGGGACGCGAGGCTAGTTAGAGCTGGACTCGGGGCGGCGGAGGGACGCGTCCCTGGCTTGCCCGCACAAGGTGAGCACCCCAGGGTGGGGGGCCTGTCACCACAGAATGGGGGCGCGGCCCCCGCCCCGCCCCTAGCGTCTTCCCAGAATGCTCTGCTCAGGGCCCCGTGAGTGTTTTATCCGGACGTCGATCTTGGGGGTCTGAGATGCGAGACTTTTCCTCACTGAGGCAGATTCGGGTTGCGGAAGGGAGGAGTCCCAGGCCCCGGCAGGCGTTAAAGCGAGGGCCCTGAGAAAGGACTGAGGGGAGCCCTCCTCCCTGACCCTGTTGTCTGCCCGGAAGGCTCCACGCAGGGCCCAGGTGTGGTGTATCCAGGCGTGGTGTACCCCGACGTGCATCTTTGGAGCCTGAGGCCACGAGGCTTTTCCTGAGGAGTGCGGGCTCAGGTCAGTAGAGGGAGGACTCCTAGTAGAGGGAGGATTCCTTCACTCCCGTGAAGCATCAAGGTGGGCACCGTGAGGGAACAGTGCAGGGACCTCCCAGTCCGGACAGTGGGGGCCCCGTTAGGAGCCAGCCCCTCCTCGTGTCGGCCCTGAGGAGACTTGAGCAGGGCTGTGGAGCACAGGGACAATTCTTTCTCCCCCTGACTGACTTCTCTGGCATCTCGAGGAGATGGTGCCCATGGGGGAGGGGCCATCCTCAGGTCAGCAGAAGGGAGGGGATGTAGGCCCTGTCAGGAATAAAGATGAATAGTTTTGCACGGATGATGGGACCTTCTGCTGCAGACAGAGGGCTCCACTCTGCCCCCGCTGGCAGCCACGGGAGGACTCAGGCCGTGGTGGGCCGACGCAGTGTGCCCTCAGTTCCTCCAGGATGTGGGGCGGCTTGTCTCGTGGCAGTGAGGCCTTCCTCTGAGGGGGCGGTATGAATACCTTAAGGGAAGACCGACATCTCCTCCCACTGCAGAACAGACGGGATTCAGCTCCTGCTGTGAGCCCTGGGGGTGGCAGGATGTGGCTTCTCTTTCCTTTTGTTTGGAGGTTTTCAGGGGAACGAGGACATAGGTCTGAAGAGTGAAGGGGCAAGGGCAGCTTCGTAAAGGGAGGAGTCCCAGGCCCCATCAGGGTTCAATTTAAGGACGCAGGACACCCCCGTCACCAGAGCAGATGGGACCCAGTGCTTCTCCACCCTTGCTGTCAACATGGGAGGACCAGGGACATAGTTACTGGATGTGGCCACCCCTCCATTTTTTTCTGGTTGGGGGTCCAAGGGAAGTGAAGACCTTGGACTGATGGGTATAGCCTGAGTGCAGCAAAGGAGTCCTGAGCCCTGCCAGGTGTCAAGGGGAGGACTCTGAGGGAGGATTTAGAGGACCTCTCATCCTAAAGACAGAGGTCTTGCAGAAACTTGTCCCTGCCGTGAACCCTGGGAGGCCACACAGCAGGGTTGCCAAATATAGTGCTTCCTGATTCCCACTTTGGGAGTCTGAGGGAGGTGAGGCTTTTTCTGAGGGTTTTAACCCGTGGTTAATAGAGGGTACAGTCCAGAACCTGCCCAGGCATCAAGGAGAGGACCATGAGGGAGGATGGAGAGGACCTTCCACCCCAGGTAGATGTGGTCTTGGCCTATCTTGAAAATACCCCAAGAGAGAGGAGGTCCTAGCCCTGCCCCTCCTGTCAACCCCAGGGGTCCACAGGCAAGGTTGGCTAGATGTGACATTTCCTTACTTTTGTCTGGGAGAGAGTCTTAGAGAGGTGAAGACCTTGGTCTGAGGAGGTGACACATCAGTTCAGAAGAGGGAGGAGACCCGGGCTCTGTCAGAAATCAAGTTAAGGACCCTTGGTAAAGCCTGAAACCACCTCCCCTCCCCCGAAAAGAAGGATGCCACAGAATCACAGCCCTGGAAGTGTGAGCAGGGTGGCTAGGTGGGAGGGACTCTCACTTCTGCTACAGACTCTACCAGGAATCAAGGGGATAGAGTGGCTCATAGCGGTGAGGTCTTGTTTGGAGGGGGAGACTTCAAATCAGCAGAGGGTAGGACAGGCCTTGCCAGAAGTACAGACAAATATCCTGAGGGAGGATTGGGTGTATTTTCCATACTGGATTGGACCCCAGGTAGGAGTGCCTGGGTTTGGTGTCTTTTTACTTTTGTTTGGAGTATTCCAGGGAGGTGAAGGGCTTGGTCTGAGCTGGTGACTTCAGAGGGAGGAGTCCCAGGATCTGTGACAAGTCAAGGTAAGGTAAGGACCTTGAAGGAAGACTGAGGGTACCCCCAACCCAGACAGAAGGAACCTCACAGAAACTTGGAGGTTTTCAGGGGAACGAGGACATAGGTCTGAAGAGTGAAGGGGCAAGGGCAGCTTCGTAAAGCTGTCCCCACTCTCCACCCTGGGAGGATCTGGCTAGGAATGTCCAGATGTGGTACATCACTTCCTGCATGGGGTAGGTGGAAGTGTCTCTGGGAAGTGAGACCTTGGTCTGAGAGGTTGATTTCAGGTCACCAGATGGAGTGGGCCCAGGCCCTGTCATGAGTAAAGAATACCTTGAGGGAAGACAGAGGGACACCCCCCCACCAATCTGAGACATATGGGACCTAGCCCTTGCTGTCAGCCCTTGGGAGACCCTGGGAAGTGGTGGCTGGCTGTGATGTCTCTTCACTTTTGTCTTGAGGGACTTGGAGATGAGGTCCATAGTTTGAGTGTGAAGACAGGTCAGTTGAAGAAGCCACATCAGGTCAGAAGAGGGAGGAGTGCCAAGCTCTACCAGGAGTCAAGGTAAGGACCTTTGGTGAAGAACAAAGGTACTTCCCATGTCAGAAAGAAGAGACCCCATAAAGACTGGCTCACTTCTTTTCTCAGCCCTGGGACAACCAAGCAGGGTTGCCTGGATATAGTATGTCCTCACTTTCCCAAAGTAAGGGAAGTGTCCCAGATAGGTGAGGTCATGGCCTGAGGGGTGATAGTCAGCAGGGAGTAGCCTGGGCTGTTCCCGGAGTAAAGATGAGTGCCATGAAGACAGAATTGAGGAGAACCCCACCACAGAACAGGTGGGGCCCTCCCTTTGCTTGTAGCACTGGAAGGATCTAGCAAAGGTGGCAAGATATGGTTCTTCCTCATTTTTGTGCAGGGGTTCTCAGGAAGGTGAGGGTCTTGCTCTGAGGAGGAGACACATCAGGTCAGCAGAGGGAGGAGTCCCAGTCTCTGCCAGAGTTTAAGCTAGGGACCCTGAGTGAGGACTGAAGGCATACCCAGCCCTACCCTGCCCCTGCTGTCAGCTCTGGGATGCCCTGGGGCATAGTGAACAGATATGGTATACCGCCAGTCCCATCTTGGTGGTCTCAGGGAGGTGAAGGCTTGTTCTGAAGGGGCCAGACCCAGGAAAGCAGAGGGAGGAAGCCTTGAGCTGAGCTGGCTGGCTGTACCCTGAAGAGCTTTCTCATATAGGTTTCTAGGAAAACCTCCTATAGGTTTCTAGGAAACAAACCATCCAGGAAGACAGAAGCTCTCTGAGGCCCTAGAGCACCTCCCCCCGCCCCCGCAAAGAGCCTGTAAGTTGGCCTTTGTCAGAGCTGCCCAGTGTGTGTTTCTCTGCTGAGACCGCTGACCACCTTCCTCCCTCCCATAGGGCTGTGGTACCCCATCTCCCACTGTCTGGCTCATACTTCTTGCTACTGCCAACAGGAGTCATCATGCCTCACTCTCCAAAACGTCTACGCCTCGCATTTGAGCCAGACTTTCAAACCCAAATTGAGATACAAGGCCTAGAAGTGGCAGATGTTCTCATAGCTGAGGACAAGGAGGAGACTTCCTCTGTTTCCTCTTGCTCTTTCAACTTCTCCTACCCCTCCACTTCCTCCTCCCCGCCTTCCTCTCCTGTGATTCCACTCTCCCCAGAGAAGGAGGAGGAAGAGGAGCCTGCTGCAACACTGAGTCCTCCCCAGAGTCCTCAGAGCTCCTTCTGCTCCTTCTCTGCATCATGGAACACATCAGAGGAAGTCTCCAACAGCCAAGAAGAAGAGGGTACAAGTTCTCTGGAGACCTCAACAGACAATGAATCTTTGCCCAGAGACCCACTAGATGATGGGGTGGCTGATTTGGTGCATTTCATGATCCTCAAGTATCGATTGAAGGAGCCCATCACAAAGGCAGAAATGCTGAAGGTTGTCGTCAAAAGATATAAGAAACAATTCCCTGTGATCTTCAAGAAAGCTTCTAAGTGTTTGGAGGTGATCTCTGGCATTGATGTGAAGGAAGTAGACCCCACCACCCACTCCTATGTCCTTGTCAACTCACTGGACCTCACCCACGATGAGATGCTTAGCGACAACCAGAGCATGCCTAAAAATGGTCTCCTGATAATCATCCTGGGTGTGATCTTCATCGAGGGCAATTGTGCCCCTGAGGAAGACATCTGGGATTTCCTGAATATGATGGGAGTATATGCTGGGAGGGAGCATTTCATTTATGGGGAACCCAGGAAGCTCATCACCACAGATTGGGTGCAGGAGAATTACCTGGAGTATCGGCAGGTGCTTAACAGCCATCCTCCATGCTATGAATTCCTGTGGGGTCCCAGGGCTCATGCTGAAACCAGTAAGATGAAAGTTCTGGAGTTTTTGGCTAAGATCAAAGGGATTGACCCCATTTCCTTCTCATGCTGGTATGAGGAGGCTTTAAGAGATGAGGAAGGGAGGGCCCAGGCCAGAACGGATTCTGTAGATAATACTGCTACCACGTTCATTGCACAGCATTGGTCAGCAGCTTCTTCTGCTCCCAACTGAAGAGTGAGCCCAAATATTCATTCTGTATTTGAAGAGGGAAGTCTTGGCTCTGAGTGGAGGAGGGTTAGGGTCAAGCTAGGGAGAACACGGTATAGAACTTTGTGTTCCTGTTCTATATGGATGATTTGGAGATTTATTTTTTTCCCCTCTTGATATTCTTCAAATGCTGTTTTTTAAATATATAGGGTGTATTAGTTTTAGAATTGAAGTATATAAATGAATTTGTCACACATCTATTGTTGTTTATCAGATTTAAGAATATGAATTTTGATATTTTATAAAACAAACTGGGGGATCTTCCCTCTTATTTTATGATCTGGAACAAGATAACATGATACTGGAATAGGAATTTCCTTTGAAATATGAAAAAAATGTAAAAGGTGGTTAATTTTTGCATTCCCTTAACCACTTCAATTTATTGTTCTGTAAAATTAAAAGAAACCTACCTGGATTTGCTTGGCTTACTGAAGAAAGTAGGCATAATCTTAATAAATCTTATTGTAAAAAACCCTGCTTACTGACTCTTTTATTCGCCAAAGATTAATTAGATATTTTCTCCTTGGAAAGCACCGTGTTAATAGTGGAAATACTAGGATAAACAAGGCATCCTTAATCATAAAATGGTAAATGCTAGGAGCAGCAATCATCAGGAAAATGGTGAGATGTCTTCTAATACCTAAAGAACAAGTAAAGACAAGGAGTGATGAAGTGGCTATCCAGATGTGGGCAGTCACGTAGAAATGCCCAAAGCTGAGGCAATTTAGGGCTTTGGGAAACTGCAGTTCCTGCTGTGGGTGGTAGCAGGGGCCGGACTGTCAGGTGATGTGTTCTAGAAGTGACAGAAAAGTCTGGAATAGAAAATTGCTTAGTAGTTCCTTTTTAATCATGGATAAGTTAGAGAAATCTTCACCTGGAACAAGTTTGGAAAATATCCTGAACTCTTGTCTCAGTGCAGTTAACACAGTGTCCTGAACTAGGTGTTTTATATACATCATCTGCAATGATTTCTTGAGAATAGGGGGGTATTCCCTTGAGGTGGTATCCAGAAGCCACTAAGTTAGCCCTCTTCCCTAGCCAGAGAGAGTCAGAGCCCACTCCATTGAAAGAACTCCAAATTATCTTGAGTGAAATTTGGCTAAATCTAAGCATAACTAGGTTTTGGTGGGAGAGAAATGAGTGAAAACAGTGTTTTGGATAGAAGAATAGCTAGGAGGGGAGGAAGGAGTTGGTCTTTGACTCAAATTTTAGAACACTTTAAGTTATATCAGCTAAGAAAGACTAACTCATAGCCAAATTATAGATCCTCTAAGAGGGAAAATTTAATGAATTTTATTTGGTGAAGCAACATTTTTGCCTAACTTGACATTCTGACTCCTATTGAGCTATATACTATCTGAGATGTCCTGGATGGACACAAAAATCCTAGAGAAGAGGGCAGTAGGGCCTGGGGACAAAATAATATTAGAAATAACTGCTATTCACTAAAGACCTGATAAGTGCCAGGCACTGTACAAAATACTTTACATTCCAGCGGTCTTAAAAGACAGGGCTCATCAAATGCATTTTACAGATGATGAATCTGTGCTTGCTTTGGCAGCACATATACAGATGATGAATTTAAGGTTCATAGCAACGGGTAGTTTCCCCAAGATTATACTGCTAGTAAGTGATGGGGCTGGGACTAGAACCATGGTCTGAATTTATCTAGGGCCCATGTTGGTTCTACTCATAGTCTGAGGCAGGTCTTCTGTCTCTTAGGCAATTCTCAGTACTCCATAATGTCTCTCAGGCAGCAAAAAGAAGGACCATGTGACAAGGTACTAAAAGCTGGCCCCTAAAGAAGGAAGAAGAAATGAGAATAAAACATAATTTGGGAATTGACTACACTTTATCTAGGGTCCTCCTGCTCTGAACCCTATGATAACTTAATAGCTGATTCTGCCCAGCTGCTGGAATTTGGTTCCAGTTCTAACAATTTCTTAAATTACAGCATCTTTCCCCTTATCTTCCCCAGTGTACCCTCCTGTCCAATTCTGGAACCTGGCCTACTGACCAGCTCTTCACTCTCTTCTCTGAAGGCTGCGCTTTGCTCCTAGTGGACAACCTGTGGAGGCCGAGAAAAATTAAGGCCATCCCACCTCAGGTTTAGCCTTAGCATAAGTACAGCCATCTTAGCTCTGGCAGCCATCTCAGACCCCTGTGCCCAAGGGCTGAACTTTCTCTTACTTTACTTTAGTTCTAAGAACCCCCACCCTGCTTTGGTTCCAGAGACCTCTGCCCTGCTTTAGTAACAGGAAGCCCCACCCTGCTTTAGTAACAGGAACCCCTAAATACCCCTGTCTTAACTAAGCTCGGGGTCCAAGTCCCTACTCCGCTGTGTCGGGTATACTTGGGCCCAAGCTTAAGTTTGTTAAATAAACCCTCATGTGATTGCATCAGTGTTGGCTCCTTGGTGGTCTCTCAGACGCAAAAACTCGGGCATAACAAACCCAGAATCACTTGCCATCCCCCTAACGTTGAATATTCCTACTCCAGCAAAAGTCCCCTGCCTCTCCCAAATATCACTCTGGAGTCCTGATAACAAAAGCCCCTTAAGCTTAAAAGTTTGATTTGGACAAGTGTTGTTTAGATTGATCTGTAGTAAGTTGAATGGTGACCCTTCAAAAGATATGTCCAAGGCCTAATTTCCAGTATAGATTTCCTTCTCTATCTGAAAGTAGAGCATTCCTATGAAAAATGCTACAAGCCTAAATTGCATAATAGGGAGAAGCAATTACCATTAATTTATAAGGAAAATGTTTTTAGCATTTCCAGACACCAAAAATAACCTCTCTGAGGCTTTTCTGATACCTTAGGACACATCTTGGTAACAGATGTAAAAAATAAATCAAGATAAAGTACAGATGCTCAAAGATAACTTCAAAGGTATGGCGGCTTGATGCTGAGATGCCGAGTGTAGTTCTCGGGGGAAAGAGCTTGGTGGTGCCACCTTCTCTGCTTGGGGTGTGTGCTGCCTTTTTATAGGACTCACTGCAAAACAAATGCTGAACTCTCTATTTTTATTTTTCACCTTTATTTTTTAAAAGCAAAAATCCTCTTGGAATTTCTTTCAGTTAGTGAAAACAGGTATCAACATAGATCTTTCATAAAAATGAAGTGGCATAATGTGAACTTTCTAAAAATGGGGCATACCTGTATGTGTGTATGTGGCCTTATTAGGGAGTAGAGTTTTTGCAAATGTAATTACTTTAGGAATCTAGAGTTGTGATTATCTTGGATTTAGGGTGGGCCCTAAAAACAATGAATGGTATAATAAGAAAAAAGAGAGGGAGATTTAAACACACAGAGACACAGAAAAGGGGATGTGAAGAATGGAATCAGAGATTGGAGTGATGCACCTGGAAGAGAAGGAATGTTAAGGATTGATGGCAATTGCCAGAGGCTAGGAGAGAGCCAGGCGATAGAGTTCTCCTTCAAACTCTGCAGAAGGAACCAACTTGTTGGCACCTTCATTTTGGACTGTTGGCCTCCAGAACTATGAAAGAATAAATTTCTATTGTTTTAATCAAGTCAATTAGTGGTAATTTGTTAGGAAGCTAATATATGGTCAACCCCCATGGGTGTATTTAAAAATCCTCTCAGTGTTTTCCAAACAGGCTTGTGAGTAGGGTCTGATGCGACATGTTATCTACTGGTTATTGGGATATAATTCCGATGTCAGATTATTTTTGAAACCACCCTGATATTTGCAGTAGGATTTCAATGGGATGCATTTTTTAAAATTGTCCACCGAACACATACCCAGATGAATGAGTTTACCATGTGGTTAAAACCCAAAGCCTCAAAACAAAACAAAACGACAACAACAAAAAAAACGCAAAACAAAACAGGAGGAACTGAGATGGTGGAGGAGTAGGGGGACCCTAAGTTTGGTCCCTCATTACAGCTAGTTATCAGATCATTCTGAACACCCAAGAAATCAATCAGAGGTCTGGGAGAACAAACACTGGAAGTCTACAAGTAGAAAAACGACCACATTTTGGAAGGTAGGAGGTGAGGAGACTTGAATCTGGTGTGATATAGCTGTAGATATGGTGGTGGGGAGGGAATCTGCTTAAGGAGGCTACTGGGAAGTATGATAAGCAGTGGAGCACAAAATTGGAACTTTTAGAAGTCTGATACAGTGGGGGACGTGCCCAGCTTAAAGGTACTCAGATGGCAAAGTGGGATGGAATCCCTGGGTTGCAAAAAGAACAAGTGGTGCTTAAGTGCTACACTATTCCCAGACATAGGAATGTGGTAGCTGGCTGAGAACAGGGAGTCTAGGTGTTGACTTTCTGCGCTGTATTGCCATAAACTGTGAACCACTGCATGGTTGTACGACCACTTTCCTGGGACTAGTCAGCAAAAGGCAGTAGCATGGTGAGACCCTCCTTGGGAGGAGCAAGGCAGGTCTGAACTGCAAGAATCCCTAAAATTTGGAGTTTTGAAACTCAGTTGTGTGCCTGAGATAAAAGGTTCACCCAGGCAGGGTGAACACAGGGTCCTGATCAGGAAACCGGGAAAATAAGAGTGATTGATTGCTCTTCTGTGAGTGCTCACTGAAGAGTTGGGGGGTATGAATTTTCAGCTCCAGGGGTAGAGAGCTGTCATATTCGTCTGGCCCATCAGCACTGAAAAACCTCGAGGGAGCAAAATAACACCACCTAGTGGATTTCAGAGCCGCTTATACAAAACCGTGCCTCCAGGATAGAGCCACTTATACCAAACACTGCCTCCCTGTGCCCTGGAGGCCCATTTCACAATAGCACCAGTCCCCCTGAGAATCAGAGCAGCAGACTCATCCCCTGGAAGACCAGCACAAATAACTAGTTCACACCAAGTTTACTGATCATACAGTGATGAAAAGCTTCAGCTCTAGGGGCAAACAGTATCTAGCCTCCTTTGTACTTTTATTCTTTATTTTATTATTATTTTTCACTTATATTCTTATTCTTTTTAAAATTTTATTACTAGATTTTAAAACAAAGACTGTAACAAGAGATGAAGAAAGACACTATATCATAATAAAAGGGTCTATCCAACAAGAAGATCTAACAATTGTAAATATTTATGCCCCTAACTTGGGAGCAGCCAAATATATAAGTCTATTAATAACAAACTTAAGAAACTCATTGATAGTAATACAGTGATAGTAGGGGACTTTAATAACCTACTCATAGCAATGGACAGATCATTTCTAAGCAGATCAACTAGGAAAAAAGGGCATTGGAGGACACACTGGACCAGATGGACTTAACAGATATATTCAGAGCATTTCATCCTAAAGCAGCAGAATACACGTTTTTTTTTTTCAAGTGCACATGGAACTTTCTGAGAATAGATCATATATGGGGGTTTACAAATCAGGGCTCAACCAAT
The DNA here is from genome assembly GCF_010015895.1 of Lontra canadensis. Taxonomy (NCBI): domain Eukaryota; kingdom Metazoa; phylum Chordata; class Mammalia; order Carnivora; family Mustelidae; genus Lontra; species Lontra canadensis. Next base: position 1,044,948 of record NW_022631117.1, on the reverse strand, counting down.
ACAAAAATATTGAGATCATACCATGCATATTTTCAGACCACAATGCTATAAAACTTGAAGTCAACCACAATAAAAAATTTGGAAGGACCACAGTATATGGAGGCTAACAAACATCTTACTAAAGAATGAATGGTCAACAGGGAGATTAGAGAAGAAATTAAAAAACTATATGGAGTAAGAGAGTGGTTGAGTTTCATTCTTCTACATATAGCTGCCTAGTTTTCCCAGCACCATTTATTGAAGAAACTGTCTTTTTTCCACTGTATATTTTTTCCTGTTTTGTCGAAGATTAACTGACCATAGAGTTGAGGGTCCATATCTGGGCTCTCTACTCTGTTCCACTGGTCTATGTGTCTGTTTTTATGCCAGTACCATGCTGTCTTGGTGATCACAGCTTTGTAGTAAAGCTTGAAATCAGGTAACGTGATGCCCCCAGTTTTATTTTTGTTTTTCAACATTTCCTTAACGATTCAGGGTCTCTTCTGGTTCCATACAAATTTTTGGATTATTTGCTCCAGCTCTTTGAAGAATACCGGTGGAATTTTGATTGGAATGGCATTAAAAGTATAGATGGCTCTAGGCAGTATAGACATTTTAACAATGTTTATTCTTCCGATCCAAGAGCATGGAATGGTCTTCCATCTTTTTGTGTCTTCTTCAATTTCTTTCATGAGTGTTCTGTAGTTCCTTGAGTACAGATCCTTCACCTCTTTGGTTAGGTTTATTCCCAGGTATCTTACGGTTCTTGGTGCTATAGTAAATGGAATCGATTCTCTAATTTCCCTTTCTGTATTTTCATTGTTAGTGTATAAGAAAGCCACTGATTTCTGTACACTGACTTTGTATTCTGCCACGTTACTGAATTGCTGTATGAGTTCTAGTAGTTTGGGGGTGGAGTCTTTTGGGTTTTCCATATAAAGAATCATGTCATCTGCGAAGAGAGAGAGTTTGACTTCTTCATTACCAATTTGGATACCTTTTATTTCTCTTTGTTGTCTGATTGCTGTTGCTAGGACTTCTAATACTATGTTGAACAAGAGTGGTGAGAGTGGGCATCCTTGGTCAAGCAGAGAGAGTCAATTATCATATGGTTTCACTTATTTGTGGAACATAACAAATAGCATGGAGGACATGGGGAGTTAGGAGAAGGGAGTTGGGGGAAATTGGAAGGGGAGGTGAACAATGAGAGACTATGGACTCTGAAAAACAATCTGAAGGGTTTGAAGAGGTGGGGGGGTGGGAAGTTGGGGGAACCAGGTGGTGGGTATTAGAGAGGGCATGGATTGCATGGAGCACTGGGTGTGGTACAAAAACAATTAATACTGTTATGTTGAAAATAAATTTAAAAAATGATAAAAAAAATAAAAAACTATATGGAAACAAATGAAAATGAGAAAAAAACAGTCCAAAACCTTTGTGATGCAGCAAAGGCAATCCTAAGAGGGAAGTATATAGCAATATAGGCCTTTCTCAAGAAACAAGAAAAGTCTCAAATACACACCTTATCCTTACACCTAAAGAAGCTGGAAAAAGAACAGCAAATAAAGCCTAAATCTAGGAGGAGAAGAGAAATAATAAATATTAGAGCAGAAATTAATGAAATAGAATTTTTTAAAAAAGGTAGAACACATCAATGAAGCCAGAACCTGGTTCGTTGAAAGAATTAACAAGATTGATAAACCCCCTAGCCAGGCTTACTGAAAAGAAAAAAGACACAAATAAAATCATGAATGAAAAAGAAGAGATCATAACCAAATACCACAAAAGACAAACCATTATAGGAGAATATTATGAACAATTCTATGCCAACAAATTAGTCAAACTGGAAGAAATGGATAAATTCCTAGAAACATATAAGCTATCAATCCTGAAACAGGCTGGGACACCTGGGTGGCTCAGTCAGTTAAGCCTCTGCCTTTGGCTCAGGTCATGATCCTGGGGTCCCAGGATTGAACCCCACATTGGACTCCCTGCTCAGTAGGGAGCCTGCTTCTTCCTCTTCCTCTGCCCGTCACTCCTGCTGTTTGTGCTTTCTCTCTGTGTCAAATAAATAAAAAAATCTTAAAAAAAGAAAAAAAAAAGAAAATAGGAAGAAATAGAAAATCTGAACAGACCCATAACCAGCAAAGAAATTGAATTAGTGGTCAAAATCTCCCAACAAACGAGATTCTAGGGTTGGATGACCTCCCAGGGGAATTCTACCAAACATTTAAAGTAGAGCTAATACCTATTATTCTCAAACATTAAAAAAAATGGAAGGGAAACTTCCAAACTTATTCTATGAAGCCAGGATTTTACCTTGATCTCAAAATCAGAAAAACACCCCACCAAAAAGGAGAATTACGACCAATATCTCTGATGAACATGCATGTAAAAATTCTCACTAATATACTAGTTAATTGGATCCAACAGTATATTAAAAGGATTATTCACCATGACCAAGTGAGATTTATTCCTGGGTTGCAGGATTGCTTCAACATCTACAAACTAATTGTGGTACACCACATTAATAAAAAAAGAGGATAAGAAACGTGATCTTCTCAATAGATAGAGAAAAAATACATTTGACAAAATACAGCATTTTTTCTTAATAAAAACCTTCAAAACCTTAAAGTAGGGATGCAAGGAACATACCTCAACAGCAAAAAAGCCATATATAGAAGACCCACAGCTAATATTGTCCTCAATAGGGAAAAACTGAGAGATTTTCCCTTAAGATCAGGAAAATGATAGGGATGTCCACTCTCACCACTGTTCTTCAACATAATACTGGAAGTCCCAACCTAAGCAGTCAGGAAATAAAAAGAAATAAAAGGCATCCAAACTGGCAAAGAAATCAAACTTTCTTTCTTTACAAAAGATATGATATAGTATGTAGAAAACCCAAAAGACTCCACCAAAAAATTGCTAGAAGTGATATATGAATTCAGCAAAGTCACAGGATATAAAATGCACATTTCTATACACCAACAATGAAGCAGCAGAAAGAGAAATTAAGGAATTGATCCCATTTACAATGGCACCAAAAACTGTAAGATACCTAGGAATAAACCTAAACAAAGAGGTAAAAGATCTGTTCTCTGAAAACTATAGGACACTTATGAAAGAAATTGAGGAAGACACAAAGAAATAGAAAAACATTCCATGCTCATGGATTGGAAGAACAAATATTGTTAAATATCTATGCTACCCAAAGCAGTCTACACATTCAATACAATCCCAGTCAAAAGATCATGAGCATTTTTCACAAGCTGGAACAAAGAGTTCTAAAATTTGTATTGGACCGGAAAAAAACCTGATTAGCCAAAGCAATGTTGAAAAAGAAAACCAAAACTGGAGGCATCACAATTCCAGACTTCAAGCTGTATTACAAAGCTGTACTCCTCAATACAGTATGGTGCTGGCACAAAAACAGACACATAGATCCATGGAACAGAACAGAGAACCCAGAAATGGACTCTCAACTCTATGGTCAACTAATCTTCAACAAAGCAGGAAAGAATATCTGATGGAAAAAAGACAGTCTCTTCAACATATGGTGTTGGGAAAATTGGACAGCCACACACAGAAGAATGAAATGGGCCCACTTTCTTACACCGTACACAAAAATAAATTCAAAATAAATGAAAGACTTAAATGTGAGACAGAAATCCATCAAAATCCTAGAGGAGAACACAGGCAGCAACTTCTTTGGCCTCAGCCTCAGCAACATCTTGCTAGACATGGCCCCTGAGTCAAGGGAAACAAAAGCAAAAATGAACTATTGGGACTTCATCAGGATAAAAAGGTTTTGCACAGCAAAGGAAACAATCAACAAAACTAAAAGGCAACCTATGGAATGGGAGAAGATATCTGCAAAAGACATATCAAATAAAGGGCTAGTATCCAAGATCTATAAAGAACTTAACAAACTCAACACCTCCCCCCAAAAATCCAGTCATCAAATGGGCAGAAGACATGAACAGACATTTTAGCAAAGAAGACATACAAATGGCTAACAGACACATGAAAAAATGTTAAACATTACACACTATCAGGGAATAAAATCAAAACCACAATGAGTTACCACCTTACACCAGTCAGAATGGCTAAAATTAACAACTCAAGAGAAAACAGATGTTCGCGAGGATGTGGAGAAAGGGGAACATTCTTACACTGTTAGTGGGAATGCAAACTGGTGCAGTCACTCTGGAAAACAGTATGGAGGTTCCTCAAAAAGTTAAAGATAGAACTACCCTATTACCCAGCAGTTGCACTACTAAGTATTTATTCAAAGGACACAAAAGTCTCAAATTGTTAACATTACAGAGGAAAAATAAAATAAGATGCAAATAGGGAGGCAAACCATAAGAGACTCTTAAGTATAGGGAATAAATTGAGATGTGCTGAAAGGCGAGGTGGGTGGGGGGATGGGATAACTGGGTGATGGGCATTAAGGAAGGCACTTGATGTAATGAGCACTCGGTGTTATACCCAACTGATGAGACACTAAATTCTCCCCCTGAAGCTACTAATACATTATGTTAACTAACTTGAATTTACATAAAATAAACAAAATGAAACAAAACAAAAACAAACCAAAAAGCCCAAAGCCTTCCTCATAAATGGTAGATGAGAAAAGGCCATGAAAAGCTCTGTGTAAGCAAACATCTACAGAGGCTGAATTCTTAAAATCTTTGGAGTCCTTCTAGGGGATGAAGAATGGTTCCTTAGCAGACATGCTAGCTTGATTAAAGAAGAAAAAAAATACTCATTGTTATGGAGTATATGTTTGTGTTCATCCCAAATTCACCTAGTGAAACCCTAACCCTCAATGGGGTAGTATTAGGAGGCCTTAGGTAATTAGGTTTGAAGAAGCCATGAGAGTGGAGCCTCCATGATGAGATTAGTGTTCTTAATAAGAAGAGAGACCTGAGACCTCTTGGCCATGCAATGATAAAAGGAGAAAATGGCTGGCTGGCTGCAAACCAGGAAGAAGGTCCTTGCCAGACATAGAATCTGCCAACATCCTGATCTTGGACTTTGTAGACCCTAGAATGGTAAGAAATTCCTGTTATTTAAACCATCTTATTACAGCAGCCCAGGCTAATTAAAACAACCATCCTTTCACTGTCCTTATGTACCTGCCCCACAGGAAAATCCTGGTTTTCAGTGTGCCAAAAGGTGTTCATGAATGTACAGTTATGTGGAAGGTAGCAGAGGCTCATAAACTTTGACTATGCATCACAAAGGAGGAGAAAATTCTGTCTGCTGAGATTATGGAGGTTATTGCAAAAGGCAGTATGGAAAAGTGCTATTGAGTGAAGAAGGGTGAGTTCTCCCTGCTAAGATTCAGAGCATGCCTTGACAACTAGATGTGATCCTGTATTTGAGAGCACCTGTTGCATAGTAGGCTCTTGAAAAAGCTGATGAATTTCAAGGTAGATTTGTTTTTTTTGGAAACTCCTCCAAGAATGAAGAGGGCTGCTGTCATCACAAATTATAATTCCTTTTTTCTTAAGCACCTACTTGATGACAGCTTCTGGGAGAGACTACAACTGCTCATCCACACCTTGTCTCTCTCCTTCCTGGGTGGCCCACTTGTAGGTAGGAGCCAGTATGCCATTTCCATGCTTCTTTCGTTCATCAGCAGCAAACATGGGGACCTAGTGTCGAGATGTAGAACTACAAGATTGGATCCCTGAGTTACCTGAGAGCAGAAAGTCCCTGCCAACTCATGTAGGAATTTATGTGAATGAAAACAACAAAAATTTTGTCATGTTAAGCCACTCATATTTCAGGTTTTGTCTATTGTATCTACTAGCAGTTATTTTAACTGATTAACACACACCTCCTATTTCTGGTTTTAGGCTTTTAAAAATATTTTACTTACAAAAGTTCGTACAGTCTTTTAAAAAAAAAATCTAAAAATACAAACCAATTACAATTCTCCCTTTTACAAAGTTCCTCCAAAATTCAGCCCTCTTCTCAGTGTTAACCACAATGAACAATTTGGTGTGTATTATTTTAAAGCTTATTCTCTCTCTCTCTCTATATATATACATATATATATCTCCATATATTTCCTTTTAACATACTTATTAATGATGTATATATTAATCTTCCAGTTTCCTTTCCTTTTAATATACTTGGTAATATACTTGGTAACATGCAAAGGATAGTAATATTTAAAATTTTTAATATTACCAAAATTGTGTTCCAATGTTCTTTCACAAATTGCTGTATGTGAATATCGTATACTCTCACAAACATCTTGCCAATCTTTTAAATTTCGGTCAAAATTATGAGCAAAAAATATTGAGTCAATGTTATTTTAATTTGTGTCTCTCATTTTCTTTCAGTTAAGCAGAAAATTAATCTCTCACCCATATGAAGGTGGATTTATGCAGTGATGTCCTGAGTAAGGAGATGAACCCTGAAATGTCATCAGGACATTCTTCCTTTATTTGTAAAGCAAGGATTCAGCCAAAATGACCAGGAGCCAGGGAAGGGGACCAGACAAGACATCCTTAGTCAGTGAGGGACATTAAAAGCATCCTGGGCAGAGCAATTTCCAGAGTCCACAAGAGAGACCACATGCAAAACCAAGTTCAGAGAGCCCCTGGCAAGCTGGCAGTCAGGGCTCTGAGTGCAGAGTACAGTGTAGGAAGAGTCCAGAAGGAAAGATGTTGGGGAATCTGGGTGAGTGGTATTAGACAACTTACATGAACAAGTTTGGGAAATGTCCGAATCATCACTACCGGCTGGAAGTCTCAGTGTGGTCTGAGTAAAGAGGTCAATGGAGGAGTGGCCCTGCAGCTTGCGAGACACTAGCCCCTACCTTAGGGCCACCCTAAGTTCTGTCAGGAAGAGCACAGCTGCTCCCTGCACGATCTGGCTAAGCAACACTATTGAGTACTTTTGAGTACAAGGGTCCAGTGCACCCTTGCCTGTGTCCCAGCACTGAGAGGTGTCCTGGTGCCTGCTGGAGGCTGGGGTGTGTCTCCTCTGTGCACAGTGAACCCCTCTGCAGAGGCTGGGGCTATGTGAGTGAGTGGAGGTGATGACTGATGTCTGAGAGTGGGGACAGACCAAAAACACTAGTGAGCAGGGGAAGGGAGTGTGTACCTGCAAGGACAGGGGTGGTTAGAGGGGTAATGCCCTGGGACTAATCACCTTGTTGACTTGGCAGGTAAAGGGCTGAGTGTGGACATGCCTTGAAATAGGTCTGGGTATTGTCCCTGGCTCAGGCTGCCTCCCCCAGATTCTGAGCTGTTGACACACTAGAGGGCAGATGTCTTATGGCTATGACTGTTGGTCTACGTTTCCACCAGACAGAGGATTGGCCCGAGGTGCCGGCATTTGCAGGGTGGATGGAAACCCATGGAAATGTCACTCTTCCTTGTTAAACTGACTGGGGGTGAGAGGATTTGTGGGGTCTAATGGAGGAAGCATAGTGTATTACCTATTGAGAGTCTCTCCACCTTTGAGATGATGTTTGTATGTAGGGAGGAGATGTCCCAAATGACACTCTCAGTGAAAGTTTCCCATGGGAATTCAAAAGTTATGTGAGTAGCTGTGGCACTTTGGGCTTCTTCCATGTAGTCAGAGTGCCCAGGCAGGGGACAGGCTCCACATCCCGAATCATCGAATGTGACCCTCTTGCATTTTGATTGATTCATTCATTATCTCATCCACTGATTCAACAAATATTTATTGAAAACATAACGAGTTAAAAACACCAAGTAAACAGAGCAAACAAAAATGACAAGGCACTTATTTCAGGCTGTGGGTGGGAGAAGGTGAGGAGACAGATTTTAGGGTAATCCTGTGAAAGCGTGGTGGAGAGTGTATAATGATCCTGACTTCTGACATTGCTGACTAGATAGAAGCTGTTCTTCCTACCTGAGATTGAGGACAGAGGAAAGTCTGTGGTGACTACAGTTGGGGGTAGAAATGAGGAAGCGTGTGGCAGATCAGGTAAGTGTGGGTCATGTCGATGGCGTCGTTGAGAGGGCTGTCCAGGTGAAGCTGCCCAGTGGGCCATAGGAAACATGGGTTGGACTATCAGAAGAAGCACTTGGGTTGGAGACTAGATTAGGCCACATCAATGGGGTCACATAGTTAGCAACTAAAATCAAAATTTAATAAATCCAGGGAAGACTTGAAAGGGAAAAAGTACTCATCAGTTACAGGAAACAGGAAAACATTTTCTGGTGGATTTCTGGGTGACTACATTTAAAAATATGTATAACTATATATACTTATATATATACCTATATATACTTTTATGTGTAACTCTATATAATTACATATATACTTTTGTATATGACATAAACATGCATACATATTTATATAATATATACAGATATGTATGCATATATATGCCTGTGTATTTGTGGTTAATATTATATATGCAGTGATATGGGTTTGCAGTCACATATCTGCTATTTCAGGTCTCTTTTAAGGCTCTGTTCTTGGCATTGTTGGAGCAAGTTTAAGCTTACACACACCAATACCCAGACATCCTTCTAATCAAGTGTGTCTGTTTTAGGAAGCTGGCAGCTCCGCAGTAACTAAAGTATTTCATGGCATACAGAGCAAGGGACTGAAAGTTAATCCTGGATCAGGGGCTCTGGAGGCCATTTCTCCACGAGCCATTCTATAACTGGTGGACAGTGGTCGTCAAAATTTTAGACACAAGAATTCTCATTCCGACTGAAGCCGTCTGTAGAAGTCCAATACAAATACAAGTGTTTTAAACATCTATTTTCCCTGTTGGTGAGTGAGGGACTCCTGCCTTAGGGCTATGAGGAAGGTTGAGCAGATGACATCTGACAGATGAGATTGACAGTTTATTAATTACATATACTTAGAGCCCAGCAGAGGAGGACAGGGCACCGCCACGCAGGGCCACACAGGGGTTGCACTTGGGAACAACAAACAACCCAGACTGTGGGAGGTATATGGACTTTGAAGAAACAAGACTACGGGGGATGATCCCTGGTTCCCACAGCAGGATGTAATTGGCTTGCTAAAATAGTTTTGCAGGCTGGCAGGAACTGAAACCTACTCAAGAATAAGTTAAGAACTGAGCCCAGTTCTCTTTGTAAGGAGGATTACTCAGGAGACCTTATCTTCAAAAGCAGATTGAAACCACAAATTAGATTATTCAAGTCCCTCCCAGTTTCTCCACTGTCAAGGCCGCACAGAGTATTGAGCCTTAATTTTAGTCCTTAACACTGCAATGACCAGATGCCGGCCTGAGTGGCTCAGCCCCTAAAGCGTCTGCCTTTGACTCAGGTCATGATCCCAGGGTCTGGCTCCCTGCTCAGTTCCCTCTCCCCCTGTCCCTCTCTCTGCTCATGCGCTTGTGCTCCCTCTCTCTCAAATAAATAAATAAAATCTTAAAAAGGAAACAAAACGAAACACTACAATGAGGAAGGCAGAGCAGTCTAACCCAAGCGAGGACTATAATCCCAGAGTCTGGCCTACTCAGTACCCTTCCTTCTTCCTCAGGAAGCGTGGCCCTGACACCCGGCCACAGAACCCAGATTTCACATGTATTATTTGTTCTTGATTCTTTTATTTTCTATTTTAGATGAACCACACATCCTCTTTCCTCCTGTCAACATTTTTCTTTCTTTATATTTTGGCCCATGGCCCTTTTTCTAAAGCTCATCAATCCCTGAGTTCTACCAAATGATTTTGATATGAAGGTGTTTCTATAGATATTTAGTTGTAAAATATATGCACATTATTTTTTCACTGGAATAAACATTTAATATTTCTATTTTTTTCTTTTTTAAAATATGGATTCATATTTTCTAAAAACAATGGAGTAATAAAGTATGTAACTTGTTGAGGCTGGCCTTTCCCACCCAGTTGGAGTAATAAAGTATGTAACTTGTTGAGGCTGGCCTTTCCCACCCAGTAAAATGCTTTTGAGAATCATTCCATTGGTTCATTCCTTCTTATTGCTGAGGAGCATTCCCTTGTGTGGATGCACCACCGTTTGGTCATCCATTCACCTGAAAAAGGATATATTTGTGTTGTTTTCAGGCTTTGGAAAAACATGAATAGAGTTGTTATAAACATTCATGTGTAGGTTTTGTTTGAGCATAAGTTTTTATTTCTCTCAAGAATAGGATTTCTGAATCATATGGTAAATGTGAATTTATAAGAAATTACCAAATCATTTTCCACAATGGCTGTACCGTTCTACATTCTCACCAATAACGTAGGAGAGTTTAAGTTATTCTTCATACCTGATTGCACTGTAGCACTTAGTAGTGTACATATATATACTTAAAATTTTAGTTATTTTCAAATTATTTCTTTATTTCAAATATTTAGTTATATTTCAACATTTTAGTTATATCATGATATAAAATTGTGGTTTTAATTTGCATTTCTCTAATGCCTAACTATGTATAGCAAGTTTTCATTTATTCATTTGCCAACCATATGCCTAGTTTAATGACGTGTCAATTGATGCTTTTTGCTCATTTTTAAAATTGGGTTTTTCTCCAATTTTTGAGTTTTGAGACCTCTATATATTCTTGATACAAGTCCTTTATTAGCTATTAATTTGAAATATTTTCTTCCAGACTGTAACTTGGTTTTTATTCTCCTAACAGGTGAGTTTCTCAGAGCAAAAATTTTAATTTTGAAGATGCCAATTTATCATTTTTTTCTTTTATAAGTCATGCTTTTGATGTCATGTTGAAGACTTCTTTCCCTAATTTTGGGCCATGAAAACTTTCTCTGGAGCTGGGAACTGATCTTCCATTTCCAACCAGGTTGAAAATGGTAGTGCTAGGACTCTCCTGCCAGAATAATGTTGATAGGTATTAGCAGGGAGTTAGCCTTCACATTACCTGCCTGGCAAAGGCAGGCAACATTCTAATTCCCCTACAAGGTGGTGTAGATAGAGTAGAGAGCCAATTTTGCGTCTCTTACCTGGCAGGATAGGAGGTGCTCTGATTTCCCTTCAAAGGTAACATGAACAAGATGCAGGGGCTACTGAACCTCTTCTCTCCTGAATGATGTTGAACTAGGCAATCTAAAGCAGGGCTATTTGGTGCTCTACTTCCCCTTCCCTCTCCAATTTCCTTGTATCATTGGGGCCAGTGGTGAGCTGAGAACTTACCCTACCCCACAGTAATAAAACAGGACATAAAATAACTAAAACAATTTTGGAAAAAAAATTAACTAAACCAGTGTGAGGTGTTAATTACTTTTTCCACATTTGCCAGGAAGGTGTCAGCTCAGTGAAAGAGGGAGCTGAACTTCTACTCTATCTGTTTGCAATCAGGCTGTGTAGTCAGCACCCTACTTTTGCTGGGGAGATATTGGTAGGGACCAGAAGGAAGCTGAATGTGGACACCCACAAGCCCTTGCTTTACATCTCAACAGGGAAAGTGGTTGCTAAAAAGAAAAAGTAATAAGTTCTAGAGTTCATAATATAAGGTCCACAATGAGCCAACACTTAGGTAAAAAAAAAAAATGCTGGAATACCTGACAAGGATTTTAAAGACTTCATAAAACTAGTTCAACAGGCAACTACAAATTCTCTGTAAACAATATAAAAATAGAAGATTTCAGGGAAGGAATAGAAATAAGAAAAAAGTAGCAGATAGAAAATATAAAACAACTGATACAAAAATCTCGCTGTGTCGGCTTAGTAGTAGAGTTCAGATGACAGAGGATAGAATCAGTGAACTTGAAGAGATCAATAGAATTTACTGATCTGAAAAACAGAGAAAATAGACTGACCTTAGAGATATAATCATAAAAATCCAGTCAGGAGACTTTTGCTTTTGAAAACATGGAGTAAATATATTTTACCTAATATTCTTATTAAGAACAACTGAAAATCCTAGATATTATATTTAAAACAAATGTAAAAAGACATTGAAAGTTGGAAAGAAGAAGCCAGATTGGCTAGGGGCCTAAGGATGTGAGGAATGGCAAAGTGGTGAGTTCCCTGTGTTTCTTTGTCTTGCATCCTATATCCCAGACTTGGATCCGAAGAAGCCAGCAATCAGGAAATGACAATGGATGCAGACAAAAGAAGTCCCAGCAAAAGCCTGCTCCCTCTAGCCAGAAGACCAGGAGAGGGGCAGCCTAGCAAGATAGAAAGCTTTTAGACAAAAACTGCTCTACTCCAGTCCGATACCACAGAAATATTTTCAACCCCATCCCCACACACACCAGTCAAGGCTGAGGAACACAGACTTCCACCTTCACCAGGCTGTAATATGGCATTCAAGCCCCTTGCCAGAGTGGTGTCAGAGAAGGCCAGATGGAGACTGGGGATTGTCATCAGCATTGAGCATCAGTGGTGACAGTGGAGACCACTTGGGGGCCTGGAATTTTACCCCATCCAGTGGAAAGGATCTGAGGTATCCCTCAACCATTGGATATGAATAGAAGCCAAATTAGGAACCTAGCCTTCTACCCTCACCTGTCAGTAACAAGGTGGTAACACTCCCTTTTACCCTGCCAGAGCAGTGTTAGAGAAAGCCAGCTAAAACAAAGTTTAAACAAGATTCAGAGTCTCATAATATAATATACAATATGTCCCGATTTCCACTGAAAATCGTCATACCAAAAACTATGAAGATCTCAAACTGAATGAGACAGGCAATGAATGGAGGCTAACGATAAGAGGATAAAATTTAAAGCAGCCAAAAAAAAAAAAAAGAAAATTTAAAGCAGCCATCATAACAATGTTTCAGTGAAAAATTATGAGCATGATTAAAACAAATTAAAGATAGCCTCAGAAAAGAAACATAATTTCAGCAAAGAAATAAATGATGTAAAAAAAGCAGGAGTTTTATAACTGAAAAAAATACAATAACTAAAATAAAAATCGAGTGACTGGGTTAACAGCAAAATGGAAGAGACAGAGGAAACAATCAGTGAACAAAAGAACAAACTTGAAAAAAAGAAGAACAGTAGAAATTATCCAATCTGAACACAAAGGAAAAATAAGCTAAAAAAGAAAGACTAAAAGACTTGTGAAAATATAATATAAATCCATGTCACTGGAGTCTCAGAATAAGAGGAGAAAGAATGGTTGAAAAAATACCCTAAGGAATAATGACTAAAAACTTTCCAAATTTGGTAAAAAACCTAATCCCACAGATTTTAAAAAGCTGAGTTAATCCCAAAGATCTAAATAAATAGAAACATACCATACTTTTGATCAAAAGACTCAACATAGTAAAGAAACCAGTTTTCCACCAAACTGATATACATGTTTAGTATAATTACCATAAAAATCTCAGCAAGATTTTTTTTATAGATATAGACAAGATTATTGTAAAATTTATATGGAAGGGGAAAGGAAGTAGAATAACTAAAACAACTTCAGAAAAGAATAAACTGGTAGGAATCAGTCAACCTCATTTTCAAGAATTATTTTATTGGTTAACTGAACAATAATAATAGTAATACTAGTAATAATAAAAGAATTTTATAGCTACAGTAGTAAACATTGCATGATACTGTTGGAGGGATAGACATTGTTGGAGGGATAGATATTGTTGGAGGGATAGACATTGATCTATGTTAAAATCAATGGAATAGAATATACTACTCAAAAATAGACCTATTTAACTATGCCAACGTGATTTTTGACAAAGTTGCAAAAGCAATTTAATGCAGAATGAAGAGCCTTTTCAACAAATGGTACTGAAATCCATAGGCAAAAAAAGGGAACATTGACCTAAACATCACAACTTATACAAAAATCAACTTAAAACAGATCACAAAGACAAATGTGAGATGAAAAACTATAAAACTAATAGGAAAGAAATAGAAAATCTTTGGGATCTAGTGCTTGGCAAAGAGTTCTTAGCCTTGACACCAAAAGCACGATGCATAAAAGGAATTCATAAATCGAATCTCCTCAAATTTAAAACTTTTGCTCTGTGAATGGCCCTCTTGAGAAGATGAAAACATAAGCTACAGACTGGGAGAAAATATCTGTAAACCACACATCTGATAAGGAACTCATATCTAGAATAAATAAATAATTCAAAATTTAACAGCAAAAAACAAACATCTGGTAAAAAGTGGGCAGAAAACATGAAAAACATTTTATCGCTTATATACAGATGGCCAAAAAGCACCTGAAAAGATGTGCTAGCTATTAGGGAAATTCAGTTTAAAGCCTATCAGTCATGTATAAATTATTGATGGGAATGTAAAATGGTACAGCTAGTCTAGAAAACAGTTGACAGTTTCTTAAATTAAAAAAAAATCCCAGACATACTCTTACCACATGACCCAGAAATTACACTTCTGGGCATTTATCCCAGAGAAATGAAAAATGATGTTCATGGAAAACTGTACATGAAAATTTATAGTAGCTTTATTAATAAAAGCCCCAAACAGGAAACAATCTAGATGTCCCAGATTGGTTAAACAAACTGTGGTATATACATACCATAAGACAGCACTCAGCAATAACAAGGAATGAACTACTGATAAACGCAACAAGTTGAATGGGTCTTTAGAGAATTTTGCTGAGTCAAACAGCCCATTTTAAATGGTTACATACTGTATGATTGCATGTATATATCATTCTTCAAATGACAAATGTATAGAAATGGAGATCAGATTATTGGTTGATAGTGATTAGGGAGGGTTGGGGCAGGAGGGAAGTTGATGTAGCTTTTAAAAGGCACACGAAGAATTCTTGTGATGATGGGAATATTCTGTATTTTCACTCTATATTGTAATAAAGTTTTGCAAATTGATATTCTTGGAGAAACTGGGTAAATGTAAATGTGGTATCTCTGCATTATTTCTTATAATTTCATGTGAATCTATAGTTATCTCAAAATAAAATGTTTAATAGTAAAAACAAAAATCCATTCTAAGAATTTATGTGAAAAGTGGCCCTGTTTCTTCAAATAAATTACAAAGGAGAAAAAAAGATGGAGAAGGAAACTATATATTTAAAGAGATTTAAGAGACATATAACCCATCTTCAATAGTTGAAGCTCATTAAGATCCTGGTATGAGCAAACAAACTTTAAAAATAATAAAAGTAGGAAAAATTTGAATGTTTACTGTATATCAGATGATATTAATGAATTATTTTTATTTTAATGTGATAACAGCATAGTGGTCATGTTTAAGAATCAGTCTTTATATTTTAGAGATACACACAAATATTAACTGATATTCTTTCAGGTGTTTGCTTCAAAATAATTTAGGTGATTAAGGTAGACATAATTCTCAGATGGCCCCCATGAATCCCACCCCTGATGACATGCACTCTGTAAACTCTTCCCCTTGAATATGGGTGAGACTGTGAATATGATAAGATATTGCTTCCATGATTATGTTATTCTATATGGCATAAGACTTTTCCAGATTTAATTAAGATACTTAATGGGCTGACTTGGAATTAACAAAATGGAAGGTTTTCCTAGTTGGGCCTGACCTAATGAGGATAGTCATGAAAAGGAGATGCTTTTCTGCTGTCCTTGAAGAAGCAAACAACAATGTTATAAACTACTTATGCAGAGGGCCACATGCCACAGATTTGAGAGTGCTCTCTAGGAGATGAAAGAAGCTACTGGCTGATAGCCAGCAAGAAAACAGGGACTTCAGTCCTATAACCACAAGGAATTGAAATGTGCCGGCAATCACATAAGCTTGGCAGAGGGTCCCCAGCCCCACATAAGACTGTAAGTCCAGGCAATACTTTGCAGCTTTGTAAGACCACGAGTAGAGAAATCAGTTACACTATTCCTAGACTTCTGACTTTCTGTGAGATAATAAATGAATGTTGCTTGGAGTCTTTAAGGATATTGATAATTTGCTATGCAACAGTAGAAAACAAATACAATATAGTATAGATAAAATTGGCCAGGAGTTAGTAATAGTTGAAACTGGATGATGAATACATGGTTTTCATTATACTACTCTCCCTACTTTTGTATGTCTTTGAGATTTTCTTCAATAGTAACTTTTTAACGTTCTCATGGTGTTTTATTGCCTAAATATTTGACTTGTGGGAATTGGCAGAGATGGCATGATATATACAGTTTATTGCCTTCTCTGAGAGGGTAGAACCTGCACCCCAATCCCTTCATTTCTTTAAAAACAAGTGGATCTGGTACTTCTGGGGAAGATGGCAGAGTAGGAAGATCTTGGGCTCATCTTATCCTACTGATATTCCTAGATAACACCCACATCAGTGTAAATAACCCAGAAAATGACCCAAAGACTGACAGAACGGACCCTCCACATATAAATGTAGAGGGTAGGAAGGGCAGAGACATGGTTGGGAGTCAAACTGACCTATGGGAGAGTCCGCAGGAGGGAGGGGCACAGCAGGTATGGGGAGAGGAGAGAAGAAAACCTGCATTAGACACCCTAGGCACAGTAAGCACTGAGAAGATGAATCCTCATAAAATTGGGCTTTGAAGGCCAGAAGGGCCTGGCTTTGTGAGTTTTTGACAATCAGTAGGGCTTAACACTTGGAACTTAAAAAAATCAATGGGCTAGGAGGGTGAAAAGAAACAGAGTCCTTGCCCTTAAAGCCCCACTGAGATAGAGCCTATTAGAAGCAGCAGTTTGAAAATGTTTAGGGTGCACAGGAAGGAGATTTATTTAGTAATATCAGAGTTTGTGCTGGAGGCTCAGGGAACTTTGGGAGACTTCTTCAAGAACAAAAGAGCCAGCGGGTACCATTTCCTTCCCCTGCTTCCCATCCTAGATACATAAACATGTGCAGGAATCAGAGCAGTGCCAACACACTTCACTTACCTTGCTAACGGTGCACCCTGCCCCTGCATGCTTCTGTGGATCTGCCCCATCCAACCTGGACAGACTCAGCAGGAGATTTCCTGGATGGCTGTAGCTCCCCTTCTGCAGTGGACCAGCACAGACTTTGCTGGCACTGTGATCTCCTCTGGACTTGCCCCCTCCAATATGCCCTTGAGTGGAACCCATCCTAAGTGGTGCCACAGTCTAGGAGTGTGCAAGCAGCCCCAGCAGGGGTCAGTAGCATTCCAAAGTGACTCCTGGCCCTGGGATAGGGGAAGATAACCACACACAAACACAGGTCTGACTGGTCTGACTGTAGGCCCCAGTAGTGGGCTGGGGGCAGGCCTTGAGTCTGAATGAAGGCCCCACTCACCAATGACAGTTTCCCAGGGGAAACTTGGGAGACAGAGCAGGGAGAGCACCCCGCAGTTTGATGGGACCGCAGCTCTGGTGAAAGCCTGGCCTAACTCAGCTCAAGCCCTAGGTGGCTGTGGACTGGCCCGCTAACAACACTGGGTCCAAACCATGCCCAGAAACAGGCAAAGAGATCCATTGCAGACAACTTGACTGAAAGCAAATGTGGCTCAGCCACAATAATAGGAAATATGCAACCCACTTAGGAGATATCCTTGAAGTGCCAGGTTCTGGTGAACAAGGAACATTGCTCTGCAGGGCACCACAGGATCTCTTCTTCATAAGGCCACTACTTGCAAGAGCAGGCCAGGTAGCTGACATTACTAACATATAGAAACAGACACAGAGATTTAGACAATATGAGGAGATAGAGGATTATGTCCCAAATGAAAGAACAGGACAAAATCACAGCAAAAGTTCTAAACAAAACAGAGATAAGTAATATGCTTATCTAATGCTAATATAGAGATGCTAATGCTAATGTTAAAGCTAATGCTAAATAGAGAATTTAAAGTAGAGTAAATTTAAGTAATTTAAGTAGAGTAGAGAATTTAAATAGAGAATTTAAAGTAATGGCCATGAAAATATTCACTGGACTTGAGAAGAATGGAGGATCTCAGTGAGACAATCAACAAAGATATAGAAAACATTAAAAAAAGGTCAGAGATGAAGAACTCAATGATTGATATGAAAAATACACTGAAGGGAGACTAGGTATGCTAAAAGAAGCAGAAAAATGGATCAGTGACTTGGAGGACAAACTAATAGGAAGCGATCAAGCTGAACAGAAAAAAAAAATGAAAATAAACTTAGGGAACTGAGTGACACCATCAAGCATAATAACATTTCCATTATAGGGATCCCAGAAGAGGAGAGAGAAAAGGGGACAGAAAATTTATTTGAAAAAATAATAGCTGAAAATTCTCCAAATCTGGGGAAGGAAACAGAAATTTAGATTCAGGAGGCACAAAGAGCCTCCAACAAAATCAACCCAAGGAGGTCCACACCAAGAAAAATAGTAATTAAAATGGCAAAAAGTACTGATAAAGAGCAATTTAAAAGCAACAAGACAAAAGGAGACAGGTACATACAGGTAAGGCTATCAGCTGATTTTCAGCAGAAACTTTGGTAGCCAGAAGAGAGTGACATGACAGTCAAAGTGCTTAAAGAGGAAAAAAACCAAACAAAGAAAACCCTGCAACCAAGAATGCCCTATTCGGCAAGGCTATTATTCAGAATAAAAGAGATAAGTAGTTTCCCAAACAAAAGTAAAGGAATTCATCACCATTAAGACAACCTTACAAGAAATGTTAGAGGAGACTCTGTGAGTGGAAATGAAAGACCGAAAGACCATAAGAAGGAGTTAGAAAAGTAGTAAGCACAAAAGGTATAAAATTAGCTATATCTGTACAAACCAGTCAAGGGATTCACAAAATAAAAGCGTGTAAGTAAGACACCATATACCTAAAACATAGTGGGGGAGGGGTATGAGTAAAAATTTGGTACTTTAAGAAGTATTCAAACTTAAATGGCTATCACCTTAATATAGACTGCTATAAGTCTAAGATGTTAATATATAAACTTATTGGTAAATGCAAATAAAAAACAGTAATAAATATGCAAAACATTATGAGAAAGGAACCCCAGTATACTATTAAATAAAGCCAGCAAATCATGAGAGAAGAGAGCAAGAGAAAATAGGAATGGAGAAGAACTACAAAAACAACCAGAAAACAAGGAACAAAATGGCAATAAGTACATACCTATCAATAAATACTTTGAATATAAACAGATTAAACACCCCAATCAAAAAAAATAAGATGACAGAATGGATAAATAAAAAGACCCATCTATATGCTGCCTATAAGAGACTCATTTCAGACCTAAGGACATGTGCAGATTTGAAAGGATGGAAAAGAATTTATGCAAATGGAAGTAAAAAGAAAACTAAGATAGCAATACTTATACAGGACAAAATAAACTTAAAAAAAAAGACTGTTAGAAGAGACAAAGAAGGGGGTGCCTGAGTGGCTCAGTGGGTTAAAGCCTCTACCTTCAGCTTTGGTCATGATCCCAGGGTCCTGGGATCGAGCCCCGCATCGGGCTCTCTGCTTAGCAGGGAGCCTGCTTCCTCCCCTCTCTCTCTGCCTGCCTCTCTGCCTACTTGTGATCTCTGTCTGTCAAATAAATAAGAAAAATCTTAAAAAAAAAAGAAGAGACAAAGAAGGATAATATATGACCATAAAGGGAACATCCAACAAGAACAAACAACAATTGTAAATATTTGTGCAACCAACATGGGAGTACCCAAATACATAAAGCAGCTAATAATAAGCATAAGGGAAGTAATCAATAGTAATGCAATAATATTAGGAGACTCTAATACCCCACTTACATCAATGGATACATCATCTAGATAGAAAATCAACAAGGAGGGGTGCCTGGGTGGTTTAGTTGGATAAGCCTCTGACTCTTGATTTCAGCTCAGGTCATATTTTGGAGTGGTGAGATCGAGCCCCACATCAGGCTTCACACTCAGCATGGAGTCTGCTTGAGATTTTCTTCCTCCAGCCCTCCCCCTACTCTCTCTGTCAAATAAATAAATAAATAAATAAATAAATAAAATCTTTAAAAAAATCAACAAGGAAACTGGCTTTCAATGAAACACTGGACCTGATCTAACAGATATATTTAGAACATTCCATACTAAAATAGCAGAATACATATTTTTTTCAAGTGCAAATAGAACATTCTTCAGAATAAATCATATGTTAGCCCACAAAACAAGTGTCAACAAATCAAAAAGGATTGAAGTTAGGGGTACCTTGGTGGTTCAGTTGGTTAAACATCTGCCTTTAGCTCAGGTCATGATCCCGGGGTCCTGGGATCGAGAGCCACATCAGGCTCCCTGCTCAGTGGGAGGCCTGCTTACCCTTCTCCCTCTGCCTGCCACTCCTCCTGTTTATGCTCTCTGTCTCTCTCTCTCTGTCAAGTAAATAAATAAAATTTTTAAAAAAGATTAAAGTCATATCATGCATCTTTCCTCACCACAATGCTATGAAGCTAGAAATCAGCCACAAGAAAAAATTTGGAAAATACACAAGCACGTGGTAGTTAAATAATATTCAACTAAACAATGCATGGGTCAACCAAGAAATCACAGAGGAAATAAAAAATACATGGAGACAAATGAAAATTAAAACACAATGGTCCAAAATCATTGGGATGCAGCAAAAGCTATTCTAAGAGGGAAGTTTATAGCAATACAGGCCTATGTCCAGAAGCAAGAAAAATCCCAAATAACAACCTAAACTTATACCTAAAGAGCTAAAAAAAGAACAAACAAAACCCAAAACCAGTAGAAGGAAGGAAATAATAAAGATTAGAGCAAAATATGAGTGAAAGGGAAACTAAAAAATAATAGAACAGATCAATGAAACCAGGAGCTGGTTCTTTGAGAAAAATAAATTACATTGATAAAACTTTAGCCAGACTCATCAAAAAAAGGAGAGATAGAGAGGACTCAAACAAAATCAGAAGTGTCAGAAGAGAAATCACCACCACCACCACAGAAATACAAAGGATTATAAAAGAATATTATGAAAAATCATGCCAAAAAATTGGATAGCCTAGAAGAAATGGATAAATTACTAGAAACATATAATGTACAAAAAGTGAAGCAGAAAGAAATAGAAAATTTGAACAGACTGATTACCAACAATGAAATGGAATCAGTAATCAAAAAACTCCCAACAGGACCAGATGGCTTCACAGGTGAATTCTACCAAATATTTAAAGAAATGTTAATACTCATTCTTGTCAAACTATTACAAAAAATAGAAAAGGAAAGAAAGCTTCTAAATTCAATGAAGCCAGCATTACCCTGACACTAAAACCAGATAAAGATAGTACAAAGAAGAGAACTGTAGGCCAATATCTCTAATGAACATAGACACAAAATCCCAACAAAAAAATAGCAAACAAAATCTATCAACATTAAAAAAGGGGCACATGGGTGACTAAGTGGGTTAAGCCTCTGCCTTCGGCGCAGGTTATGGTCTCAAGGTCCTGGGATTGGGCCCCTCATAGGGCTCCCTACTCAGCGGGAAGCCTGCTTACCCCTTTCTGCCTGCCTCTCTGACTACTTGTGATCTCTCTCTCTCTCTCTCTCTCTCTGTCAAATAAATAAAATCTTTAAACAAATACACTAAAAAAAATCATTCACCAAAATCAAGTGAGATTTATTCCTGGGCTGCAAGGATGGTTCAGTTTTCATGAATCAATCAACATGATACATCATATCAATAAGAGAAAGGATAGGAACCATATGATCATTTCCATAGATTCAGAAGAAGCGTGAGACAAAGTAAGACATTCATTCATGATAAAAATCCATACTCAGCAGAGTAGGTTTAGAGGGAATATACCTCAACATAATAAATGCCATATATGAAAAACCCACTGCTAACACCATTCTCAATGGTGAAAAACTGAGAGCTTTTCTCCTAAGATAAGGAACAAAACAAGGATGCCCACTCTCACCACTTCTTTCAACACATTACTGTGAAGTTCTAACCACAGTAATCAGAGAAGAAAAAGAAACAAAATGCATCCAAATTGATAAGGAAGAAGTAAAACTTTCCTTATTTGCAGATGACATGATATATATAGAAAACCCTAAGGACTCCACCAAGAAGCTACTATAATTGATAGATGAATTCAGTAAGTTCTCAGGATACAAAATCAATATGCAGAAAACTATTGCATTTCTATACACCAATAATAAAATAGCACAAGGAAAAATTAAGAATACAATCCCATTTACAGTTGGACCAAAAATGATAAGATACCTAGGAATAAACCTAACCAAGGAGGTGAAAGACCTGTGCTCTGAAAACTATAAAACACTTATGAAAGATGTTGAAGAGACACAAACAAATGGAAGGATAGTTCATTCTCATGGAGTGGAGGAACAAATATTTTAGAAATATCTATACTACCCAAGGCAATCTACACATTTATTGCAATCCCTATCAAAATACCAACAGCATTTTTCATAGAACTAGAACAAATGATCCTAAAACATGTATGGAATCACAAAAGACCTCAGATATACAAAGCATTCTTGAAAAAGAATAAAACTGAAGGTATCACAATTCCAGATTTCAAGATATATTACAAAGCTGTAGTAATCAAAACAGTATGGTACTAGCACAAAAATAGACACCTATCAATATAACATAATAGAAAACTCAGAAATAAACCCACAATTATATGGTAAATTAATATTCAACAAAGCAAGGAAGAATATCCAATGGGAAAAAGATAGTCTTTTCAACAAATGGTATTGGGAAAATTAAAGAGCTCCAGGCAAAAGAATGAAACTGGATCAGTTTCTTACACCATACACAAAAATAAACTCAAAATGGATTAAAGACCTAAACATGAGACCTGAAACCATAAAAAATATAGAGAGCACAGGCAGTACTTTCTCTGACATTGGCTCTAACAACCTTTTCCTAGATATGTTTCCAGAAGCAAGGGAAACAAACGCAATAAAAATGAACAAAAGACATGAACAGACAATTCTCCAAAGAAGGCACCCAGATGGCCAATAGACACATGAAAAGCTGCTCAAAATCACTCATCATCAGGGAAATGCAAATCAAAACTGCAATGAGGTATCATCTCACATCTGTCAGAATAACTAAAATTAAAAAAAAAACACAAGAAACAACAAGCATTGATGAGGATGAGAAGAAAGGGATTCTTGTGCACTATTGGCAGAAAGGCAAACTGGTACAGCCATGCTGAAAAAACGGTGTGGAGTTTCCTTAAAAAAAAAAACAAAACAGAAATAGATCTACCATATGATCCAGTAGTTCCACTACTGGGTATTTACCCAAAAACTATGAAAACACTAATTCAAAAGGATATATGGATATATGCACCCCTATGTTTATTGTAGCATTATTTCCAAAGTAAAATTATGGAAAAAGCCTGATTGTCCATTAATAAATAAAGAAGAGGTTATATATATATAGTGAAATTTTTTATATGTGTGTGTATATATATATATATATATATATATATATATATACACATACATATATATAATGGAATATTATTCAGTGACAAAAAGGATGAGATCTTTGCATTTGTGATTTGTGACAACATGGATGGGCCTAGAGGGTATTAGGCTAAGTGAAATAAACCAGAAAGAGAAAGATAAATGTTGTATGATTTTACTTACATGTGGAATCTAAAAGACAAGATGAATAAACAAGCAAAAAGCAGACACAAACCCATAAAGACAGAGAACAAACTGATGGTTGCCAGAGGGAAGGGTTGTGGGTGATGGGCAAAATGGGTAAACGGGAGTGGTAGATACTGTCTTCCATTTATGGAATGAATAATTCCCAGGAATAAAAGGTACAGCATAGGGAATATGGTTAATGATGCTGTAATAGCACTGTATGGTGACAGATGGTAGCTACATTTGTGGTGAGCATGGCATAAAGTAGAAACATGTTGAATAACTATGTTGTACACTTGAAACTAATGTGACATTTTGTGTCAACTATACTTCAATTAAAAAAAAGAAGCAAACCTGGTGTTCTCACCTTAGACTCATCTTGCCTTCTGCCTTTCTGGTCATTCTTTAGTTCTTTTCCAACGTACAGTAACTGTGAAGTTTTGATACAGGAGGGTAAGTGTACATGTGTATATATGTTAATGGGCATACATGTGTGTATATGTGTATGTATGAAACTGATA
The DNA here is from genome assembly GCF_010015895.1 of Lontra canadensis. Lineage (NCBI taxonomy): Eukaryota > Metazoa > Chordata > Mammalia > Carnivora > Mustelidae > Lontra > Lontra canadensis. The sequence goes on along the minus strand of NW_022631117.1, from coordinate 1,020,984 downwards.
AACTACTAAAATAAAAAACTTAACAAAGTAGAAATAAAAATTACTTTTAACTTCAGGCACTCTTTTGATTGTCAAAAATTCTGGAATCCTACCTATAAATCTATAAACTCACCTGTTTATAGGTATCAAAGTTATCTGGCGCAAGAAAAATGGAAAAAGTGATCAGTGCCTTCATTGGGTCTACCAGTATGTTAAACAGAAACTTTAGGCCACCTAAACTTTGTTTTCTCCTCTTATAAAGTATTACCTGTGCTCAATATTAAAGTTAGTTAGAAACCTTACATTTCTCCTTTTCTAAAATAGGACCAAACTTCCTATCTTATCTACCTTATCATTTATTTTTTCTGTGTATTTATAACAACCAGTGAAATGCCACATCTACTCCTCCTTAAAATAGCAGAATTATCCAAGAATCACATCTAGAATTTATGTCATAAATTGCTTTCTAAAAAAGTCAATTCATGGAAACAGAGAAGAATAGAATCTATTCTAAGCAAGAATTCTTTCTCCAATAATTGCACCAAGAAGTTAAACACTTTCCATTATAGAGAATGCACTATTTGTTCCCTGAGCAGCAGCAGCAAAAGTGGCTTGGGGCCCTTTAGCTTCTCCAAACATTTATTACTTTTCCTCAATTCACTGATATGGGCAAATGATGTTTTCACAATTTTATATAAATTGCTATGCAAAAGTAGCTTCCAATCCAATTCCTTAGGATCCATTTGTGACTAGAGTGGCATCTCTATATTGAAAATTATGGAGTTGTCATTATTCTTAAAAAAATCTACTGGGTCTCAGTAAGAAAGAGTACTGGCTTCATCCAGTTTGACTATTACAATATGTATTCTGACATTGAGCCAAAGTTTACTTCACTGTTAACTCTGCCCCTAGTCCTAGTTTTCTACTCGTATTAGGACTGCTGAACAAATAAACTGACCTTTCTGCCCCCAACGCTCTTGACATATCTGAAGTTCAACTCTCATGTGTGTTTCAAAGAATTTTAAGTATCCCTGAGTGGCAAGAAATGGCAAGTTTGGGTGGGGTTTACTTAATTATTGCCTAATTGGTTTAAGGTTGGGTCACACTTCTTGTAACCATTCCCCCCCAAAACTGAAGCTCCCAATGGGGCTGGAGACAATTAAATTAAAAATATAAACTTCTGAGAGAATCATCCATTGCAGCAAGAAAATCTAAAACTCAATGCTCCAGGGGCCAGATTTATGTTAAAAACACAGGTCACACAGCAGTAAACAACTCTATAAACAAACTCTCCTTACTTTAAGGAGAGTCAGGTTGATGTCCTTGGAGGACTATTAAGGTAGTTGTTTGAAGGTAATATATGACAATGACAAACCCCCCTAGAGATCTTCTGGAGAAAATGATCATCAGTTCAGGACTACAGGAAAGCTATAAATATTTCATAACATCATGCTGAGGCCAAAAAAAGTTTCTTGGATTTCCATTCCCCAGCCTCCCTTCTTATGTAACTTCCTCCCCATGAATGTTCAGACGTTTTGTAAATGGCTGATGCATGCAAAACAGGCAGCAAAAGGAACTGAAAACCAGGACTCCATCAACACACCCAAATAAGAAAAAGATGGTTTAAATTTCAATTTTCACCTGTGTGAACCTGCCTGTATTGATGCTAGTGAGCACCAAAAAGAAAAGCGATTTAGACAAAAAGAAAGTGAAGGAAAGTAAAAAATCCAAAAATTTCACCTTGAAACAATCGCTGACTTGCCTTTCACCTCCTGTGAAAGAGTCCAAGGTCAGGAATCTCTTCCGGATCCGAGAGTTCATTTGTTTTAATTAAATTTGCAATTTTTGGAAAGGACCATCTTGCTTGGTACCAAGGTGCAGGGAGTGGAGAAGTCCCCAGAAGACATTTGATGATCCTCTCCTATTTGTAGACAAAAAAAGAAAAAAATAATAATTAAACTTGTACTTCAAGCAAGTGTTTTTCTAAATTGCAAATCATTCCCACACTAAGGACAGCTTAGACATAAAAATGAAAGAATGCTTTAGAGTAGATATAAATTAAAGTATGTTTAAGAATATTTCATCTTGGGTGCCTGGGTGGCTCAGCTGATTAAAAAACTGCCTTTGGCTCAGGTCATGATCCTGGAGACCTGGGACTGAGTCCCACATCGGGCTCCCAGCTCCATGGAGAGTCTGCTTCTACTTCTGACCTCCCCTCTCATGCTCTCTCTCACTGTCTCTCTCTCTCAAATAAATAAATAAGTAATTTAAAAAAAAGAATATTTCATTTTTCTCCAACATTTACTGAGCACCTACCATGAATTAATTGTGATTTTAATTAATACCATTAAAGGGCTCACAGCATAGAAGATGCAGACATGTAAGTTAGTTCTTAAAACACACCAAGAGAGTTGTTATAGACTGAAGAAACAAAGTGTTATGAGAACACAGAAGACATGATGCTTGGAGGACAGCATCACAGAATAAGTGATGTTGTTGCAGAATCTTGGCAAATGGTTATAAGTTTTTACATTCCATGTAAAAAGAATGGATTTGTAAAGGGCACAGCAGTCTGAAATAAAATAATGTGCTCAGAGGAGGAGTCAAGATGGCAGAGGAGCAGCAGGCTGAGATGACATCAGGTCGCAGGAGTTCAGTTGGATAATTATCAAACCATTCCGAACACCTACAAACCATTCCGAACACCTACAAGTCCAACAGGAGATCGAAGAGAAGAAGAGCAGAAATTCTAAAAACAGAAAATCAACCACTTTCTGAAAAGTGGGATGTGGGGAGAAGTGAATCCGAAGTGATGGGAAGATAGACTGAGGGGGGAGGGGCTGGGTCCCAGCAAACGGTGGAGCAATGGAGCACAAAATCTGAACTTTCAGAAGTCTGCTCCACTGAGGGACGTTGCTTGAGAGGTTAAGCGGGGGTTGGGCCACTGCCTTCGGCTCAGGTCATGATCTCAGGGTCCTGGGATCGAGTCCCACGTCGGGCTCTTTGTTCAGCAGGGAGCCTGTTTCTCTCTCTCTCTCTGCCTGCCTCTCTGCCTTCTTATGATCTTTCTCTGTCAAATAAATAAATAAAAATCTTAAAAAAAAAAAAAACAAAAAAACCAGACTCATAAACAACTGAGAACAAACTGATGATTGGCAGAAGGGACAGGAGTGGGTGTGGGGGATTGGCACAGTGAATGAAGAGGAGTGGGAGGTGCAGCCTTCCAGTCACAGAATGAATAAGTCATGGGGATGAAATATACAAAATAGGGAATATAGTCAATGGTATTGTAATAGCTTTGTATGGTGACAAGTAGTAGCTACACCTGTGGAGAGTATAATACAACATATGAACTTGCCACATCGCTATGTTGTACACCTGAAACTAATGTAACATTGTGCATCAACTAGATTTCAATTAAAAAAAAAGAAGAAGAATAGGTGTTATTTCTTCTTTGAATGTTTGGTAGAATTCCCCAGGGAATCCATCAGGTCCTGGGCTCTTGTTTTTGGGGAGGTTTTTGATCACTGCTTCAATCTCGTTACTAGATATCGGTCTATTCAGGTTGTCAATTTCTTCCTGGTTCAGTTTTGGGAGTTTATAGTTTTCCAGGAATGCATCCATTTCATCTAGGTTGCTTAGCTTATTGGCATATAACTGTTGATAATAACCTCTGATGATTGTTTCTACTTCCTTGGTGTTAGTTGTGATCTCTCCCTTTTCATTCATAATTTTATGAATTTGGGCTTTCTCTCTTTTCTTTTGGATTAGTGTGGCCAATGGTTTATTGATCTTATTGATTCTTTCAAAAAACCAGCTTCTGGTTTCATTGATATGTTCTACTGTATCTCTGGTTTCTACCTCATTGATCTCAGTTCTAATCTTGATTATTTCCCTTCTTATGTGTGGAGTTGGTTTGATTTGTTGTTGATTCTCCAGTTCTTTAAGGTGTAGAGACAGCTGCTGTGTTCTGGATTTTTCAATTTTTTTGAGGGAGGCTTGGATGGCTATGTATTTCCCCCTTAGGACCGCCTTTGCTGTATCCCATAGGTTTTGGACCGAAGTGTCTTCATTCTCATTGGTTTCCATAAATTGTTTCAGTTCGTCTTTGATCTCCTGGTTGATCCAAGCATTCTTAAGCAAGGTGGTCTTTAGCTTCCAGGTGTTTGAGTTCCTTCTGAACTTTTCCTTGTGATTGAGCTCCAGTTTCAAAGCATTGTGATCTGAGAATATGCAGGGAATAATCTCAGTCTTTTGGTATCGGTTGAGTCCTGATTTGTGACCCAGTATGTGGTCTATTCTGGAGAAGGTTCCATGTGCACTTGAGAGGAATGAGTATTCTATTGTTTTAGGGTGGAATGTTCTGTATATATCTATGAGGTCCATCTGGTCCAATGTGTCATTCAATGCTCTTGTTTCTTTATTGATTTTCTGCTTCGATGATCTATTTCTGAGAGAGGTGTGTTAAGATCTCCTACTATTAATGTATTCATATCAATATGACTCTATCTTGATTAACAGTTTTCTTATGTAATTGGCTGCTCCCATATTGGGGGCATAGATATTCACAATTGTTAGATCATCTTGGTGGATAGTCCCTTTAAGAATGATGTAGTGTTGGGGCACCTGGGTGGCTCAGTGGGTTAAGCCTCTGCCTTCGGCTCAGGTCATGATCTTGGGGTCCTGGGATCGAGTCCCGCATTGGGCTCTCTGCTCAGCATGGAGCCTGCTTCCCCCTCTCTCTCTTCCTGCCTCTCTGCCTACCTGTGATCTCTCTCCGTCAAATTAAAAAAAAAAAAAAGAATGATGTAGTGTCCTTCTGTATCTCTGACTACAATCTTTGTTTAAAATCTAATTTATCTGATATGAGAATCGCTACCTGGCCTTCTTTTGAGGCCCATTAGCATGAAAGATGCTTCTCCATCCCTTCACTTTCAGTCTGGGTGTATCTTTAGGTTCAAAATGGGTCTCTTGTAAACAACATATGGGTGGGTCCTGTCGTTTTATCCAATCTGCAAACCTGTGCCATTTTTTGGGCGCATTTAGGCCATTCACATTGAGAGTGATTATTGATAGATACATTTTTATTGACATCGTGTTACCTTTGAAGTCTTTCTTTCTGTAGATTTTCTCTATATTTCTGTTCAATGTTATTCTTAGGATTTTTCCTCTTTTATAGAATCCCCCTTAATATTTCCTGCAGTGTTGGCTTGATGGTTGCATAGTCTTTTAAGCCTTGCCGGTCTTGGAAACTCTTTATCTCTCCATCCATTTTGAATGTCAGTCTTGCTGGATAAAGTATTCTTGGCTGCATGTTCTTCTCATTTAGTGCCCTGAATATATCTTGCCAGCCCTTTCTGGCTTGCCAGGTCTCTGTAGACAGGTCTGACATCATTCTGATGGGCTTTCCTCTGTAAGTAAGGAGCCTCTTTGTCCTAGAGGCTTTCAAGAGATTATATCTACAATTATGATTCCTCAATTTGACTATCAGGTGACTTGATGTTTTTTTGGAATCTATAATCTTGGGTGGAGACCATTTTGCCTCTAGTACATGAACGCTGGTTCTATTTGCGAGATTGCTGGGAAAACTGGACAGCTATATGTAGAAGAATGAAACTCAACCATTCTCTTACACTGTACACAAAGATAAACTCAAAATGGATAAAAGACCTCAACGTGAGATAGGAATCCATCAGAATCCTAGAGGAGAACATAGACAGTAATCTCTTCGATATCAGCCACAGCAACTTCTTTCAAGATATGTCTCCAAAGGCAAAGGAAACAAAAGCCAAAATAAACTTTTGGGACTTCATCAAAATCAAAAGCTTCTGCACAGCAAATGAAACAGTCAAGAAAACAAAAGCAACCCACGGAATGGGAGAAGATATTTGCAAATGACAGTACAGACAAAAGGTTGATATCCAGGATCTATAAAGAACACCTCAAACTCAACACACACAAAACAGATAATCATATCAAAAAATGAGCAGAAGATATGAACAGACACTTCTCCAATGAAGACATACAGATGGCTATCAGACACATGAAAAAATGTTCATCATCACTAGCCATCAGGGAGATACAAATTAAAGCCACATTGAGATACCACCTTACACCAGTTAGAATGGCCAAAATTAGCAAGACAGGAAACAACATGTGTTGGAGGGGATGTGGAGAAAGGGGAACCCTCTTACACTGTTGGTGGGAATGCAAGTTGGTGCAGCCACTTTGGAGAACAGTGTGGAGATTCCTCAAGAAATTAAAAATAGAGCTTCCCTATGACCCTGCCATTGCACTACTGGGTATTTACCCCAAAGATACAGATGTAGTGAAAAGAAGGGCCATCTGTACCCCAATGTTTATAGCAGCAATGGCCACAGTCACCAAACTGTGGAAAGAACCAAGATGCCCTTCAACGGACGAATGGATAAGGAAGATGTGGTCCATATACACTATGGAGTATTATGCCTCCATCAGAAAGGATGAATACCCAACTTTTGTAGCAACATGGACGGGACTGGGAGAGATTATGCTGAGTGAAATAAGTCAAGCAGAGAGAGTCAATTATCATATAGTTTCACTTATTTGTGGAGCATAACAAATAGCATGGAGGACAAGGGGAGTTAGAGAGGAGAAGGGAGTTGGGGGAAATTGGAAAGGGAGGTGAACCATGAGAGACTATGGACTCTGAAAAACAATCTGAGGGGTTTGAAGCGGCGGGGGGTGGGAGGTTGGGGGAACCAGGTGGTGGGTATTAGAGAGGGCACAGATTGCATGGAGCACTGGGTGTGGTGCAAAAACAACGAATACTGTTATGCTGAAAATTAAAAAAAATTGCAAAAAAAAGAGAAAAATACAAATAAAAACATAAAAGAAAAAAAAGAAAAGAAAAAATAAACAATTGAAGAAAACAGAAAAAAAAAAAAAAAGATTGAGGCTTTCTCTATCCTTTCTCTTCTCTTTCTGAGTCTTCAGTGAGAATTGCCCTAAACATCTATTCACTGAAATGTAGATTTTTTTCTAAAATGTACCTCCAGCTCTTTCAGCCTCTGGCCCTTACCCAGTTCCAAAGCTGATTCCTCATTTTTGGCTATTTGTTATAACAGTAACCTCACTCCAGGACCAGTTTTCTGTTTTAGTTTGTTTAGGCCACTATAACAAAATACCACAGAATGGATAGCTTATAAATAGCAAGTTTATTTCTCACAGTTCTGGAGGCTGAAAGTCTGAGATCTGGGCACCAGCACAGTTGGATGAAGGCCCTATTCTGGGTCACAGACACAGACATATCCTTACATGGTGAAAAGTGGCAAGAGAGCTCTCTCGGGTCTCATGATTTTATAAGGGGATTAATCTCATTCATGAGGGCTTTATTCACATGACCTAATCACCCCCAAAGGCTACACCTATTAATCCATCACAATGGATGTTAGGATTTCAACATGTAAATTTTGGGGGGGACACAAACATTCAGATCAGAGCACACTCTTTGCAGTATCAACAACTGGAGGGTGGCAGTAATAAGAATGGGGAGACCTGTTGTGAAATTATTTGAACAGTAAAGACAAGCATTCATAAGAATTTGAAGAGTAATAGTGGGAATGGGAAAGTGGAAAGATTAGTGTGCACTCACCAACACTTCATATGATTAGTCTTTTCAGTTCAGCCATTTGGTAGGTATGTAATGGTATTACCCTGTGGTTTTAACCTGTATTTTCCAAATTACCACATTGAGCATCTTTTCATGTGCATATTGGCCATTTTTGACTCTTATTTGTTGTTATGTATGTTCAAATTTTTAACCTATTTTTATTGGATTACTAGTTTTCTTATTGTTGAGTTTTGAAAATTCTATATATATAAACTGGACACATGTCTTTGATTAGATATGTGATTTTCCAATATTTTCTCCCAGGTTTTGGCTTAACATTTTCTTAACAACATTTAAGAGAGGATTTTTAAAATTTTGAAGCCCAATCTATCAGTTTATTTTTTATGGAGTTGGTGTTTTGGCATCGTATCTAAGAAATGGTTGTCTAACTTAGGATCACAAAGATTTTCTTCTATGCTTTGGTCTAGAAGTTTCATAGTTTTAAAGTTTACATTTAGGTCTATGTTTCATTTTGGATTAATTTTTTTAACATCTTAATTTAATTTTACTTTTTTCAGTGTTCCAAGATTCATTGTTTATGCACCACACCCAGTATTCCATGCAATTTGTGCCCTCCTTAATACCCACCACCAGGCTCACCTATCTCCCCACCTCCCCTCCCCTCCAAAACCCTCAGTTTGTTTCTCAGGGTCCACAGTCTCTCATGTTTCATCTCCCCCTCCAATTTGCCCCAATTCACTTTTCCTTTCCTTCTTCTAATGTCCTCCATGTTATTTGTTATGCTCCACAAGTAAGTGAAACCATATGATAATTGACTTTATCTGCCTGACTTATTTCACTCAGGATAATCTCCTCTAGTCCTCTCTGTGTTCATACAAAGTTGGATATTCATCTTTTCTGACTGCATAATATTCCATAGTATATATGTACCATATTTTCTTTATCCATTCACCTGTTGAAGGGCTTCTTTGCTCTTTCCACAGTTTGATGATTGTGGCCACTGCTGCCATGAACATTGTGGTACACATGGCCCTGCTTTTCACTACATATGTATCTGTGGGGTAAATACCCAGTAGTGTAATTGCAGGGTCATAGGGTAGCTCTATTTTTAATTTTTTGAGGAATCTCCATACTGTTTTCCAAAGTGGCTGCACTAACTTGCATTCCCACTAATGGTGTGAGGTATAGATTTAAGTTATTTCTTTTTTTTTAAATTTTTTTTGCACTTGAATATTCATTCTTCCAGCTCCACTTATAGAAAAGACCATTCTATCACATCAGTATTGCCTTTGTGTAATTGTTAAAAATCAGTTGTCCATATACATGTGTGCTAATTTATGGACTCTATTTTCTTCCATCAAACTACTTGTCTATTGTTATGCTAATGCTATGCTGTATTGCTTAATGTAGTTTTATAAAAAACTGTAATATCAGGTAGTATCTTACAACTTTGTTCTTGTTCAAAGTTGTTTTGGCTGCTCTAAGTCCTTTATATTTCCACATAAATCTTACAGTTGGCTTGTCAATAGCTACAAAATTTTTGCTGGGAATTGATTGGATTTGCACTGAATCTATAAATGAAGTGAGGAAGAATCAACATCTTAACAATATTGAGTCTTCTAATCCATAAAAATATGGACTATATATCTACTTATATAGCTTTTAAAAATTTCCTTCATCAGTGCTTTATCATTTCTATGTACAGATCCTGAATGTATTTTGTTAGATTCATATCTAAATTATTCACATTTTAGTGCTGTTGCAAATGGTATTTTTTACTTCAAATTTTAATTTCCAATTTTTCTTTGCTGGTATGTAAGAATGCACTTGACTTTTGTATATTGTCCTTACATCATGTTGTATCCCACAACTTTGCTGAACTCACTTAGTTCTAAGATAGACATGTATATTCAGCTTCCTTGGGATTTTCTGTGGAGACAGCCAAGTCATCTGTGAATAGAGACAGTTGTATTTCTTCCTCTCCAATAGGTATGCATTTTATTACTTTTTCTTGACTTATTGCACTGGCTAGCTCTTACTTTTATCTTTAAGTAAAAAATATTTTATTAAGGGTTATGGGATCAATTTTCAATGATACATTGACAGGGTTTCTAGAAAGTATTTACTGAGTGATGAGACTGATTGTTCAAAGGGACTCCAACATTTCTTGACGGAGTTTCCATTGTATTGATGGAATGAGGGTAAAACCATTAATGTTCTTCATTGAGGCAGGAGTCAATAGTAAAATCCATCCCCTGAATTGAAGAGAAAAAACTGGCAATGTTTTTCAGAAGGAATTGTAGCATGGAAGTAATATTGTACACAAGTACAAGTACACTTGTAATATCAAGTGATATTACAGAACATCTATTTCATTTGGTGCTTAGAATAACTCACAGATATTGGTATCACTAACTTCTTTTTACATATAGAAAAACTAGAATTCAGACAATAGAAGATTCTACCTAAACTTACACATACTTATGAGTTCTCATTCAATGCTCCAAGAATCACTGATCTACTTAGAGATCCTGATTTATGAGTTGGGGAAACCCTGGCCTCTTCTGTAAGTGCTAAGACCAGTCTATATTATATGGTAGTTTTATATATTGTCCTACTGGTGTTCAAGTGTTAGAATAGAAGTTTCTGAAAAACTGTCCTTTTGCTTTTATGTAATCAATTGCACATCAGGGAGTTGTACTTTTTCTGACATCTTGACCCTTTAGACACGACATGGTGAGTACCTGATTCTTTGATAGCTGAACAGATAAATGATTTCCACTAAGTTATTTCCCTGCCCCGACACTCCGTGGTTCTGACTGCAAAGAAAGTTCAAGGACACAGAAGTGCTTCTGATGCATGAAGCTTTCAAACAGAGTCTAGGGACCCCAGGGTTGGACTTGATCTTGCTAACAGGTATAGAAAATCCCTCAGTTAGTGTGTTTCCATTTCCATTCAAGAAACCTCCAGATGCACTCTGGGTTAGTTTGTGTATGATTTATGTCTTTGCTTCAGTGATGTTGGCTTCAAAGAGTAGTCTAAGTATGTCTCTTTTTGGCAAAAGCTTTCACAGATTCTACCGTTTTTGTGTTCTGACCTCCTTTTGCACCTTTAGGACAGCATTTCTCACTGCTTTATAAAGGAGTTATAGTAGAGATATTTCAGTTTTACAGCTTCTTCCTCCCTTGCCCACCAGGCTGTGTGTTTCTTGAGGACAGAGTCCCTGTGTAATTGATCACTGTTATCACATATGTTGAGGGAAGGGGTTCAGTACTAGTGTGGGCACGAAATAAATATTTGCTTAATGGAATTGAAGAGTAGTTTTTTGGTTCTAGATATATGCAGCAACAAAATATTTTTTCAAGTTAGTTTCACTATAGATTTATTTTCTGAATAGTGAAGCAGAGGATAGTATGAGACTCAGTTGGCAGATATCTTTAAGCAATGCTTCTAGTGACCCTATTAGGAGGAGAAAAGTTGGAATTGTCATTTGTTTTTCCAGTTGAGTTGTCTCTTGTTGGGGCACACTCCTTACAACTCATTGGACATATAATTAAGGTTCTCCATATGCCCAGAATGTGAAAAACAAGAAAGGTCTTCTAAAAGCTTGTATTCTAGCTGGATTATAAGAAAATAATCCAATTAACAAACAAAAAATATAAATACAGGTTGTTTTGATATGAAAGAATGAACAGAGTGGTGTGTTAGTGTGGTGGAAGAGGGATGGAAAGACTTCTCAGGAAAGACCTCTCTGAAGACATCACCTTTGTCTTGAGATTTAAATGATCAGAAAAAAGGCCAGTTACATGAAAAGCTAAGAAAAGAACACTCAGGTAGAGAAATCAGCAAGCACAAAGATTCTGAGGTAAGAAAGAACTTTGCTGCTTTAAGGAACAAAAACGAGGCCAGTGTAGTTAAAATAAGAAGAGATGGCTAAAGTAAGATCAGAAAACTAGCAAGAACAGATCCTCTGCGACCAGGTAACTTATGAGAACAATGTGGAACCATATTCTGAGTGCGATGGGAAACCACTTAGGGGATTTAAACAGGAGAACGATATGATCTGATTTATGTTTGGGAATTAACTGTGTTTGGTGATTAGACTCTCAGGTGTGAGGGGCAAGAGTGAAAGCAAACTGGAGAGAGATAATAGTGATTTGGATTATCATGACAGCAGTAAGGCTGGAGAGAAGTGCTTGGGTTCAGGGATATATCTTGAAGGTAGATTAACAAAACTTGTTGGATTGGATATCAATGATTAGAGAATGGAAAGAATGAAGGATGGCCTCTTGATTCTTGGTTTGAGCAACTGGACGGATGGTAGTGCCATTTACTAGAACACAAAGACTGACGAATGAGTAAGCATTAATTTTGGAGTGAAAAATCAGGATCCTGAGTCATATTGAGTTTAAACAGTAATAGAGAACTGTGTGGAGATATTATGAATAAAGCAATCTGAAGTTCATAGAAAAGGTCAAAGCTGAAGTTATAAATTTGGTATATGGATGATAGTTAAAGCCATACACTTGGGTGAGATTTTTTTAGAGATAAAGTATTTTTAGAGCAGAGTACTTCAATATTGGGGCTCTTCAACAATGAAAGGCCAAGAAAAGGAAGATGATATTGAGGTTTGGCCACTTGGGTGTGAAGAACATCAGAAGAGTGTAATGTCCTGAGTGTTGACAGGTGAGAGGAGTTTAAGAAGGAGAGTTTAAGACAGAAACAGAGAAGGGTCTCTGGGATTTGGAAGCATGGGGATCATTGGTTACCTTAAGAAGAAGATTAGGAATTCAAGTCAGTTACTTCTAATTTCTCAAAGAAGAATAAGGTGAAGCCATCTGCTGTGAGTGTGTGAATGAGGCTATTATAGGTTTGAGGAAAGAAGAAAAGGTACAAAATGGATATGGTGAAAGCAAATTTGCTAGGGAAGTGTAGGATTGCTGGGCACTGTAAATTGACCATGTGAGGCTTAGGATGATGGATTTAAAGAGAATTTTCCCAAACAATGTTCAGCTGTTAAGTTTTACATGTGAGGAATTGATATTTTTGGGTTAAACCAAGGTTGAGATTTTACTCCTTGCTTAGATCCCTTCTATCCCTAGAAGGGCTAAAAGAAAGAGAGTGATAATGGAATTTAATTTGGATAAAGAAAGGAGGATGCAAAAAAATGGTGATGGGTCTTGAAAATGCAATGGGGTTGATGGATTGGAGACTATAAGTTGGTTGAGAAATTGTTGGAGTGGGGGTACAGGAGGAAGGATGAGAGGTTGAAATCAAGATTTCAGAGTTATTTATAATACTAAACTTGAGTATGTGTACATGAGAGTAAGTGACTTAGGTGAGGTGGAGGGAAAAAAGTACTGGAGAAAGTTAAGAAGCTGTGAATATACAGTATTGGACATTCAATGTATGTGGTTATTGACATAATGTTCTATAAACATTATGACTGGAACAGAATTGGAAATGATGTCAGCAAACCATAGCACAAGTCTCTAATGAATGAAGAAGAGGCACTGAGAGGTCAGTAGTTGGCAGCAACCAGGAAGGGTAGCAGGTGGTTTTGTCTGATGCCCTGGGCTTTAATGGAGCTTGAGATTTTGAAGGAAAGACGTGATTTTGAAGTAGCAGTGAGGAATAAGTCTGTCCCTGCTCTGGATTCTAAGATTATGAGAGAAAAATATTCAGCTTTTACAGCTGCATGTTCTCACGGGACAGCCAGTTCTCAATTAAGGTAAGGGGATGAAGGGATAGTTCTAGGAAGGGTTTGAAGATATAAGAGACTAGATTAAATAGGAAAAAAGTTCCCAAGAATTTAAATAGGATAGGCAGGAGACTGGGTCAGATTAAGGAATATAGAAAGGAGTATAGGGAGGAAAGTCTAGGAGAGAGGGTAAACAGGGATGCGAGGCATTATGAAACCAGTCATAAATTTTTATGGGCAGATTGGCAATATGTTCAAGTTACACATCCAAATATTATACTTAGTTTAATGGTTTGATAGTTGTATGTATGTGATTCGGTGGCCTTGTGGGTGAATAGGCAGTCCTGCAGTTTATCATGCTTTATCTATCCAGAGCAGGAGGTCATATGATGGACACTCTCTTCTAGTGGAGTAGTTGAATCTTTCCAAAAAATAGACTGGGAGAGATTCTCTTTGTGCTTATGAGCATGGAGAAATGCTGGTGCCTAATATATTGTCCCTGAGTTCTACATAATGGGCAGCTTCTGACCACTTGGAATGTGTTTTCTACCGAGAATGTATGACCCATCATAAGCCAAAGAGATAGAAGGTAAATGTCCTGCTTTCAGGCATTAACTTCACTCCTTCAGAAATTCAGCCAAACTCTGCTCTGGTAGAATTATTTTTGGTGATTCAGAAGTATACTACAAAGACACATGAGTATTGCTTTGGGATTATAAGGAAGTTGGGTTGCATCTTATCCTCCATCACCTCATGGCTGGATGGCAATTATTATACCACCCCTCATGGTCAGATTTCCACTTCCCATTCTGGGGAGCCAACTACCCTCATTCTTCCCTCTACTTATTTTCCCATCCTACATTTAGCCTCACATTCATCCTCTAGAACTGGGAAGGGCTTTTGTTTTGGCCCATATTAGAGATACTTTCTTTCAACTCTGCCAGGTTTCCTAGGGCAGGATTGGATCTGTCTTCACGAGCTCCTGGACAGTATTTGCTGATTGTGATCATTCATTTACCTTGACAGCTCTACCTCTGGTTTACATTCTGATATATATTTAAGCACACTTCTTTTAAGTAGGCATGAATAAAAAAAGGTGCACAAATCATAGGCATGAAATTCTATAAATTTTTACAATGTAAATACACTTATTTACACATCAATCATATCATGTACCCCTCAGACCATCTTTATGATCCTTCCCTGTCGCTATGCCCCTCCTACCAAAGTAACTACCATCCTGAATTTTATACTGCTTTCAGTGTCTCTTTTTCTCCACTCCCAGTCTTCTCAGTAGACTTAATGAAGGTCAGTTATGTCTACCCAGTTTACTGTCTCCTTACAGAAAGCAAGACCGTATTGTAGATTTTCTGATTTGGGATATTTGAAGCACTTCATCCAGCAACTCAAAGTCAATATTCTTTCTAATTTGAATAATCTAATTATGAAGCCTATTAAAAATAAGATGAATTTCCCATAATGCTTGGGCAGCAAGAGAGACATTCTGATGTTGGTGGGATATTTTTAGGCATGGCTACTAAAATGGTGTGATCTACAGCTTGGCCTAAAATGTTATATAAGCTAATTTCAAGGGTTTTGTAGTTTGACTAGGGTCTAGATAAGTTGCTTATGGGGACAAGGTCTTTCTTTGTGCTTAATAGGGATAGATATTACATTTGGGTTTAACTTTCCCCACCATCTTGTACCTCATGCTCCAATCAGTTCCAAAATTAGTTTTCTTCTCACATTCACACATGATACCATGTTTCCCTCTCATCTTCCCCTCACCCTTACCATTACATCTCTGATCTCATGTACTACTGTTCTTCCTCTTTTTCAGCCTGCTTGCACCTAAACATGCCAGGACAACTCCCATCCTGGAACTTTGCACTTGCTGTTCCTTCTGCATGGAACTCTCCCCTATAGCTATACAAATAGCTCACCCCCACACTTCTTTAAATTTTTAAATTGTGACTTTCTCTGTGAAGCCTTTCTTGGATGTTTCTATCTAATATGTTAATCCTCATTCCAAACATTTTGTTTTCCCTTTTCATGCTTTATTTTTTTCTCCACAAGTACATGAACATTTGTTTATCTGTTTTGTTCATCATTGTATGTCTAACACCTGAAACAGTGCTTGGCACATAGTAAATATCAATATCTGAAGATGGGATCACCCTGTTGAAGCAACCTTGTTTCTAAGTGAGCCCATGCTGACCATGAATATTAATATGATAATGTACTAGAACTGCCATTCAGTGCTGCTTCATGGCGCCTAATTTTGCATATAAATGAATGAGTTATTACCAGTCCATAGTAGAAAATGTATGCTATATATAAATTCTTCAAACGTAGTTATTGGCATTCACTGTAACACCAATAATCATTTATTCAGTTCCCTATTGTTGGGCACAGAGATTGTTTTCAACCTTTGATGCTATAAATAGTGCAACAAAAAACATCTTTGTATTATAATCTTTGTTTGACTTCTGTTATATTCATTTTGGTATTCTTTGTATACCTAAGATAGTTTTGTGCTGAAGAAAGCCAGTACATAATTGTTGGTTACTGAATTAAATCTGTCTAGAAATGCTTACTGTTGTCACTTGCTGTTTTCCATTTTGTGCCAGTGCTAAATCAACCAGTCAACAAGACTTGGTGGGTATTTCTTTCATTCAGCAATGAATAAATTTTGAGCATATGTTATATGTCAAACACTGTTCTAGGCATTGTGGATACATTCACTTATATGTGGAACATAAGGAAAAGTGCAGAGGACCACAGGGAAAGGAAGAGAAAATTGAATGGGAAGAAATCAGAGAGGGAGACAAACCACGAGAGACTCTGGACTCTAGGAAACAAGTTGAAGGTTACAGAAGGGTTGGGTGGGGGGATGGAGTAACCAGGTGATGGGTATTAAGGAGGGCATGTGTTGTGATAAGCATTGGGTATTATATGCAAATAATGAATTGTTGAACACTACATCAAAAACTAATGATGTACTATATGTTAGCTAACTGAACATAATTTAAAAAAAAGAAAAAAATGGACTGGATCTCTATCCTCATGGAGCTTATAGTCAAATAGGGATAATAGTCCTTAAATAGGCATATATGATGTTTAATTTTATATGTCAACTTGGCCAGGCTATAGTGCAACATTGTTCCAGTCAAATAGCAATGTAGATATTGCTATGGAGGTTTTTTTTAAGAATATGTGATTAACATATAACTTAATAGGGGTACCTGAATGGCTCAGTTCATTAGGCATCCTACTCTTGATTTCAGTTCAGTTCATGATCTCAGGGTTGTAAGATCAAGTCCCATGACAGGCTCTGTGCTGGGTGTGGAGCCTGCTTAAGATTTTCTCTCTCCTTCTCCCTCTGCCCTCCCCCTGCTATTTGTGTACATTCTTTCTCTCTCTTTCTAAAAACAAACAAATAAAAAAAATTACTTAAAATACATTGAAAAAAGCAGATTGCTCTCCATGGAGTGGGTAGGCCTCATCAAATCGACTGAAAGCTTTGAGAAGACAAAGACTGATGGTCCCACAAGGAGAAGGAATTAATCTCAAGACTGCAACACATATATCCTGTCTGTGTTTCCAACATGCAGAATTCAGACTCAAGACTCCAATATCAACTCTTACCTGAATTTCCAGCTTGCTGGACTGAGAAAATCTAACACAACATATATGTAATTATTTATATATAGATTATGATAAGTGCTATGAATTGTATGTCTATAAGTGGGACCTAAGGTAATTCACCAGTCAGAGAATGTCCCTTTAAAGAAGTAACTCTTTAAGAAATTTGCTAGATACATAGAAGTTTTGTAAGCAAAGAAGACAGATTTGTGAAAGGAGAAGTAACTCAAACTGTGAACAATCTATGATGAAAGAGATTGGTTCATTTACGGTTGGAGTGTGTTGAATGTTGGTGTGAGATGAGGCTGGAGAGTCAAGCAGGGGTCAACTATGCAAAACCATGTAAGTCATGATTGTGACATTTTCCTGAAGGCACTTTGTAGCAGTCTGACTTTGGGAAAGTCATTTAATCTTCCTGAGCCTCTTTTTCCTGATTTGTAACATGGGGGTAATGTAATGTCCCCTAGATAAGAAGTCAATCACATAATGTAAGTAAAGGGCCTAGCCCAGTGTTTGGTAGAGAGTAAGTGCTCAAGCCATGGATACTGTCATTCTCTTCTGAGTTAAATCCTGCCCAGTCTTAACCCACTGAGCCACCCAGGTGCCTCAAATCCTACCCAGTCTTTAAGAGGCAATTCAATACCTGTGTTCTCCATGTGGACTTTGTGGACAAATCTGGTATGCCCTGATCTTTTTCTTCTTTGAAGTCGAATTGTCCCAAGAGTCTTTTTGAGGTTCGCCCTTTGTTTTTAAATCTGTCACCTCTTCCAGCTTATTTCTAAGTGGTCTAAGGATAGAACTTATGTCTACCAGTTTTCTGTAGGCTCTGTTTCAACACAGTAGTTTGTTTAAATGGCTGGTAACTTGTGCTTTTGATTACTTTTCTTGTGGTGAGTTCCCTTCACTGTATCACTTAGCTTTTTTTGGCCACAGGTACACCTTTGCAATAGGATCACCTGTGGGGTTAGAGGCACAGATAGAGAGACTTGGGAGGTAAGTAAAACCCAATTGGCTTACATGGGAGACAGAAGCCAGGACCTTCACCTTGAGCACAAGGAAATATACATATGACCCTTCAGGATATGACACAAGCATTTTGGTTTGTCATACTTTTATAGCTTATACCACAGGACATTATTCAGTTTTGCTTTCTACCTTTTGTTCCTTTTTTGTTTTGTTTTGTTTTACTTTCCCCAGAAGATCTGATAAAGCTATGCCTATGTTTGCATCTTTTTTCTCTGTGTTGTCTTTTATGGAATTGTTTTGTATGAGTATCAAGGAGGAGAATTAGGGGCCAATGATTCAGATTTATTACAAACATTTTATTTGTTAAGTCATGAGCAAACTTTAGAGAAGTTCAGCTTCCTATCTTTCAGTAAAGGAAGGAAAGAATTTCCCTTTTAGCCTACTTGTCACTTGCTCATTCCCAGGCTATTTCTGAATGTGGGAAATCCCTAAGTTTTACTGGCTCTCATTCTCAGCAGGGCTGGGAGATATGTTTCTATATATCTAATACTTCCTTCAGCTACTAGGGGAATTGTTTTTTATGCTAATCAGCATATTTCCAAACTTCAACGGCATACCAAAAAGCCTTGAAATAATAATTTACCTCTCTTCCTATTTGTATATAGCAAATATTTCATACTAAGTTGAACATGGAATGTGGAAACTGGAAAATCACACAATAGCAAATTTTAAGTTGAAGAGTTAGATGCATTTAAATTATTTAAAAGAATGATCTGATTAGTAGTTGTTATCACTAAAGTTGCAGTTCAGTTTAACATGGCGTATGCTCAATAAAGTCAAGCATCTCCTATTCTTAGAGGCATTTTTTACTGCATTGGTTTCTACTGCCAGCAACTCTGAATGCTCAGGGAAGAGACATTAAGAGTTGCACATTGCTTCATAGGTTAACTAGTTTCTGTTTGTTGTATTGACTGAAATGATGCTGGATTTTCAAGTCAGAATTTCATCAGTGTTATTGGGTGACTGTTCTTGTGATTTAAAAACAAAGATTTAGACTATTTAGAATAAAGGAAAAATTAATTAAAGGAGTCATAGGAACATGAAAAAATTGTGTCCCAAGCCAGCGTTTACATTTTGGGTAGACTACTAACATGAGGTGGCTTCTACCTTGAGAAAATAGGGACTTTCTTAGTGAGAAGAGAGATGGATTAATCAAGAACCAGGTAAAGCTCTAATAGCCATGTTTTTGGGCTAGGAAGCAGAGCACTTGAGTTTGACCCTCCAGATCTACCCACTCACTGGCTTGCCTGACCAGAGAAGGAAGTCATTTATTATTATTATTATTTTTTTTGGAATCTCTGTTTTCCATGTGAATCATTAACATTTTGAGTAGTAAATGAAATAATAGATATGTGAGAACACCTGGCTTAAATCAGAACAGGAATCTGAAAACATATTGGAAATCACAAGACTGTACTACAAATCATAACTATTTTTCATTAGTTATTTACTAACTACAAAAGCACTTTGAGGTAATTATTTTCTTAATCTCTAAAACTTCACCTTATTGTCATATTTTCATGTTTCCTCCCTCATGGTTATTCTGAAGGAGAATATAAATGAAGAATAATTTGGATGTCATCCTAAATCTTTAGGGTTTTCTTTTTGTTTGTTTTTCTTTAACAGAGAGATGGAGCTTGTCTGTGGTTATAGCAGAGTCACAAATTTGGTCACTAACTTATTTGGTCATTAATTTCCATTGTCTCTGCCAACCACATCTTTTATTAAAACAAAACTCACTGGCTTATGCTTTATCTATCTTTAGGGACAGTCTGATATTTCTTTTGTAGTGCTGAGAGAGAAACACTTGGCCTTTTTATATGTCCAATATTATACTTGCTACCCTCTGGGCATTTAATAAATGTGTGTATTATCATGTCTATTTCTATTCATAAGAGTCTTCCATGTGTTGCTGAGTCTTCTCTTAGGTTATGAATAATATACATTATATACCTTCTTCCTGGAATGACTCTGTTACCCTGCTGCAGCCAGGATATATTTTATGCCTTATCTGGCCTTTGTAGATCCTCATAGGTTTGCTCACATTTATATTACCAAAATTATTCTCACACTAAAATGCTAGCACCATGTCCATATCTAATCCATGACTGAATTGACTGTTATTGTGAATGTGCTTGGCATCTGCAATTTCTGATATAGTTTAAAAATATGAATATCACTTGGCTTCCAATAACAATTTTAGATCTTCTGCAAAGCACATAGCTTTCCTCTATCTGCATGCTAATTATTTAATAAATCCATTTAGTGCCTCCTAAAGTAGTTTGCTTAACAGGAACAACGTATCATATTTCCATATAAAGTGCTTATAAAAATAAGATGGGATAGAATGTTTCCAGAGAAGAATGATTATGGGGTTGAGCTTTTCAAAGCTACAGTATTAATTTATAAAATTATTTCAATATATTTCAAATTATTAACATTGCATTGAAAATGTTGTTGGCTACTGGCTGGAACTTGACATAAAATGTCTCATTCATACAGCAATTTCATTTCATAAGCTTTTGTTAAAATAGTCATTTATTAAACTCGGACAGGGGAATATCTTCTCAGGGTACTTTTTCCTTAGTTCTATTATTTTTTTTCTTCGAAGTTTTTATTTAATTTCCAGCCAGTTAATATATAGGGCAATATTAGTTTCAGGTTGG
Organism: Lontra canadensis; assembly: GCF_010015895.1. Taxonomy (NCBI): domain Eukaryota; kingdom Metazoa; phylum Chordata; class Mammalia; order Carnivora; family Mustelidae; genus Lontra; species Lontra canadensis. The sequence continues at coordinate 1,000,355 of NW_022631117.1, read as the reverse complement.
AATTTAGTGATTCATCAGTTACATGTAACACCTGGTGCTCATCACAAGTGCCCTCCTTAATACCCATCAACTAATTAACCCATCTCTCCACTGACCTCCCCTGCAGTAACTATCAGTTTGTTCTATTTAAGAGTCTGGTTCTCAGGGTACCTGGGTGGCTCAGTGGGTTCAGCCACTGCCTTCGGCTCAGGTCATGATCCCAGGGTCCTGGGATCAAATCCCACATCAGGCTCTCTGCTCAGCAGGGAGCCTGCTTCTCTCTCTCTCTCTCTCTGTCTACTTGTGATCTCTCTCTGTCAAATCAATAAATAAAATCTTAAAAAAAAAGTCTGCTTCTTGGTTTGCCTCTCTTTTCCCCCTTATGTTCATTTGTTTTCTTTTTTTTAAAATCATTTTTCTTGGGGCACCTGGGTGGCTCAGTGGGTTAAGGCCTCTGCCTTCGGCTCAGGTCATGATCCCAGGATCCTGGGATCAAGCCCCACGTCGGGTTCTCTGCTCTGCAGGGAGCCTGCTTCCTCCTCTCTCTCTGCCTGCCTCTCTGCCTATTTGTGATCTCTGTCTGTCAAATAAATAAATAAAATCTTTAAAAAAATCATTTTTCTTATCTTTTAATAGCAATGAGTTACATATTTTTTTTCTTTTTTAGGATTTATCTATTTATTTGAGAGACAGAGAATGGGAGAGGAGCAGAAGGAGAAAGAGAGAAAATCCCCAAGAAGACTCCCTGCCGAGCATGGGGCCAGACTTGGGGCCTGATCCCAGGACCCCAAGATCATGACCTGAGCTGACACCAAGTCAGGTGCCCAACTGACTGAGTCACCCAGGAACCCCTCTTTTGTTTCCTAAATTCCATATATGAATGAAATCATATGGTATTTGTGTTTTTCTGACTGACTTACTTCGCTTATCCCAATACTCTGTAGTTCTATCCACGTCATTGTAAATGGCAAGATTTCATTCTTTTTACGGCTGAATAATATTCCACTGTTTGTGTGTGTGTGTGTGTGTGTATACATACACACAAACATACATACCACAACTTCTTTATCCACTCATCAGTCAATGGCTGTTTGGGCTCTTTCCATAACTTGGTTATTGTTGATAATGCTGTGATAAACATCGAGGTGCATGGATCCCCTCGAATCACTATTTTTTTATCCTTTGGGTAAATACTTAGTAGAGCAATTGCTGGATTGCTGGGTAGTTCCATTTTTAACTTCTTGAGGACGATCCATACTGTTTTCCAGAGTGGCTGCACCAGTCTGCATTCCCACCAAAAGTGCAAGAGGTTCCCCTTTCTCTGCATCCTTGCCAACAGGTGTTGTTTCCTGTGTTGTTAATTTTGGCCATTCTGACTGGGGTGAGGTGATCTTTCCATGTAGTTTTCATTTGTATTTCCCTGATAATGAGTGATATTGAGCATCTTTTCATGAATCTATTAGCCATCTGGATGTCTTCTTTGGAAAAATTGTCTATTCATGTCTTCTGCCCATTTTTTAATCTGGATTGTTTTGGCGGTTTTGAGTTGTATAAGTTCTCTATATATTTTGGATACTAATCCTTTATTATATATGCCATTTGCAAATATCTTCTCCCATTCCATAGGTTGCCTTTTAGTTTTGTTGATTGTTTCCTTTGATGTGCAAAATATTTTTATCTTGATGAAGTCCCAATAGTTCATTTTTGCTTTGGTTCCCTTGCCTCAGGAGACATATCTAGTAAGAAGTTGCTAAGGCCCACGTCAAAAAGGTTACTGCCTGTGATTTCCTCTATGATTTTGATGGTTTCCTGTCTCACGTTTAGGTCTTTCATCCATTTTGAATTTATTTTTTTGTATGGAGTAAGAAAGTGGTCTAATTTCATTCTTTTGCATGTTGCTGTCCAGTTTTCCCAACACCATTTGTTGAAGAGATTATCTTTTTCCCATTGGATAATCTTTCCCACTTTGTCAAAGACTAGTTGACCATAGTTGTAGGTTTATTTCTGGGTTTTCTATTCTGTTCCATTAATTGATGAGTCTGTTTTTGTGCCAGTACCATACTGTCTCGATCACTACAACTTTGTAATATTATTTGAAAGCCTGAATTGTGATGCTTCTAACTTTACTTTTCTTTTTCAAGATTGCTTTGGCTATACAGGGTCTTTTGTGGTTCCATATAAATTTTAGAATTATTTCTTCTAGCTCTATGAAAAATGCTGGTGGTATATTGATAGGGATTGCATTAAATGTGTAGTTTGCTTTGGGCCATATAGACATTTTAACAATATTTGTTCTTCCAATTTTTGAGCATAGAATGTTTTTCAATTTCTTTGTGTCATCTTCAATTTCTTTCATCAGTGTTTTATAGTTTTCAGAGAACAGGTTTATTAGGTTTATTCCTGGCATCTTATGGTTTTTGGCGTGGTTGTAAATGGGATCAATTCCCTGATTTCTCTTTCTACTGCTTCATTAGTGGTGTATAAAAATGCAACAGATTTCTGTACATTGATTTTGTCTCCTGCAAATTTACTGAATTTGTATATGAATTCTAGCAATTTTTTGGTGCAGTCTTTGGGTTTTCTATATAGAGTATCATGCCATGTCATCTGTAAATAGTGAAAGTTTGACTTGTTCCTTGCCGACCGGATGCTTTTTATTTCTTTTTGTTGTCTGTTTGCTGATGCTAGGACTTTCAGCACCATGTTAAATAACTGGTGAGAGTGGACTTCCCTGTCTTGTTCCTGAGTGTAGAGGAAAAGTTCTCAGTTTTTCCCCATTGAGCATGATATTATCTGTGGGGTTTTTGTATATGGCCTTTATTATATTGAGGTATATTCCCTTTAGCCCTACTTTGTTGAGGGTTTTTATCAGGAATGGATATTGTACTTTATCAAATGCTTTTTCTGCATCTATTGAGAGATCATATGGTTTTTATCCTTTCTTTTATTAATGTGGTGTATCACGTTGATTGGTTTGTGAATATTGAACCACCCTTACAATCCAGGAATATATCCCACTTGATTGGGGTGAATGATTCTTTTCATATACTGCTGGATTTGATTTACTAGTATTTATTGAGAATTTTTTCAATCATGCTCATCAGGGATATTGGCCTGTAGTTCTCTTTTTCAGTGGAGTCTTTGGTATTAGGGTGATGCTGGCCTCAGAATAAATTTGGGACTTTTCCTTCCATTTCTAGTTTTTGGAATAGTTTAAGAAGAATAGGTAGTAACTCTTTTTAAATGTTTGGTAGAATTCCCCTGGGAAGCCATGTGAACTTCATTTGTTGGGAGTTGTTTGATTACTGATTCAACTTCTTTGCTGTTTATTGGTCTGTTCAAGTTTTCTGTTTCTTCCTGTTTCTTCCTAGAAACATATAAACTAGGAATTTATCCATTTCTCATAGATTGTCCAATTTTTTGGCATATAATTTTTCATAATATTCTCTTGTAATTGTATTTTTGTGGTGTTGGTTGGTATTTCTCCATTCTCATTTGTGATTTTATTTATTTGGGTACTTACTCTTTCTTTTTGATAAATCTGGCTAGTGGTTTATCAATTTTATTAATTTTTTAAAGAACCAGCTCCTGGTTTCATTGATCTGTTCTATTGTTATTTTAGTCTCTATATAATTTACATATGCTCTAATCTTTATTATTTCCCTTCAGCTGGTTTTAGGCCTCATTTATTGTTCTTTTTCTAGCTCCTTTAGATGTAAGGTGAAGTTCCATATTTGAGATTTTTCTTGCTTCTTGAGGTAGGCCTGTATTGTTATATAATTCCCTCTTAAAACTGCTTTTACTGAATCCCAAAGGTTTTGGGATTTCATTTTCCTTTGTTTTCATTTTCCTTTGTTTCCATGTATTTTTTAAAATTTCTTTTTTGATTATCTGCTTCATTCTTTAGTAGCATGTTCTTTAACCTCCAATGTATGTGTGGTCTTTCCAAATTTTTTCTTGTGGTTGACTTCAAGTTTCATAATATTTGGTCTGAAATTATGCATGGTATGATGTCAATCTTTTTGTGATCCAGTATGTCATCTATTCTGGAGAATGTCCCAAAAGCACTGGAGAAGAATATGTATTCCACTGTTTTAGGATGAAATGTTCTGAATATATCCGTTAAGTCCATTTGGTCCAGTGTGTCATTCAAAGCCATTGTTTCCTTGTTGATTTTCTGCTTAGACGATCTGTCCATTGATGTAAGTAGGGTGTTAAGGTCCCCCACTATTACTGTATTATTATCAATGAGTTCCTTTATTTTTGTTACTAATTGTTTTATATGATTGGGTCCTCCCATGTTTGGTGAAGAAATATTTACAATTGTTAGATCTTCTTGTCGGATAGTCCCTTTTATTGTGATATAGTGCCCTTCTTCATCCCTTGTTAAGTCTTTGGTTTAAAATGTAGTTTTTCTGATGTAAGTATTGCTACTTTGGCTTTCTTTTGATGTCCATTTGCATGATAAATATTTCTCCATCCCTTCACTTTCAATCTGCAGTTGTATTTAGGTCTAAAATGAGTCTTAAAGACAGCACAGAGATGGATCTTGTTTTTTATCCATTCTGCCACCCTATGTCTTTGATTGGAGTGTTTAGTACATTTACATTCAGAGTAATTATTGATAGATATGAATTTGGTGCCATTTTATTACTTGTTTTGTCATTTCTGGAGATTTTCTTTCTTCCTTTCTACTCTTTGTCATTTTTGTTCTTTCCTTTCCACTCAGAGTACACTTTAATATTTCTTGCAGGGCTTATTTAGTGGTTATGAACTCCTTTGGTTTTTATTTGTTTGAGAAACTCTTTATCCTTCCTTCTAATCTGAATGAAAGCCTTACTGGATAGAGTTTTTTGGCTACAGATTTTTCCCATTCAGTGTGTTAAATATATTATGCCACTTTCTTTTTTGTTGCCAGGTTTCTGTGGATTGATCTGAAGCTAGTCTTAGGGTCTTTCCTTGTAAGTTAGGGACTTCTTTTTTCTTGCCTTTTTTTTAGGATTTTTTCTTTATCACTATATTTTGCAAATTTAATTGCAATATATCTTGGTGTTGGCCTGCGTTTGTTGAATTTGATGCGAGTCCTCCATGCCTCCTGAATTTGGATGTCTATTTCCTTTTCCATGTAGGGAAGTTTTCAGCTATAATTTTCTCAAATAAATTTTCTGCTTTCTTTTCTCTCTCTTCTTCTTCTGGGACTCTGATGTTCTGAATGTATTATGCTTCATGGAGTCACTGAGCTTCTTAATTCTACATTCATAGCCTAATGTTCTTCTTTCCCTCTTCTTTTCAGCTTCATTATTTTCTATTATTCTAGCTTCTATATCACTTATTCATTCTTCTGCTTAATCTGTCCTTGTGTTCATTACATCCAGTATATTTTGTATCTCAGTTATTGCAATTTTTCATTTCTGTTTTTTAACTCTTTTATCTCTCTGGTAAGGGCCTCCCTGAAATCTTCCATTCTTTTTTCAAGCCTAGTGAGTATCCTTAATGACTGTTGCTTTAAATTCTCTGTCAGGCATATTACTTATATCTATTTTGATTAGATATCTGGCCATGACCTTTTCTTGTTGTTTCTATTGAGATGAATTTCTCTGTCTTGGCATTTTGTCTAAATCTCTGTCTTCTTCTCTGTATTAGAAAAGTCTGTTATGTTTCCTGATCTTGAGAGTAATGGCTTTATGAAAAAGAGGCCATATAGTGTCCAGGGCCTGGTGCTTCAGGGAGTGTCTGGTGTGTGCTGTATGCACTCTGCTGCTGTGTTTTGGCTGCTCTATCCTTCAGGCCAGTGGTTGGAAGAGGCTTTCCTTGCCTGCCTTGGGGAGTGTTTGAACCTTGACCAGAGTGTGGCAAGTTCTAACTAGGCATGCTCTGATCTGCTTGTTAAATGAGACCTGATGCTACTTCTGCTAGAAATGAAGCTTTGAAGAATTCTGTGGTTGGGATTTGTGGTGTTTGCAGGGTTTCTTTTTACTTTTTTCTTTTTTTAAGTCTTTATTTATTCATTTGTCATTTGTCACAAAGAGATATCACAAGTAGGCAGAGAGGCAGGCAGAGAAAGAGGGGGAAGCAGGCTCCCCGCCAAGCAAAGAGCCTGATGTGGGGCTCAATCCCTGTACCCCAAGATCATGACCTGAGCCAAAGGAAGAGGCCCAACCCGCTGAGCCACCCAGGTGCCCCATTTGTGGGGTTCCTAATGGTCTTTTGGGAATGGGTCCACTGTGTTGGGACTTGGGCACACTTGCGCAAGAAGGGCAGTATCAGCAGAGTGCATGGGATGGAAGTTGGTGTAAGCAGGTTAGGCAACTAGTGTTGGCACTGTGCTCTTTACTGAAGTTGATTCTATGCTTACACTGAAGGGTTGGAGAGGGAAATAGTGCTACAAGCTCCTTTGTCCTAGGAGAGGGGGTCTCTGTGCTTGCTGTTTTCAGGCACTCCCATGCAGAAGAGTGAATTAGCTCCCCCTGTATGTCCCTGGCATTTTTCAGATTGGTGTTTTCATCCTGTTTCCAGGTTCCTTGCCTGCCTGGGGTAGCACAGAGCACTTTGCGCTGTATATCAGCCAAACTTGCTCACTTTGAAAACTCCAAAGTTTAGGGATGTGGTGTGGTAGGGGCCTGCACTGGTCTTCTAGTGTCTGCCACACTGAGACAGATACAGGTTTGACTGAGAAGGGCAGTTGTGCCAGAGCACAGTGGGGTTGGACCTGTAGCAAGTAAGCTAGGCAGCCAGTATCTGGGAGAGCCACCCTCAGCTGGTGGATCTGTGCCTATGCTGAGGGGTTGGGGAGGGGAATGCCACATGCTGGTTTTTGGTCCCCAGAGAAGCATCTCTGTGAATGCCACTTTTCACAAATGTGCTCCAAGAAGGGCAAACAATCTCTCCCTTATGAGCCTCAGGTATTCTTCAGATTGTGCCATTCTCCCCCCAGGTTGCTTGCCCAGCTTTTCTCCAGGAGTAGGGTAGCACTCTTAAGGCTCTATCCCAGCCAAGCCTGCCAACCTTTAAAACTCCAGTCTTCAGATGCCTGGGTGACTCAGTCAGTTAAATGTCTGCTTTCTGCTCAGGTCATGATCCCAGGGTCCTGGATTGAGTCCCACATCAGGCTCCCTGCTCAGCAAGGATACTGCTTCTTCCTTTCCCTGCCACTCCCCCAACTTGTGCTCTTTCTCTCTGACACATAAATAAAATCCTAAAAAACTGGGGGGGGGGGGAGCAAGATGGTGGAGGAGTAGGAGACCTACATTTCATTGGGTCTCAGAAATTCAGCTAGATAGTTATCAAACCATTCCAAACACCTACAAACTCAACAGGAGATAGAAGAGAAGAAAAGCAACAATTCTAGAAGAGAAAAACGACCACTATCTGGAAGGTAGGATGTGTGGAAAAGTGAATCCGAGGCAATCACGGGAAGCTAGACTGCAGGGGGAGGGGGTGACCCCTGGCAAGGAAAGGAGCACCAGAGCACAAAATCGGAATTTTTAGAAGTCTGCTCCACTGAGAGACGTCACTCCAGCGGCTAAGTGGGGGGTAGAGACCTCACAGGGAGAGTGTGGTCTCAGGACCCACGGGGTCACAGAAATACCAGGGGTGTCTGAGTGCGGCAGAGCTGCCAGGTATTGGAGTGGGAAGCCGGCTACAGAGATGAAGCCGAGCAATGGGCTGTCAGCTTGGGGTTACCTTAAACTGTGATCCAAGGCACAGTTGGACCACTGCTCTTTGAGCAGGGACCCCACAAGTGGCAGAGCCAGGGAGACTCACCTTCCTCCTTTGGGAGGAGCAGCGCAGGAGCACAAGGCATGAATCTGCTGGGTTTTGAGACTCCAAACGGGGCCGTGCGGCAGAGACAGAGACGCTCAGTCATTGGCTGGGTGAGCTTGGAGCGCAGCCAGAGACCAGGGAGACGGGAGGGATTGACTGCTTTTCTCCGAGGACGCACTGAGGAGTGGGGCCCCAAACCCTCAGCTCCTCTGAGCCGGAGACTGGGAGGCCGCCATTTTCATTCCTGTCCTCCAGAACTCTACGGAAAGCGTTCAGGGAACAAAAGCTTCCGAGAGCGAACCCGAGCAGATTTCTTAGCCTGGTCCCTGGCAAGGGAGGTGCAATTCTGCCTCGGGCAAAGACATTTGAGACTCACGGCAACAGGCCCCTCCCCCAGAAGATTAGCAAAAACATCCAGCCAAGACCAAGTTCACCGATCAATGTAAACTGCAAAACTTCAGAGATATGGGAATATAGCACATAGAATTCATGGCTTTTTCTCATGATTCTTTAGTCTTTCAAAGTTAATTTTTAAGATTTTATTTTTTTATTCTTTTTTTAAATGTTTCTTCTTCCCTATTTTAACCTTTTTAACTATTTAATCTTATCAATACCTTTTAAAAAATCTTTTTACATTTTCATTGTTATAGTCATATTCTATCCCTTCATTGCATTTAACCTTATTTTTTGTATACATATAAGTTTTTCTTTCTTTCAAATTTTAGAATAGAATTTCTTCTAACAGATCAAAATATACCCTAAATCTAGCATATGGCTTTGTTCTAGTCTCTGGCCTGATCACATTACATTCTCTCCTTTTTTCCCCCTTTTTTCGACCAACTTCTTATCTTATCAATTCCTTTTTAAAAATCTTTTCAAATTTTCATCTTTACAGTCATATTCCATCCCTCCATTGTGTTTACCCTTATTTTTGTATACATATAAGTTTTTCTTTCTTTAAAATTTTGGGAGGCAGTTTCTTCTAACAGACCAAAATACACCCATAATCTAGTGTGTGGCTCTGTTCTATTCACCAGCCTGATCATATTCTTTTACATATATCATCCACTTTTTTCAAAGAAATGGAAAAAATAATTGTAAAATTTATATGGAACCAAAAAAGACCTCAAATAGCCAGAGGAGTGTTGAAAAAGAAAACCAAAGTTGGCAGCATCACAATTCCAGACTTCAAGCTCTATTACAAAGCTGTAATCATCAAGACAGTATGGTACCTTCACAAAACCAGACACATAGATCAATGCAAAGGAATAGAGAGCCCAGAAATGGACCCTCAACTCTATGGTCAACTAATCTTCAACAAAGCAGGAAAGAATGTCCAATGGAAAAAGACAGCTCCTTCAACAAATGGTGTTGGGAAAATTGGGCAGCCACATGCAGAAGAATGAAACTGGACCATTTCCTTATACCACACACAAAAATAGACTCAAAGTGGATGCAATACCTCAGTGTGAGACAGGAATCTATCAAAATCCTTGAGAAGAACACAGGCAACAACCTCTTCGACCTCAGCCACAGCAACTTTTTCTAGAAACATCACCAAAGGCAAGGGAAGCAAGGGCAAAAATGAACTATTGGGACTTCATCAAGATCAAAAACATTTGCACAGCAAAGGAAACAGTTAACAAAACCAAAAGACAACCAACAGAATGGAAGAGGCTATTTGCAAATGACATATCAGATAAAGGGCTAGTATCCAAAATTTATAAAGAACTTATCAGGGGCGCCTGGGTGGCTCAGTGGGTTAAGCCTCTGCCTTCGGCTCAGGTCAAGATCTCAGGGTTCTGGGATCAAGTCCCACATCAGGCTCTCTGTTCAGAAGGGAACCTGCTTCCCCCCCTCTCTCTGCCTGCCTCTCTGCCTACTTGTGATCTCTTTCTCTCTGTCAAATAAATAAATAAAATCTTTTAAAAAATGAAATCTTGCCATTTGCAAGACGTGGATGGAACTAGATGATATTATGTTAGGTGAAACAAATCAATCAAAGAAAGACAACTATATCATGATCTCTCTGATTGAGGAATTTAAGAGGTAGGACATGGGGTCATGGGGAGAAGGGAGGGAGAAATGAAACAAGATGGGACCAAGGAGGGAGATAAACCATAACAGACTCTTAATATCAGGAAACAGCCTGAGGATTGCTAGAGTGGAGGGGGTTGGGAGGGATGGGGTGGCTGGGGGATGGCCATTGGGGAGGGTATGTGCTATGGTGAGTGCTGCACATTGTGTAAGACTGATGATTCACAGACCTATACCCGTGAAATAAATAATACATTATATGTTAAAACAAACAAACAAACAAAAAACAAAAAACCCCTCCAGTCTTCAAATCCCACTGATTGCAAGAACTTGCAAAATTCAGCCCCTCTTGTTTTCCCTACCAGTGGCTTTGGGGAAGTGTTATCCCTTTGTAATTCCCCCATGTGCTCCTCTGTTTGTTGCCTTTCTCTAAGACTGGAGCTCTCTCCTCTCCACAGGCGGCACACTCAATCCATTTCTCTCTGAAACCATGTGTCTGCACTTCCTACCTTCCTTGATGTGGCATCTTCTCTTCCTCTAGTTGTGCAGTTTGTTCTTTCAGTCCTCAGTTCAATTTCTTGGGTATTCAGAATGATTTGATAGTTACCTAGCTGTGTTCAAGGGATGCGGCAAGCCTGGGGTCTCCCTACCACACCACCATCATAGCTCCCATCTTGGGTATTCTTTCAATGTATTCCTTTTGACTTTGTACCCCTACATCCAAAATATTTCCTTGAAGACATTGCATTCTATATTTATTTATAATATGGTAATTGATTGCTATTTTTGAAGAAAAATAATCTAGATGTCTGATTTGGATCTTAAATACAAACCACTTTAGAATGTGATTCACTTATTAGACCTTTATGGAGCACTCCATTGTTGGAAAGCATATGCTAGGTGCAGAGTTCTATGGGAGATGCAGTGAAGTATGAACCACAGCACATCACAGACACACCTTTATCTCTACAGGTATCGGAAGTGATTCATAACATGGACTTATTTCATCTTACTGTAGTACTCATTGTGTACCTTGATCTGAATCACTTTATTTCTGACACCCCCCCCACTTGTGTATATGTGCCGACCTATTTGTACAAGTGCTATATGTTTAAAGTGCTATTATGGAATTTTGCAAAAAGCTAATGTTCTTTAGTGAAATTTTTTTCTGAGTGATAGAATGGAGTTTAAAACTAGGGCAAACACCCAATCTGGCAAAGATTTGTAAAGTAGTCCTCTTTTGCACCCAATAGTCTAACTTATCTCTAGCTCTAGAAAGGACTGGGAAGCACCTGAGGATTTGACAAGTCTTTGGTGGTGGAAGTTGGGGTGTGGGTCTCAGGTTGAGGGACAATATGATGCAGAAAACCCAAGAGATAGGCATGGTGCTGGGAGGGAAAGAGGCTCAATGCATAGATTAGGAAGGTAAAATTTTGTCAGGTGATTTGAGACAGTCAAACTGATTCACTTATTGACATTCTTAGAACCGAAAACATGTACTTTGGAAATATTACCTTTTTTAAAAAAAAGATTTTATTTATTTATTTGAAAGAGAGAGAGAGCAGGATGTGTGAGCAGGGAGCTTGATGAGGGGCTTAATCCCAGGACCCTGGTGTCATGACCTGAGCTAAAGGCAGATACCGACTGAGCCATCCAGGTGCCCCATAAATATTGTTTATTCCCGTTTGTGTTGTGTATTTATATTTTATGTCAATTTAATTTTTATATTTCCATCGCATGTAGTAAAACTTTTGATTAATGTCACCCTGCTCCACCCTACAAAATGGATTCTTGTCTAACTGTAGACTGGCATTTTAATAAGGGAGTCTTGTTGGGAAATAAAAGAAGAAGGAAGGCATTAGGAGCTGACAGTAGAGTCAACTTTTTAATTCTGCGTACTCTTTGGGGCCTCTTGTTTTGGAATTCAGGGACATCTTGGTGCTTTAAAAATGAAGGCCATCCCTTATTTGTGATACAGTGTTCCTGGGTAGGAGTGCAAGTTACCTCCTTCACTAGGCTCCAGTCACACAGGAAAGCCCAATGTAGACTTCAATTATACTTTGGGACCAGAGTAGAGCAGCGATCTACATGCACTCAATTTACTCATTTATCATGTACCAATTATTAATTGAGTGCCAGGTACTGTTTTAGGGTGAAGGGATAATGGGAAATGAGACAGGCAGTTCCTGCCCTCATAGACAATAATAAATTATTTACTTTGATTTACATATCATCATCTGAGGGGGACTGGCAAAGGAGCACCAATAAAAGTACCCTTGACTAAGAATAGTACCACTAACAGTTGGCTAGGGAGCTCCAAAGCATCCTATTATACATTTAGTTCAGCAGACATTTATCAAGCATCAACTCTGGGTTAGAACTGGTGCCAGGAACTAGAGATCCAAAGCACTAAGTTCTTTGAGACTTATCAGTGGAGGTCTCTGTTAAAACCCATATATTATCTGGGATAGAGAATAGGTTTACTATCAGTTTGGAGCATTCCAACATTAATCAGGTGATTAGTCCCTGGCTAATGTTGGGCCTTAATTAAATGATTAAAAGGCAAGGGCAAGTTCACATAACTAGCTGTGTGTATATGGCAGCAGAGTCAGGTAGGAGGTGGGGGTATAGTACAGTCCTAAAACATGGCAGGCTACATATCAAACTCAGAAGGGGAATTATCTTCCTAGGGTATTATCTCCATGTATTTCTTTTCAAAGACCCAGCACAAAATGAAAATACAGAGCCCCTTGTTCAAAGGGCGGGAAAAAGTAACATTGAAGGAACAAAAATATAAAGTTTTTCCCTTTAAAAATATTTGATTACTTGTGAAACATATTAGGAGTAATAGTGACATATGAGTAAGAATATAACCTTTCAAATTGCAAATAATAATATTTTGGTGTCATAATTTGATAAATACAATAGATGATTATGATGATAATACTTGTCAGCATATCACAAGACTTCTGGTTCACATTTCTGCAAACTTATTAATTATATAATCCAAATTTATACTTATAACAAGTTTCCTTTCCTTTTTTTTAAGATTTATTTATCTTAGAGAGAGAGATCACTTGCATGCACAAGTGGGGGAAGGAGCAGAGGGAGAGAGAGAATCTGAAGCAGACTCCCCTCTGAGCACAGAGCCCAACATGGGGCTCAATCCTAGGACCCTGAGATCATGACCTGAACTGGAATCCAGAGTCAGCCGCTTAACCTGCTGAGTCACCCAGGCATCCCTTAACAAGTTTATTTTCAATTGATATAATTGAAAGAATCATCAATTGTTCTTGGAAATGTAAGATTGCAAGTAAGTTTTGATGATTTTTTTAATTTTGAGAAGGATCTTTCTAGATCTAGAAGGATCTAGAGATTTTAAGAGTATTTTTGAGGCTATGACAACATTGGGATAAATTTTTAATGAATCATTTCAAAACACAAATTTTAGTACATTCTGAGCTGATGAGTCTCATGAAAAAGAACTTTTTCTTAAAAGATTCAACTTATCATACAAAAGATGGAGAAAGAAAAATGAGAGAGAGGCACACACATGCAGAATATTATCTTTACAGAATTAGGCCTGCATTCAACTCCTGATTCCTCTCTTACTAGATGAGTGACCCTAACCAGATCACTTCAACTCTGTGACCCTACATTTTGTTTTCTGGAAAATGAGAATAATTATGGCGCACAACTCTTTTTTTGTATTAATCGAGAACCTGTTCTGTATCTGGCACTGTTTTAGGTGCTGGAGGCCCCTCACGGGCCTATATTCTTGTAAGGGAATTCACAAAATAAACAAAATATGTAAGAGACAATTTTAGTATATCATATGGAATAAGTGCTGTAGAAAAAAAAGCATGAAAGGTTAGAGAGTACTGGGGTAGGGAGAAGAAAGTCATTTTAACTAGAGGGGTCAGGGAAGGCTTCTCTGATTAGATAGTATGAGCGGAGATCTGAAGGTGAGGGGAAAGACCATGGAGATTCTTGGAAAAGAACTCGCCAAGGAGAGAGCACAAGTACAAAGACCAGGAAAAGGAAGGGAACCATATGGAAGGCAGTTTGGTAGATCATGGCCTCAAAAGGCCAAGACTTTTGCTTTTACTATGAGTGAAATTGGGAGCCATAGCAGGGTTTTGAGGGTTTTGAGGGTAGTGACATAGTGTAATTCAGGTTTTCAAAGGATCATCCTGGCTGCCGTATTGAGAATAGAGCTAGGGAAAAGGTGGAAGGATGGAGGCCAGTGGGGAAATGATTGCCATAATTGAGAGAGAGATGATGAGATACAGTGTTGAAGAGGGTTAAAAGCACACCTACCCTGGGTAGATTTTGATAGCAGTGTGACAGGATTTTCTGACAGACGAGATGTGGGGTCAGAGAGAAAGAACGGAGTTGAGGAAACTTCATGCTTTTTGGTCTGCGCAACAGAAAACTTCAATGAGACAATAAACATAAACTGCTCAGCACAGTGCTGGGTACGTAGTTGGTGCTCAGTTAATTCCTATCATATCTAAATGATCCTCAGAATCCACAAGCCAGTGCATACAAAATAGATCACATCACTATAATAACATACATATCCCTCACTCTTTACTCTCCTAGCTTGGATCACCAATCAACCCACCTTCACTTAAACTGACATTCAAGGAAAGAGCCCTAGACTGATTGTCAGGAACTCAGGATCCTAGTTCAGTGTCACAGCTGGCCTGTTGTGTGATCCCAGGCAAGCCACTTTATTGCTCAGCAACCAGGGGGTTTTATTGACACAGTAGAATTTAATAACATCTGTACTGCCTAGGTCACCAGGTGGTGGGGCCAAGACAAAACCAAACTGCCAATCATATTGATGTAAAAATGTACTGATTTTGAAAGTGTTAAAGAAATGCCAGATTATGAAGTGGGAATGTTCATTATGGTGCTATCTCTGTGGAGATTTTAGTTTCAGATAGGAAAGACTGGGGCTGTAACCCTTTTGGCTTTCTTAGAGTAACATACTTGAAGTCACTCTGAGTGATAGTCTCAGTGCTAAGCATCTACCATCTTCCATGGTCACCCAGCTAGAAAGTTGTGAAGCCACGATTCAAAACTAGGTCTGACTCTAGAGCCTACTCTTTGAGCCAACAGGTTCTCCTGACATTTCTGATGAATCCTGGGAGTGGTTGTATTCCTGAGTGTCTACCTTGAGAAACCATAACACACTGATGTGTGTGCCCATTCACAGCTGGCAATACCACAGCACTTTATAGCTTCGAAGTACTTTCATACACATGATCTCTTTTAATTTTGTATTAATTGCATTTCTATTCTGTGCCAGGCACTGTTTTAGGCCTGGACATGAAATGATGAATCAGTTGGTGTCCCTGTCCTCAAGGTACTCATAATAAGGTGAGGGAAACAGACTTGTAAATAGACAGTCAGCATAGCAAACAATAAAGAATATTCTATTTCTTTAGACTTTTAGCCAACATGATGGGTATTAGTGATTGGTCATTTAAAATTGATTAGATTGGATAATTATAAAAAATTTATACATACATGCCTGAAATGTTCTATTTCAATTTAAATATTTACATGTATATATACTTGCTTGTATTTTGATACTGGTCCAAGGGCTTTTCTTTGATTATGGATCTGCGAGTAAAGTTGCCCCCCTCCTTCTTGCTTAACCATATTGATGTTTTACTTATGGTTTATACTGTCAGCTTCTTTGAATTGGAACACAAAATTAAATTAAAAAATACCTGGAAACCAATCAGGGCACAGAATCCTAGAATTTAATGATTTTTCACAAATGATTTATAGTTGGCTCACCCACACTTGAATTTGATAGCAATTTTTTAGTGAATTTCCTTCTAAAACAATCATCTCAGTTTTCATAAGAATAGCAACTCTGGGGCGCCTGGGTGGCTCAGGAGGTTAAGCCTCTGCCTTCGGCTCAGGTCATGATCTCAGGGTCCTGGGATCGAGCCCCGCATCGAGCCCCGCATCAGGCTTTCTGCTCAGCAGGGAGCCTGCTTCCCCCTCTCTCTCTGCCTGGCTCTCTGCCTACTTGTGATCTCTGTCTCTCTGTCAAATAAATAAATAAAATATTTTTAAAAGGAATAATAACTCTTTTTTTTGCACTCATCCAGTTTTTTGGGGGTGGTATTGACATAATAGTTAAGTAAATTATGAAATTATAACACAACAGGTATAAGAAGGTTTGGGAACAAACCATACCTGCTTTCCTTAGGCATATAACCCCCTGGGTGGGAATAAAATTGAGCCGTCATTCCACTGGACTGCAGTGTTGCCTAGTGACAACTCTGGTTCAAACCACAGCTCAGTGTATTGCATGCTGACTGTGAGCAATTTACTTAATTTCTCTGGGCCCAGAGTGCTCATCAATTAAATGAGGATGATGTTGTTATCATTGTGAGGATTGTATGAGTTAGTAATTATAGAATTCTTGGAGCAGTACCTTACATAAACTTCAGCTGTTGCTATTTTCAGGGAGTAATTGATCACCTGAGTTTGATTAGGTTAAGAGTATTAGTGAGATAAGGATGAATTCTGCGGCTGTAGATCGAAAAAAAGGCATTACCGCAGTGGTGCTAAACTCTGGGTGTACATCAAAATCATCTAGGGGACTTTAAAAATGGTTTGGTATCCACACCCAAACCTAAACCAGTCAATTTAGGATCTCTGGGAGTGGTCCCAGCCTCCTAGGAAATTCCAATGTGCAGCTATAGGAACGACTTTACAGGGAGGTGTGATGGTCTTACCCAAGGATGAGTGAAATTTCAGTAAAGATGCTGGTAAGGACTCTGAGGTGGGTGGCACTGATGCTTTTACCTTTGTATTTTCAGATTAACAATCGGGGGTTTCGAGAGACTACGTTCACATTCACACTGTCAGAGCAGGGATAATGGTCAAGTCTTCTAACATCAGAGACAATGGTCTTTTCTACCATTCCAGGCTGTCAAAACTAAGCAGGACTGGAGTAATTAACAAGAGTTCAAAGAAATCCCCTACATCTTTTCAAAGTAAAAATAGTCACAAGTTTTGAGTAGATTTTGAAGTAAAATAACAACTGTGACCTTTTTAATGCGGATCAAATTTACATTCGTATTCTTCCCGTAATGAGAACTGTTCTCTATAATCTGGATTATAATTATAAGCTATATGAAAAGAGTTTTTGTTTGGAGTGTTTTATGGTATAAATATAAAAGGTTTAATATATAGTGAACTCTGATAGATTTGTCTATTTGTTTTTTAAATCTACGCTAGCGTGCTAAGTAAAACTGATTTTTATATTTCCACTTTTATTTTACCTCATGTACAGTGAATACAGTAAATAATATATGTGAAGCCCAGCTAGAGCATTGAATAGCTAGCTTAGTGGTCTATTGAAACACCTACCTGCCCCCCCGCCACATACACACTCGCACACACATATACAGAGTTTTTAAATAGAAAACATTCTAGCTAACTGAATTAGAGCAATAAAAATAGAGAATACTTCAGAAGCAAAAAAAACCATATTGCAGTAAGATTTAATGCAAAGATTTTAGAAGTTTCTTTTTAGAGGTTTATAGATGCAGCATTTTACGTTTTCTACAATAAACCAAAATAGTAAAGTTTAAACTTTTTTTTAGGATAGGGAGTGGGGGGTGGGCATGACCTGAGCCGAAATCAGGAGTCAGACGCTTACCCGACTGAGCCACCCAGGCACCCCCAAAATAACAAGGTTTAATCGAGGCCTTTGAAATAAATAATTTCTTTGTGGTGGTTTCATATAGACAATTAATCTTTTTTTTTGCTTGAATTTAAAAATATTGATTAATTTTTAAAAGGCTTCTGAAGTAGAATTACAATTTTAGAAAGGCTAAAAGGTTACTCTTGCTCGATGGTGATAAAAGCTAGTTTAGTCTTCGGAGGAATCTGACTGAGTAAGAACAGAGTCAATGTCCAGACTTTAATGTGGGGAATGGATACAAGTACTTGAAATTTTCACTTGGTTAGTGTATTGGATTCCAATGGTTGTTATAACACATCACCACAAAGTGGGTGTTTTAAAATAACAGAAATTTGTTCTCTCACAGCTCTGAGGGTTAGAAGTCTGAAATCAAGGCATCTGTAGAGTCACCCTCCCTTTGGAGGCTCTAGAGGAGTTTCTTCCTTTACTTTCCCAGCTTCTGGTGGCTCCAGGTCTCCTTTGGCTTTGGCAGCTTTTCTCCAATTTCTGCCTCTGTCTTTACATTATTACCTTCTCCTCCATATCTTTGTGACCCCTTCTGTTTTCTTATTAGGACACTTGTCGTTGTGTGTGGGGCCAATCTGGATAATGCAGTATGATCTCATCTTAAGATCTTTAATTATATCTGTAAAGACCCTTTTTTCCAAATAAGGCAACATTCACAGGTTCCAAGTATTTGGATGTATATGTATGTATCTTTGGGAGGTTACCATTCAAGCCACTCCAGTTTCTTTTAGTGGGATTCAGGATGAACCTTCTGCTCAGAAACATTCAAGTAATTAGGAGAAGCAGAGAAATATGTCAATATCTTATTCGCATAATGAAGATATGGATGTAGTTTTGCTAGCTATGGTAGCATGTTTGACCAAAACATAATGTTTAACTAATCAGCTTCCACATCCTTAAAGTTTGCCTGTAATCAGCATAATCCCATAATTTAGCAACCTATAAATGGGAAATTAGAAGTAAGGGCATAATTGAAATTTCATAAAACAGAAAATATGGATTTGAAGTTCTTTATAAATTGTGTTATGTCATTCTAGTATAAAGAATTATCATTGTTATTTGTGCAGGGGTGGGAACAAGTACAATCTCATCGTTGGATGCTATAAAAAAATGCCCACTAAGTAGAAGGTAAGGACATTTTTGTTCAACACATCCAACAGGTTTGTACCTAGTGGGGGCAGTCATAGGAGTTTACTGTCTGCTCCTAAATCAGTTTAACAGGTTATATCCATCATCAGGGATGAATTGAATTTGCATTAGAGACCAAGCTCCTTATATAGGAAGTAGGTGAGTCAGCAAGATGAATTCCTTCTTGCTTTATTTTTTTGCACTCATAAGAATTCATTTGGGCTGTAAAGATAGATGAAAATCTCAGAGGAAATGATTATAAAATGAGAGAATGTAAAATCCTAGGGAAGTAAGAACCTGTCAGCAAGATTAAGAAATAATTTTTGAGAAAGCACATCTTCCTAGATTTGAGACATATAGCTGTGAAGACTCAGTAGAAAGAAAATTCATAGCCAATGTCATAACACAAAGTTAATTTGCCAACTTTAAACAATCAAACATCATCTTTGCCTTAAATAAATCTCACTTGGAAGTTCAATACAAAAAATAAGTTAAAGTGAAGTTGCTTTATTTGGATTTTAAGAGGGTTGGGGGCAGGAATGAGGGGCAAAATGGGTATCTTGGTGTATGTGTCATTGCTGCAGTGTGATTATGTGACCAACAGAGAGCACTCCAGGCTGGAGCTTTATTTCATTTTGCTTCTAGTTGCATCCCTAATGCCTAATACAATGCTAGGAACTCAATATATACTTGTGTTGATGAATGAATAGATGGCGGAAGCCAAGCAAAGCTAATTGGGTGACGCCTGGGTGGCCCAGTCTGTTAAGTATCTGACTCTTGGTTTTGGCTCAGGTCATGATCTCAGGGTCATGAGATCTGAGCCCCATATTAGGTTCTATGCTGACCACGGAGTCTGCTTGAGATTCTTTCTTTCCCTCTCCTTCTGCCCCCACCCAAAATGTGCATTCTCTTTCAAATAAATAAATAAATAAATAAATAAATAAATAAATAAAATCTTTTAAAAAAGAAGAGCTAATTGAACCAAGTTAGTTGAGTGTCAGTATCTCTCTGATAGCAGTGAGGTCAGAGATGATTCTTTTTCTTCCATGCCTGCATTTATCACCAGTCCTGTCATCCACAGAGAATGTTGCATTTCAGTGCCTGGCACAGTTCCTGGAACAGTAGGTTGCAGTGAATGTCTGTTAAGTAGATGGTACTCAGAAAACATTAGTTGAATGAATGAATGAAGTGAAATGATTGAATGAATGATTGAATATCATATGATAGAATGAGGACGAGTGGTTTCATTTTCTACCCTAAAATAATTTTAAAAACAGCTAAGACAAAACTTTGTGAAGAATCCTAATGGAAGCCTCCTAGGTATCCTTTAAAAAAGTCTCTATTAAGTATAAGTTTCACTTTGCTTATACCAATTCCCCAAAACTGTATTGTCTGAAAGTGTGACACATCATAAAACAACTGGTGCCAACGGTTGTGCTAAAGCCGTCTTCATTCAGTATAGATTGCTGACTTACAATTATCCCCAGGAGACACTCAGTGCCCCAAGTATGGACAGCTCCAAAAGAAGTATGCCAGGTTGGGAAGAATTGTGTGCCTATAGGAAACACAGGGGCCCTTTATTTAAGAAGAAGCGGTATAAATTACAGTTGCTTGAAGGAAACCCTACCCTGTGCTTTAGCTAGGTGTGTAAGCAATGTGCCATTTGATCTACAGTGTGTAGTGTAGTGAGACATTGCCTAGGGATGAGAGCAGATCGATTTGCTGTTTAACCAATCATCCAGAGCATCAGCAGACTGGGCCCCAACGCCTTATGCCACAGTGATTTTGTACAGAATTTCCCAAGGACCCAGATAACTGCTGCAGTGTGTGTGTGTGTGTGTGTGTGTGTGTGTGTGTGTGTGTGTTGGGGATGGGGATTCTGGGCAGCACTTATCATTGGAGCTTCATCTACTCAATTGGCCTTTTGAGCCTCCATATGTGAGACTATCAGAAGGCTGTGATTAACTGCCTCAGTGGGTAGACTTGGCCCCAGGGAGAGTGAGCCAACCTGTATTTCAAGTGGTGATCTGCAGCTGACTGGCTCTGGGGTGGCTCATAGATGGCTCGTAGATGGGTTCAGAATGAATACCATACATGGGGCGCCTGGGTGGCTCAGTGGGTTGAGCATCTGCCTTCAGCTCAGGTCATGATCTCAGGGTCCTGGGATCGAGCCACGCATCCAGCTCTCTGCTTGGCAGGGAGCCTGCTTCCCCCCCTCTCTCTACCTGACTCTCTGCCTACTTGTGATCTCTCTCTCTGTGTCAAATAAAAAACAATAAAAAATCTTTAAAAAAAAAAGAATGAATACTATACAGACCTGGGATTGTTCTTTTTGATATATTTTTTTCAAAACAAGCAAAATTTTCTAAATTTATACATGGTTATTATAAAAATATAACTAAAGCAAAATTATATATAAAAAACAATGAAAATGTCCTTTCATCAACCAGTTTCATCAACCTTATCCATGTAGTACCCTCCACACACATTCTACTTTTTTGCTCAGAGGTAACCACTGATGTCTGCTTGGAATCATTGGTATGAGTCCTCCCAGGCCATTTTCTATTTATATATGAGCATAGCAAGGTGACCCCCTTCCCCAAAATTCATATGTTGAAGCCCTAGTCTCCAGTGTGATGGTATTTGGAACTGGGGCCTTTGGGAGATAATTAGGTCATGACAGTAGAGCCCCCATGAATGGTGTTAATGCCCTTGTAAGACACAAGAGAGACGTTCTCTTTCTTGGCCATGCGAGGGTACAGTAAGAAGGTAGCTGTCTACAAATCAGGAGGGAGTTTCTGACCAGACACTGAAGCTGCCAGCACCTTGAGCTCAGATTTTCCAGCCTCCAGAACTGTGAGAAATAAATTTCTATCATTTAAACCATCCAGTCTATGGTATTTGTTATAACAGTTGAAACTGAAATGTACATACCAGATATTCCAACACCTACATAGGATCATACTATACATATTTCACTATGACATGCTTTTTTTCCCACTTAACAATATGTCTTAGGCATACTTCCAACTCAATAATCAACAAAAAGATAGCTTCAGTTAATAATAGTTTGATGTGTATCCCTCCAGACTTCTTCTATACATATATACATATCTGGTTGGTTTGGGTTATTTTATATAAATGGGATCGTACCACATACAGTAGTATGTTAACTTGTTTTTTTTCCCCCATTAGCACATTGTGATCATCATCTCATGTCAGTACACTTAGGTCTTCCTCACTCTTTTAAACTGCTGTTGAAACCGTGTCAACAAAATAAGGATGTGTCATTAATTTTGCCAGTCCTTTTCTGGTAGACATTTAGGTTGTTTTCCAAGAGTGTTTTTGGTCGTTATTTTGTGTTTATTTGATTATAAACCATGCAGCAGTGAGCATCCTACACATGGATGTGCACGAGTGATATTATTTCTATATGTAAAATTCCTGAGTCAAAGGACTTATACATTTTAAAGCCTATGAGATACCGTCAAGTTGTTCTCTAAAAGGTCTCTTTCCTCAAATCCTTGCTACCACTTGATATTGCTAGGCTTCTTATTCATTGCAAATCTGACAGGGGAAAATTATTTCATTGTTATTTTAATTTGTATTTTCCTGATTGCTAATGAGGTTGACCTGTTGCTTTATTTTTAACTCATAGTTTCCATTCATATATCATTCTGCCACTTGATGGTTCTCGCCTTCTCCGGTTTCTTCGAGATCCAGGTCAGTCTGCATAGTGCTACCTAGTGAATATTCCTAATCAAAAATTTTCCTGATCAAAAATCTTCTATTCGCTCTATCAGATATTTATTGAGTGTCTGTTATGGGACATAACCTGAGCTAGG
This sequence comes from Lontra canadensis, assembly GCF_010015895.1. NCBI lineage: Eukaryota > Metazoa > Chordata > Mammalia > Carnivora > Mustelidae > Lontra > Lontra canadensis. The sequence continues at coordinate 977,855 of NW_022631117.1, read as the reverse complement.
CCCATGGAGAGGGACAGTGATGTTTCGCCACCAATAATAATCTGTGTGGTGTGCAACTAGCCCCCAAGTCCAGAATCCTTGAAACTTCCCTCTTTCTAGGTAATTTTGGAATAGTCCTCTCCATACTTCAGTTCTGTGGAATCATGCTCATTTTTGCTTAGATGTGAAATGCACGGTCAAAGCCAACAAAATGGGAATGATTCTGAAATGTTCTTTTTTTTTTAAAGATTTTATTTATTGATTTGACAGAGAGAGATCACAAGTAGATAGAGAGGCAGGCAGAGAGAGAGAGAGAGAGAGAGAGAAGCAGGCTCCCTGCTGAGCAGAGAGCCCAATGCAGGACTCGATCCCAGGACCCTGAGATCATGACCTGAGCGGAAGGCAGCGGCTTAACCCACTGAGCCACCCAGGCGCCCCCTGAAATGTTCTTTTAACTCAATATTTGCAGAAAGGAAATTACGCCTCTCTTTCTGACACTGTCAGCATAACACTTAAGCACAACACGCTTTCCCCACCCCTTAGCAGATTGATGAGGTCTCTTGTCCAGGCTAGCAATTTCTGCCTCCCTTTAGTGGTGCTCCTACCAGATGGCAATGTCTCTCAATTGGATCTCAAATTGTAGAATGTCCTGTTGACGTGTAGAACTTCCTGGGTGGGGTATCTCTGGCAATACCAGGAGCCAAGTCCTGCACGTGGCTGAGTCTTTGGAATCCTTCATTTTGGTCTCAGAGAGAATCACAAGCCTTTTGTTAGCTGGATAATCGCTCTCCCCACCCCCACGCCTTTTGAACTGTCATCAGAGTGCATTGTTCAGGAATAGCAATGGAAACAAAATTGCTTTTTAAAGAGTGAAGTTCTAAATGTGTTATTTTTCTGCCACTTTCTAATTCTGGAAAAGGATTAGCGCTAATCACTTCTTTTTAATTTCCAATGAAGCGTCTTAGGTGGAAACGTTGATGATATGGAGTCTGAATTAAGGGAGGGGAAGGCATTGACTTTAGTGGGGCTGCTCCACAGTAATTGGTACTTCATAAGTTTCATTTGTGCCTTTGTGACAGAGATGGTGAAATTTGTGGAAGAGATAAAAACTCAAAGAGATGGAATTGGCATTTGGCTTTCCAGCTGTCTCTTTTGAAGTACACTTCAGAAGTTTTAATAGGTAGAAACTGTTTGAATTAAGATACTATTTGCTGTAAGCTTACCAATACAGTTTTTTTTTTTAATGTGGTAGAGAGATGCTTGTAACCTGAGGCTGAGTAGTCATTACTGCCAACAACCGCAAGTCTGTCTCACAAATCCACTTATCTGGCGTGTTAGTTGGAGGATAGGCAACTCCAGAAAAGTACAGTTCTGTGATCCACAGCAACCACTGAAGGTGGTAATTAATGAGAAAAAGAACTGAGGCGGACCAAAGCGAATTGCATTCACACCACAAACCGTGCTCCGGGATGTTTATACACAACTGCTCAGACCAAGCTGTTTTCTTTGCAGACAAACAAGGCTTCAGATTTCTACAACACAAAGTCTAAGACCTGGGTGATAAGAATTAATCTGAACTCAGAAGATTTAAGGCTTAATTAGAATTCTGATCCAAGACAGCAGACTGTGTGAACCGCTGTTGCTAAACTGTACTGTGTAAACATTGCATACTGATGGGGTTTGCTTGTCAACTCAACTGGCGTTTCTGTGCCGGAAGCTTGTCTTTCTGTCAGCCAAGTGCATCATGGGAGAAAGATCAGCATCTCAAACGGGTGTGATCTGCATGTGTAAGGAGAGGGGGGAAAAACCCTCAAAGGAAAGGAGCTTTTGCTGGTTTTCCAGTCGTTCAAAGGTTCAAAAGAAGGTCTTCGAACGCATTTTGCCCAAGGCTTTTCTTTCTAAGAACTGGAAGAGGCATACTTTAAAAAAAAAAAATTCGAGGGATTGTATCTGTAACCCTTAGCGAAGCAAAGAACTCAGCAATGTTTTGAGCTCTTCCCTAATCCCTTCTGTGGAAATCTTTGTTTTCTCGTATCTACTACCTCAGTCAGTGTATCGAAATCAAGAGCCATTTTTAAAAAGTCAGCAGCCGGGCAGCAGAGGCGATGCGAACGGAGGGATTGTCTTCAAATCCCGACTCTGCCACGACATCACCCTGAGCAAGTCACTTCATCTCTCTCTGCACCAGTTTCTTAGCAATTAAACATTGTCATAGGAAAGTATGTCACACCGTTTGAAGGTTCAGTGAAGTAATGTATGGGCCGGTCCTGGCACTTCATAGGTGATTAAGAAATGTTTGTTGAATGATTTGAAGCAACTGATATTTGTAAATGTTTGTCTTGTTAAGTCACTGTGATGTCTCTGTTCTAGTGTACACTGGCTTTTTTTATAAGCTTCTGAGACCAGGGACCCTACCTGTGGGATTCTTTGTTCTCAGCTCTGTAGTATGCATTGGGTTTGTAGTAAATGATTTTCACTTGCCTCTGCTCAGCAAGTAAGTTTCTTCTTCCTACTTATCCCTCTGGTCCTTGGACCAGTACGTTCCTCAGTGTCGTTTCTCTGTCAGGTTCAGAGATTATCTGTTGCAGACAATCTGGGCCAGGTTTTTTTTTTTTAATGGTTGTTTGTGAGGGATTTATTTCAGTACAAGCACCGAAGAAGAGGAGAGAGGAAGAAGGCCTGGTATGGAGCAGGCATTCAAATATTCGTAGAATATATTAGGAGCAGGGGGGTGCACACATAGGCAGAAGGAAAAGGAATGAGGCAAAGATAGAAGGGGGTGATGCTGGCGAACACCCATCACGATCACTGAATGTTTAGTACATGCTGAAGAGGATGCCGAACTCATACTCAGATCCACGATCTGATCTGAAGTCAGATATGTTTCAAAATTCAGAAACCTCTGGATTTTAGAAAGATATATGCTATGTATCCCACAGACTACATAACATCTTCCACAGGTAACTCCGGTGGTCATGCCACATAGTCAAATGCATTAATATTCCTACGCTGAAGCATGGGAACAGTCACACCTAGTGATATAAATAAAGACCACAAGTAGCTCCATATTCGTCTAGATGAGGCCAGGTATTAATGCCGAATAAGTCACAAGACATATTTTTCAAAGCTTTTTTGATTTTGGGATTCCAGATAAGGGATGGTAGGCCTTTGGTAGGTAGCAGAGACAAGTGAGAACTCAGGGGTGTCAGACTCCAGCAAAGGGCCACTTCCTTGCTGTAGGAGTTCCCATTACTGTTGAACAAGTTACTACAAAGTGGGCAGCTTAGCAACGCAGATGTGTTCTCCTACAGTTCTGGAGACTGGAAATCCAAGATGGATCTCCTTTGGCTAAAATCAAGGTGTTAGTAGGGCTGTGTTTCTTCCGGGGACTCAAAGGGAGAATCTACTCTCTTGCCTTTTCCAGCTTCTAGAGACTGCCCACATTCCTCAGCTCATGGCCCTTCCTCTATCTTTAAAGCCCGCAATGGCACTTGAATTCTTCTCACATCCCATCACTCAGACCTTCTCTTCTGCCACCCTCTTCCATATTTAAAGGGCTCTTGTGATTACCTTGGGTGCAACTAGATAAAGCAAGGTGTACTGACCAGGGTTGTCCAGAGAAACAGAACCCACAGGGGGTGTGCATGCGTGCGTGCTTGTGTGTGTGTGTGTGTGTGTGTGTGTGTGTGTGTGTGTGTGTTTGGAGAGAGAGAGAGGGAAAGGGGGAGAGAGAGAAAGAGAGAGAGAGAGATTGATTTAAGGAATTGGCTGATGCCAATATAGAGGTGAGCATGTCCAAAATCTGCAGGGTAGGCCAACAGTCTGGGGACCAAGGAAGCACCAGCGTTGCAGTTTAAGTCAAAAGGCCGTCTGCTGGAGGATTCTTCCTTGCTTAGGAGAGTCAGTGTTTTGTTCTATTAAGGCCTTCAGCTGACTGGATGAAGCTCACCCACCTTTTGGAGGGCAATCTGCCTTACTCAAAGTCCACCGATTTAAACATTCTTCTCACCTAAAAACACTTCTACAGGAAACTCCAAAATAACGTTTGATCAAATAACTAGGCACTGTGACCCAGCCATGTTGATACTTAAGATTACCCATCACACAGGGTAATTTCCCCTCTCAGGGTCAGTAGACTAGTGGCCTTCTTTCCATCCTCAACGTAATTTTACCTTGACAGGTAACTTAACATTTTGTTATTCCCAGGGATTAGTTCATGAATATCTTTGGGACCATTATTCTGCCTACCACAGTGTGGGTGTGTAAGTTGTGCACAATACAGTTCCAAGGGGACAGCACTCACACATGGACTGCAATTTCAGTAATGCCCTTTGAAGGAATGCAAAGTGGAGTTCCTGTTCCAGAGCCTAAAAGAAGAAGCCTAAAAAGAAGAGCCTAAAAAGAAGAAGCCACTGAACATACTGCCTGCCAGGGAGAAAGTATAGTAAAATTGTTTCCAGGCTCATCCTCTGGTAGACATGGTGATGATGGCTTCTGCATGAATATATCTGCTACTTCCATAAGAACTGAGATGGAGCCAGGGTCGCTAGGGAATCACCCTGTGAAGCTCAGGAGGACAGCTGTTAGGTTTTCAATTTCAAATCTTCATCAGGACTTGGACTTCAGGACCAAGCCAGGATGGTCTCTAGTAGGCTTCTAACACTCAAACAGGATTGCCTCCTTCAGATAACTCTGGACATTTTGTGCCAGAGAAGAGGGGAAAACTGTGTTCCTGATTATGGGAAGCCTGGTGAAAGGTTCCAAAGGAACTGTTCCCAGTCCAGCATCTGAGGCGGGGAATTTTGGTGTCTGGTGTGGTTGAGCGGGTAAAGGGTATAATCTCAATAGCTATCTAGTCTGCCTTTCTGCATAAGAGCATTATTTTTTCAGGAGAACCAAGAACTTTTTAGAGTAGCTTATATTTTTATTGGTTCTGCATAGATGACAGAGAAACCAAATACCTTCTAAGTGCTCAAGTCAGCAGACAGACGTACTTTTACAACTTGCTCTATTCCCCTTTCCCTAAACAAAGCTAAGAACAGAAATAAAACAGGAGAGAAAAATCAGAAAGTGTTTATCATATGGTTTCACTCATATATGGAACATAAGAAATAGCACAGAGGACCATAGGGGAAGGGAGGGAAAACTGAATGGGAGGAAATCAGAGAGGGAGACAAACCATGAGAGACTCTGGACTCTGGGAAACAAACTGAGGGTTACTGAAGGGAAGGGGGTTGGGGGACGGGGTAGCCGGGTGATGTGTATTAAGGAGGGCATGTGTTGTGATGAGCACTGGGTGTTCTATACAACTAATGAATTGTTGAACACTACATCAAAAACTACTAATGTACTATATGTTAGCTAACTGAACATAATAATAAAAAAAGAATATATGACAAAAATTAAGGATGTATTATATGCTTACAAATTGAATTTGAATAAAAAGAAAAAGTCTCTTTCAAGTGTTCCAGGGCCATTAATTCAAACTGTTTCTGGAGATCTAGGAGTAAAGGATCCCTCTTTTGTGGCAAAAAAATCTCATTTATCATTTGCAAAAGCTCAATGAGGCAAAACTATCTCCTGACCCTTCCAATTCCTACAGTAAATAGCCACACTCCAGGTGATTCATTGTTGTAAAGAGAGTCATTACTGGAGACAGTTAAGTAAATTGGTAAAATTCTGCTGTTAATTAATTAATTAACTTATTTTTTGGGAGAGAGAGTGAGTGAGCGGAGGGCGGGGCAGAGGGAGAGAATCTCAGGCAGGCTCCATGCCCAGCATGGAACCCAATGCGGGGCTCTATCTCACAACCCTGAGATCATGCCCTGAGCCAAAGTTAAGAGTTAGATGCCTAACCGACTGAGCCACCAAGGCATCCCACTGCTGTTAGTTTATAATCACTACTTAGTTCTTTGTAATGTCTCCTGCAACTTCTATTTCTGTCCTAGTATTGCTCAGAGCAGGGTGATACTTCTGGTATTGATGTTGATTGGTTTTTATTAGGCACTGGGAAATCTGATCTAGATTAAATCAGTGCTGGTGAGCATGGAGAACACAGAGAAAGATCAGCAGGTTGGGTGAGCAAATTGCCACCAAATGGAGGATATGACCTTAATTTTTCCTTTTGCAGAAAGGACCAATGGCTGACAAATTCTTGGGAACATATAGCCTGCTCAAAATAGAGGAATAGAAAAGGGAAATATCTGATAGGCCTTGGAACTCCTAAGTCCTTATCTAAACACCCATTGGGCTATTTGTTAATGGAATTAGCATAAATCCTGTAAAATCTCTGGTTGGACTTCAGAGCCCAGGCTTATTCTGTTGCATTGCATCATTAAATTATGCTCAGTATCTTCTGTTCAATGTGTAATACATTTTAGAGTGGAATGAGGGCAATCTGGTTAAATTTTATAATGATCTGAAGCAAAAATAAAAACAATTTATTGCTTAAAAGTTAAAGGCTTTTGGTTGTTGAAATACTGACCAACAGAGAGAAGACATTACTATATTTCATTTATTAACACAATTTGTTATCCTAAATTGTCCAGATTTTTTTTTCAGTTGTCAGGTAACCATAGTCTAAGGCAAGGGGTCAATAAACTTTTTCTGTAAAGAACAATAGAGTGAGTATTTTGGGCATTGTGGGACAGATAGTCTCTGTTGCAACTCTAGGTAGCCCCCACTTCTTTAAAAGTTCCCATGAAACCACCTAGCTTTGAGGAAAGACCTACATTAGTACCTGTTTTTGCTAACTGAAAGAAATTCGAAGAGGATTTTGGCTTTTATGAAAAAAACCCCAAAGCAAAAAGAGCACTGAGTGTTTGTCTTGCAGGCCCCTAGCTGTTGGGCAGTTGTGCTCCCTGAGCAGTGAGAGTGGCGCTGCCTAGCTCCTTCTTCAGGAACCGCACTCAGCCTCTCAGCATCAAGGTGCCTGTGCTTGAACTGGGTCTGTGAGCATGTATGTTTTTACCTTGGTTTATTTTGAGCACCTGTTAGCAAGATGTGTCCTAAGGTATCAGAAAAGCCCAAGAGAGATTATTTTTGGGGGTCCGGGAACACTCATAAATGTTTCTGTGTAAATTAATAGTAATTGTTCCTTTGCTTTGCTTTATGCCATTTTGGCTTATGAAAGTTTTCAGAGCTCCACAGCTAATGTTCACATTTCCTTCAAGTCTCTCCTCAAATGCTCCTTTCTTAATGGAGCCCATTGTACCCAGCCTATTTAAAATAGCAACCACCTTTTTCACATTTCAGCCCCCTTTACTCTGCTCAATTTTTTCTTTTTTCTCTACTTTTGGATAGTTAAGGAAACCTACTCAACTCTGCCATCATATCATAAAAGCAATCATAGACACTGCATAAATGGATAGGCATGGCCATGTTCCAATAAACTTTGTTACAAGAACAGCTGGAGGGCCATATTTGTCCTATGGGCAGGCTGTAGTTTTTTCACCCCTAGTCTAGGGGACAATAAAAAAAGTCAATTGACTAACTTGATTTGATAATAAGCCTTAAAAATCAGAGTAATAAAGTAGATCAGTCATCCAACCTTGCAAGATGGGAACTGCTATCCAATTCATTGTCTCCTCTACATTTTCAATAATTCTGATTTCTTAATGTCTTCCTTTTGTCTCTCCTGATATTCTCCACTGTGCCAGGATGCCATAGGAGAAAAATTGGGGAGTGGGTGAGTCACAGATTAGGGTGTCTGAGATGCTTGAAGGAGATAGGATGGTTTGGTACAACTTGACTTATGTACATAGAAGTGCATTATCCAATAATTTTAATTTTTTACTATTTAACAAAGGACAAGTTACATAACCAAGACAAAATGGATATATGTTGCCTCCATTGCTATTGACCTTGGAGAGTGAAATCTAGCAAATACTGAGTTCTGTTCTTTTTCTTCTAAAGAAAGCAAGCATTTGGATTATAAAGTTTGATTGTGTTGACTCACTCCTTACTTGGGAACAATGCTCCCCTCTCTCAGTATCTCTCATTTTTAAGTCAATTTAGTGCCGAGGGCCAGATTTTAATCTTAAATGTCAAGTATACTTACAAATGTCAAGTGCACATATAAATGTCAAGTGAACTATGTGGTTCTTCATATCCTCTCCTGTTGAAGGGTAGAAGGCCCTATATAGAAGACCCATGACCCAAAGATTCCAATTCTTAATGAAGTTTGTTCTTGAGCTGGAGGCATAGCTACCTAGTTAACCATTATATTTACTCTGCAGTATCACGATGAAATTGGAACGGTTTTCAGAGTTGGGAGTCATTGAACCACATACTTGTTTATAAGAAGTTACATAGAGAGTGCAAGCCCTCTTGGTTGATGTTTTGAAAGAAAATAGGTTCAACAGAAAAAACAATTTCAGGGGAAATTGCTTGTGTGCCCATTGGACAATATTTTGAAATGACCTTTGGATTAGCTACTTACTCATGTGACTGGAACAGCTTTACCTTCTTGCCAGTGGATCCTTTCTGCTTGTGCAAGGGGAAACATGGCCCCAATTTATAGTCTCACATTTATAATTCTCATGAAATGAATCCTTTTTTCTCCAAAACCAATCCTTTGGGTTTTTAATAAACAAACAAATGTTCTATAGGATTGCTGAGTTTCCTGCACATGCATGCCTTTTTTCCTTTATCCATTTTGTATATACTTATTCAGTGTCTACTATGTGTTAGGTGCTAGATATAAACAGCAATGAACTCATAGATTCCTCAGTGGTGGGGACAGATCTTAAGTAATTAATCACCCAAGTAAATTAATAATTAAGAACTGTGATAAGTGCCATGAAGGAAAAGTACATTGTGCTATTAGAGCTTATAATAGGGAGAACTGGCTTAGTCCAGGATCAGGGAAGCCCATTCTAAGGAATTGTCCGTTTTGGCCAAGATTGGAAGAATGAGTAGAGTTTCAATAGACACAGAGTAGGAGAAAGAGTGTGCCAGGCAGAGAACTCCAGAGGCAAAGCCCTTGAAATGGGAAAGAGCCCAGAGCATTGAAAGGAGACCAATGTCTCCCAGTGACTGAAGGAGTGAGCAGGAAAGGGACACAAGACTCATTTCTTCATCACACCGGGGCCCATTGTGTACAAGGAACTGTTTTAGGTATTGGGGATATAATGAAAAAAAGTCCTTGCTCTTATGGAACTACTTTCTATTTGGTAAGAGACTATAAATGCATAATTTAATATTTAACAGCATATAGTAATAAGTATTCTTAAGAAAATGAAGCTGGGTGGTCAGGGAATGGGTATCGGAGGAGGTACCATTTGAGCAAATGGGGGACCGTTAGATAAATACCTGGAGGAGGATAATTCCAGGCAGTAGAATCAGCCCATGAGAACCTGCTTGGTGTGTTTTTTAGACTTTTTAAAATTTAATGTTCTCAACAATCTCAGGAGGCATACTGGGTAACTTGTGTTAAATTCATAGCTTATGCATGTCCAGGTAGGATTTAAAACCAAATCCCTTTCCTCTTCCCATTATATGATACTGCTCCTTTAGAGGATATTAAGCCATGTCCATATATGCACAAGTCATTAATCATTTTAGTCAAGGTTGTCACATCTGAGAGAGGACATAATCCTTAACATGTGTTGCAGATAGAACCCCAAGCTGATGCTGATAAAGGCATTTTCACCTATTTGTGCTGGAGACTACTCCCTCGGGGCCTTTTCTGAGGAAGATGCATGCTTATTGTATAGTCTGGGTTACGTTTGGAAATCAATGTGTAACATACACAAATTCCGAGACTAATAGGAGACTTAGTTTCTATGCTCTTTCTTCCATTCAATTAGTTGTGTAAACTTAAGCAAGTTACAACCTGAGTTCTGGTTTCTTCATTTGTAAAATGGGAATGATAATATCTTTCTTGTTTACATCACAGAATTATTATGAATATCTAATTAAAATATCTCTATCTTCAAAATATACCCCGAATCCAACTATTTCTCACTATCCTCACTGCTACCACTCTGGTCCAACCACCAGTATTTCTTTTCTGGATTACTGTAATGGCAGACCAACTGGTCTTCCTGTTCCACTCCATCTGTCAACTCCATCCTGAATGGAACAAGAGTGATCCTGCTAAAAGCAAGTTTGATATCAACGGGACTCACTATTCTGTTCCAAATCCTCCCGTGGTTCAATAATTCACTTGGAATTAAAGCCAAAGATCTAATATTGACCTACATGGTCTGCCCACCTATGTTACCATGCTGACCTCTTCTTCTCATCTAGTGCTCTCACTCACTGTGCTCCAGCTTCACTGGTTTACTTGGCATTCCTCAATCACACTAACTATAGTCTCAACTCGGGTTTTTGCCTCTTTCAGGAACACTATTTGGGCAGAGAGCTACATGGCTAATGCTCATATTTCCTTCAAGTCTCTGCCCAAATGTCACTTTCTTAATGGAACCTACTGTGCCCATCCTATTCAAAATGGCAATCACCTTTCTCACATTTCAGTCCCCCTTTCTCTGCTTGACTTTTTATTATTTTTTTTCCATAGCACTATTCATTGTTTGATATAATACATACTTATTTATACAGTGGCCATATAATTCTGTACCAACTGGGAAATTTTTGAGAGTGGGAGTGGGTACTATTAAAGTATACCAGTAGTAGGTATAAACTGGGACATAGTAATTTATGGTGATCAAAAAATTTATGTCTCCCTTTGCTGGGCTTTCCAGGGATAGGGATCTTTGAATGTTTTGTTATTTACTTATTTATATCACTTATCAGTAACAGTGCTTGACATAGTAGTTTATCAATACATTGAGTAAATGAATGACTAACACATTTGAAAGATGTTTTTAAGATATAAAGTACAGTAGATGTGTATGCTAGTTGTTAATTTTTCTATCTGTATATATGTATCTATCTATATATTTTTATATTATGTAAAATACATCTATATCTGTATATTTCCATCTATATACTAAACATGTATTTAATGTCAGTAGGCCCGCCACCACATTACCCCTTTTATTCCCTCAGATAGAGTAAAAGATAAGTTTTGCCGTACATTTTATATGTACTTTAAAAATGCTAAAGAGTGACTTGAAATATAAACATGATGTAGGGAAAATTATTGTAAGGAGGTTGAAAGATGCTATTTATTAAAAAGACTTTTTTTCCCAGAGGGCACATCTCTCTGCTGAGGGCTTACAGATACTGACAGTCCCCTCGAGGAGTTGTTGATGTGGATTGACTAAAAATTAGTTTGATGCAAGCTATGTAGTGGAAGGCAAGGCAACCCTCCATCCCTACAGAAGAGAAAATACACCATCTGTTGATGGAGGAATAGGTAGGAAGCATGGATGGAGTGGAGTGAGCTCTTGCAAAAGATGGGGGCAGAAGTGTTGTCTGGTAAGGAGACGTTCAACTGATAAGGGTTAAATTAGGATTGAAATGTGACTTAACCCACATCAGGATATACAAAGTGCTTGGCAAAACTGGGAGTAGCCATTTCTTTATTTTTACAATAATATGCATCCATTCATTGCTCTGTCTGCTTTATTTATTGACCTGCTTTTGAATGAATTTCTGGCTGAAACCAAAATACGACATACTCTTATCAAAGTTAATGAATGAACTGAATCCAAATGTAAAATGGTTTATATTCCATTTTGCTTACTCTGTAGTTTTGGAAATGCTTAGATAAACAACAATGTGCAATTTACTTATAAAGCCAAAGCAAAATCAATAGATACATTTTCATGCTTCCTCTCTTAGATGATGATATTGATGAAGGTGATTAAGTCAGATAGTTTTCTTTTAGCCAAATTAAAAAAAGATAGGCCCCATTGGGCTTGACTTTGTGGGATTCTATCTTCTTCTCCCTTTTAGTGAATATAAGATTTGTTGAGTTGGCTTCTCATGCTTCCTACTCTTACAACAACCTAAATAACCTTTTCCATCCATAGTGCTTCCTTATATTCCAAGTGTGTATCACAGAACATAGGCAGAAAATTTCATTGGGTTCAGCTGGATCATGGAAAAAGACAACATTTCAACATTTAATCTTTTCAGGCATTTAAGAAATTGTAGGTGAGATCAATATGAAAAGAGGTGAAATCTTTACAATTCCAATAATGGAAAAGAGTGAAAGGAGAACATCTGTTTTTCATCTTCTTTTTGGACCAGTGCTTGATTTCTTTTCAGAGCTTTCAGCCTTCTGATAGCATTGGGAATCCTCTAGTTCAGATGTATCTTTTGTGGTTTGTATCACTGAAGCTTACAAAGTCAACTGTTTACTTTCAATATTAGAAGTTACTTTAATTAACAAAAGCAAACTTGAGCAGAGCCAGAGGTATAGTAAGGACTCAATCTATGTTTTAATTTAATGTAGTAGGGTAGATATCTTTTGTAAGCATTTTCATTTACCAATTCACCTCTCCTGTTTGATGCCAAGTAGTCCCCTAAGATCTGAGCTAGAGAGGAGATATACATGTGTGAATTTCATAGCCACAGACTTAAATAGTAATTAATAATAAGAAAATCCAGCTGCAAGTGGCTTCAAAGTTGTTCTGACAGTTGAGTGATGAAGGCTTTTGCTATCTTTCTGCTCTGCCATCCATCGCATGTTGGCTTTTCGATTTTGTGTTTTTTACTTCATGGTCACAAAATGGCCACTGCACAGCCTGATATATAAGCTTTCCAAGGCAAAAAAAAAAAAAAAAAAAAAAGGAGGGAAGAACCATCATTAATGAGTAGGTGCAACTTGTATATGCATCTTTTATCAGGAGAGCAGGAGGTCCTCAAAAATTTGCTCTTAGCAGAAGGAGTCACAGGATACTGCTTGCTGTGAAGAAGGTGGGGAAAGTGACTTTCTGGGCTTCCACTTCTGTCATGAGATTCAAGCAGGGGAGATGGAGTTGAGAATGGCATCTTGAGTGGCCAGCCTTCAATTTCTACCACTATTAGTCTGGTTTTTGATATAGGAAATACACAGTGCTCCCTGAGATCACGATTGAAATGGTCTGTGGGAGAATGACTAAGTTCCATCACTCAATTTTCTGCTGTTGAAGAGGGCCCTTTGTGTGTGGGAAACACTATTTGCAGTTACTTGGTTTTATATTAATTTTTTTCAAAATTATAAATTAAAAAGAAATTTTCTCCTGGCCTTTAAATTCAATTTAAAAAATTAGTCAATTCCATAAATCTAGTATATTTTTTCAATCACTTTCAAGAAGCCTTCGATTAATGTTAGATCAACCCAGGCTGAACAGGCTAAATTCTGCTTAATTAAGTGAATAATAGTTTGTGAACTTAGGTGCCTCAATTCTCTTCAACATTTCAAAGTGCGTATTTAAATCTAAAATATCTGATTTTCTTTTTCAGCACTTCAAATACCTGACTGGGTGAATTTAATAATTTTTAAAAAGATTTTATTTATTTATTCGAGAGAGCAAAAGAGAGAAAACAAGATAGAGAGAGAAAATATGAGCAGGGTAAGGGGCAGAGGGAGAAGCAGACTCCCCACTGAGCAGGAAACCGGATGCTGGGCTTGATCCTGGGACTCCGGGATCATGACTTGAGCTGAAGGCAGATGCTTTTTTTTTTTTTAAGATTTTATTTATTTATTTGAAACAGAGAGAGATCACAAGTAGGCAGAGAGGCAGGCATAGAGAGAGAGAGGAGGAAGCAGGCTCCTCGCTGAGCAGAGAGCCCGATGCGGGCCCCGAACCCAGGACCCTGAGATCATGACCTGAGCCGAAGGCAGAAGCTTTAACCCACTGAGCCACCCAGGCGCCCTGAAGGCAGATGCTTAACCACCTGAGCCACACAGGCATCCCACCTGACCAGGTTAATTTATGATACCAAAAAACAAAATCTTACTAAGTGCTTGGACAACTTTTATATATTTAGTAAGTTAAACTTACAAATATAAAGAATATCAAGTTCTTTTAATCATTCTAGTACTTTAAAAAATAAATATAAGAATGACATATATTTTAATAAAAGTCACAAATCAGTGAAATTGTAAAACTGGAATCTCTTCTCTGCTTAAAGTGCCATTCTAAAATACACCAGTCTCTTCCAGATGCACACTAAATACCAAGTGCACAGACATTATTCTGAACTTCATATATTGATATTATTACTATGGATGTGGTTCACTTTATTATCTCTATATTTTATTCCAAACCTACTGAAGACTTTAAAAAGACTTTGTCCTAAGAGGAGTTGTGCATCCCCTCAGGTCAGGTAAGCTGTGCTTGCCATTACAAGTGAACTGAGATCACTCACCAGTCAGAGATGTGGGAGTGGGATGCGGTGCCAGGAGCAACAACGTTCCATGGAGATTCTATTGTGTGCGTTTGTGTAAACTGGGCTCCTTTCTAAATCACTATGGCCACAGGGAATTCTAGATCTATATCCTTCAGCTGCGGTTGTTCTTACAAATTCATATTATTCCTTGAAATCTGTCTTCCATCATGGTTACCTAATTTGAATACATGAAATAGTCAATAGTCAGTAGAAGGACAGTCATCAAATTGCCCCCTCACCCAAGTTCACAGCTGACTTCCTTGAGTGAATGCCTACTGCCTCAGTGAATTCAGGATTTTTTTTTTTATGTTCCCATCTGAGCCACAATTCTTATAGGGTAATGACATCTGGTTGGATTCTGCATATCTTTTATGCAGTTGTTTCCAGGGTTTAAACTACTCATGTCACTTCTCACAGCGGCACACAACTATTGTGCAACTATGTCTTCTCCTGTTTCCGAGAATAGTCTTGGGTGGTGGAGCAGGCACAGCTGCCTTACTACTATATCCTTTTTCGCCTGTTCCTACATCATAACCCTGGGATAACGGGCATACCCACTAGCTCTCTCTGACAACTTCTATGTCCCCCACTGAGCACCTATGGAAATTTTGGAGATGCAGAAACTGCAGGAGTGCTCTTGAACCCTCTTTATGCACATGTCACCCGTAGGTATGACTTCCTTGGTATTTTGTCACACTGTGGTACTTCTCAAAGGGTCTTTCTGGTGAGTGTGAAGGGTTGAAGAGAATGGATCATCCCAGAGTGCGTCGGCATCTTGCTGCATTACCCTTGAACCCCTGGCTTTTGAACTTAGAGCCCAGACATTTTGGCTCCTTTGTTTCCCTGGGCCAATATGTCACCTTCCTCCTGGGTTAAATTTAGCTCCATTTATCACAGCAGAAATAAGATAGGTCACATGGGAGAAGGAAAGTACTTGTCAGTGAAAGATGCAAATCATTATTTGGCAAGCCATAGTCTCTAAGTCTCTAACCTGGGGGATAGAAGAATTTGTTACCTTCTCTTCCAAATAAGCCTGTGGTTTGGTAGTTGGAATAGCTATGAGGGGGGATCTTATTGCCTAGGATGAGAGTAGCTTGCGAATTTATTGGAACGAAGGCCAGTGGCTTCTCTAACTGTGGCTGATTCCTTTTCTTCCATGAGCTCGCCATTTAAATGCTATTGCCTTGAGGAGGCCTTCTCTGACCCCTTAGGCCAGGAAAGCCTTCCCTATAATATACTCTCAAAATAATCTTGATTTGTTTCTTAGCATGAATCCCACTTAACATTTTTGTTTAATGTTTACCTTAACCAGTAGACTGTGAACTTTGTGGGTGCTGGGCCTTTCCCTCTTTTTCATAGCTCTCTCCTCAGTACCTAATGTTATGTTTGGCACTGAGTAGCTGCTCAAAAAATACTGAGTGAATGAAAAATTGTTTTTAAATATTTTGGTTAGTGAAATATAGTAAACATTGACAAGAGGCTAGGCATCTCTTGAATGCATGATCTTGGGCAGTGGGGCTTCTGGTCACCACACTGGATTTTTGCACTTGCTGAATAGCTTTGATTTTCACGATTTCTTTAAAGGCTGTGGGATTTAAGTGGAAGGCACAAATTCAGGAGGTGAGGGCATGTCTTAGCATTCACAAACTGGCATCTTCAGTTTCCAGGGAAGAGGACATTTTCCTATTGCCATTAATCAAAACCACGACGTCATCTTCGGTGTTTAGCTAAATAGAATGAATGGGGTGATTTTAGTGATGTGTTGAAACTTGTTAGTCGAGAAACACTTTTCCGAACTGTAAATGGGAATTGAGATGAATCTAAAGCTTCCTTTCATTTTGCAAAGCAGGCAAATCTTCCAGGATTTATTTTCCTTCTGACATTCTTTTATATAACACATTTGAACAGACTTAAGATGAAACAAAGATTTTTCATGTCTTTTGACCCCGAGCCATTTATATGAGAGAGGTTTTTAAACTAACAACTGCACCTTTAAAATGGCATAAAACAGTGTTTAGAACTGCAAATATCACTGACATTTCGAAAGTGCCAACAATGTTTAATAGCATGGCAGAAAATTTATTGCCTCGGCATGAACATAGGTATTGCTTAGAAGTTTACGGTATTTAAGAGTTAAATAAATCAGGGGAAAACTCACTGTAGACTAGCTCTATGTAACCAGAGGTAGGTATAATAATTAGGAGGACTGTGAAACTCTTTTAATGCTTCAGTAAATATGCCAAGTATCTGTGGCAGCCTGCTGTTCTCAGAGCCCAGATTGCTGCTTTGTAGGTAAGTATCAATCTTCACTACTTGCTGTGTTCAACCTTTTGGAATCTGTGATCAGCATCCATCTGTTCAGCTACATTTGTTAGTGTGTTTTCTTATGACATAAATCCTTCAAAAATGTTCCTCTCCAAGTGGTGTCATGATACCTGCTGGGTTATATTTGTCAGACACAATAATAGTATAATAGTCTTTAACCACAGAGAATAGAAAGTAAAATATGCAAAACAAAAAGTTGTGTACATCTGCTGAGGCCAGGGCTGCCTTGGGAGTAAACAGTGGTGCTCCTGATAGACTGGTCAAAGGGATGGTAATTATGAAAGATGGCCATGGCTTGGTGGTAGTAAGTACACTTGACTCAGAATAGGGCACGTGAGCTCATTCATTATTTCTGAGGCTTCTATCCTGGGGATATGCTTGCTTAGTGTCCAGCCATAGAAAATAAAATAGGAGAAAAGTGATTGTTTGCAAGTGGCAATGCGGGAGGTGCTAACATCCAGGATCGCCACTCTTTGTTAAAGGAAACATTTGGTGATTCCTTAAAGATGGAAAAAATGCTTTTAAAATCTGGACAGATTTTAATTTTGAAAGATGCCAAGTTTTAGCCATGCTAATATTTCTCTACATTTTTTCTCCTTACAGGGTCTTTTCCATGCTTTTATATACACTTTGAGAGAAGAATATTGGAAAATAATTTTTGTTGTAAAAGTGATTTGAAAATCTTGAGGCTGACTGAGTGATAAGCATTTCTAACTATTCAGTTTCATTTAAGAAGGCATAGAACATTCAGCCTGGAAAAGAAAGTCCTTCCATTTTACAGGTTAAATTTTTTTCAACATTTATTGGATGCTTATAGATAAACTGAAGTTCGAAAAGGTTAATGACTTTGCCAAGTTAATACAGTCAGGTCCATATTTCTCTCTTTTATTTGTGTATGTCAACTTTTATGCCATTGTTTACCAGTATTTTGTATTTCTGTTTTCTCTTTTTTGCACTATTAATCATCTTTATTGTTATTTTATATAATGTGTGTTTAGATTGATGTCATTTGAACACACGCCCACTCTATCTTCTCACACTGCAGGTCTTCAGTAATATATTTGAGTGTGCATGCATGCATTCACACACACACACACACACACACACACACACACACACCAGCTTCATGATTATTCCTCTCATCTTGCAAAGATATTCATACTCATTCATTTTCTGTTAATTTATTAACTTTAATCCAACAGATATTTTTTGAATGCCTACTCTAGACAGAATGTTCATATGCTGGTGAACACAGTGATGAACAAAATTACTGCGGTCCCTCTCTTCATGGAACTTAGTTACCATTTAAGGTAAATGTTAAAGGAATTATTGCATAAATATATAAGTTCAAAATAAAGGACTTAATATAAATCCGAGAGAGAAGACGGAGGGGACTGGTGGGGAAGGGTCTTCCATGCAGAGGGAATAATAAGCGCCAAGACTCTGAGGCCAGAAAAAGCTTGCCACTTTGAAGATACAAAGGAAAGCTAGGATGGTTAGTGTGCAGTGAAAAGGGAGGGGAAATGAAATAAAGCTGGAAATGCAGGAGGAGGATAGAGAGCTAGATAATTCAGGGCTCTGTAGACCAAAATAGGGAGCCACTGAAAGGTTTCAAGTAGAAGAGTGACATGATTTGAGTTTATATATATGTATATGTACATATTATGCACATATACTTTACAATTTTAATTGCATTTATGCACTGTATTTAAAAAATACATGTAGCTTACTTGTTACAAACTTATTTGTCAGTTAGGAATAAGGATAATAAAATGAATACTGAATACCTCTAAACCTACTACCCAATTTAAAAACTAGACGATGACCAATATCCTTTAGTTTTGATGTTACGTATGAATTCCTCCCCAATGTCTTCCCCTATCTTTTCCCCATATTACTATTCTAAATTTTGTTTTTAATATCCCTTTGTTCTTTCTTTTTTTTAACAGTAACCATATCATATATGTATAATCTCTAAGCAGTATACATTTTTATCTTTGAGCTTCATAAAAAACAACATTATACTATCTGTGTAGATATTATACCATGCATTAAAGAAAAACCTCAACATTACATTTGTAGGATGTGTATCTGCTGATGATTTGGCTGCAGTCATACATTTCCACCATGCTATAATATTTTGTTGTGTGAATATTTCACAATTTATCGATTTTACTGCTGATGGAAATTTGAGTTGTTTATAATTTTTTTCTTGTTTATGAACCTTCTTATACATGTCTCTAGGTTAACACAGTCGAAAGTTTTTCTAAGGTGTATGCTTAAGAATTGAATTTCTAGGTCATGCTCTGTGAGCATGTTTCATTTTATAAAACAATGCCATATTGTTTTCCATATGACACTTCCGCTAGTATGTACTTGTTCCTCTTGCTTCAGAATTTAATCCATGACTGGGATTGTCAGACTTCTTTTTTTGCTCATATTGTGGGGATAAAATGCTATCTCATCCTGAGCTTAATTTGCATTTTCATGATTATTAACAAGGTTCAGTGGATTTCATTATTGGCCATGCTCACTCTCTCTTTTGTGGAGTATCTCTTTGGTTTGTGTTCATTTAAAAAATGTTATTTATTTTTGTTTATGTCATTGATTTTTGTAGTTCCTTGTATATTTTGGATGCTAGTAAAGATATTTTTTAGTTTATGACTCACTTTTTCACTTTCTTTATCATAGCTATTTTGAGGACCAAAAATAATCAACATTAAGGTAGCTGAATTTTTCAATGTTCTATTTTATGGTGTGAGTGTGTGTGTATGTGACTTCAACAAATCCTTACTCTCCTCAAGGTCACAAAAACAGTCTCTTGTGTTTCCTTCTATAAGTTTTATCATTTTTATTTTTCCAGCTTTGTTAAGGTATAATTGTCAAAAGTTTTATATATATATACACACACATATATATATATATGAAGTGCACAATGTAATGATTTGATATATGTATATATTACAAAATAATTACCACAAACTAACACATCCATCACCTCACATAGTTACCAATTTTGTGTGTGTGCAGTAAGAATGCTTAAGATCCAGTTTCTTAACAAATTCCAAGTATACAACATAGCATTATTAACTATAGTCACCATGTTTTACCTTAGATCCCCAGAATTTATTCATCTTATAATGGAAAGTTTGTACCTTTTGACAACATTTCTCCATTTTCCCTACCCCTGTCCCCTGGTAACCACCATTCTACTTTTGGCTTCTGTGAGTTCATCTTACTTTCTGCTTCTGTGAGTTTGATTTTTTTTTAGATTCTATGTATAAATGAGATCATAACAGTATTTGTCTTGTTGTGTCTGGCTTTATTTCACTTAGCATAATGTCCTCCGGGTTCAAACATGTTATCACAAACAGACACTTAGGTTGTTTCCATATCTTGGTTCTTGTAAATATTGCTAAATAAACATGGCAGTGCAGGTATCTCTTCAAGATACTGATTTTATTTCCTTAGGGTATATATGCAGAAGTGGGATTGCTGGATCATATAGTAGTTCCATTTTTACTTTCTCAAGGAAACTCCATAATGTTTTCCATAGTGGCTATAGCAATGTAGCAATGTACACTGCTACAGCAATGTACATTCCCACAGCAATGTACATTCCCACCAACAGTGGGTGAGGATTTCCTTTTCTCCACATCCTAGCCAACACCTGTTATCTTTCGTCTTTCTGATAATAGCCATTCTAACAGGTATGGGGCAATATCTCATTGTGGTTTTGATTTGCATTTCCCTGATGATTAGGGATTCTGCACACCTTTTCGTTGGCCACTTGTATGTCTTCTTTGGAGAAATGTCTATTCAAGTGTTTTGCCCATTTTAAAATTGTATTATTTGTTATTTGTTTTGTTACTAAATTGTATGAGTTCCTTCTATGTTTTGGATATTAACTTATCAAATGTATGTTTTACAGATATTTTCTCCCACTATGTAGGTTGGCTTTTTACTCTTTTGATTACTTCTGCTGTGCAGATCTTTTTAGTTTGATGCAATCCCACTTTTCTATTTTTGCTTTTCTTGCTTGTACTTCTGGTGTCATATCCAAGAAATCATTGCCAAAACCAATGTCATGAAGATTTCCACCTATGTTTTCTTCCAGAACTATAGTTTTAGGTCTTACATTTAAGTCTTTAACGCATCTTGAGTTGATTTTTGCTGCAGTGTAAGATAAGTGTTCAATTTTATCTTTTTGCATGTGGATATATCATTTTACCAGCACCATTTATTGAAGGAACTATACTTTCCTCATTGTGTGTTCTTGGTACCACTGCCAAACATTAGTTGACCGTATATGCGTGGGTTCTCTATGCTGTTCTATTGGTCTATATGTCTATTTTTATGACAGTACCCTGCTGTTTTGATTACTAAGGCTTTGTAATATAGCTTGACATCAGGAAGTATAATGCCTCCAGTTTTGTTCTTCTTTCTCAAGATTCTTTGGACATTCAGGGTCTTTTGTGGTTTTATATGCATTTTAGGATTGTTTTTAATATTTCTGTGAAAATACCATTGGAAATTTTATAGGGTTGCATTGAATCTATAGATGGCTTCAGGTAGTGTGGACATCTTAACAATATTGATTCTTTCAATTCATGAGCATGGGATAGCTTTTCTTTTGTGTCCTTTTCAATTTCTTTTATCAATATATTACAGATTTCAGTGTACAGATGTTTTGTTTCCTTGGTTAAATTTACTCCTACATTTCACTTTTTTTATCCTATTGTAAATGGGACTTTCTTAAGTTCTTTTTCAGATAGTTTACTGTTAGTGTATTGAAAAGCAACTAATTTTTGTATGCTGATTTTGTATACTGCAACTTCCTGAATTTGTTTATAAGTTCCAACAGTTTTTTTGGTGGACCTGCTTGGAGTCCTTTGAGCTTCATGAATTTGTGTGTCTAAATCCCTCCCAAGATTTAGGACATTTTCATCCATTATTTCTTTAAATAAACTTTCTGCTCTTTTCTCTCTCTTCTTCTTCTTTTTGGGACTCCCATAATGTGTACATTCTTTATTATTATTATTTTTAATGATATCCTATATGTTTTCTTTACTCCTTTTCAGTCTCTTTTCTTTTTGTTCCTCTAACTGGTTAATTTCAAAAATGAGCTGTTTTTTGAGTTTGCTGATTCTTCTTTCTAAATGATCGGGTCTGTGACTAAAGTCTCTATTGAATTTTTCAGTTCAGTCATTGTATTCTTTAGCTCCAGAATTTCTGTTTATATTTTTTTATGGTTTCTTCTCTTGAGTAAACTTTCCATTTTGTTCATGCTTTTTCTCACTGTGATTTTATTTAGTTGTCTATATGTGTTCTCCTGCATCTCACTGAGTGTTTAGAAAGTGATTATTTTTAATCCTTTCCAGGCAATTCATATGTGTCTCCATTTCTTCGGGGTTGGTTACTAGAAATTTATCAGTTTCTTTCGGTGCTGTCACGTCTGATTCTTTGCAATCTGTGTAGTCTTGCAATGATTCTGTACATTTGAAGGAGAAAACCCTTTTTCTAGTAGTTATAGATTGGTTTTGGCAGATAAGGACCTTTTGTTGCATTCCTGGGTTCATAATTTTATCTTCTGGGTTGCAGCTGAGTGGTGTTGGGAGTTGGCTTACATAACTACTGCTGATATGCAGTGGGGTCCATGGTTGGTGGTCTTGTTACTAGGAGCTCATGCATGCGTTGATCCTATCTGGTCCCCAGGTGGACAGGACTACATCTAGAACTGGTCTCTAGGGCTGGTGCTGGGACAAGGATCCATTTCAGGGTCTGCAGACAGTGGGCCTGTTTCCAGGTGCATAGATGGGTATGGGATCCCAGTGGATTCCTAGGAAGGCTTCTGCTGGTTCACAGGATGTGTCTCTGGGTAGGCAGTACTGGCCACAGAGTGCAGCTAAATGGGGCTGAAACCAAATCACAGGCTTGCCTCTGGGAGCATGGACAGGTATGTCTCCTTCCAGGTTTCTGGGTGGGTAGGATCACTCCTGGCCTGGCTGAGAGAGACTGGTGCCAGTTTGCAGGGCTACTTCTGGATCTACAGGTAGACTGAGGTTAGCAGGCCTCCCTCTGGGGGCATGGATGTTCATGTCTCCTGGTAGGTCTCTGGGTGGAACCACCATAAGTTCTGCAGCTGAGATAGAATTTGGTAGGCCTTTTACCTAAGTTATAGGAGGGCATATAGGAGGGCATAACCAGGTCCCTTGGTGGGTAGTGTTAGCGGTAAGACCAAGGCCAAAAAAGACTGTAGTTGAATCTACAGGGGGATGAGATGGATTTTAGGTCTCCTAGATGGGACCACAGTTGGCAAGCCTGATGCCTGGGCATGGGCCTGCCTTCTCAAAACAGCCTTCTTTGGCCTTATGTTCCACCAGGATTTCACAAGCTCCTACCTGGATCCCAAAGCTTTCACAAAGATATTTTTGTCTATGGATTGCTCTAAACTGTTATTGCTTAGGGAAGATATGAATGGGGGACCTCTTACCTCTTACTCTACTATCTTGCCAATGTCATCTCCCATATATTTTAAAGCTTTACGTTCTATATTTAATTCTTTACTATCCTCAAGTGATTTTTTTTTGTAAGATGTGAGCTAGAAACACAATTTTTTTTTATTTGGAAAGGAAATTGTTCCAGCATCGTTAATAAACATTTTATTCTTTCCCAAAAGAACTTCAGGGCCATTTCTATCTTATCAATTAAGTTTCTAGATGTGTATGTATGTGGAAAGCACTATTAATGATTTCTCTTTTACTTTGTCTACTCCTGTACTGGTAGCAAATTTTCTTATTTTGTACAGTTTAGTAGTAAGTCTTAAAGTCTTAGCGGGAACTTCTTTCACTTTATTCTTTCCTCTGGAGTTCATCTTTACACTTCCACATAATTTTAGAGCTAGTTTGGCACATTCCAGAGAAAATCATTCTTTTGGGATTTCAATTAAAATTGTATTGACTATATAGCTTAATTTGCAGAGATTTGACATCATTCTGATATTGAGTGTTTCATGAGTATAGTATATCTATTCTTCTTTACTTGTTCTCCATCATTTTCTTTTTAACTCTAAATATAGGAATACCACCATTCAATGGGAGGAAAGAACAATCTTTTCAATAAATCTCAGAGGAGACTGAGGAGTGGCTAGCCATGTAGGAGGGCGAGGAAAGTGCGGTATCAAGAAAGCCAAGGGAAGAATGTATTTCAGAACAAGACGACTAGAAAACCACATGGAATGCTCCTGAGAAGTCAACTAAAGTGAGAACAGAGAAGTAATCACTTTATTTGGCTAAAATAAGTAGTTGGTGACATGCACAAAAGATGTTGAAATGGAATGGTAGAGGGAAAAGTCTAAGTGAAGAGAGTTTGAAAGTGAACTGGAAGGGGATGAGAGCAATAAGAGATAAATCAGAAACTTTTTCCATGAAGGGGAGCTGAGAAATAGATTGGTAGCATAGGGAGGGCTTTTAAAAATGAGAAGTACTGCAGTATATTTAAATATTTATGGGAAGGAGGCAGTTGAAAGAGATACAGCATAAAGAAGCATGAGAGATAGGTAATTTAATGACCAGAAATAGTGGCTGAGAAGAAAGAATGGAAGAAGAGAGCATGAGCAGAGAGAGGAGCAGAGGGAGATGAGAAGCAGACTCCCTGCTGAGCAGGGAGCCTGATGCGGGGCTTGATCCCAGGACCCTGGTACCATCACCTGAGCCAAAGGCAGATGCTTAACTGAGTGAGCCACCCAGGCACCCCAATGCTGCTACTGTTATGATAGATCCTCAAATACATAACAACTGAAAGACCATACTTCTTGCTCATGACAGGTGTTCCAATTTAATGGGCAGCTCCCCTCCACATGGCCTCTCTTCCACTGTGTGACTCTGCCATTTCCCATGTTTATTTTCATCCAACCAAGGAAAGTAGAAACAGCATGGCGTTGGCATATCTCCTCTTTAAAATCTTTAGCCCAGAAGTGGCATATACTGTTTTCACTTACATTCTCAGTAAATGGGATTCTGACAAGAACTAATCACATGGTCACACTTATCTAATAAGGGCAGCATTTTCTAGGATACAACTTGCCAAAGACCACCAGGAACACAACTGTAGTTTGAACAGCTGGGTTGGGTTTATTATTCATGCCAGCAGGAGAGAACACACACCATGGGGAATCATGGGGCCTCTTAGGAAGATAGTGTTAGATATGGCTTTTTGTAAGTTTTGGGATTGAGTTAGGTGATTTGAGAGACAATTTAAGAAAGCAAGGCTTTGCTCTGGGTTGGGTACTGTCAGGAAGCAGGGATAATTTTATGACTAGGTATTTTAGTAAATCATGGGAGGAGTGGAAACAAACATACACGAAAGCTGTAATTGGGATAGAAGCAACAGTAACTCAAGTTAGCTCAGTTAAAGGATGTTTGGTCATTTTTGTGGCTTGCAGAGTGTTCACATCTTGCCTGTGTTCACACGTAACTATGGAGTGGTCATATTTTTGTCTTGATCTATCATGGTCACAGAGTAGCCTTGTTTGATGTTGATGTTCTGTGAAATTGTTCATGTTCAACAACAGAACATGAAGATCTTGCTGTGATGCCAGGCCAGCTCCTCAAAACACTAGGCCTACTTAATAGCACCAGGCCAGCTCTCTGATGTCAGAGCTGATTTTCTCTTTTTCAAACTCTGTACAATAAAGGACAGAACAAATTTTGGTGAACAACTATTCATCTTTTACACAGTGACTAGGAATTTATTTATTTATTTCTAAAGATGTATTTATTTGAGAGAGAGTGAGCATGCAAGTGGGGAGAGGCACAGAGAGAGCATCTCAAGTAGACTCCCCACTGAGCATGGCAGCTGACATGGGCTTGATGTGGGCTTGACACAGGGCTCCACGTGGGGCTCGATCCCACAACCCTGAGATCATGACCCGAGCCAAAACCAAGAGTCAGATGCTCAACTGACTGAGCTACCTAGGCGTTCCTTTAGTGACTAGGAATTTATAATGATGTACATTTGGTAGGCAAATTCTTCAAATTTCTGCAGTAATTCTCAGCTATTCTTATAAAATTCCTCATTGTGTCTTTCTGTATCATACCTCATGCATTGTACTAAGGTCTATAATCAGTTAGAAAGAGTGACAAGAAATTGGTGATGATTGCCATGAGGAGGAAGTCCTGGCATAACTGGAAGACATAAGCCCCCAAAGAGCCAGATTTTGGGTTTTTTTTTCCGCTAAAGAAATAAATGAAGATTGTCTTAAAGTGGCACTTGAGGTATGTGGGGTGTGAAAGACAAAACAGACCCCCACTTGAGTGGACTGAAAGGAAGGCAGTGTCCTCAGAGGACAGCTGAAGATTCAAATGAAGTTTAGGTGATGAAGTGGTCACTTGACAAGTGGTTTAGGATTTTCTATTCAAAATTTGTCCCACTGACCATCATCATTACCATCTGGGAGCTTGTTAGAAGCATAGACTCTCAGACAAATGGCTAAAAACAACTGTGTTCAGCGAAGTGACCTGGGAAAGATCCACCACATTCTAAAGTTGGAGGAGGAGGGGAGATTGTACCCTTCCTACTGCATCAGAATCTGCACTTTAACGGGATCTCCCAGTGATTCAGTTGCACATTAATGCTGATGAAGCGCTGCTTTAGGACTTAGAGAAGCATACTATATGTAGACTAGGAATTCCGAAGGACATCGTGGATAACTTTGGGGTTGGAATAAAGGCAGGAAAGGTTGAATGATAGGGAAGTTGAAAAGAGAAATATGGGGACGGGCACACATTAAGAACACAATTTCTTTACCCCTTCAGACTACCTTTCAATCTCTCCTCCTTCCTCCAACACTGGAATGTGGTGGAACTTTCCCCTGTCCACTGAACATAGTTGTTTCTAGCAGTTGGTCTAAAATAAATGATTGCAGTGGTGTTACTTTTCTCCTAGTTTTCCAAATTCCTTACAATACCCATATGTTGCTTTTTGTTTTGTGGGTTTTTTTTTTAAAGATTTTTATTTATTTATTTGACAGACAGAGATCACAAGTAGGCAGAGAGGCAGGCAGAGAGAGAGGAAGAAGCAGGCTCCCCGCTTGAGCAGAGAGCCTGATGCGGGGCTCGATCTCAGGACCCTGAGATCATGACCTGAGTCGAAGGCAGAGGCTTTAACCCACTGAGCCACCCAGGCGCCCCCATATGTTGCTTTTTATAATAGGACAATACAATATAAAATATATATTAAGGAAATACAAGGGTAAAAATGTTGGGTTGCGTGGTGATTTGCTACTCTGTGGGAGCTAGCCTATCAGCTGTTATCTGTCAGCTGACCCATTTACAACCTCCAGTTCTTTAGAAATCAGCACTATCTCTGGAGATAAGGCTAAGACCTGTAGTGCCAGCTGAAGCTTCTCAATTTTTCTCCTGGCTGTGACTTTTCCTATCTGATTTGGCTACCTCTCTGGTGCAGAGCCTACCTGTTAATCAGGGATAGCTCCCTGATCCTGCAGAAGTGTGGGAGGGTTTGCCAAAAGCAAAAAATACCTAAGGAGATGATGGTTTTTAAGGCATCCGTCAAACAACTGTTTAGAGACTTTCATAGATTACTTCTGTTCTCATATGCTTTCAAACAGTTGTTGGAGCCACGCACCTACAGCATACACTTTTTATACCACTTGGAGCCTTTCACACCATTCAGAAAGACATTTCCTTCTCCTGTTGCACAAAATATATTTAGCCTTTCTATGACTCAGAGTTACAGCTCCTTTCAACAGTTCCACCTCCTCTGCGGGAAGCAGCTGAACTTCTTTAAAAGCTTTATCACCTAGTTTGCATCACTTAAAGAGATTCTTATCTCTTGACCCCTTTTTAAAAATACCTGGTTCATTCAAATAAGCCACTATGAACCCCAAAATGGCACCACATTTTTAATATAAGCCAAAGTAAAATGTGATCTTCCTTGTGAGGCAATGATTGCTAATCAGGCCAGATCTTGTGAGATTTCTGTAATGGGATAAATAAAAATTGGGATGAGTCCACCCACAATAGGAAAGATAGTATCAGGTAAAATGCTAGTATAAGACAGATCTGCCTAAAGTTGAGGACAGTATCTAATCCTAGTTTTTGTATCATCCACTATTAAGTATAAAGTGTCTTTCAGTGGGCAAGAAGCATTTCATGGAAAGTTATGTCTTCCTGAACCACCCATGTAAGAATGACAAATAATTATACTGACTGTTTAGTAAAGGTTAATGCTGACAAGGGTCCCAAACTGTGCCCCTACTTTTGGAATGAACAATGGTTTCCCTCTACCAGTGTTTCTCAGGGTGTAAAGGTGGTGTAAAGAATTGGGTCCAGAGTAACAATCACTTGGGGTGCCTGTTCAAAACACAGATTCCTGGGTCTTAACTCAAACCTACTGAGTCAGATTTTCTAGGAAGAGGTCTGGTATCTGTATATTTATTAAGCATTCTGAGTAACTGTTACCAGCAAATAAATGTGCTAAAGACTGGTAAGGAAATGCCTGCCTCAAAAAGGCAGGGTACTGGTTTCCTGTTAAATATACAGATTCCTGGGCCTCATGGGCTCTCTGAGAGTGGGGCCCATCAGTTAAGAACCACTGGGTCTTAAGAACTGTCTTTAGCATTGACTGTTTACTTGAAACCCTAAAGATAATTCCTTAAGTACGTCAGAGGTCCCGGAATATTTTCAGAAGGGTACTTTCTGGTTGAAAATGAAAGACAGAAATGAGAAGTGTAAGGTAGTATAAATGCTGCTGAATACTGCAGCCTAATCAATCCACACTTCAGAAATAAGTCATCTAGGTCTTGTATACCATTGATAGCATCTACATTAGCAAAAAATTAAGTAGAGGAACTAAAGCATTAAGTATAATAACATGATACATGATACAAACATGATAACATATTTTTCTACCTTTTAACAAAGTTAACAAAGAGCTTTATAACGAGTATCTTTACGTAGATCATCTCATTTGATCTTATAGCTACCCTGAGGTCTGTTTATGTAGGCCAGGTGTTACAGCTCGCAAAGTTGGAGTTCAAGATGCAATAGCCAAGTGGCAATTGGGGCTAGAACATATGTCTTTTTTTTTTCTTATAATCTACATACGACCCAGTTTCTTGCTGTTGTTACAGTTGCTTTTCTATACCCCAAGGGACACTGCTGCTTGACACAGCTGTCCTAGAAGCTACTAAGCAAGTCTTTTTTTTTTTTTAAACAGTGAGTAACAGGGAACTTTTTTCTTTACAGAAATTCCGTGCTCATATATCAGCCTTGCTGAGGCCAAAGTGAAGAAGTTCTGTAATTCCAGGCACTCAGATAGGATAGCCTGTTACATACTCTATAAGAATTCTGCTATGTGAGATTCTGTTCTCAGTGAGTACCCCCTTCATTCCTCCAAGCAAGAAATGTTCTGAGAAGGCATCTGGCTTCAGCACCTAATGTCTGTTATGAGATTCTCATTTCACGAAGTCGTCTCTCAAATAGTTATCCTGAATTCAACCTTGTGTTGTCCTTTTCCTATATTTTCTCTGCAGCGGATGATGGAAGTTGGTGGGACAGAGACAAGAAGGCAGCACCTTGGCCCTAATAATGCTGACTTGCCATTTGTGTATTCTTTGTTCCCTCTGGAAAAAATAGAAATTTTGTACACAATATTAATATATTACAGAAAACAGAGTTGTACTGCCTTGCCAAGTTCTTCTGTCTTATATTTTGGAAACAGCAGTGCTTGTCTGGATGTTTTGGCCACATTTAATATTCATAATTATTTCTTTGTTAAAAAACAGCCATGTCCTTGGGAAAAAAGTGTAGGCATATGTTTGAGAAAAGAACACTGTGCACCTCACAAAACGTTTCTGAGAAAATGTTTGCCATTTGATTAGATACTATATTTTTTCCACACGTAATTCTTCAACCAAGCATGTATATGAATATCTGATATCACTCTAGCCTTGGAATAACAATAGTTTTTTTCTCAGTATTAAAGTGTATGTTTCATAAAAGTAGATGTTAGCAAGTATTTTCTCAGGTATTTGTGGCAAGAGAATAATTTAGAGGGAGAAATCCAGAGTGACTTATAAGAAGTGAAACGGATTATTGTTAGATTTAGAAGTTCTCTTTTCCTTTGTGGCTTCATTCTTTCCCAAAAGAGAAAGAAGAGCTAGACACGTTGCAGCCACAGCTTACCAGGCCCTAAACTCCTCTGAGCAAGGTTAGAAGTAACATGTTTCCTAGTCAAGTCTGCTCTGAGACAGGTGTCAGAGAGTCTCATCAGCTAAGTTCAGCTTTGACAGGAAAGGGAGTATAACTAAAAAAATAAGGGGAAAGAGGAGGCCGTGTGGTAGCAAAGGCAAGAGTAATTTTCCACCAATGCAATGACAAGTAGTCAGACATTGTTCTGAGTTTGCTTTGTAAGGATGAGGCGCGTTTGGCCTAAATGAAACCTGTTTACCTTGACAAACACTTCTTGGGTCTGCTATGGAACAGGAAAAAAAAATTGGGTTGAGGGAGGATTATTACATGAAAAATGTTTTAAATTTTATTTTATAGGAAATACGTGATTAAATTGCTAACATTGTTTGCAAATGTTACCTTAGCCCAGAAAAATATTAGACACCTTAATAGAATAAAGGAAAACATGGCTTAAATTTAGGTATTGGAACAAAGGAAATTCAAGGTCTGGAGTGCTGGTAGGCCAATTCCTCTTGTCCAAAGTAATATGATAAAGGGCTGGGTTTGTTGTGATATCTGTCAGTGCAGATAAAAATCAGCATAGAAGAATAATCTATTTTAATGGCAAAATGTTGTAGTTAATTCCTTAAACTTCCTTAGTAACTAATTTTCTTATTTTAAAAATTGATTTTCAAGATTTACATTATGGATACTTGCCGGTGCCATTGATACATACATGAGTTATGGGTTTAATTACCCCCATGGCTCTTGAGAGTTAAAAGCATTGAGATAAGAACCACAATTATCTATCACATAGAATATAGAGCAGCTATCCTACTTATGAACAGGTTGTTGCAGGTTTCTAAATGTTATTCTCAAGGTCATTTGTTTCTAAATTCTAAGTTGCACTGTAAGGATGACTACTAATGGCTTTTATTGGTGGAATGTAGTGTTTTGTTCTGGCTTATGACTTCTTGGTATCTTTGCATTTTGGTAAGTCAAAGCTTTGTGAGCACTTTCCGTAATATGGCAGAAATATGGATAGTATGGGGCCTAAATTATTGACCTGGCTCTACTAGTGACTGGATTTGTGACTTTGGGTAAATCCGTTCATCTCACTGGGTCTAAGTTGGTCCTCTGGGATCTAACAAGTTGATTTTGCTTTGGGTTCTAGTTTAAAGCACAGTGAGCCCTAGGCAGGGTGAGAGCAGTTAGGATACACATTTAAACAGCAAGTAGACAAAACTATCCATTCAAACCTTGCTAAAATGGATTATTTCTGCTATACTATTGAAATGGACTTTAATAAATGTATACTTTCTTCAGCTATACTTTATGTACAATAAATTGCATCAGTTTTAAGCATACCATTTGATGAGTTTGGTAGTTGTATACACACATAAAACCACCACCACAACCAAGGCACAGAACATTTCCATCATCCTGGAAAATATTCCTCATGTACCTTTCCATTCTCTTCTTCCCTCTGCTCCTGCCCTGTACAACAAAAGGTCTGTATTTTTTCACGAGATTAATTTGCATTTTCTAGAGTTGTATGTGAATAGAATCATACAGTATGTACCTTTTCTTCTCTCTGGCTTCTTTCACCAGCATAATTATTACTATTTTTTAAAGATCTTATTTATTTATTTACTTACTTATTAGAGAGAGAGTACAAGCTGGGGAGAGAGACAGAGGGAGAGGGACAAGCAGATTCCCCGCTGAGCAGGGAGTCTGATGTGGGGCTTGATCATGACCCAACAGAAAGCAGATGCTTAACCAACTGAGCCACCAAAGTGCCCCACCAGCATAATTATTTTAAGAGTCATCCACGTTGTTGTATGTATCAGAAGTTCCTTTTTTATTTATTTTCTTTTAGATTTTATTTATTTGAGAGAGACAGAGAGAGAGAGAGAGAGCAAGCACGAGCAGAGGGGAGAGGCAGAGGGAGAGGGGAAGGAGACTCCCTCTGAGCAGGAAGCCCCACTCAGGGCTCTATCCCAGGACCCTGGGATCATGATTCCAGTCAAAGGCAGATGCTTAACTGACTGAGCCATCCAGGTGCCCCAGAATTTCTTTTTTTTAAATTGCTTATTGGTATTCCTTTGTACGTATTCTGGTTTTGTTTGTTTATTTCCAGTTGATGGACTTTACAACTGTTTCTAGGTTTTAGC
Source organism: Lontra canadensis (assembly GCF_010015895.1). Taxonomy (NCBI): domain Eukaryota; kingdom Metazoa; phylum Chordata; class Mammalia; order Carnivora; family Mustelidae; genus Lontra; species Lontra canadensis. Next base: position 945,898 of record NW_022631117.1, on the reverse strand, counting down.
TCTTGTGAATAAAGTTGTTATGAACATTTGTGCATATATATGTTTAAATTTCTCTTGAGTAAATACCTAGGGGTGTGGGTTTTATGGCAGGCACATGTCTAAAATTTTGAGGAACTGTCAAATGCTTGGGTTGTAACATGTTACATCTCCATAGTTGTGTATGAATGTTCTAGTTGTAAGCTCAGTCTTTAGTTAATCATTCTAATGAGTGTAGAGTGGTATCTCATGGTCTTAATTTGCATTTCCTCTGATGACTAATGGCATTAATCATCTTTTCATGAACTGAATTGTTACTTATATATTTTCTTGGTGCCTATACAAATCTTTTGCTCATCTTTCATTGGGCAGTTTGGTTATTATTGTTTGTAAGAGTTCTTTATAAAATATGGATACAAATTATTTGTCAGTTATATGAATTGCAGATATTTTCTACCATTCTCTGACTTATCTTCCTGTTTTTAAAATAGTGTCTAAGAGTGAAAGTTTCTTATTTTGATGAAATTTAATTTATCAATCACTTTTCTATTGTTTCATAATTTTTATGTCCTAAGAAACTAGTGTTTCTAGTTTCACAGTTGCAAATACTTTCTCTTGTGTTTCCTTGTAGAAGTTTTATAGTGTGAGCTTTTACAAGTAGGTCTATGATCCATTTCAAATTAATTAAGACATATTTTCTTTTAAAAAAACCCAGATATCCAGTTATTCAACTATTTGTTAAAAAGACTGCTTTTTCCATTTAATTGCCTTGGAAGTTTTGATGAAAATCTATTGATTTTTCTGGAGTCTATTTCTAGAATCTTTATCCTGTTTTACTGATTTATATGTTTATCCTTTTGCTAAAATCATGCTCTCTTGTTTATTGTAGCTTTATAGTAAGGCTTAAAGTCAGACAGTGTAAATCCTCCAATGATGACTTTAAAAATTGCTTTTGTTATCCTAGGTTTTAATTTTCATATCAAGTTTAGAAACACCTTGTCAATTTCTACAGAAAAGCTTGCTGAGATCTTGCTTGTTTTTTTTTTTTTTCCTAATCTATAGATCAATTTGGGGCACAGTGACATTGTAACAATATTGAGTCTTCCAATCCATGAACAAGGTATATCCCCCCATTTATTAAGATTAAAAAAACTCTCAGTAATGTTACACAGTTTTCAGTGAAAGGTTTACATACATTTTATTAAACTTATTCCTAAGTATATTATAATTTTTGGTGTTATCATAAATTGAATAAAAAAAATTGTTCTCCAGATGCTTGTCACTAGTATAAGAAATACAATTACTTTTTGTATGTTAATTTTATACCCTACAGCTTTTCTAAAGTTCTTATTAGTTCTAGTTGGTCTGTTGATTCATTGGAATTTTCTGTGTATATAATCATGCCATCTGCAAACAGAAGTAATTTCATTTATTTCCAGTCTTTATACCTTTTATTTTTTCTTCTTACCTTAATGTCCTGGCTTGGACTTCCAATACCATGTTGAACAGGAGTGGTAAGACCAGACATGCTTGCACATATCATCAGATTAGGGGAAAGCATTTATTACTTTATCAATTAAGTATGATGTTAACTGAAGGAGCTTTAGAGATGCCCTTTATCAGGTTGAGGAAGTTCCCTTCTATGCTTATTTGGATAAGAGGTTTTTTTTTTTCTTAATTACAAATGGGTATTGAAATTTGTCAGATGCTTTGTCAGCATCTGTATACTTAGTCATGTGTTTTGTTTATTTTTAGGCTGTTAATATGGTGAATTACAATATTTGATTTTCAAATGTTAAACCAATTTTGCAATACTGGGATACATACTAACTGGTCAATATGCATTAGCCTTTTTGTAAATTGTAGAATTAAATCTGCCATTATTTTGTTCAAAATTTTTGTCTCCATCCTTTTTTTCAGTAATGTCCTAATGTAAGGGCCTATTTAGCCAGAGCAATTCCATCTTGGTTAAACAGTGATTTTGTTGTTGCAGTAAAACTTTTTTGTTTTTGTTGATGCAGTAAAACTTAAACTGACCCTGCCCGCCCCCCCAGGGGAACTTACTTAAAAGCAAGTCCGGGAAACCAGTAAAATATGGTCGACTAGTCCCTGATAACAGATCCCAGAATACAAGGACAAGTCAGGCCAGGTGGAGACATCCAATCAGTAACGAGCACATACTATCTCCCTAACTACCAAAGAATGTGGGCCCCGCCTTTTGGGAGCCTTTGGGTACCAATTCTGACCAAGGTGATAGGCTCATTCAAATAGCTACTATAGGGTGAATTGTAATTCAATTGGCCAGTTGTGTGTGACCAGGCTCAACCACATGGTCTTTGCTATATAAAAGTTAGTCTGTGAGGCTGGGATGGGGTCGTTCTCTCCATAAGGGACGGCCCCGACTGGTTGCTTTGATTCTTGATGCTTGGCGAGAAATAAAGCTTTGCTTGACCTTCGCTTTGTATCAATCTTGCTCCTTTGATCACAGACCCTATCACTTGTTAGGTTTTGATATCAGGGTTACACTGGCTTCACATGGGTTCATTGGCTTCAGGTTGTGTTGGAAAGTGTTTCTTTTCCTCTCTTTTAAGAACTGCACATAAGGGGCACCTGGGTGGCTCAGTGGGTTAAGCCTCTGCCTTCAGCTCAGGTCATGGTCCTGGGGTCCTGGCATCAAGCCCCCCGCGTTGGGCTCTCTGCTTGGTGGGGGGCCTGCTTCCTCCTCTCTCTCACTCTGCCTGCCTCTCTGCCTACTTGTGGTCTCTGTCTGTCAAATAAATAAATAAAATCTTAAAAAAAAAAAAGAACTGTATATAAGACTGCTGTTACTTCTTTGTTGGAAGTTTGGTAGAATTTACCAGTGAAACCATGTATGTATGGGTAGGAGGATTTTGATAAAAATAAATTTATTTAAGAGATATTAAGTAATAATAAGATATTAAGTTATATTTTAAGAAATTTGTTTATTTCATGCAATTAGCATGAAGTTACTTAAAATAGCCTTTTATCATCTTTTTAAATTTTTTTCTTTTTTTTAAAAATATTTTATTTATTTATTTATTTGATTGAGAGAGAGATCACAAGTAGGCAGAGAGGCAGGCAGAGAGAGAGGGAAGAAGCAGGCTCCCTGCCAAGCAGAGAGCCGGATGTGGGGCTTGATCCCAGGACCCTGAGATCATGACCTGAGCCGAAGGCAGAGGCTTTAACCCACTGAGCCACCCAGGCACCCCTCATCTTTTTAAATTTTTAAAAAATTTTTAATTTTTTAATATTAAAATTTTTAAAAAAGATTTTATTTATTTATTTGACAGATCACAAGTAGGCAGAGAAGCAGGCAGAGAGAGAGAGCGGGAAGCAGGCTCCCTACTGAGAAGAGAGCCTGATGCGGGGCTCCATCCCAGGACCCTGAGATCATGACCTGAGCTGAAGGCAGGGGCTTCAACCCACTGAGCCATCCAGGTGCCCCTATCGTTTTTATTGTCAGTAGAATCTCTACTTAAAGGTCCTTTCATTCCTAAAGTTTTTGTTTTGTTTTTTGCTTGGTATTCCCTTTTTTCCTTTTTTTCCCTTGTAAGAGACTAATCACTTTTATTTCTTCAAAGAACTAGCTTTTGGTTTTGTTAATTTTCTGTAATGTTTGCCTATTTTCTATTTTGTTGTTTCCTGTCTTATCTTTATTTTACCTTTCTTCTGCTTGGATTTACTTCATTCTTCTTTTTCTAGATTCATGATGAAAACCTTAATTCATTGATATTAGGTGTTTCTTCTTATGTAACTATTTACAGCTAACATTTTTCTCAAAGTACCTCTTTGCATTACACAAACTTTTATGTTGCATTGTTATCAATTTTCAAATGGTTCCAATTTGGTTTTTGATTTCTTCTTTGACCCATTGATTATTTTGAAATATGTTTTTTAATTTCCAAATTATTCTCAACATATTTTTACTAATTTATAATTTTTGTTCAGATAATATAATCTGTTTTATTTCAATCACTTTGAATTTATTTGAGACTTATTTTATAGTCCATCATAGGTTGTATTTTGTTGAATATAACACATCTCCTGGAAAAGAAATTATAATCTATAGCAGTTGCATGTTGTGTTTTGCAAATGCATAAAAGTTTATAGTGTTGGTCAAATAAACTATAATTTTAATAAATTTTTGTTCAGTTCCATCATTTCATGAGAAAGTGTTGGTAACATCTCCCCCTGTAATTGGAATTGTCTACTTCTCTCTTTTATCAATTTATTTTTCATGTATTTTGAGCTGCTATTATTATATATAGATGGATTTATGATTGTTATGTTTTCCTTATTTCTTTTATTATAAGAAAATATCACTTTTTAGCTCTGTTAGTACTCTTATCTTAAAGTCTATTTTATCTATTAATACAACCACTCCATCTTCTCATGCTGTTTGCATGGGTGTATCTCGTTCAGTCCATTTATATTCAACCTATCTTTGTCTTTATGTTTAACATTTGTCTCCTGTGAATAGCACATAACTGGGTCTTTGTTTTTTCATTCATTCTGATAATTTCTGAGTTTTAACTGGAATGGCTAGTCTATTAACATTTAATGTAATTATTGATATGGTTGTATTTACCTCTGTCATTTTGATTTGTTTATTATTTGTTTTCTGGTTCTTATTCCTCTCTTCTCCCTTTCTTGGGAGGATATAAATATATTTTGAATTCTATTTTAATTTAATTTAATTTTAATTTATCTATTGGCTTTTCATTATATGTCGTTATATTTTTTAGTGGTTCCTCTAGGAATTACAATATACATTCTTAACTTTTAGTCTACTTGAAGTGAATACTACTTCCTGCTATTTCACATAAAATGTAGAAACCCTGCAAACATATGGAAACATTTATCTCCTTTCCCTGACCTTTATAGTTGTCATATATATTATATCTATATACATTATAAACCCCAGTTGACACTGTCATAATTTTTACTTTGACAATGTTATGCATTTTTTAAATTAGGAGAAAAATAGTATTTTTATTTTTTTCATATATTTACCATTTCCATTTTTCCTCCTTCATTCCTAAAGATCTGAATTTCCCTCTATTATCATTTCCCTTCATCACAAAGTGTTTTGCTTTATCATTTCTTTTAATGCAGGTAGGTGGCAACAAATTCTCTTAGTGTTCTTTTATTTTAAAATGTCATTATTTTGGCTAAGATGGTGGAATGGTAGGAGGACCCTAGGTTTGCCTCAACCCTGGAACATTAGATAAATATCAAATCATTCTGATTACCCAAGAAATTGATCTGAGGACTGACCAAACAAATTGCACAACTAGCGGGAGAGAAGAGGCCATATCATGGAAGATAGGGAGTATGGCGATGAGATTTGGGGGAGAAATCGATCATGGATGCTGTAGAAAGGAGGGAACCCTGGTCCCAGAGAGAGGAGGAGGAGAAGGAGGGAAGAGAGAGAGAGAGGGATTGCATAAGGAAAACACCTCCTCAAAGCCACTGACTGGAAAAATGAGAGGGGCTGATTTTTGTGTTTTTTCAAGTAATGGGGCTGAAAGACCGGAATTTTATAGGTCTGTGGACTGGCTGATGTGGAGTCCCGAGGGCACTGCAGTGCTCCTATGGAGAAGGTGAGCATATAATATGGGGGCAGACAGCACGATCTTAGGATCCCCTGGGACCCACTGGAAGAAATGGCTCCCACTTCTTGGAGCACATCTGGGAGAGCACATCTGCCTGTCTGGGGACAAAAGAGCCAGCAGGTTCCATTTCCCTCCCCTGTTCCTCAGCAGAGATGCAGAGACAAGTGCTGACAGCAGCTAACCTGGACACCAGCTTTTTGCTGTACTTTATTCTAAACTCCAAGCCCCTGCACTTTGATACAACTGCTCTTCTGCGATAAACCTGCATCAGTCCCAGTGTGGCAAGACCCTCCCCCAGAGAACCAGTGTGTGTCTGCATCACACCAGGTCCCTAAATTTGGAGCTCTAAAATTCAGCTGGTCTGCCTGGGATAGAACAGAGGTGCACTGTGCTGTTGAACGGCAGACAGCTGGAACACAGGGTGAAGGCAGGGATCTGAGGGATGTCTGCGACACAAGAGGGGAGATTGTTCACTCTTCTGGGAGGGCTTCAGGAAGGTATGAGCTCTCTTCTTGGGGAGGAGGGAGGAGCTGATGCCATTTCTCTCCTGACCCTCAGCATAACCCAACTTCAGTATGCAGCACAGGGCCAACAGCAGTGGCCTAAACCACCAACACCAAGCCTCCCTCTCCCACCCCCCCATGCTCTGCAGGTTCTGCTTTTCTCTGGCAAGTGTGCTTGAAAAACAGAGCAGTGGGTTCTTCTTCCAGAAGACCAGCACAAGTCCCATACACACACCACATCTACTGACCATACAGTTCTACAAAACTTCAGCTCTAGTGGAAAAAGCATCAGGTCTCTTTTAACAAGCCAACCAGAGCCACCTAGTTAGACCTCACCACACTCTGGTCAAGGTCCAAATCCCTCCCCCAATTGCGGGCAAGGGGAAATTCTGCAGAAGACTGACCTGAGGGATACAGGAGCCAAAACATAGTAGCAGAGGGCATACAGCACACAGCAGAGACACTTCCTGAAGCACCAGGCCCTGGACAGTATATGACCACCTCTTTATAAAGCCATTACTCTTAGGAGCAGGCAACATAAAGGCTTTCCTAACACAGAGAAGAAGACAGAGACCTAGAAAAATGTGAAGATGGAAGAATTTCTCCCAAAAAAGAACAAGAAAAGGTCACAGCTAGGGATCTAATTGATACAGATATAAGTAATATGCCTGATTCAGCGTTTAAGATATCAATCATAAGGATTCTAGCTGGGCTTTAGAAAAGCATAGAAGATACCAGGGAGTCCCTTACCACAGAGATAAAAGATCTAAAAACTAGTCAAGCCAATATGAAAAATATAGTAACTGAGAACTGAAGCTGACTGGATGTAATCACCAAAAGGATGGAAGAAGTAGAGGAATGAAAAAGTGATATAGAAAATAAAATTATGGGAAGTAATGAAGCCAAAAAGAAGATGAAAATATATTAGATCACAAATGTAGACTTAGGGAACTCAGTAACTCCATAAAGCATAATAACATTCATATCATGGGAGTCTCAGAAGAAGAAGAGAGGGAAAAGGGGGAAGAAGGTTTATTTGAGGAAATTATAGCTGAAACTTCCCTATCTGGAAAAGGAAACAGACATCCAAATACAGGAGGCACAGAGAACTCTCATCAAAATCAACAAAAGCAGGCTGACACCAAGACATAGGTAAATTAAATTTGCAAAATATAGTGATAAAGAAAAAAATCCTAAAAGCAACAAGATAAAAGAAGTCAATAAGGAAAGACAATAAGGTTAGCAGCAGATTTCTCCACAGAAACTTGGCATAACAGTAGAGAGTAGCGTGATATATTCAATGTGCTGAAATGGCAAAAATGTGCAGCCAAGAATACTTTATCCAGCAAGGCTGTCATTCAGAATAGAAGGAGAAATAGTTTCCCAGACGAACAAACACTAAAGGAGTTTGTGACCACTAAACCAGAAAGAAGTATTAGTGGGGACTGTTTGAGTGGGAAAGAAAGATCCAAAATGACAAAGATTAGAAAGGAACAGAGAAAATCTCCAGGAAAAATGACAAAACAAGTAATAAAATAGCACTAAATTCATACCCATCAATAATTACTCTGAATGTAAATGGACTTAATGCACAATCAAAAGACATAGGGTATTAGAATGGATTAAAAAAAACACTAAGACCCATCTATATGCTTCCTACAAGAAACTCAGTTTAGACCTAAAGATACCTGCAGGTTGACAGGAAGGAGATGGAGAAACATTTATCATGTTAATAGCCATTAAGAAAGCCAGAGTAGCAATACTTATATCGGAAAAACTACATTTTAAACCAGAGACTGTAACAAGGGATGGGAGGGCACTATATCATAATAAATGGGACTATCCAACAAGAAGATCTAACAAGAGTAAATATTTCTGCACCAAACATGGGAGCACCCAAACATATAAAACAATTAATAACAAACATAAAGAAACTCATTAGTAATAATACAATAATAGTAGGGGACTTTAATACCCCACTTGCTTCAATAGACAGATCATCTAAGCAGATACCAACAAGGAAACAATGGTCTTGAATGACACACTGGACCAGATGGACTTAACAGATATATTCAGAACATTCCATCCTAAAGCAGCAGAATACATATTCTTTTCCAGTGCACATGGGGCATTCTTCAGAGTAGATAACCTACTAGGTCATAAAACAGGCCTCAACAAGTACAAAAACACTGAGATCATACCATGCATAATTTCAGACCACAACACAATGAAACTTGAAGTTAACCACAAGAAAAAAATTGGAAAAAAACACAAATACATGGTGGCTAAAGAACATCCTACTAAAGAATGAATGGGTCAACTAGGAAATTAAAGAATAAATTAAAAAAATACATAGAAACAAATGATAATGAAAACATGACAGTCTAAAAACTTTGGCATGCAGCAAAAGTGGTCCTAAGAAGGGAGTATATAGCAATACAGGACTACCTCAAGAAGGAAGAAAAATCTCAAATATTCAACCTAACCTGACACCTAAAGGAACTAGAAAAAGAACAACAAATGAAGCCTAAAGCCCGCAGAAGAAGAGAAATAGGAGAGATTAGGGCAGAAATATGGGGCACCTGGGTTAACCTCAGTCAGTTTGGTGTTCAAGTCTTGATTTCAGCTCAGGTCATGATCTCAGTATCATGATATTGAGCCCTGCATCAGGCTCTATGCTCAGTGCAGAGGCTGTTTGTCCCTTTCCCTCTGCTCCTCCCCCTGCTCCCCCAATTAATAAAATTGATAAACCCCTAGCCAGACTTACCCAAAAAAAAATGCTTATAGAAAAAAGAAAAATATAGAAGAATATAAAGAGAAAAAGTATATTATTTTGCTCTTATACTTGAAAAATATTTCACTGGATATGGAATTCTGGGATGACATTTTTTCAAAATTTTTTTCCCAGAAAATTAAAGATGTTGTTCCCCTGTAAAAATGTAGTGTGAACTACATGCTTTCTGAACAAAAGTCAGCAGTTATCAAATTTTTGTTTTCTTGTATACAATGCTTGTAAAAGTTATGGTTATCTTGGACATTTTGTTTTTCCCTAGTTATAATCTTCAGTGGGGGCAGTTTGTTACATGCTTTGTCCTTCATGTAGGAATTACAATTTATGGTGAAATTAAACCAATTTGGCCATTCTTTTTTTTTTCCAATTTGGCCATTCTTAATTGTCAGTGTTCATCAGTAGCTTTTAATTGTTGGGTACAGCAAACCTATGTTTCTTTTTGGTTCTGTATTGCAATAAAAGTAAATTTCGTACCAAGTTCTGCCCATGAACAAATATTATTAGCAAGTGTGCACCCCATCTTGGTGAAGTTCCAGTTCCCTGTTCTTTAAGCATTTTGACAAGAGCTTTGCATTAATGGTTTGCTCCTAATCCAGGGGTAGGATTCCTTTAATCTCTTGTTTGGATCTGGAGATAAGTCTTCTCCATTAATGGGTGGTATGTAGGACAGAAAAGAATGGTAGGCATAGCACAATGCTGAAGGACACTAGGATGCTACACTCACCACATATATTGACCATCACAAATATTGACCATCCAATCCACATATATTGACCATCACAAAAACCTTTTTCTAATGCCCCTTAAGCTAAAGAAAAAAGCTTCTTGTTTAAATTTTTAAAATGATAGTTGGTCCTGATTTGAGTCTTTCAAAGCTAACTACAGATAGTGTGCATTCTTGATTACGGCACTTTGAATATTAAGTCTTCCAAAAGGTATAGATTAAACTAAGTCATACACATATGTCACACTGTTTATGTTGAAGTATTTTAATGTAAATTATAGACTGCATAAAAACCATGCAGCAGTCAAGTTTTCTTCTCCCTTATTACTGTAGCCTCATTGAAGTTTCCCAGTTCTTCTGTGGTCCTGGGAAACCCCCACTCTCCACCCCACTTCTAAATAAAAATAGGTGAATATTTTGCTTCATAGAATTTACATCCATAATTAATGCATGCTCCAAAGATAAGATTAAAAAATAAGATATAGTATTTAGGAGGATGGGTTCTGCCTAGATGAATTTTTTCAGGCATTTGTAGAACTTCTCTCTAAACATGCCCACTAACACATATTTTTACAGTAGAGAAAGGAAAGTCTCCCTAGGAATAAAATTGCCTTCTTAAAAAAAGGATAGATTAAAAATTACATTTAAATCTTGTTTTAGTCTATTTGGACTACCAAAATAACAAAATACCACAGACAGGGTGGCTTAAAGATAACAGAAATTTATTTCTCAGAATTCTGGAGGCTGGAAATCCAAGATCAGGGTGCCAACATATTAGGATTCTTGTGAAGGGCCTCTTCTAGTGGCAGGACTGCCAGCTTCTCTCTATGTCCTCACATGTTAGAAGAGGCTAAGAAGTTCTTTGGGATCCCTTTAAAATAACACTAATCTAATGATTAAGGGCCCTCATGACCTAATCACCTCCCAAAGGCGTCACCTCCTAATACCATTCCATTGAGCATTAGGATTTCTCATAAGATTTTTGGGAGGGACCCAAACATTCAGATCACAAGTTTGTGATAACATACTTGTATAACATACTTGATATCTTCATATTGCTTCATAGCACTTTGGCCCAAGAATGGAGAAGAGAAAGTAGCATTATTTTGATTGCATACACATTTCTTATAAAAAGAATAGTTTAACAGAGTAAATTAAGTACAGCAGCTGACATCCAAATAAGTAAATGTTATAGACTGTGTCCTATGGAAATAGAATCTGAGATGGAGAGTTGGATGCATGTTTATTGTTGAGTGCTCTTGGGAGATTTACTTGCAAGGAAGTGAGGAAGGCAAGGTTGAACAAAGGGAGAAGCTGACATAATAAGATTATAAATGAGACTGCATGCAACTTTAAGAGGAGTTTTGGAGCAAAGATGGTCCTTCAGAGTTGTCTCAAATTGAGGTAAGTGGGATGGAACTTTGCATCTCTTTCCAAGTCAGTCATTAGCCATAGGACAACCCCTGGGATGGAACATGAGCTTAGGTTGAAGGAATTCCTTTCAGTCAAGGAAAATGTCCAGTGAGGGACTCGGCTATCAGCCATTAGCATCTGATAAGTCAACTTCGTTTCTCCCTTATGATAAATACATCAGCCAAGATATAGGTGGGCACAACACTATCCACTGTCTACACAGCTCACAACTACTCATTACTTTTAATACATTTTATTTTATTTTTAAAAAGATCTTATTTATTTATTTGACAGAGATCACAAGTAGGCAGAGAGACAGGCAGAGAGAGAGGGGGAAGCAGGCTCTCCACTGAGCAGAGAGCCCAATGCGGGGCTCGATCCCAGGACCCCGGGATCATGACCTAAGCCGAAGGCAGAGGCTTTTACCCACTGAGCCACCCAGGCGCCCCTACTTGTTTCTTATAGTAAGTTCGTCCCATCTGGAATAGTCTGTACAGAAGCCTGTTTGGTCTCATTAGTTCTATTTCCTGGAGAACTTTTTACAAGCAGGGTTAAAAGGACAAACAACAGCCCTAATGCTTGCTGCACTTGATCTTGAGACTATAGATGATGTATATAATCCTTTTTCTCAACCACATATTGTATATTCCTCTCACCCTGAGCTAGCAAAAGACAGACTCATCTATAGGTCAGACTTTACTCTAGAGTAACATGTGCTGACAGCACTGTGTCAGGTCTCCCTCCACCCAATCCTACTTCCTCTTTTTTCCTTCCACAAGTGTTACTCCCAATACATCTTTGGTACTCCTAATTCTATCTTGACAGCAGCTGCCTGGAGGGCCCAACTAACACAACTGACATAGTGGTAACAGAAATGGTCTAAGAAAGCAGGCAGTGAGATGTGGTTTGGGGACAGAATCAATGTTTGGCTTGCAGTGAGGACACTATCCTGGGTTGTGTTGGAAGATAATCTCTGCCACTAGATGGGGACCAATTGCTAAAACTCACCAGTGTCGACTTGAGAGAATTTTTCAGTGGGATGAAATGCCATGGCATTAGCAATGATCCAGGTATTTAAAATGTAAGGAAGATGTGGTCCATATACACTATGGAGTATTATGCCTCCATCAGAAAGGATGAATACCCAACTTTTGTATCAACATGTACGGGACTGGAAGAGATTATGCTGAGTGAAATAAGTCAAGCAGAGAGAGTCAATTATCATATGGTTTCACTTATTTGTGGAGCATAACAAATAACATGGAGGACATAGGGAGATGGAGTGGAGAAGGGAGTTGAGGGAAAATGGAAGGGGTGATGAACCATGAGAGACTATAGACTCTGAAAAACAATCTGAAGGTTTTGAAGGGGTGGGGGTTGGAGGTTGGGGGAGCCAGGTGGTGGGTATTATGGAGGCACATATGGCATGGAGCACTGGGTATGGTGCATAAACAATGAATTCTGTTATGCTGAAAAGAAATTAATAAAAAATATGAAAAAAATGTTTAAGCAAAAATGTATACAAGGACAAGGATATTTGCTGTTAAGATATGCTGGTGCCCTAGAGAGCAATAAAAAAAAAGATAATAGCAGTTAACGAACAGTGGGGAACTAAGTATGAAGATCAGAGGATCTCTTTGGTAGCTTACAAAGAGGCCCTTGTATTTTACAATGGGAGACAAGAAGCTGAAGACCAGACTGAGAACACAGTAGTGGCAGGAATTCTCCTTGGCACTACTGACATTTTGAGCTGAATAGTTCCTTGTTGTTCTAAATATTGTAGAACATTGAGTGGTCCCCTAGTGCTTACCCACTAGATATCAGCAGTACCCCCACCCCATCATGATAATAAAAATTGACTCCAGAGATTGCCAAATATATCTTATAGGGTAAGATAGCCTCCTGTTAAGAACTGCTGAGTTAGAGTCACCGAGCTTCAAAGATAACTGAATTTTCAGTCTAGGTATATATGTTATGCAAACCCAGGGACTTAATTAGGGTTAGGAAATCCTGGGACTCTGACATAAGGTACATATGGTTGTATATTCTAGATATTTTGGATCCCCAGACTCCATTGGACCTTCATAAATAGCAGAGATGACCCATCATTCTCTATTAAGAGCTAGTACTTTTTGCCCAACATTCTTGTTCCAGAAGATACTGCAGAAGCCTTTCTACACAGAGCAATAGGGATCCAATCAAAATTTGCCACACCTTTTCTCCTGGCTACCAGGAGGATAAATAGGATAAGTATGTCACAGAATAATCCATCTGGGGACATACTGAGCATGATATTATACCTCAAAGAAGTTTTAAGAATTAGCCATAATGTAGGAGCTGAAGGAATATTTACCTGTGTAATTAGATTTTGAAGGTGTCTGACCAAGGAAACTAGATCATAAGACTAGATAAGGAAGAGTTACTCTCCCAGGATATTGGATTTAATACTGTATCAAGAACTCCAGGGAATGGTGCAAACTTACTGCTAGGATGCATCCCAAAGCCTAGGAGAAAGCAATGTCCCATACTGAAGAGTGTTGAAATGTCATGGTAAGCAGTGGGCAAAAACTAATAGGCTTAAGGAAGTGGGAATGCAGGAGTGGACAAAATGGGGCCAGACCTACCAGAGGATTATATTCCACAGCAAGGCTATCAGGAAAATGTTGGTAAGAGGAGTAACAGCGTGTCTCAGAAGTTCAGTGGTGGTTTTCCTCTGCAGGTTATGGCTGATGGTGGGAAAGGCTGTCATGGAGCTTGTTGATACTGATGGGGAAGATGGAGACATGAAGCAATAGTGGTTGAATGAGGCTTAATGTGAGGTTCAAGGGCCAGAAGCCAGGGATTCACATTAATTTTAATGACCGGCCAGGTCAGAGGTGCAGCTGAGGGGACTTGATCCCTAGAGAGTTATGGAAATGATTTATAGAACATAGTGTTCTTAGGGACAGAATAGATGGGCCACCAATGGAAGCACTATTTAATACATATAATAAAAACAGCCAGAATTGATTAGAAGGAGGCTAAGAATATCACCTCAATAAAAAATCAAGGAACCTTGTATAGTTCTTGAGCCAGAGCCAGATTTCAGACCCATAACCCACCGACTGCAGAGATGGTGAAGTCTCTGGCAAGAAGAAACCTGCAGTACTGTGGCAAGCATGTACTGTGATGTTTCTTCTGGTTCTTTCTTAAAGGGACTTCTGTTTGTTTACTTTGGTGATTTTATACTAGGAAATGGGAAATAACCAGACACTTGAAGGAATACTGGGCATAGGCTCTGGTTTGATACCGATATTCAGAGACCCAAAACATCATCTTTACCCCCAGTTAAAGAGGGACACATAAAAACGAGCCAGGTGATAAATAAAGTACTGTTCAAAGTCTGGCTTACAATGAGTCCAATTGGCCCACAGACCCTCCTGGTGGCTATTTCTGTAGTCCCCAAAGATATACTTAGTATTGGAATAGCCCCCTATCTTTGGGTCACTAGTCTATGGGGGAAAAATACAGTGGCCAAGGCCAAATGTAAGCCTCTGAAACTGCCTTACTCTCATGCAATGTAGTAGATAAAAAACAGTAGTACACCCCATGGTAAGGGATAGTAAAGATTAGTGCCACACTTAAAGACATGAAAGACACAGGAGTGGGGCACCTGGATGGCACAGCTGGTTAAGCATCTGACTCTTGGTTTTGGCTCAGGTCATGATCTCAGGGTTGTGAGATTGAGCCCTGTGTTGGGCTCCACATTCAGCAGGGAGTCTACTTGAGAATCTCTCTCCCTCTACCCCTCCTGTTTGTGCACACACTCTCTCTCTCTGTTCCTCTCAAATAAATAAATAAATCTGAAAATAAAAAGACAGGAGTGGTGGTACCTTTCATAGCTCCATTTAATTTGGCAGTCTGGCTAATAGAAACCCCACAGATCTTGGACAATGACTGAAGACCACTGCAAATTCAAACCAAGTAATATAGATTACAGCTGTTGTGTCAGCCATGGTATCATTAGTATTCCAAAAGGGAAAAAATTCCAGATCACAGTTAGTTTGCACGAATGTAGATGTATCCTATGGCACAACAACTGCACTTAGGGCTACCACTTGGCTAAGTTTGTGTAGTCCATTGGCATTCATCATGCTCCACCCAGTTTTTATAGGTGCTGTACTTGTGAATTAAATGAGGGTATAATGGAGATGACCACCTCTGCATTCTTTAAGTCTTTGAGGATGGCACCAATCTCTACCATTTCTCATGCAAGATGAAGAACTGCTATTGATTAACTATTTGTCAAAAGTGTTTCAGTGATGGGGGAAAATTAGCAATGAGTGATGTAGTTGTCAACCATCTGCAATTGATGTTGTCAGTAGTTGTAGGATACTCATAAGAACACTTTAAATTTTTTTTTATTTGAATATCATTGATACATAATGTTGCACAATTAGTTTCAGGTATAAAAAACAGTGATTTAACTTCTCTATACACCATGCTATGCTCACCACAAGTGTAGCTACCATCTGTCACCATATAATGCTATTTACAATATCACTGACCATATTTCCTATGCTGTGCCCTTTATTCCCATAACTTATTAATTCTGTAACTGGAAGCCTGTCTCTCCCACTCCTTCACCCATTTTGCCCAACCCTCAAACCCCCTTTTCCCTGGCAACCTGTAAGGACTCTAAGAGTTCTGGGTGGAGCACCACAGTATCCACCAAAATAACCAGAATAGCACATCAATAGTATAGTACATCAGTGTGTGTGTGTGTGTGTGTGTGTGTGTGTGTGTTAAGAAGAGTTTTTCCTTCCATATGTGGAATCAAGATGACATAGCTTTCTGTGTGGTTCTGAATTTTTGATGTAGTTTAGATAACAGGTTAATGGGACAAGAAGCTCGAGAACATTGCTGTTCTTAATCTCAAGGGGCCATTCTACAAGGAATTGGATACTGGGATTCCTACTTCATAACCCCTCTTACGTTTTCACAACTCTGGTAGCTGAGTCCTAAACTCTGCTTTTGTCTTTGATTTTTGGTGTGAATTACTTGGCTAATTTATCTGTATTATCTCCATTGATTTTGGCAACAATTCTATGGGATAGCTAGGGTATTAAGTCTTACCCTTATTCTGCAGATGGGGGAATGAGGAATGAGAAGTTAAATGATTTTCCCAGGTTAAGGCTCAAAAAAAGGTTGTTTTAAGTCAATGCTCCAAAGTGTGGTTTGGAACATCTGCATGTGAATTGCCTGGGCTTCGTAGGAGCCAATGGCAGGCCACCCCAAAATATGCCACTTTGGCATATTGATTATTTTAAGTTAAAACTTATTTAAGAAACACCCAGTGCAAGAAGTTCTGACTACCCCTCTCTGCTTTGACTCCAGAAAGCAGGAAGTAAATCTCTCATGTGAAATTTACCCTCCCTGTACCAGGAGGTAAAGGGACATCCTTATTGCCAGAGGTAAGAAATTTAGAGCCAAGAAGGCTATATAAACAACCCTTGTTACTTTTTATTAATTTACTACCTCAGTCCAAATTCTGCTTAGAATCTCTTACTACTTGGAGCTCTTGAACATGCGTTCTTTATCCTGTCAATTCCTCAAAGATTTATTATTTTTTTGTTTAAAAAGTATAAAAACTGCCTGCCTTCATCATTTCTTTGGGTCTCAATATCATTATTGGGCCTCTGTGTGCATGTAAGTAAACTCTTTTTTTCTCCTGTTAATCCGTCTCATGTCAATTTAATCCTTAGACTAGCTAGAAGACACTTAAAGGTAAAGAAATTTTTTCTTTCCCAACAGCTTCTTGTTAGACTGATAAAACTCAATACCTAAAAAACAAATAATCCAATTAAAAAATGGGTAAAAGACATGAACAGACATTTGTCCAAAGAAGATATCCAGATGGCAGAGAGACACATAAAAATTTGCTCTACATCACTGATTATCAGGGAAATGCAATCAAAACTACAATGAGATATCACCTCATACCTGTAAGAATGGTTAAAATCAACAATACAAGAAACAACAGGTGTTGGTGAGGATGTGGAGACAAAGGAACACTCATGCACTGTTGATGGGAATGGAAAGGTTGCCGCCATTGTGGAAAACATGGAGCTTCCTCAAAAAATTAAAATAGAACTCTCCTACAATCCAGGAATTGCACTACTGGGTATTTACCCCCAAAATACAAAAGCACTATTTCAAAGGGATACATGCACCTCTATGTTTATTGCATCATTATTTAAAATAGCCAAGCTATGGAAGCAGCACAAGTGTCCATCGATTGATGAATGGGTAAAGGTGGTATGTCAACTTTTCTTTGAAATGAAATGAAATCTTGCCATTTTCAACAACGTGGTTAGAGCTAAAGAGTACAATGCTGAGCAAAACAAGTCAGTCAGAGAAAGACAAATACCATATGATCTCAGTCATATGTGGAATTTAAGAAATAAAATAAGTGAGCAAAGTTAAGGAAAAAAAAGAGACAAACCAAGAACCAGGCTCTTAGCTATAGAGAACAAACTGATGGTTACCAGAAGGGAGTAGGTTGGGGGATGGAGGAAATAGGGGATGGGGATTAAAGAGTACACTTATTATGATTAAAAAAAAAATTCAAGGCCTCATCTCCTCTATGTTAACTCATCATTTGTGGATCAGAAAATTTGCATTATATAAAGCATTCTGCTTATTCTTATGGACATCAAAATTGGAGAGCACACCCTTTTATATAGCCTTGCTACTCGAAATTTTTAGGTAGTGACTGACAGAATGTTAGAAATGCAGAATCTCAGGCTCCACCTCACAATTACTGAATCAGATTTGCATTTTAACAAGATCTCCATGTTATTTTTATGCAAAACAAAATTTGAGAACCTTTGTTCTACAGCAGCTTAACTTTTGCTGGGCTCCACCTCCAGAGTTTCTAATCAGTGATTCTGGAGTGGGGCTGGAGAATTTGCATTTCTAATGAGTTCCCAGATGATGCTGATGCTTTTGGGAAAGGGACCACACTTTAAAAACACTGCTCTAAGATAGTGGTTTTCAAATATGACCGTTCATTAAAATCAGGGAGTTTAAAAAAGACCTAGATGCTCAGGCCTCTCCCAAGAATCAGAATATCTAGCAATGGGGCCTAGGCATGTGGAACTTTAAAACGTCTCAGATGATTACAGTATGCAATGAGGTTGAAAACTCCTGCTTTATAATAAAGGAACCCAGAACTTCATTCTAAGAGCATGTACATTCGACTATGATATACCACTTCTTTGCAAAACAAAGAATCTTGTGTGATTACCTCAGAGTGAACAATATAAAGTCCATTTATTGATTGGTGAGTACAGAATTCCTAAATGGAGGCTTTTTTATGTTCTTTGACCAAACTTACTAGCTAGAAGGCTATATTTCTAATAGGTCTCTGTTTTCTCCTTCTCGTTCCTTATTTGAACCCGTAACTTCCCATCTACTACTTGAGTAAGCTGTCAGCTCAATACTTACTACTCCTTACTTTTTATTCTTGTATTTTCTATGACTTCACCTTCATTTCCCTTCAGCTTGTTTGATTGCTTAAGTGAGAGGGTGTAGGTGTGTATTTAATATAATTCAGCTCCTGCCCTCTCACCCCCAGGCAGCCTCATCAGTCACTGTTAAATAAAATTCATATCCAAAGCTCCATTCCAAATTATTTGAAGAATTTCAGTTGGCAATTATCTTTAGAATTTTATTGACTCTGTCAGTGCACATATTCTATGTTGACCCATGCAAGTGTATGCTTACAGTTTCTCTGTAATCTTTTCATATGCTATTCTGGAATATAGAAATAATTTTGAAATAATTTCATAATATCTAGAACACAGAAATAATTTTGTAGGAAGGAATGACTTTTCTCAGAAGCTATAAGATCACAAGAGAGTATGCCTGTGTATGTTGGGGTGTGGAGACAGAGGAAGGGAGGAGTAGGGAGTGTATATT
This sequence comes from Lontra canadensis, assembly GCF_010015895.1. Classification (NCBI taxonomy): domain Eukaryota; kingdom Metazoa; phylum Chordata; class Mammalia; order Carnivora; family Mustelidae; genus Lontra; species Lontra canadensis. Next base: position 926,893 of record NW_022631117.1, on the reverse strand, counting down.
AGGAATCTGGAGGGAGGAGGCAATAAGGGGACAGGTGGGGAGACAGCTGGGGACTCCAGTCCCAGAGTTGGGTCAGGGAGGGGATGTTGGTGCAGTTGCTCTCCAACTGCTAGGGATTCTTGAAAACCCAAGGGAGGGGATGTGGTAGCACTACCGGCTTGGAGAGCTGCCAATGAGACTTTGAGATCTATTAGCATTCTAGTAGCTGGACATCCTGATTCCCAGCCACACACAAGTCTGTGACTTTGTTTACTATGTGCGCTGGGAGTCATCATGTAACTCCAAAGTCTGACTCCATAGCTAGAAATTGTGTGTGTGTGTGTGTGTGTGTGTGTGTGCGTAGTTGGAGAAATAACTTTCTTTTCTGAGACTTGGGAAGAGTCTGAGTAGGTTATCATGAGATTCTTCCTGAGCATAATGGCCATTATGGCAGAGCTGCTTAGTTTTGATTTTCATTAAGATAGGAGGGCTGTGTCAAAGCCAGGCAACTGTACCTTCCTCACTGTTCCAAGGGATCGGGAGAATTGCAACATTATTGTCAATGCATAGTCAATGCCACTATCTTTCCCAGCTATATTTTAAGAGATAAAAGAGGATTCCGGGAATATTGCTTAATGTTAACGTATTCTATATTCTGGCCAATATAAAAGAAAAGAAAACAAAAACTAGATGTCTTTTTCTTTGATCTCTGGTCCTTGCTTCTATGACTCCATTACTGGCGGCCACTGTGGTCCTTTCAGATAACACAAGATTGGATTAAAATGCAAGACTGGGCTCAGAGTTAAAACCCCTTTGAATTACACTATTTTATTTAAGGAGCATAATTACAAATATGATTATCTTGTAGTCAGTTTCTGGTTTCAATATGTGCCACATGAAAGCCAGATGTGTACATTTGTGCAAAGAGCTCAGGAGACTGATTTATCATGGCAGCTCAAATGTTTACAGCTTGCGCTCTGTACTTGAGTGGATTTTCTTTGGAGAGAATTGACTCGATGCATTTGAATACATTTTTGTTTGTGATTGGTTGTGTAGTAGGGAATTCAAGCTCAATTTGGATAAGAATCTTGCTCTTTGAATTAATTCTCTAGTCTGCCATTCAGCTACAACTTGCTTGCAATCCTCTGTATGCCCTCTCACTTACCACTTTAATCATTCTTACTAATAGGTACTTGAAGGCTTTAGGGAAATATCAGATTTTTGTTGAGCTGTATTTGTAATTTTTCATTTTCCAGTCTCCTCAGCTGTAAAACAAGATTGGTGAAAATGCACATATGTCAATGTGGCTGATAAATGCTTTATAAATTGAGTTAAAAGCTAATGCGATGCCTGAAAATAGCAATCCTTAGAAAATATTAAAATACATTCACTACATTTTCTTTTCCCTACAATACCAAACTGTGATTTCCTGGAGACTAGGGTCCATGTTTTCTGTGTCTTTGGAACCTACCGGGGCACCGAATAAAACAATTTGCACAAAAGATCCTTTAGATAACAAGTAGATGTATCTGTGCAACCTGACCTAAGTCAATCTGTTGGTCAAACAGTTGTCAGGGTTTCTTGGTAGATCTGAGTAGCTTCAGAAAATTAAAGATGCGTGGGAGCTATATATCTCCTCCCCTCTAACCTTGCTCCCAGGTGGTATGTTATAATGAAAGCAAGTCTCAGACCACATTCTGGTACATGTGCAAACGATTATTAATGAGCGGGCCCAAACACAGTTGCACAATCTATTTCTGTAAGCACTTCTTACTCTCTGTCCCCTTAGGACCCCTAGGCACTTAGTCAAAGTACTTCGCATGAAAGATTCTCTCTGAGGAAAAGACAGGATATTAGGAAGGCAGAGTCTGTTACCATGTTCATAGGCTCAGGTGACAGAATTCCTCATTTAGATTTCTAGATCTAGGGTGCTACTTTGAAAGTGTAAAGCTGCTGGCTTTGACAAATTATTCAATCTCCTTCAGGAAAAGCTTGAGGTTGACACTTTCTAGATACCCACATATCCTCATGCCAACAAGTCAAGCCTTTGGTGCAGATTGAGATGGCTGTATTCTGGAAAGTTGGTAGTAGCACCCTATGGCATGAGGACCTCTGAAATAGGGTCCCTTAGATGCTAACTCACCAACTCCGGAGTTTGCATTCCTGATTAGGGCACTTCCAAAGGTAACTATAGAACCTAGGATGTAGGAGAAAGTCAATTTACACACGATCTATGCTGAAATTTCTAAAATCAAATTACGAACAGTATAGAAATGTTTCTCTCTCGTCCCTTGCCTCAAATATCCACCAAAATGACACTTGTTTTAGGATCAGTGATTCTGATGGGCTCTGCCTTTATAATCTGGGGGAGGAGTCTCAAAACATGTCTAAAGATGGCAGACCTGTACTTCCTTTTCTATCTGAATGTGGGTTTTGTTTGAGATCACCTCTTAATGGCTCCTTTTGGAGGCAGAGAGTCTTGTTGGCTCTCATAAATTGTAGTTATGTTCCTTGGACATATTGCACACGTAAAGCAAACTGCCCCAGTGATACAGACCCGCAAGACCAACAAGGCTGATGGAAAGTGAAAAGTCCCATTACGTACAAGCAATGGTTTTGTGTTCTGATGCTATGTGTCTCTGGCCAAGTTCTCCTGTGGCTCCAGAAATACAGATCAGAGATCTACAAACTATGGCCCTAAGGCCAAATCTGCCCTGCAGCTTTTATTCATTTTACTGGTAAAGAAAGTTTTATTGGAACATGGAACATAGTATACTGTCTGTTTCTGCTTTTACACTATGATGGCAGAGTTTAGTAGCTGAGACAGAGATGGTATGTGGCCTGCAATGCCACATATTTTTTAAAATAATTTTTTATTTTTTTATTAACATATAATGTATTATTAGCCCCAGGGGTACAGGTCTGTGAATCACCAGGTTTACACACTTCACAGCACTCACTATAGCACATAACTTCCCCAACGTCCATAACCCCACCACCCTCTCCCTACCCCCCTCCCCCCACAACCCTCAGTTTGTTTTGTGAGATTAAGAGTCTCTGATGGTTTGTCTCCCTCCGATCCCATCTTGTTTCATTAATTCTTTTCCTACCCCCCAAAACCCCCATGTTGCCTCTCAACTTCCTCATATCAGGGAGATCATATGATAGTTGTCTTTCTCCGATTGACTTATTTCGCTCAGCATAATACCCTAATATGTGGAACAATCCACGTTGTCGCAAATGGCAAGATCTCATTTCTTTTGATGGCTGCATAGTATTCCATTGTGTGTGTATGTGTGTGTGTGTGTGTACACACCACATCTTCTTTATCCATTCATCTGTTGATAGACATCTAGGTTCTTTCACTTGGTTTTACAGAAAAAGTCTGCAGGCTCCTGGTGCAGAGTATAGTGGAGTAGTAAAAAGCATGCCCTTGTGCTTCAGTTTCCTCACCTTTCAATGGGGATCTAGTCTGATGCACCTTATAGAGTGTTGTGATTGAATTATTGAGACACGTAAAACAATTGAAGCAGTGTCTGAAACAACGTGCTCAGTAAACGTTAGTTGTTAAACGAGAGCACTTGAGAAAACTTCACATTACATTCTTTGTGGACGTTTTCCTGAAAAACCCCTTATGTTTGCCTACTGGTTGTCTTTTGTCTTCCTCTTCATTTCTCCAGAGAGTGAGCCTTGGTCCCACTCATGAAAACTTCCCACCATCTCCATCAGGCATTGGATGTGTCATCCCCAACAGACCAATGGGTACCATTCGAAGTCTTTCTCTTTCTCTTCCAAAACTGCACTGCAAAAGCTTCTACTTTTATCCTACCCTCTTCCTAATTTACTCGATCTTCCAGCTTTTATTGAGGTATAATTAACAAATAAAATTGTTTATATCTAAGAGGTACAAGAGTAATGTTTCAATATGTGTATGTACTGCGAAACGATTGCCATAATCAAGCTAATGACCATATCCATCACCTCACATAAAAACATGAATGATTTTTTTGTAGGGAGAACACTGAAGTTCAACTCTCTTAACAGTGTTGTATTAGCCAATGGATGTGCTGCCCATTCTGTCATACCTGTAGAAAAGTGTTTCTAACATGTGAAAAAGATGGTTGTTTTAAAAAAAAATAACTCTCTTAGCAAATTTCAAGTATATAATACAGTACTACTAACTATAGTTACAAACACATTAGATCTCTAGAATGCATCCACCTCATAACTGAAACTTTGTACCTTTTGACCAACATCTCCCCCCTTCCTCTTTCCTCAGCCTCTGGCAACTACCACTCCACTCTCTGTGATCACGTGGTATTTTTCTTTATGAGTCTGGCTTATTCACTTAGCTTGATGTCCATTACTCTTTCCCTTCCTTTTGTCCCAACAGTGATTTACAACCTAGCTCATGTTTTGATGGAATGGGTCAGTAACTCAAATACAGCTTTGACCTGTGGTAGATTTAGAAATGTGTTAGAAGTTGTGATCTTTCATATCAGTGTTTGGGGTCCAGACATAGTGTGTGTGTGTGTGTGTGTGTGTGTGTGTGTGTGTAGGTGGGGGGAGAGGTTGGGGATGGGATTCAATGCCCCTAGTTGGGAGTGTGAAACTCCTCTTGATAGGGAATTCCAGGTTGTGGATGACACAGATCTATTTCTGGAGCTGGGGCCGGAGTGTGGTAATCAGACTGGAAATGATTAAAGACTTTCTTTAAGGACAATGGCTTCCACAGGTAAGAGGCCGGTGGGTCAGCAGGCCGATACTGCCAGACTGCTTTATTCTACACATTAATAAGCTTGCGGGAGATTTGCTCAACTCTTCCCAAGTCATCAGACCTTGTTACGGTCCAGATCAGTGGCTGTAGCTCAGTGAGAAGCTTGTGATTTTAACAGTTTTTATTCCCTACTTTCAACTGACGCTTGAAAAATATTTGTAGCTCAGGGAGATGTGCAACTTTATGAAGGATTACAGATTCTGTATACCAGCTCTGAAAAGAAGTGGTTAGTCAGGGAAAGGCAGGCACTGAGATGTAAAGCAGCCAAGGGGTGGGAGCTGAGATGTTAATATTTTTGTAGAAAAGAGAGGTTTCTGAGGACCAGCTGTATCTCAATGCATTGATAGATTTTATTTAAGCAGTATATGCTCTGCTGACCTATGAGCTGTCAGGGCTCCCCTCCTGTTCCCCTGTGTTAGAGCAGTCAAAGAGCTGCTGACTCAGGGAAGCTGAAAACAATGAACTGACCTATTTATTCCTTCACGTTGCTTATCCCTGCCCCCGGCCTTATCGAAAACAGAATTTCATCGCTAAAGATAATTAGCCTGTTCTCTCCAACCCTGTAGTGTATTCCTGGTGAAAAATCACTTGCCTCTAAATCTCAGCCCTTTTTTCTCCTTCTGGAGGCACTTCTCCCCAGTGAGGCCAGAGGAATTATGCTAAGAACAGTAGTAGCCAGAAAAGAAAGGGCTGTTAAAGTCCTTTTTCAGGTATGACCAATGGGTAGCATGTGGTCAAGAATACACCCTCTGACCCAGGTGCAAAATTCCAGCGTATGCTGCATTCCTAATCTTGGTTCTCTATTTTTTAGAGAATGCTAATTGTAGGTGTTTAATAATTTGGGGGGAATCCATGCATTTATAACTTGCACACAGAAAGGAAAGTCTAGGCACTTTGAAGAGGATGCTTATTTATTTCATTTTATATTCTGCACACCTTAGCTTCTGATTCTGATTGCATTTCCATGGGACTTTGGAAGCGGATGTTGTTTTCCCAGCTGCACGGTCTGGCACTCTTAAGATGCACACTTAAGCCTCTTTTGGCAGCTTCTCTACCTCAGTACAGTTTGCCCATATTTATGACTGCTTTTCTCTCCCTTATGCTCCTTACCTTGCCACTAAATTGTGTGTGTGGGTGAGATCCATGCTTAAGATGATAAATAATGGGGGATTTATTTTTTAGCTGAAAGATCATTCTCAGATAAATCTTCGGTTCTTTATCATGGCCATGTTGATTAATTAACTGCAGTGATCCATTTTCTCACTTATTTTTATTTTATTGCAAAAACAATGTAACAGTGCTAACACAATTTGAAAAGGAAAAAAAAAACCCACTCTCAATCCCATTATCCACAACAATTTTTTTCTTTTTTGCATATTCTCCTCCAAGTAATTCCCACAAGCATATATCTTTTTAGATAGCTGTAAGCACTGTGCGCATACAACTGTGTATTCTGCTTTTATACTATGTATTATATTTTAAACATTTTTGGCAAATTGGTAGATAGATTTAACAACTGTAAGAATTTCATGGAATAAAAGGCATACAATATACTTAGCTGCTCCCTTTTAAATTAATTAATTAATTAATTAATTAGACAAACAGAGATCATAAATAGGCAGAGAGGCAGGCAGAGAGAGGAGGAAGCAGGCTCCATGCTGAGCAGGGAGCCCGATGCGGGGCTCGATCCCAGGACCCTGGGATCATGACCTGAGCCGAAGGCAGAGGCTTAACCACCCAGGCGCCCCCAGCTGCTCCCTTTTGATTAATAAAATCTTTTCCTCTCTTTTTTTCTTTTCCTCTCTCCTCCTTTTCCTCTTCCTACTTCCCCTCTTCCTCCTTAACTTCTTCCCCCTAGTTCTTTTCCTTCTTCTCCACCTCCTCCTGCATATCATTCCTGCTCCTCCTTGCTATTATAGGTAAAAGGAAAAGCATCTTTGCATATGCATATATATATTTATAGTAAGTCATAATTTACATATATATGTATATGTATATATATCTTTATCTATCTATATATATACTCCTTTTGCAGAAAGCATAGATATTGTTTTTTTCCCTTAGAGATGAATGCACTATGAGAGATTCCTATAAGAGAAAAAGAAACTTGAATCTTATAACAGTCACCTAGGTACAAAAACAATAGGAGTGCATAAAAAATTAACTTCAGAAATTCTGAAGTAAGTAATGGAATATAGTTATTGAATTATTTGACATTTTAAGAGTTTCTTTAAAATAGTCCATATGATAAATGGAACATCACAACTGAAACAAACTGTATTTGAAAGACATTCACCTGCCAATGTATATGAGCACTATCTAAGTGTTGACCTATCTAAAACACTCTATAAAATACAGTTTTTAAGGGATATAAAACCTATTTTTAAAACATCATTAGTAAACTGTCAAAAGAACATGCTGTAAAATGAATACAGTTTATTGAAAGATGCATGAAACATATTTTATCTTATAGGCTCTAAACAGAAGCATAATCAGGTGTTAAGATGTAAGCTTCCCTTTCATAAGAAGTTCCTAGCTTCTCTGTTTTAGCCTTTTAGCTTTGAATTTTGAAGTCTTCTTTGTAGTTTCTTCTGAAACTTTTCACCAACCCTTCAGGGAAGCTCTGACAGAGTATGTGGCATGGAATGAGCAATGGTTACATGCAATGTTAAGGGAAAGTAAAACAAAAACAGAAACAATTCCCAAACAACTTTTTCTATTGAAGTTTCAGAAAAAGCTTCAAATGTTCCCAGAAAGGATTAACCTTGCCCCTGATGATTTTCTTGTTTCTTCTTCCTTTTCAAAATAGACTCACAGGTTTCACAGCAAATGGCTTCTTCATTAACAATACTCTTCCCAATTCCTCGTCTGTCATTAAACTCAGCAGAGCTTCTCTCATAATCATCGTGTCATATGCTCCTGTCTGTGTTATAACTTCAAAACTGATTTAAAAATGACACGTTCTCCATTTACAACATCCACCATCTACAAAGACTCTGTAACCAAAAGCATGCCTCGGGATGGCTGAAAACTCCAAGGGGATGGTAGAGTGGCAATTGCTAGGGCAATTTTTTCTTCACATCAGGCTTCTTCTGTTCCCAATATATTGAACCCCATTCACTGGATTTTAAAAGAGTGAAGATTTTTAAAATACATTTAGCCTGACAAATGTGGGGGAACTTTTGTTAGTATCCCCAACTCTTAAATCATTATCTTCATCTTTCTTATTTTTGACAGCAACATCCTCACAGTGAAAGAACGAACACATTTGTGAACCATTTAATGGATTTTTTTCTTTCGTTCTCCAGTGGTTTAGAATTTATAAAATTTATGTGAAAAGGAGTTCTGGATGTATCATATTAACATGTGCTTGAATTTCTTTTCCTTTTAAAAGTTCTATTCTTTGCATTTCCAGTCATAGTTTAGAGTTTGCTGTCGGATTAACCAAATCTATTTCCTTATCCGTCTGTTTCTTCAAGTTAAGTCCAGAGACTTATCAGGAAGCAAAGTATCCTTGGATTTTGTATTCTCTTGAAAACCTGCCTCAAAAACACCTGAAAATTTTAGTTCTGAGTCAGGTTTAAGAGCAATAGAGTATTTTCCTCTAAAGTCAAAGTAATTTTGAATGTCTTTTCTTATGAAAACAATAGAACCATCATTCATTTTCTGCAAATAATGTGTGACTTCAACTCTGATTTCAAAATTTGTCCTAATTAAAAAAATCATCTAGCATTTTCTTAACATGGTCTTTATTAACCTGCAGCCTGTTTTGCTGGGCATTTGCAAAACCTGTTGTCTCCAAGTCAAATAGTGATTGCACTGCTATGGACAAGTCTTTCTGGCTGTCATGCCAAATGACATCTCACTCCTGGAATGCTATTTAATGGGCAACGTTTGGAGGCATTTTTTCAAGTGCATTGCAATCATCTTCCCATAGTTGATTTTTTGTTTTTTGGCTCAGTGTAGAGGCTTGCCATTTGTTCAAGGTGTAGCAGCCTTGAAGTAATAGCCTGAGTCAAGGCACTGAATGTAGGCCTTCTCCTGAGAAGAGTGTGGGGCAGGACTCAGTGAGGAGGCAAAGAAGCATGAAATAGAGGCATTGAGAAGCAGCAGCCCCAAGCTCTGGAGCTCATCTGGAACCCAGAATGGCCCAAGGGGAAGCCAAAGCAGAGAGACCTGCTTTAATTAAGGTGGTAACTGACACTCCTTCCTCTGTCCTTTACCCCCTGTTTGCCAGGCCCTGGCCAAATATTTCACTCCAGTCCCCTTTGCCACATGCTCCCTTGAGGCCTAAGGGAATAAGTGAAGGGGCTGAAGAAGAAAGCTTTCCCATTATGATGGCGCTCTTTAGTATTCTCCTTTCGCCTACACCTGCCCTCTAGGCTTCCGACCACTTAGAAGATCATTTAATACAAAGGATCAAGTTAGCTTTTCCTAATGCTGTATTTTTAAGCATAAATGTCAGGTGCTCAGAGAGGCCTTCCCTGACCAACAAAAAGGATAATAAGCCTGTCTGTTCTGCTGATGAATTCAAGTGTTTTCTGACTCAGTATAGCACAGGAGCCTGGGCTCTGTAGTCAAACTGCCTGGGTTTGATTCACAGTTGCTTCATTTCTGAGCTATTTGACCTTCAACGAGTTGCTTACCATAGATGTGTACTAGTTTTCTACTGTGCAAAAATGGTGGTCTATTACAACAGTTTTTGGCACAAACCTGCTCAGGAAATGTCGGTTGTTAGACTAATACTCTCACTGCAGGGTGTACGTACACATTTATGGGTCATTGACTTGTTCGATGTTTCTCTCCCCCCCACAGAATGGGATCTGTGTGTGTTTTGTCAATGCATGCCCATCACATAGCACAGGAGCCGTCACAGGGACTAAAAAAAACATTTGATGACTTAATTGCTTTTACAGTGTTTCAGAGTTGAACAACTGCATTTCCATTGCAACATAATAATAACTCCATTTAATTATTTACTTTTATGTGTCTTAATTATTTATAGTCAAATTCTTTTCTTTTTCGAGTGTTTGTTCTAGAAATGATATCCTAGCCATTATATAAACCACTTTCGTGTGTGCCTATATATAGACCCACACATGCATGCACACACATACAATATATAGTGTACATAAATGCCATTTAACCAACAATAATACAATGAAAACAAATATGCCCACCATCTAATTTAAGAAATAAAAAGTTACCAGTGCATTTGAAGCCTCTTGCATGTCTGTTCCCAGTCTTATATGCCACCCAATACCCACCCTGGGATACTATTCTGAATTGCATATTAATTCTATTTTTACATCACTTGACAGTTACACCACAAATGTCTGTATCCTATTCCTTTCTTCCTCGAACATTTTTTGAGTTTTTGATTTATGTTTTCATTTTTGAAATATAAGCTAATATATATGAGTTAGTTCCCTAGCATCCTCTAAAGGTAAACAATGACTGTTTAAATATACCACTATGAAGCTATGGAGTTAAACATATTTTATGTGTTTTAATCCATCAAAATTATTATACTGTTTGATGCCCACATTTGTCTACCTTTGGTAAGTAGAAGCCTCTTTAAGTGGGCACCTGGGTTTTTTGGGCACAGCTTCAGTAGTCTTGACAACTTCTTTGATTTTGGGTATAAGATGCCCAATATTTTTAGCTAAATATAGCACAATATGCGCATTTTCCATCTTACATGGAATAATATAATTTTTTCAGAGAGTACCTCATTGATGGACACTTGGGTTGTGCCCAGTCCTTTGTTATTATAAATAATATTGCAATGAATAGCCTTGTATATACATTTTCATATATTTTTCAATGTGTCTTTTCTAAAACTATGATCTCGTGGTCACAGAGTATATTCACACACAATTTTAGGAATAATCTCTTAAAAAACAGGCCATCTAGTACCTTGTAAGCCATTTATAATCTGGCTGGCTATACAGTTAAAATTGGCTTTCTCATGATAGATGACCAGTCCCACTCTTAGTCCTAATAAAAATGGAGAAAACAGGTTAATTGGACTTTCTTGATAGTCAGTAGGACTTGACTGATGCTGTGTACATGGTTTGCTCATTTGCTTTGTTTATTCAAGATTCTTTCCATCTGGGCTAATGGAGTGGACCTTGAAGCTGAAGTGTGCCTTTAATACTGCTGGGGAACTTGAGTGAAAAGGCATATGGAATGCTGTTACCAGATAATCTATATACCCTGCACAGGGTATGGTTTTTTGAGGGAGAATCAAGCCCCACAGCCAGTATGTAAATAAATTTAAAAAAAAATAGCTCTTTTTAGGCACTTCAGAAATGAACCCTACTTGTTTTCTCTCCCCTCATTTCTCTTGCTTCTACTCTTCTCAACTCCCCCAACAGATGACACTTGATATTACCACTTCTTCCTCACTCATTCACTCAACAAATATTTATTACATTAATTTCGATATATTTCCCTGTTAGGATATTATTTTCACTCAGGGTCCATGTAATTTTTTGCAGAAAATTCTTACATTTTTATCTCAATCAAAGTTCACTTTGGATACAGAATGTTTGTCACTGCATTGTTAAGGCAGCTCCCCTACCCCTCCTTAAGACAGACATCAAACTCAAAATCTCCATGCAAAACAATGAAACTGAACCACTTTCTCATACCATACACAAAACCAAACTCAGAATGGATTAAAGACCTATATGTGAGACCTGAAACCATAAAATTACTAGAAGAAAACATAGGCAATAATTTGTCATTGGGCATAGCAACATTTTTCAGATATGTCTCCTCAGGCAAAGGAACAGAAAGCAAAAATAAACTGTTGAGACCACATCAAAATAAAAAGATTTTTCACAGTGAAGGAAACCTTCAACAAAATGACAAGGCAACCTACCTCATGGAAAAAGAGATTGCAAATGATATATCGATAAGGGGGTTAATAACCAAAATATATAAAGAACTTATACAACTCAACACCAAAAAAAAAACAAAAACCCACCAAAAACCAAAAACCAAAACCAGAAACAACAACAACAACAAAATACCCAAGTGCTCTGATTAATAAATGGGCAGAGGACATGAGCAGACATTTTTCCAAAGGAGACATACAGATGGCCAATAGACACATGAGAAGGTGCTCAATATCACTCATTATCAGGGAAATACAAATGAAAACTACATGGAAAGATCACCTCACCCCATTCAGAACGGCCAAAATTAACAACACAGGAAACACCTGTTGGCAAGGATGTAGAGAAAGGGGAACCTCTTACACTTTTGGTGGGAATGCAAACTGGTGCAGTCACTCTGGAAAACAGTATGGATGGTTCCCAAGAAGCTAAAAATGAACTACCCAGCAATTCAGCAATCGCTCTACCAGGTGTTTACCCAAAGGATAAAAAAAAATAGTGATTTGAGGGGATCCATGCAGCCCAATGTTTATCACAGCATTACCAACAATAACCAAATTATGGAAAGAGCTCAATATCACTCAGCATGAGGGAAATGCACAAAACCACAATGAGATATCACCTTACACCCATCAGAATGACTTGAATCAAAAAGACAATAAATAACAAGTGTTGGTGAAGGTGTGGAGAAAAAGGAACTCTTGTGCACTGTTGGTGGGAATGCAAATTGGTGTAGCCACTGTGGAAAACAGTATGGAAATTTCTCAAAAAATTTAAAATAGAATTATCATACGGTCCAGTAATTCCACTACTGAGTATCGACCCAAAGAAAACAAAAATATGAACTTGAAAAGATATGTGCATTCCTATGATTATTGCAGCATTATTTACAATAGCTCAGATACGGAAGCAGCTCAAGTGTCCATCAACAGATGAATGGATAAAGAAGAGGAGATATATATATACAATGGAATATTACTCAGCCATAAAAAAGAATGGAAACTTGCTGTTTGCAACATCATGGATGGACCTGGAGGGTATAATGCTAAGTGAAATAAGCCAGTCAGAGAAAGACAAATACCATATGATTTCATTCACATGTGGAATTTAAGAAACAAAACAAACAAAAAAGAGACAAACAGAAAAACAGACTTTTAAATACAGAGAACAAATTGGTGACTGCCAGAGGGAAGCAGGTAAGGGGAGGGGTGAAACAGATAAAGAAGACTAAGAGTACATTTACTATGATGAGTACTGAGTAATGTACTTTTAAAAAAATGCAGTCTGCATTACTGCCTACTAGGAAATGGCTTTTCTCTTATTTGTGTCAATTTGTAATATTCACCTATCTCTCTCCATCTGACATTCAGTATCTTCCCCGAATCTTGCCAAGCGCTATTTCTTTTATTTAGATTATCTGCTGCATTACAGTGATGGGAGAAATATTTTTACCTCCTTTGAGTGGGAAAAGTAACATCCTTCTTGATTAAGGTACAAACTGTAGATGGAGATATATGTATATCATATATCTCCATTAAACATTAAACATTTTCTTGCCACATGCCCTTTGCAGCCTCTGAAGTTTCTTCTCTATTCAACCATATTATGACTTTTATTATATGGAATATGCTTGCTCTTGCTGGCACTCTTCTTAGCGACCAAGTGTTTACTTATGGCACAGTTTTAGGTATAGGTAGCCTGCTCTCCTTGGATGAGAGAGATCTGATCTTTGACAGTACCTATCTGAATTCCATGTTACTATGCTTTGCCTATGAAAACAATTATATCAATGAGAATTTCCCCTTTATTTCTTGAAATCATTCCCCTGGAAAATAGGAAACAACTATCTCAGATGATAGTTGGAAGAGAGATACTTCCTAGCTAATTACTTATACAAAAATATAAAAATCTTGCTCCTGACTGGATCAGTTGGTAGAGCATGTGACTTTTGATCTTAAGGCTGTAAGTTCAAGCTCCACATTGAGTGTCCAGATCACTTAAAATAAAATAAAATAAAATCCTTTTAAAAAAAATTCCTGAAATTACATATGCTCAAGTCCCTTTATTATGAAATGAGTTAGTTGTACAGTTGTATGAAAACATATGAAAGAATAATTATGGAAACATAGGAAATAATAAAACTCACTGGTAAAGGTAAGTATACAGTGAAATTCAGACTGTGTTAACAATATACTGATAGTGCATAAATCACTTCCAATTCTAGTATAAAAGTTGGAAAAAAAGTATTAAAAATAAGCATAACTATAATAATTTGTTAATGGATACACAATATAGAAAGGCATAAATTGTGACATCAGTAACATAAAGTGTGTGGGGGGGAATAAAGTATAGAATTTTAATATGTATTTGAAGTTTTTGTTATCAGCTTAAATTAATATTATAGTTAAACTTTGTTTTATTTAATCCTCATGGTAAACACAAATAAAGAATCTGTAATAGATACACAAAATAAAGGAATCAGAGCATACTCTAACAAAAAATCATCAGATTACAAAAGAAGATAGTAAGAGGTGAAGAAAGAAACAAAGGAATTACAAAACAGCTAGACAACAATTAACAAAATGGCAATGTCTTCACCTATCAGTAATTATGTTAAATGTAAACAGATCAAATTTCCCCAAACAAAAGAAGATCTATCCATGCATTTCCTATACTCGGTTAGTTTTAAGGACACATACAGACTGAAAATGAAGGGTTGGATGAAGATATTCCATGTAAATAGTAACCAAAAGAGAAATGGAGTGGCTATTCTTATATCAGACAAAATAGACTTTAAATAAAACACTAACAGGAGACAAAGAAGGATATTATACAATGATAAAGGGATCAAATAATCAAGATGATATAAAATTACAGATACATATGTACTCAATATTTGAGCACCTAAATATATAAAGCAAATATTAAAAGATATGAAGGGGAGAAATAGCAGCAGTATATTAATAGTAGGGGTCTTCAACACCTCACCTTCAACAATGGATAGACTGTCCTGACAGAAAAACAAAAGAGAAACACTAGAGTTGAACAACACTACTGACAAAATGAACCTAATGGTCATTTACAGAGTATTGCATTCAACCTTAGCAGAATACTGAGTCTTCTCAAAGGCATATGGAATAATATCCAGGAGAGGTATTTAAGGTCACAGAATAAGTCTTAACAATTTAAGAAGACAAATCATATCAAGAATCTTTTCTAATCACCATGGTATGAAATTGGAAAATTCACAAATATGTGGAAATTATAGAACACACTTGTAAACATTCAGTGGGTCAAAGAAATAAAAAAATCTCAAAACATAAAATGGAAACAAAATATACCAAAGAGGGATGCATGTCCCCATATTAAGAAAGGAGAAAGATCTTAAGTAAGCAACCTAACTTTACACCTTAAGAGCCTAACTTTACACCTCAAGGAACTAAAAAAAAAAAAAAATTTAAAAATTTAAAAATTAGAAAAAAATGACAAACTAAGCCTTAAAATAGAAAGAAGGAAATAAATGAAGTAAAGACTGGAAACAAAATGAAAAATTCAATGAAACTAAGAGTTGTTTTTTTTTTCCTTTTGAAAGATCAACAAAATTGACAATATTTTATTCAGACTAAGGAAAAAAAGATAGGACTCAAAGAAATAAAATTATAAATAAAGGAAGAAACATTGCATCTAATGCCATAGATTCTGTTTAGAAACAGAAAGGATTATAAAAGACTACTATGGGGCACCTGGGTGGCTTAGTCCATGATCTTAGTTCATGGCTTAGTCATTATCTTGGGGTCCTAGGATTGAGACCTGTGGTGGGCTCTGCACTCAGCACAGAGTCTATGTGGGGTACTCTCTTCCTCTCCCACTGCCCCTTCCCCTGCTCATGCTCTCTTTTTCTAAAATAAATAAACATATTATTTAAAATAAAAAGTCCACTATGAACAATGATATACTATAAAATTAGATAACCTAGAAGAAATGAATAAATTACTAGGAATATATAACTTACCAAAACTGAGTCATAAATAAGTAGAAAGTCTGAACAACCCAATAACCTATGAGGAGAATTAATCAGCAATAAAAAACCTACCAATGTGTATAAAAGACCAGGAGCAGATGGCTTCACTAGTGAATTTTACTAAATATTTAGGTAAAATTAATGTCAATCCTTCACAAACTCATCTAAAAAATTGAAGAGGAGGGAATATTTTCAAAATTTTATAAGACCAGTATTGGGCTCATACCAAGGACAGACAAGGCACTATAAAACAAGAAAATTGCAGACCAATATCCCTAATGAGCATAGATGCAAATGTTGTCAACAAAATACTAGCAAACTGAATTCAATAGTATATTGCAAGGGTCATATGTCATGATCAAGTGAGATTTATCTCTGGGATGGAAGGATGTTTCAAAATATGCAAATCAATAAATGATATACCACATTAACGGAATGAAGGATAAAAATCATACAATTATCTCAATATTAGAGTAAGAAACATTTGACAAAATACAACACAACATCCTATCATGATAAGATTCTCAACAAATTAGGTCTGGAAGGAAAGTGTCTCAACATAATATAGGTCACATATTACAAGCCCAGAGCTAACATTATACTCAATGGTGAAAAGCTGAAAGTTCTTCCTGTAAGATCAAGAACAAGTCAATGATCCCCATTCTTGCCACTTGTACTCAACACAGTACTAGCCAGATCAAATAAGGAGGAAAATGAAATAAAAGACATCCAACTCAGAAAGGAAGAAGTAAGATTATCTTTGTTCGCAAGTTACAGGATCTTATATACAGAAAACCCTAAAGACACCACCAAAATTTGTTTGAACTAATAATTCAAAGTTGTAGGATACAAAATCAACATACAAAAACCAGTTGCATTTCTATACACTATCAATGAACTAGCCAAAAAAGAAATTAAGAGAACAATCCTACTTACCATAGCACTAAAAACAATAAAATATCAGGAATAAATTTAACCAAAGGGTAAAAGATGTATACACTGATAATTATAGCACATTAATGGAAGAAATTAAATAAGACACAACTAAATGGAAATGATGTACAACTAAATGTACATGAATTAGAAGAATTAATATTTTTAAAATGTCCATGTTACCCAAAGCAATCTATGGAGACAATGAAATCCCTATCGAATTCCAACGGCATTTTTCTTTTTTTTTTTTTTTTAAAGATTTTATTTATTTATTTGACAGACAAGAGATCACAAGTAGGCAGAGAGGCAGGCAAAGAGAGAGGGGGAGGCAGGCTCCCCGCTGAGCAGAGAGCCTGATGTGGGACTCGATCCCAGGACTCTGGGATCATGACCTGAGTTGAAGGCAGAGGCTTTAACCCACTGAGCCACCCAGGTGCCCCAAAGGCATTTTTCGTAGAAATAGAAAAAACAATCCTAAAATTCATATGGATCCACAAAAGACCCTCAATAGCCAAAGCAATCTTGAATAAGAAAAACAAAACTGGAGGCATCACACTGTTTGATTTGATTTGTTTTTGTTTTATACCATCTCTCTCTTTTATTTAATTTAGTTTCAGAATACTTAATATATAATATTGTATTAGTTTCAGGTGTATAATATAGTGATTCAACAATTCTATACATTATTCAGTGCTTATCGTGATAAGTGTACTCTTAATCCCTTCATCTATTTCACTCATCCCTCCACCAGCCCTCCCCCATCAGATTGTTCTCTATAGTCAAGAGTCTGTTTTTTGGTTTGCCTCCTTTTTCCTTTGTTTTGTTTCTTAAATTCAACATAAGAGTGAAATCATATGGTATTTCTCTTTCTCTGACTAATAATTCACTTAGCATAACTTGATGTTTCTTGTGTTTTTGATTTTAGCCATTCTGACAGGGGTGAGGTGGTATCTCATTGCAGTTTTGATTTGAATTTCTTTGATGATGAGTGATGTTGAGCATCTTTTCATGTGTCTCTTGGCTCCATTTATGTGTTTTCTTTGGAAGAATGTCTGTTCATGTCTTCGTGCCATTTTTTAATTGGATGATTTGGTTCTTTTTGGTATTGAGTTGTATAAGTTCTTTATATATTTTGGATACTAACCCTTTATCAGATATGTCATTTGCAAATATCTTTTCCCAAATGTTAGGTTGTCTTTTAGTTTAGTGGATTGTTTGTTGAGTTAGCAAGGTTTGAGCAGATCTGCTGTTGGAGGGGACAGATCCCTAGAAAAGTGAAGGAGTGGGGTACACTGTTAGCAAACTAGGTGGAGAATATTTGTGCTGTTGTAGTTCCTTCAGGTGTCTGTGTATCTAGCTTTGGTGGTAGAGGAGAGAAATGGTGCCTGCCAGCTCTTTTGTTCATGAAAATCTCTACCAAAGATCCCTGCCCCTTTAGCACATGCTCTGAGCTTAGTAAATAAATCTCCTTTCTGTATACCCCAGGTATTTTTCAAACTGATGCTTTTATGCTTTATCTTAGCAGGGCTGTTTGTTGTGCTTTCTCTTTAAGGGTGGGGACTCAATCCCATATTGCCCTCGGGCTCTCACAGAGCTGAGTGGCTGGTTTTTAGTTTTAGCTATTAAGCCTAACCGATATTAAGAACTTGCTAAGGTAGGCTCCTTGGGTTTTGAAGGCCAAATGTTACGGGGATTTATCTTTCCAGTGCAGGTACTCCATACCTGGTGTGCCTGGGGTGCCTGGGGCGAGATTTGCTCCCTTCCCCTCTTTGTGCCCTCAGTGTCCCTCCTTCCTGTGGACTTTCCCATGAGTTGGTTTGGCTCCTGACCACATCTCTGCCCTTCCTACCCTCTTCTATGTGGCCTCTTCTCTATATTTAGCTGAAGAGAGTCTGTTCTGCCAGTGTTCTAGTCATTTTCTGTTTTATTTACTCTGATGTGGGTGTTATCTAGGTGTATCCATGGGATGATGTGAGCCTAGGACACTCCTACTCTGTTCTCTTTCCCTAAAGTCCACACTGTTTAATTTTAAAATATACTATAAAGCAATAGTAACTTAAATAATATGGCACTGGCATAAAAACAGACACAGAGACCAATGGATCAGAATAGAAAGTTCAGAAAGAACTCCACACATTTTAAGTGTACTGATCTTCAACATAGCTCCCAAGAACATACAATGGGAAAAGGATTACGCTTCAAAAAATGGTTTGGGAAATTTGTAAATCTACATGAAGAAGGATCAAATTGGACTCTTATCTCACATCATATACACGAATAAAGTCAAGACAGATTAAAGACTTAAATGTTAAGACCTGAAAACCACTTGAAGAAAATAGAGAGAAAAAGCTCCTTGACACTGATCTGGGCAATGATTTTTGGATATGACTCTAAAAGCATAGACAACAAGTACAAAAATAGACAAATGGAATTGCATCACACTAAAAAGCTTTTTCACAGCAAAGGAAACAGTCAAGAGTGAAGAAACAACCTAGGATAAAATATATCCAAACCACATATAAAATAAGGGATTAACATCCAAAATACATAAGGAACTCAAGCAACAGTACCAAAAAGAGGAGAAAGAAAGAAAGAGAGAAAGAGAGAAAGAAAGATGGATCCCAATTAAAAAATGAACAGTGGAACTGACTAGACATTTCTCCAAGAAGACATACAAATGGCCCACAGGTATATGAAAAAGTGTGAAACATCTTTAATCATTGGGGAAATGCAAACTAAAACCACAATGAAATATCATCTTACATTTATTAGAATGGCTACTATCTAAAAGATAACAGGTAAGTGTTGTCAAGGATGTGGTGAAAAGGTAGTGGGCCAGGTGCTGGGAACAGAGGGATGAAAGGATTAGGGCTCTAACACCTGTCAGAATGGCTAAAATCAAAACCACAAGAAATAACAAGTATTGGTGAGGATGTGGAGAAAAAGGAACACTGTACACTGTTAATGGGAATGTGAATTGGTACAGCCACTATGGAAAACAGCATGGAGGTTCATCAAGAAATTAAAAATCTAACTACCATATGATCCACAATCCTACTTCTGGTGTACACTGAAAGAAACAAAAGTTGTATGTCAAAGAGGTATCTGTGGTCTGGATGTTCATTGCAGCATTATTCACAGTAACCAAGATATGAAAATAACCTAAGTGCCCATTGAAGAATGAATAGAAGGAGAAAACGTGGTACAGATATGCAATAGAGAATATTATTTATTCACAAAAATGAAGGAAATCCTTCTATTTGTTTCATGAATGAACCCGGAGAACATTATGCTAAGAGAAATAAGGCAGACACAGAAAGACAAATACTCCTTGGTCTTACTTAAATGTAGAATTTGAAAAAGTCGAACTCTTAAAACCATAGAATACAGGTTACCTGGGGCTGGAGGCTGGAAAATGTGAGGAAACATTGATCAAATGGTACAAAGTTTCAAATATGCAGAATGAATAAATTATGGAGATTAAATGTACAGTATGGTGACTCCAGTAAACAAAACTACATTTTGTACTTGGAATTTGCTAAGAGAGTAGGTAATTGTTTTCACCAAAAACGTAAACTATATGAGGTGACTGACATATTAATCAGCTTGATTGTGGTAAACACTTTACAATGTATACATGTATTGAAAGGTCATGTTGTATACCTTAAATATGTACAATTTTTGTCAATTGTCACTCAAGCTAGGAAAAAAACCTAAATCCTATGATTTTTAACATTATAGTACACTGATTCCCTAAAGTCATTTGGGCATGCGTTCGGTTGCTATTCTAGATGCTAAGCAAGATCTAAGTGGTACTAAGTGTTAGATGAATTGATTGTTTGCCTTTTACAAGAAGGGCATGCTCAGATTCAGAGCAGGGTTTTCCTAAGCAATTTGTTTCTGGGTAAATTACCCAAATCTACATTGAGAAGGTTGCAGAGCTAGGGCTGGGTTTTGCACCAGTGCTTTCTAGCTTGCAAAATCACTTTCCAATATTACACTTTCAGTCTGGCTCTGAGGCTTGATTCCCTTAAATGGCCTGACATGTGAGGTCATCTCCAAGTAAATCAGCTCTGCTTTTTGACTTTCATTTCTTCTTTTCCAATAAGGTAGAGGTCTTACATACATACCCCTTACTGGACTAAACTATAGAAAGCCAAAGGAATATTGTTTATTGAAGAAAAGGGACACTATCACAAAACTTTACTTCTCTGTTACAGAAATATCTAAGCTTTGAAGGTCAATCAAATCCAAATCCTGTGACACATATAGAGCTCGATTATAGTCACACTTTAGTTTCTTCACTTGTAAAGTGTATACAAAGTTTCTTATAAAGTACTTAATTTATTTATTCATCCATATTTACTGTTGATTCACAAGCCCTTGGGGTGACCCTATTTTAGTTTGTTTGGTCTGCTGTCACAAAGTACCATGCCACAAACTGTGTGGTTTAGAACAACAGAAATGTACTCCCTCACAGTTCTGGAGGCTAGAAGTTCCAAAATCAAGGTGTCAACAGAACTGTACTGCTTCTAAAGGTGCCAGGGGAGGATCCTTCTTTGCTTTTTTTTCTAGTTTCTGGGGTTTGGCTGATAATCTTTGTCATTCTTGGCTTGTAGATGTATCACTGCAATCCCACATCTGCACACGCTGTTCTCCCTGTGTGTCTTCGCAGGGTCTTCCCTGTGTGTATATCTCTTTCTGTGTCCCAATTTCTCCTTTGGGTAAGAACACCGGTCATACTGGATTAGGGATCACTCTAATGATCTCATTTCGATTACCTCTTGAAGACTCTGTTTCGAAATAAGGTTACATTCTGAGGAGTTAGGACTTTGACCTATCGTTTTGGGGGATACAAATCAACCCATAATAAATGCTAAGATGAATAAAAACAGTCCTTGATGTCAAAGTGATTCCTACTTAGTAGGGGAGATTAGCTGTACAGAAATAAGTGTTCTACAAAGCATCAGGCAAGGGTTTTAAGTGAATGACCATGCCAGCTCTGAGGAGAGAGACCACTTTCAATGGACAGAATATGGAAGGAATAGGATTTGATGTTCCTGTTATCTAACACAGAGGACAATTTCCAGTGTACATCAGGAACTATTTTTAAAGAGGTTGCAATAAATTATTTTTGTGTCCATCAATAGCTGTCATATTTCTGAACACCCCTGTTCCCACAACAGTCCCTCTCTAGCCTCCTTATCCTGCCTTGGTTTTCATAATACTACACATAATACTACACATAATGCTACACATAATCTGACATATTTTCAGATGTTCATTGTTCATTCAGATTTTCATTCCATTCACATCATTTCAGATGTTCATTCAGATTTTCATATGTTCATTGTTTATCTTCCCCTAGCAAAAGGTAAGCTATTTGAAAATAGGACCTCTGTTTATCTTATCTATCTCTGTATTCCTAGTGACCAGACCAGGGTCTTATATGCAGTAGGTACTCAATAAATACTTGGTCAACAAATGAACAAATGAATTATCCAGCACATAGCTTGAAATAGCAGCTTGTTAGACTTTTTTTTTTTTTTTTTTGCTTCCTTTTCCTGAAAAGGATCAGAAAGGCAAGTGGCCTTGGGGCCAAGCAATCACCTCTAGTGGTGAGAGAATCTTCTTGCAGTGTACCAATTTAAGGGATTGAAATGAGGCCTGCTAAGTAACTAAGATTCCAAAGAATGTGCTGGGCCCTTCCATGGTGGCCAGGAGCTCCGTGTCCGGTAAGAAGAGAAACAGAAATTGGCTACCAGGGCTAATTTATGGAATTCCATTCCATTTTCCTTTTGGCTTTTCTTCGTAAGTTAACAGCCTATGCAGCCACCCCCTGCAATTTCCACAGCATGACAGGAGGAATCCTGTGGCCAGAAAGCATTGCAGTACAACGCAAATGGAGGGGTTCAGAACTGCAGTGTCTGTTCTTTCATTTCACTATCAGACAATGGCACAATTACAAGCAATTACTTATTAGATGTTTGAAAACTATTGTGAAAAGCCAGCACCGTTTGCCAAAAGTAATTGAATGAAATTGAGCATAATTGCACCCTGAACTGAAGTTTTCTGATTTGCCCACATTTAGATGACTCCACAAAAATTATTTAGCAGATGAATGAATAAAAACACATAGACAAAAATCCCTGCACAGTTGATGGAACTGCATGACATCAATATTGAAGGCCACAGATCTTTAAATGACTTAAAATGAGATTTTTGACAAGTGGATAGGAAATAAGCTCGTATATGCTTGATAGAATGTAAAACACTATTACAAAGGACCATAAGATATATTAAGGTTCAAGAATCCATTTGCTATTTTGATTAGAAATGAGTAACAGTTATAAATTTCATGTTGATTAATGGAATTTTTAAAAATAATAAATATGGGGCACCTGGGTGGCTCTGGTTTAAGCCGCTGCCCTCGGCTCCGGTCATGATCTCAGGGTCCTGGGATCAAGTCCCACATCGGGCTCTCTGCTCAGCAGGGAGCCTGCTTCCTCCCTCTCTCTCTGCCTGCCTCTCTGCCTGCTTGTGATCTCTGTCAAATAAATAAATACAATCTTTAAAAAAATAAAAATAAATACGACAGCAATAATACAAGTTTTCACCAATTTGGATGAGGGGAGTTTTAAATTTGTTAAAACTCTAATTTAGAAGATAGCTTAAAAAAAAAAGTTTCTTGGGGTGCCTGGGTGGCTCAGTGGGTTAAAGCCTCTGCTTTCAGCTCAGGTCATGATCTCAGGGTCCTGGGATCGAGCCCCACATTGGGCTCCCTCCTCAGCGGGGAGCCTGCTTCTCCTTCTCCCTCTGCCTGCTGCTCCACCTACGTCTCCACTCTCTTACTCTGTCAAATAAATAAATAAAAATATTTTTAAAAAGCGAGTTTCTTTACTTTTTCATATACATAGAAGTTACATTGGCCAACTATTGTCTTGTTCTATAGGGTCCAGTATTTTCTGTGAATTGATGAGAATGGATCTGAATTATTTGTAAATTGATGCTTAATTATAGGTACTCTTAATTATAGTAGATTCTCTGATGAGGTTTTTACATTACATCTCATGTTTGTTTACTGATAGGCTATTGGTTTAGCAGTCCTATCTCTATGTGTCTTATTTTTCTTTTTACCAAATGACTTTATCAGTACATGCTTGTATATTTATTTATTTATTTATTTATTTTTAAGATTTTATTCATTGATTTGACAGAGATAGATCACAAGTAGACAGAGAGGCAGGCAGAGAGAGAGAGAGAGAGAGAGAGAGAGAGAGAGGGAAGCAGGCTCCCTGCTGAGCAGAGTCCCGATGTGGGACTCGATCCCAGGACCCTGAGACCATGACCTGAGCCGAAGGCAGCGGCTTAACCCACTGAGCCACCCAGGCGCCCTTGTATATTTATTTTTTAAAAGATTTTATTTATTCGTTAGAGAGAGAGCACAGGAAAATGAACAGGGGGAGGGGCAGGAGAGGGACAAGCAGGCTCCCCGCTGAGCAGGGAGTCCAACATTGGGCTTGGGGCTCAATCCCAGGACCCTGAGATCATAAGTGACTGAGCCACCCAGGTGCCTCAGTAAAGGCTTGTTTATTTTTAAAAAATCAAGCAATACACAAATACGAAAAGGTAGAAGTCACTTCAAAGCCCATTACCCAGAAACAACCACCATTAACATTAGTGAACATCATTCCATCATTCCGTCATTCCATCTCTCTATGCAAATATACAAGTAACTAGATGACTAGATAGATTCATGAAGTAGTTTTAGAAAATAGGATTATACTGTGTTAATTTTAAGTTTAAAAGGAGTACACTGAAGTTAACTTGAATTTAGTAGAAGAAAAAGAAATCAGAGTAAAATTGAAAAGCATTGTCAAGGTTAAGCAAAAAAAAAAAAAACAAGTATTATTCTAAAAATGTTAAGTTCCTTGGGAGATTTTTTTAGAGAATACTTGTTACTTATTTTTATTTTTCCAAGGCTATTAGCATTTAAATTGACTTCAAAAATCCCAATTCCTATAACTGTTCAGTTTTAACTCTGTTAAAAAGCATTCAGTGCTTACTATTAGTTTTTTGGCCACAACCTCTCCATCCCGAAAATTCTGTATTTGGATTAATCTTTTAGGTGACTGGCTGCAACATCAACTAATTTTTTCAGGTAAGGCTCATTGTGGCTTTTGCATGTGTGCATGTTTGAAGAAGCTTTTTACCTTTATACACAAAGGACGACTTGATTGGTTATAAAATTATATGCCATGATTCCCCACAACCCTTGCACCAGGATTGCAGAAATGGCTCTGCTATCTTCTTGCCCGGAGTATTGTGCTTCCATTTACCATGACTTCTCCATTCATTGTTTCTTTGGTTAGATTTCATCATCAAGTCATTTTTAAAAATTTTTTATTTTTTTATTAATTATTTTTATTAACATATAATGTATTATTAGCCCCAGGGGTACAGGTCTGTGAATCGCCAGGTTTACACACTTCACAGCACTCACCATAGCACATAACCTCCTCAATGTCCATAACCCTACCACCCTTTCCACAAACCCCTCCCCCTCAACCCCACCACCCTCTCCCTACCCCCCACCCCCAGCAACCCTCAGTTTGTTTTGTGAGATTAAGAGTCTCTTATGGTTTCTCTCCCTCCCTATTCCATCAAGTCATTTTTATAAGGGTTTTGTTTTCCCAAGATCCCTTCATCTTAAATGCTGCTGTGGAGAAGTCTGAGACCAGCCTAACATCTTTATTTCTCTTTTGTAAGTGCTTTTCCCCCGCTTTGGCTGGATGACTGAAGAATATCTGAAGGCAGTAAGTAATGGCTTTTACTTTCAAGAGTTCAATCTTGACTTTTCTCTAGGCTGTCTATCCATGTCATCAGTCTGATTCTGACCAGATGATGGGTATCAGAAAGAATTTTCAAGTTTTTATTAACTACTTTTTTCCTTTAAGACTAGCTCTGCAGGTTTTGGTTGAGTCAAATCCCTTGATATATCACTCTAGAATATCAGGATCTTCTTTTTTTC
The DNA here is from genome assembly GCF_010015895.1 of Lontra canadensis. Classification (NCBI taxonomy): domain Eukaryota; kingdom Metazoa; phylum Chordata; class Mammalia; order Carnivora; family Mustelidae; genus Lontra; species Lontra canadensis. The sequence continues at coordinate 901,247 of NW_022631117.1, read as the reverse complement.
CCACTGGCCATGACTTTTTGGAAGTGTTTAGTAGGAGATTATAGCTTTATGTTAATTTTCTGCTGGTAAAGTTACCACCCTTCCCATTTTTATTGTTTAAAAATATTGCTGTCGTTTTTCATTGCATAAAATAATTTTCCTTCATTCTTTGGACTCATCTGAAAGTAGAACACAATATTTGTTTGTCTGATTTTTCCCATCATTTTATTCAAACATACAGCAAAGATGAAAGAATTTTTCAGTTTTTTATTAACATATAATGTATTATTTGTTTCAGGGGTACAGGTCTGTGATTCATCAGTCTTACACAATTCACAGCACTCACCATAGCACATACCCTCACCAGTGTCCATCACCCAGCCACCCCATACCTCCCACCTCCGACCACTCCAGCAACCCTCAGTTTGTTGCCTGAGATTGAGTTTCTTATGATTTATCTCCCTCTCAGATTTTGTCTTGTTTCATTTTTTCCTTTCTTCCACTATGATCCTCTGCCTTGTTTCTCAAATTCCACATATCAGTATATCAGTGAAATCACATTATAATTGTCTTTCTCTGATTGACTTATTTCACTTACCATAATAACCTCTAGGTCCATCCGCATCATTGCAAATGGCAAGATTTCAGTTTTGATGGCTGCATAATATTCCATTGTGTGTGTGTGTGTGTGTGTGTGTGTGTGTGTGTGTAAACATTATACATATCTATCTATCTATCTATCTATCTATCTATCTCACATCTTCTTTATCCATTCATCTGCTGATGGACATCTAGGCTCTTTCCATAGTTTGGCTACTGTGGACATTGCTGCTATAAACATTCAGGTGCACGTGTCCCTTCAGATCACTACATTTGTATCTTTAGGGTAAATGTCCAGTAGTGTGATTGCTGGGTCATAGGGTGGCTCTATTTTTAACTTCTTGAGGAACCTCTACACTGTTTTCCAGAGAGGTACAACAGCTTGCATTCCTACCAACAGTATGGGAGGGTTCCCCTTTCTCCGCATCCTCACCAACACCATTTGTTTCCTGACTTGTTAATTTTAGCCATTCTGACTCAAGTGAGGTGGTATCTCATTGTGGCTTTGATTTGTACTTCTCTGATGTTGAGTGATATTGAGCACTTTTTCATCTGTCTGTTGGCCATTTGGATGTCTTCTTTGCAGAAATGTCTGTTCATGTCTTCTGCTCATTACTTGATTGGATTCTTTGTTCTTTGGATGTTGAGTTTGATAAGTTCTTTATACATTTTGGATACTAGCCCTTTATCTGATACATCCTTTGTAAATAGCTTTTCCTATTATGTCAGTTGTCTTTTGGTTTTGTGGACTGCTTCCCTTGCTGTGCAAAAAGCTTTTTATCTTGTTGAAGTTCCAATAGTTCATTTTTGCCCTTGCTTCCCTGGCCTTTGGTGATGTTTCTAGGAAGAAGTTGCTGTGGCTGAGGTTGAAGAGGTTGTTGCCTGTGTTCTCCTCAAGGATTTTGATGGATTCCTATTTCACATTTAGCTCTTTCATCCATTTTTAGTCTATTTTTCTGTAAGGAAATTGTCTAGTTTCATTCTTCATGTGGCTGTCCAATTTTCCCAACACCATTTGTTGAAGAGACTGTCCTTTTTCCACTGGACATTCATTACTGCTTTGTCAAAGATTAGTTGACCATTGAGTTGAGGGCCCATTACCGGGTTCTCTAGTCTGTTCCATTGATCTATGGGTCGGTTTTGTGCCAGTACCATACTATCTTGATGATGACAGCTTTGTAAGAGCTTGAAGTCTGGAATCGTGAAGCCACCAGCTTTACTTTTCTTTTTCAACATTCCTCTGGCTATTTGAGGTCTTTTCTGGTTCCATATAAATTTTAGGATTACTTGTTCCATTTCTTTGAAAAAAACTGATGGTATTTTGATAGGGATTGCATTAAATGTGTAGATCCCTTTAGGTAGCATAGACATTTTAACAATATTTGTTCTTCCAATCCATGAGCATGGAATGTTTTTCCATTTCTTTGTATCTTCCTCAATTTCTTTCATGAGTGTTCTGTAGTTTCTATAGATCCTTTCCCTCTTTAGTTAGGTTTATTCCTAGGTATCTTATGGTTTTGGGTGCAATTGTAAATGGGACTGATTCCTTAATTTCTCTTTCTTCTGTCTCGTTGTTGGTGTATAGAAATGCAACGGAATTCTGTGCATTGATTTTATATCCTGCCACTTTGCTGAATTACTGTATGAGTTCTAGAAGTTTTGGGGTGGAGTCTTTTGGGTTTTCCACCTAGAGTATCATGTCATCTGCAAAGAGTGAGAGTCTGACTTCCTCTTGGCTGATTCAGATGTCTTTAATTTCTTTTTGTTTTCTGATTGCTGGGGCTAGGACTTCTAGTACTATGTTGAACAGCAGAGGTGATAGTGGACATCCCTGCCATGTTCCTGACGTTAGGGGAAAAGCTCTCAGTTTTTTCCCATTGAGAATGATATTTGCCATAGGTTTTTCATAGAGGGCTTTCATGATACTGATATTGTACCTATCTCTACACTGTGTAGAGTTTTGATCAAGAAAGGATGTTGTACTTTGTCATATGCTTTTTTTCTGCATCTATTGAGAGGATCATATGGTTCTTGCTTTTTCTTTTATTTATGTAGAGTATCACATTGATTGATTTGGGGATGTTGAATCAACGTTGCAGCCCAGGAATAAATCCCACTTGGTCGCAGTGAATACTCTTTTTAATGAACTGTTGGATCCTATTGGGGGCTAGTATTTTGGTGAAAACTTTTGCATCCATGCTTATAATGGATATTGATCTGTAATTCTCCTTTTTGGTAGGATCTTTGGTTTGGGGATCAAGGTAATGTTGGCCTCATAAAACGAGTTTGGAAGTTGTCCTTCCATTTCTATTTTTTGGAACAGTTTCCAGAGAATAGGTAATAATTCTTCTTTAAATGTTTGGTAGAATTCCCCTGGGAAGCCATCTGGCCCTGGACTCATGTTTGTTGGGAGATTTTTGATTACTGCTTCAATTTCCTGGCCAGTTATGGGTCTGTTCAGGTTTTCTCTTTCTTCCTGGTTCAGTTTTGGTAGTTTGTATGTTTTTAGGAATGCATCCAATTCTTCCAGATTGCCTAATATTTTGGCATATAGCTACTCACAGTATATTCTTATAACTGTTTGCATTTCTTTGATGTTGGTTATGACCTCTCCTCTCTTATTCATGATTTAATTAATTTGGGTCCTTTCTCTTTTCTTTTTGATAAGTCTGGCTGGGGGTTATCAATCTTATTAATCCTTTCAAAGAACCAGCTCCTAGTTTTGTTGATCTGTTCTACTGTTCTTCTGGTTTCTATTTCATTGATTTCTGCTCTGATCTTTATTAATTCTCTTCTCCTACTGGGTTCAGGTTTCATTTGCTGTTCTTTTCCTAGCTCCTTTAGGTGTAGGGTTAGGTTGTGTATTTGAGACTTTTCTTGTGTCTTGAGAAAGGCTTGTATTGCTTGATACTTCTCTCTTCTCTCTTAGGATGGCCTTTGCTGCATCCCAAAGATTTTGAACAGTTGCATTTTCATTTTCATTCATTTCCATGAATTTTTTTTCAATTCTTCTTTAATTTCCTGGTTGACCCATTCATTCTTTAGTAGGATGCTCTTTAGCCTCCATGTATTTGAGTTCTTTCCAACTTTTCTCTTGTGATTGAGTTCACGTTTCAAAGCACTGTGGTCTGAAAATACGCAGGGAATGATCCTAATCTTTTGGTAATGGTTGAGACCTGATTTGTGATCCAGTATCTGAACTATTTCTGGAGAATCTTCTATGTGTACTAGAGAAGAATGTGTATTCTGTTTTTTCAGGATGGAATGTTCTGAATATATCTGTGAAGTCCATCTGGTCCAATGTGTCCTTTGAAGCCCCTATTTCCTTGTTGATCTTTTGTTTAGATCTATCCAATTCAGTGAGGGTGGTGTTATAGTCCCTACTATCATTGTATTACTGTCGATGTGTTTCTTTGATTTTATTAGTTGGCTTGTAAAATTGACTGTTTCCATGTTAGGGCCATAAATATTTACAGTTGTTAGATCTTCTTGTTGGATGACATAGTGTCCTTCTTTAATGTCTTATTATAGTCTTCGGCTTAAAATCTAATTTATCTGATATAAGGATTGCCACTCCAGCTTTCTTTTGATGTCATTAGCATGGTAAATTGTTTTCCACCCCCTCACTTTAAATCTGGAGGTGTCTTTGGGTCTAAAATGAGTCTCTTGTAGACAGTATATCGATGGGTCTTGTTTTTTTATCCAATCTTTTGTGTCTTTTGATTGGGACATTAGGGTACCCATTTACATTTAGGGTAACTATTGAAAGATATGAATTTAGTGTCATTGTATTTTCTGTAAGGTGATTATTACTGTATTTTGTTTCTCTTCCTTTCTGGTTTATGTTACTTTTGGGCTCTCTCTTTGCTTAGAGGACCCCTTTCAATATTTCTTGTAGGGCTGGTTTGGTGATTGCAAATTCTTTTAGTTTCTGTTTGTTCCAGAAGCTTTTTACCTCTCCTTTCATTTTCAATGACAGTCTAGCTTGATATAGTATTCTTGGCTGCATATTTTTCTCGTTTAGTACCCTTCCAGTGAGCACTGTTATACTCACTTGATCAGTTAATGCCCAGTCAAGAGACAGAAACTACATCAGAATTTTGAACAGGCAAATTTAATATAAAGAACCGTTAGCTGGGTAAAGGCTGGTTGAGTAGAGGTAACATCATTTCTCATGTTAGTGCAGTACTTTTTTTCCACTTCTAAGATTATCACCTTCTTGTACTCACTATTGGCAGAGCAAGACCAGAAACTAGTTAGCAAAGGAGAGAGTGAGTTGCAGAGTCCAGCTTCAGAATCACAAAGTGGGACCAAGAAAGGATAGGGGTGGAGATATGAGGCAGTAAATTACTGTCACAACCATTTCCTGGATCCTACCATTAACATTTTCTTATATTTGTTTCATCACATATCTATGCACTGGTGAATTCCTTTATTCATTCATTAATTCATTATAGTTTTGATATATTAGAAAGTAAGTTGTAGTTGTAGGCATCAGTATACTTCCATTTACATAGTTCAGCACACATGGCATTAAGTAGAATCTGTAAGTTTTTTCAATTTTAAAAATTATAGAATTTTTAAATAAAGAAATGTGAAATTAAATTACATGCACAAATTCACTGATTTTTGAAAAATTCATACATCTGTGTAGCCCTAGCCCCCATTAAGATATAAAATATTTTGATTGTTCCCAGAAAGTTTCTTATCCCCCTTTCCCAGTCAATACTCTTCCTCTGCTCCCAGACACCAATGTTCTAATTTTTTTTTGTATCACACATTAGTTTTCCTTTTTCTAGAACTCCATAAAGATGAAATCATAGAGGGGCACCTGGGTGGCTCAGTGGGTTAAGCATCTGCCTTTGGCTCAGGTCATGATCTCAGGGTGTTGGGATTGAGCCCCACATGGGGGGGGGTCTCTGCTCAGCAAGGAGCCTGCTTCCCCCTCTCTCTCTGCCTGCCTCTATGCCTACTTGTGATCTCTCTCTCTCACTCTCTCAAATAAATAAATAAAATCTTTTTTTAAAAAAAGGTGAAATCATAGAGCATGTACTCTTCTCCCATGTCTGGGTTCTTTCCCTAAGTGTTTTGGTTTTGAGATATGTGAGTGGCTTCAGTCAATATCAATAGTTTATCTCTTTTAAATAATGAATAGTATTCCATTGTATAGCTATGTCATAGTTTGTTTATTCATGCTCTTATTAATGAACACCTGGGCTTTTAGTTTGGACTATTGTGAATAAAGTGTTATGCACATTCTTAAATAATTTGGCTTTTACAGACAAGGTCAAATCTGTGTGTATGTATGTGTATGGGTGTGTGTGCATGCACTTTTTCATAGTATCTTATATGTGAGTAAGAATAAAGGGACTTGCATTCCAACACAGGGAGCATTATCCCTATTCCAAAATTTAAATAACAGAAATTTTATCTATGTTTACAGATAAGGAGAGGGGAAAGCAATTGAATACAGTCAATGGTGACTGGCTGAATCAATGTTCCTCCTTACAAACTGATGTGTAAGTATAGATATTGCCTCAGTCTGTTATTACTTCTCATTTGTCTATTTCTCCTGTTACAAAAAACATACACAACATGCATTGACAGACATATACACTGGCAACTTTCTCTATATTTTCTTTTAATAATTCTAATAGCTATTCTCATTTAATCATACACAACATGCACTATATGGGATTTATTCTTAAAGTATTAATTTTAGTGTTTCTTGTATTGAAAAATATTTGATAATGATAGCTTTAAAGTTTTGATTAATATGGTAACTGTTCATTTTTATTTGGCTATAAAATAAAAATTCGAAAGATTTTCTGCCTTTGTTTTATTAATTGTTAGAAATTAATCAGTGATCTTGCAATAAACTAAAAATTCAATGTGCTAAAAGGCTTTATAGAAGAAGTGAATGAATCAGCTAATAGTATCCATGGAAATAGAGAATAAAAGAGGGGGTAAAAGCTTAGTAGAGTTTTAAGGTAATTTTTTAATGAATGCAACCCTAATTTTTATTCTTAGGGGATGTGACCCATGCTTGTTACCAGAGTTTATAAAAATAATTTTGGTCATTTAAACTTTTAAATTTCTTTCTCATTTTGTTTCTGACTTGCACTAACACGAAACATTTTATTTAATAATAACAATTGCATTACAGTATTTGTATTTAAATATGGGCTAATGCCAATTTTCAAATGTATTGAGCACCAAGTATTGAGTATCAAATGTAATGTTTAATGAAGTCAGTAGTTTTAAATTCAGAACACATTTTCTCAAGGAAGCAGTGTTATGAAGGTACTTCATCCCTCAATCATATCTTACTTTAGATTTGTATAATGTTTCACCTGGGCCACTTAAAAGAGTCTTCTGTTTTCCCTGCATTCACTTTTTTCTCCAGACTCTAGATAAGCCGCATGAGTCAGTCCTTTTGTTAATAACAGTAACTAGCTCCTCACTGCAATCAAGGTTAAGTTCTAGGTCTTTTGCATTTTGGTCCTGCCTGCTCTTGCAGCCCTGTCTTCCAACCCACCTGGGCTTCAGGTTCCCTTGCTCTAGCCAGCCCAAGATCTTTACTTACGAGGTATTTCAGAAACACATTGTACTTTCTGACTCCTCTTTGCTTTTGCACATACTGTTTCCTATGTTCTATGGTTTTACCTATTCTCTTTTCTGGTCCTCACTGTGGCCTGGATGAAACACCCCTAAAGACTTTTTCTTTTTTTTTTCTTTTGCTCTGCTTCCAAGATCATTTAATAGCCCTCTGGTTAGAATTTGCCTACCTACATAGATCTGCCTTCAATGAAGGAATATATGGGCCAAAATTTCTGGATTTTGGAAGCTAAGGGTCAGACCCAGAGCAGTAGGAAATTCGCCCTGGTCAGAGTCACCTTGGTATCTCTCACCAGCTAGCCAGATTACCCTTATCTGTCCCTCCTTTTCCATCTTGTCTTTTAAAATGTTAGTTCACTCTCCCCTCTGTCTTTCTCCCTCTTGGTTTTCAACATTTGTTTGCTTTTTAAGTGTGGAGATAATGTGTATAAAGTATTTAGCATAGTAGCTGGCAAATAGTGAGATCCTGTAAAATGTTGGCTAATAAAAACAAAACAGCAACAATTACAACAGAATCTTTGATATATGTCCTGAAAAGAGTAAGTCTACTTTAGTTTTTTATTTAAATTTAATCAGCCAACATATAGTACATCATTAGTTTCAGATGTAGAGTTCAATAATTCACCAGCTGGATATAACACCCAGTGCTCATTATATCATATGCCCTCCTTAGTGCCCATCACCAATTACCCCATTCCCCACTTACCCCCCTCCAGCAACCCTCAGTTTGTTTCCTATAGTTAAGAGTCTCTCATGATTTGTCTCCCTCTCTGATTTCTTTCTATTCCATTTTCCCTCCCTTCCCCTATGATCTATTGCATTGTTTCATATTCCATATATGAGAGAAACCATATGATAATTATCTTTCTGATTGACTTATTTTGATCAACAAGATGCCCTCCAGTTCCATCCATGTAGATGTAAATGGTAAGGATTCATCCTTTCTGATGGCTGAGTAATAGTCCATTGTATGTATGTATGTATGCATGTATATATATATATACACACACATACACACCATATCTTCTTTATCTATTCATCTGTGGATGGACATCTCAGCTCTTTCTGTAGTTTGGCTATTATGGACATTGCTGCTATAAACATTGGGGTACGGATGCCTCTTTGGATCATTACATTTGTATCTTTGGGGTAAATACCTAGTAGTGCAATTGCTGGGTCATAGGGTAGCTCTATTTTTAACTTCTTGAGGAACCTCCATGCTGTTTTCCAGAGGGGCTGTACCAGTTTGCATTTCCATCAAAAGTGTAAGAGAATTCCCCTTTCTCCACATCCTCACCAACATTTGTTGTTTCCTGTGTTGTTAATTTTAGCCATTCTAACTGCTGTGAGGTGGTATCTCATTGTGGCTTTGATTTGTATTTCCCTGATGTCAAGTGACATGGAGCATTTTTTCATGTGTCTGTTGGCTATTTGTATGTCTTCTTCAGAGAAATGTCTGTTCATGTCCTCTGTCCATTTCTTGATTGGATTATTTGTTTTTTAGGTGTTGAGTTTGATAAGTTCCTTATAGATCTTGGATACTAGCCCTTTATCTGGTATGTCATTTGCAAATAGCTTCTCCCATTCTGTAGGTTGCCTTTTAGTTTTGTTCATTGTTTCCACTGCTGTGCAGAAGCTTTTTATCTTGAAGAAGTCCCAATAATTCATTTTTGCTTTTGTTTCCCTTGTCATTGGAGACATGTCTAGTAAGAAGTTGCTATGGCTGAGGTCAAAGAGGTTGCTGCCTGTGTTCGCCACTAGAATTTTGATGGATTCCTGTCTCACATTGAAGTCTTTTATCTATTTTGAGTTTATCTTTGTGTATGGTGTAAGAAAATGGTCCAGTTTCATTCCTCTACATGTGGCTGTCCAATTTTCCCAACACTGTTTGTTGAAGAGACTGTCATTTTTCCATTGGATATTCTTTTCTGCTTTGTTGAAAATTAGTTGACCAAGTAAGTCTACTTTAATAATCAGTTGTTAGCTTGCTTTAGTGGTTATGTCCACACACTCTAGATATTCGTAAATATAAGTATTATATTTTCTAAAGCCACAACTCTTTGGAATTGTAGATACAAACAACCGAAATCCTTATAACTGATTATTATTATTATTACAAATTTATATTGGGCATTTTGGTATTATGTTGTTATGGAAGTTAATAGGTTGTTATGATAGTTATAAAAAACTTCAGCAACATAATTTTTGTTTTTTGAATAAATCACTCTTTAAATAGTGTGTCAAGGGCTGAAATACCTATCAAAGAATGGAACTATGGGTCTTAAGTAGGCAGTTCATAAAACCTTTGGTTCTAACATTATTTTAAAAAGACATTCTTATTCCTAGGTTTTCTTCCTAAAGTGTCTAATTCTAGTTGATAGATGAAGATCAACTTCACAAGGTTGTTTGCATTTGTCAAATTTCCATAATAAAATTCTTATTCGAAAAGCTAATGTGTAATTTATTTTGCACATATACATCTTATTTAAAAATACTTTACCATGAGAACCTGAATAAAATATAACACTGGATATAGATCATGCATATTTACTAATGCAAAAACAGGCTGTCTAAATGTACTTAAAACAGTATATATTGTAATATAAGCAAATGTATCATCTTAAACATTTCAGAAGTGGTTCAGCTTAGTATTTAGTATAGTTTTGCACTTAAAGAGAACTTAAGGAACAGGGATTTTATATACACTGATCTTTGAGTCTAGGACTCTGTTCTAAAATATTTGCTTTACTTTTGAGTTTATAATTGATGATTAGACTAGCCGCCATTATCCCTATGTTTAAAGGCCTTTATTTTACAGAAGGTGTTGATTGCACAACAAATTTGTGCAATTTAAACCTCAGAATATTTTCTTTGTGCTGTGCAAAATGTATCTCCAAGGCTTGCAATGACTGTCTCTGCATACCAGTAGACAGACGATAATGTGTATCCAGTCAGTTCAGAAGAGCTGCTATTATTACCACTTCCTCAATGCAAAATATATTGTGGGTACGTGCTCTACTTTACCATTTTGATTCCATTAGATTCTACAAACATCTACTGATTGCTTAAGACAGCCTAAATTTTGGCAAGGATCAACATGAACAAGACAATGATGCTGCTGCCTTCAAGATTTCACAATCAAGCAGGGAGGAGGTGTGAGAAATTGGCCACAATTATCCTAGTATCAGAAAAATGTGCTAAAATGTACTTTTGAAAGAGACACAAAGTCCTACAGAGGTTTGAGGGAGGGAACATTTGCATTAGGGAAGGCTTTGTAAAAGTAGTCTTTGAAGGCAGATTGAGCAGAGAAAGCATTTCAGGCTGTGGAAATAACATGAGCAAAGACACTGAGAGAGAAGAGGAATATTTGCTGTATATCACTATGTGTCAGGCATTGTACAAAGGCTTTACATATGCTTGCTCATTTAATCTGCACAATCACCCTTTAATGTTCATGGTACGATTTCCATTTTAGAGCTAACATCAAGGCCCAGAGCTTGTAAAATAAGTGGTAGAACTGATACTGAACCCAGATCAATCAGACATCAAGGTCTGTTATTTCCTCACAGAGGCAAGAGAATGCACAATCCACTTGGGAAAAGGAAGGAATGGAGTTATTCAGAATGTGGTATCCCTGAAACGTAGCATAATGAACAAGAGAATCAATGGAGTCCATAAAGAACCAAATATGTTCTACTGGATATTAACAAGTATTCTGGAAAAACATTGTCCCGAGGTCAAAGCTGTGTGGAAAATGCTCCATGGTGTGTCCTAGTGCTGCCATGTGTAGGTTGTATACTGCTTAAATGAGTGAGATTCAATAGGCTACAATATGAATAGTGGCCTCTAGTGTTGTGCAGGGCAGGCTGTATACAACTATATGTTGCAGATCAGCTCTGCCTCTTTCCAGGAGATTCACAAATACCACATAATCATGCGAAAGAATTCAGAAAGTCCCACAGTAATGAAATCTGTTTAGCCCAATAAATTTCAAAATTATTTGACCCCAGGGGGAAAATAGAATTAGTACCTATTAATAGCTCATGGAAAACTAGCATTTTATGAAATGTAATTTGGAAGACACTGGGTAAGCCAGTCATACCTGGTAAGTCAGACTGGAATAGAGTGACATGGCCACAAAACTCTTGTCTGGAAATTTTGCCACAGACATTCATGCATTAGTCTGCATGATGTTTCTTCCATTTTCACATGGTACACATTTTCCTTCCCTAATTCTTACTTCTGGGAACAGGTTTCTTTGAGCAGTGTTTATGTGCTGAAACAGGTTACAGGGTGTGAGAGGATATTTATCCCCTCCATCTTGGAGTGCCCGATGGGGCCTGGAGCAGCTGAGTCCCTGGGCTGGTTACCTTCTGCCCAAGCAGACCTGTCTACTTACCCCAGGGTAAACACAATTTTCTTGGTGTGCCATGATGTGGGAATAGTTGAGAAGCACTGATTTTGAAAACAGCTAGGAGTTACTTGCTAAAAAATAAAGCCTTGTTTTATGAGGCAGTGCTGTTTTTTTCCCCCCACAGCACCAGAAATATTAGTTTGTATAGTCAATGTTAGAAGAAAACAGCATTATTACAAAGTATACTGCGATGTGAGAAGAATCAGACATTTGAGAATAATTTTTTGGGTCATTTTGCTTATCAAGTTGTGAACATCACATTAATCTGTTTTCCCCTCATGATTAAAACTTTTGGGGATAACAGCAATTATTTGTTTATGTGCAAATATCTAGAATATGAGCAATGTGAATCCATAACAGTAAAGAAGCCATTGAGGGTGAGGTGGCACAATTCTTAAAATAATCATACATAATTTCAATTGAAAAACTTTGCTCCACTGAGAGAATGACAAAAATGCTATTGTTAAAAAAAAACTGTGGAAAGTTATGAATGTCTAAAATTTCTTGCAGTTATTTTTGCAAGGATTGATTCATATTCAGATTAGCTTCCTGCCAGATGGAAGAAACACACAGTAAATCAGCTTTTGCAGGAGAGAAATCAAAAAGAAGCACAAGCTGCTATTTAAAGGGATTTCTTTCTTTTTTGCCATATTAATAGCACATTAACCCATAGGCAGTATTAATGTAAGAAGCTAAACCATGGGGGCTACCATTCTCTCCTTTGGGAAAACTAAATATTTTTCAGTCCGGTAGGTTGAGAAAAATTATCTCCTTGGATTGCACATCTAAGATAGTATTTCTATTTAATGATGGCCAAGCCTCTTGCATTCCAAAGCAGAAAGAAAAGGATAAATGTGTGGAAATAGGAGATAAATTCTCCCTCTTGCACCCAGTGAATCACTGCTTTATGTGGTTGGTCCTGGGAAGGATTAAATACACAGGAGATGAGATGGATTGTTGTGCTTAGGGGTTCACTAAATCAGATACGTGAGGTTCTGGCAGTGGTACTGGTGGAGCCCACGTAGTATCCTGAAGGAGGTATGTTTGTTCTGGCCAAATCAGGCAAGTATATGACAGCAAAATCTTACTACACGCCCAGCATTAGAGACTAGATTTCCTCTCTATACCAAGAGTCATTCTCTGTACCCAGTTCTCTGTTTCTTCTAGCCTCTAATCTTCAACTTGTTCTTACCATGGCATTTTTGACTTGCCCACTCAACCCTACACCCCTTTTGTTCCCTCTTTGGCTTTGATCTAGGTTTTTCTCATGATAATACTCTTCTTTCCACTGTAGTTCAATAACATATTGTAGGTTGTAACTCTTCAGGCTAGATCCATCCCCAAGTGCTTGCTTGCTCACTCTCCTTTCATACACTGACTCCATGGGGACAGTTTTCCATCTGGTTTGTCTGAGCCTTGCTGGAAACTCTGATAATAATTGTAATAATTCAGCTATTGACATTTGTTTTATGAACACCTACCATGTGCCAATCCTCTCAACAACCCCGCGAGATAGGTATTATTATTAGATCATGTTTATAGCTGAGGAAATAAGGCTCAGACAGTGAGGTATCTGCTCAAAGATCACAGAATAAATATTATCTTTTCAGCAAATGATACTAGAACAACTGGACATCCACATGCCAGACAAATGAATTTAGACACAGACCTTACACTCTTTACCAAAATTAAACTCAAAATGGATCATAGACCTAAATATAAAGCATAAAACTATAAAACTCCAAGAAGACAAAATAGAAGAAAACCTAATTGACCTCTACAGTGAGAACTTTTTAGATACAACACCAAAGTCAAGATGTGTGAAGGAAATAAATAATAACTAGATTTCAAAAATTAAAAACTTGTGCTCTGAGGAAGATAATGTTGATACAATGAAAAGGTAAGTGACAAAGTGGGAGAAAATACTTGCAAAAAACTCAGCTGATAAAGGACCATTATTCAAAATGTACAAAGAACTCCTAAAATTCAATTATAAGAAAATGAGCAACTTAAAAGTGGACAAAAAACCTGAGCAGACACCTCATCAAAGAAGATATATAGATGACAAGTAAGCACAGGAAAGTATATTCAACATCATATAACATTAAGGAATTGAAAAATAGGACAACAATAAGATACAAAATGGCACAGCCACTTTGGAATACAGTTTGGCAGTTTCTTATAAAACTGAACATGTTCTTACCAAACCATCCAGCAATCATACTCCTTGTGTATTGAAAACTAACGTCCTTACAAACCCTGAAAACAGATGTTTTTAGCAGCTTTATTCATAACTGCCAAAACTTGGAAGCAACCAATACGTCCTTCATTATGACAATGGGTAAATAAACTGTGGTACATGCACACAAGGAAATATTATTCAGTTCTAAAAAAATGAACTCTCAAGCCATCAAAAGACATGGAGGAAACTTAATTTATATTACTAAGTGAAAGAAACCAATCTGAAAAGGTTATATACTGTTTGATTCCAACTAAATGACATTGTGGAAAAGGCAAAACAATGGAGACAGTATAATGATCAGTTGTTGCCAGGGGTGGGGGGAAGGTTGGAGAGATGCATAGGCAGGGCACAGAAAATTTTTAGGGTAGTGAAACTATTCTGTATGATACTACAACAGTGGATACAAGTCATTATACATTTATCAAAACTCAAAGACTGTACAAAACCAAAAATGAACTCTATTGCAAACTGTGGACTTTGAGTGATAATGATGTATCAATATAGGTTCATCAGTTATACCAAATGTATCACTATTGTGTGGGATATCCACAATGAGGAAAGTTGTGTTTAAGGGGAGAAACAAGGGGTAAATGGAAACTGTACTTTCTGCTCGATTTTGCTGTCAATCTAAAACTTCTTTAAAAAATAGTTTATTAATTTAAAAAAGGCTTCCAAAAAGGGATAACAACTTCTATTTGGAAAGAATCAAAGTATACAACAAAGGCTACTAACAACAAAGGATCTACTAGTTACTGGTTCTCTTAAATATTTAACAAATAACCGTAGAGTTTCCAGTTCTCTTTTGTTACCCAAACACAAAATCAACACCAAACCACATGTGCATGTGCACGAGGGCACACACATACACACCCTTTTGTTATTAATAGATAGACTACCACTCCAGTGGTTTAAAAAAATCACTTTGGCCAGAACCCACAACTATATGGTCAACTAATCTTTGACAAAGTAGGAAAGAATATCCAGTGGGGAAAAGATAGTCTCTTCAACAAATGGTGTTGAGAAAACTGAACAGCAACATGCAAAGGAATGAAACTGGACCACTTTCTTATTCCACACACAAAAATAAATTCAAGATGGATGAAAGATCTATATGTGAGACAGGAAACCATCAAAATCCTAGAGAAGAACACAGACAGTAACCTCTTTGACACTGTAGAAACTTCTTACTAGATATGTCTCCTGAGGCAAGAGAAACAAAAGCATGATTAAACTATTGGGACTTCATTAGGATAAAAAGCTTTTGCACAGCAAAGGAAATGACCGACAAAACTAAAAAGCAACCTATGGAATGGGAGGAGATATTTGCAAATGATATATTGGATAAGGTGCTAATATCCAAAATCTATAAGAACTTATGACAATCAACACCCAAAAACCAAATAATCCAGTTAAAAAATGGATGATGAGCACGCAGTGTTGTACGGAAGAGTTGAATCACTAAATTATACACCTGAAACTAATATACTGTATGTTAACTAACTGGAATTTTTAAAAGTAGGTTCTATACCCAGCGTGGAGCCCGGTGTGGGGCTTGAACTCACGACCCTGAGATTGAGACCATAGTGGAAATCAAGAGTTAGACACTTAGCCAACTGAGCCACCCAGGTGCCCCTAACTAACTGGAATTTAAACAAAAACTTGAAAGAGAAAAAAAAAATCACATCTGCTAGAAATTAAGAGAAACCTTGTACTTCTTCCTTTGGTTTGACACTGGGCTCTAGAGACCATAATTTAATTATAATATAATTTATAAAACAGCCCGTTTGACAGGTAAGTAATCTCATGGGTTATGAAGTCAAGCAAATCATTGTTGAAAAGGTTAAGATAAAAGATTAAAAACATCCAAAATACACAGGAATTTAAAAAATCAGTTTCCTTCTTCAAATTATTTTAATAATACTTTTATAGACCTGTTCCTTCTAATTACAGAGTGATATAATGCACCCACTTCCTATGTTTTCAGGGTCATTCCAGTGTACTTTATAACTATGCAAAATTATATCAGATGCTAAATGCCTGAAGCACGAGGTTCTTTGGTTCTTATTCTTAATTATTGTGCTGAATTTCATATTTGGGTCTCGATTTCATACGAATAAATTATTCTCCAAATACATAATTTAAGACAATTAATATTCAGTCTTACTTTAATACAGACTGGAATCTAAGCCAAATTTGTCTATGAACTAGAATGTTAAGTAGAAATGCCATTTTAAACCCCTAAAACTGTAGTCAACTGACATCCAAGTTTTTCTGCCAGGAAGAGATATTTAGGATCAACCCCCCCCCAAAGTGTTCTTTGATGTTGTGGTTCCTGGAATTACAGGCGACCAAATGGCTTCTGATTTTTGTTTCCTCTTGATCCTTAATATCCTGGAACTGACAAATCACAGAATAACTTCAGATTCTGAAAAAGTCATATCCCTGAGTCATTTTCCACTGAGGCTATTGCACTATTTACAGAGTGCTATCCTACCTGCCTCTCTGCCCTATCCAATTCTGTTCATGATGCAGCCTTGCTCTACCTTCTAGTCTATGCTTAATTCCATATTTTTTGTTTACATTAGTTTATAATCTTCTCAAGAATACGGAACACTTTTTTTTAAATAAAAAATTCATGGCATTTAGTTAAATAATTTTGCTCCAAATGGATACTGAATTATGAGGTAAGTGATCCATGTTCTGGACAAAAGTTGTGCATCTGCCATAAATAGAGAATAAGTGAATAGTGAAAGGTTAAGGTATTTAGAGTCACAAAGAAGAGGGTGTTACATGTTGCTTCAATAGGTAATGTTAGAGTCAAAGTTTGTTGGCTGTTTTTAAAACTCATAAATGACTTGATCAAAGTGGGGTCTGGTATAAATTGTAGAATTTATAGAATTTATATTAAAAGACTAATCTGGTATAAGTTATAAGAAGGAGAGATTAGAGCTAGAATTACATGTGTTGTATGCAAGTAATGCAAATAAGTACAAGAAAGATTCCCCACAAAAGATTTAAAAGAAAAAAAAAAGATTTAAAAGAATATAATTCCAGGTTTAGATAGTTTATTTTCTCATTAATGATAAAAGGGTTGGTAACTTTCTAACATGACATAACAACCTTAAATGTGTATGCATTTAATAATAGAGTTTCAAAATGCATGAAACAAAAAGTGACAGAACTGTTTATTTAACCTGATAAAGAATACCTTAAAACAAGATCTGCAATTAACCTACTTAATAATGAAAGACTGAATACTTCCCCCTAAGATCAGGAAGAAGGAAAAGATGTCTGTTGTCACCATCCATAAACATCACCATACACCACCCATATTCAACATCGTATCTAGCCAGCACAATAAACCAAGAAAAAGGGCTGAAAGGCATTTTGGAAAGGTAAATTTGGATCAGAAAGTCATTCACAGATGATAGGTTTATGCAGAAGATCTCAAAGAATATTCAGAATGTTGTTAGAACTGATGACTGAGTTTAGCAAGGTGGCAAGATGTTTATCAATCTATTATATAAAATATTTTGTTTATATATTAGCAACGGATAGTTGGAAATTGAATTTAAAAAGGAATAATACAACTTACAGTAGTATTGAAAACATTGAATTCATAGCATAAATTTACAAAATTTGTGCAGGATCAGTACATGAAGAACTAGAAATCTACATTACTGAAATATGTCCATGGACTGGAAGACTAATTGTTAGAATTCGAAATCTCCCCTGAATTATCTATAGGTTAAATGCAATTCCTGGTGGCAGGTATTAAGGAGGGCACGTATTGCATGGAGCACTGGGTGTTGTATGTAAACAATGAATCCTGGAATACTGCATCAAAAACTAATGATGTACTGTATGCTGACTAACATATAAAAAAATAAAGGAAAGAAAATGCAATTCCAATCAAAATCCTGGTGAGATTTTTAAAAATAGAAGTTGACAAGCTCATTCTAAAATTTATTTAGGTAAACAGAGGAACTTGAATAGAAAAAAACAATCTTGAATAACAAATTTGGAGGGCTCAAGTGATATGATTTCCAAACTTAGGTAAAGCTACCTATATCAAAACATGGTAGTATTCTAAAAATGAAACGGATATGTAGAGATAGATATATAGATCAATGCAGCAGAGCAGAAAGTCCATAAATAGAGTCACACAAATATATTTAACTATTGTTTGAAAAGGTTTCAAAGGCAATGCAATAGAGAAAGGACTGGCTTTTTAGCAAGTGGTGCTGGAACAACTGGATATATATATGGAAGAAAATGAACCTGTGCACCATGTATAAAACTAATTCAAATGTGCTCATAATTATAAATAGAAAGCTAAAACAATAAACCTTTTAGAATAAAACACAGAAGAATATTTTGTGACCCTTGGTTAAGAAAAGATTTCTTATATGCCACACCAAAACACAATACCTAAAAAGAAAAGTGATAAATTTGACTTGATCAAAATTAAGATTTCTACTCTTTGAAAGACACTCTTAAGAGAATGAAAAGGTGGGCCACAGACAGAAAATATTTACAAATCACATATATGATAAAGGCTTTGTAGCTAGACTATATTAAGAACTCTCATAACTCAATATGAGAAAATAAACTAAAAAATTCTTAAAAATGGGCAAAACATTGGTGTAAACACTTCAATAAAGAAAATATGTGGATGGTAATTAAGCACAGGAAAATATACTCAATATCATTAGTAATTAGCAAATTAAAACCACAATGAGATACCACCATACCCCTATAAGAACAACTTAAAAAATAAGAAAAAAATATGAGACCACCCAGTGCTGGCAAAGATGAGAACTCCAATACACTGCTGGTCAACTGTAAAATGTTATCAGCCACTTTAAAAAAAACTTAATTTTTTTTAAAAGTTAGGCATATACCTACTATATAACTCAGTGAGCCCACTCTAAGGTATTCACCCAAGTAAAATGAAAACCTATATTCACGTGAAGCCTGAATGTACAATTTTATAGTAGCTTCAAAGAACTGGAAACAAACCAAATACTCTCAACTGGAGGTTGGATTAATTAATTACGGTACATCCATACAATGGAATATCAGTCAGCATATAAAAAAGAAGGCCCTTAAGGGGCACTGGGTGGCTCAGTGAGTTAAGCAGCTGCCTTTGGCTCAGGTCATGATCCTGGGCCCTGGGATCGAGCCCAGCATCGGGTTCCCTGTTCAGCGGAGAGCCTGTTTCTCCCTCTGCCTGCCACTCCCCCTGCTTTGTGTTCTCTCTCTCTTGCTCGCTCTCTCTCCAATAAATAAATAAAATCTTAAAAATAAAAGAAGTCCCAAGGATACATTAAACAATAAGGAGGACTCTAAAAATCACTATGGTAAGTTAAGAAAGCCAGAAAACAAAAGCCAACATAACATATGTTTCTATTTTCTTGGCATCCTAGAAAAGGCCAAGTTTAGGAGAACACTTTGACCACATCAGATCAGTGGTTTCCTGAAGCCAGGATTAACTGCAAATCAGCATAAGGGACCCTTTGGAGTTATGGAAATAAAAGCTCTACAACTGAATTTTGGTATTGTTACACAACTCTATAAACTTACTGGAAAATGTTCAACTATATACTTCGATGGGTGAATTTTATGAAGCTGATTTTTAAAAGGCACCCTAAAAGGAGACATTTCCTCTTTAGCTGTCTTGGTTCTTGGTTGAGGGTTAGGCCTTGGTTGAGGGTTAGGCCTTTATTTGAGTGCCATTTGTTGCCAGGTTTTATCCTTATTCATTTCTGAAGGGAAGAGTTCATCTTCACTCATTCTGAGTGAAATGTTTGGGTTTCATGTTCTTGATGAGTATTCAGTTATGAGAAATAATTCTTCTAAGGAGACTTCTGATAATCAGCCCCCTGCTAGAACTCCTGCAGGATTTATGTTTAAGGAATATGGCCCTTCTTGCTGTAAATTGTTTTGTCCTGTTGGACTCCCATTACCCAGGATGATTTGAAACTTCATTGGCCAAGATGGGGCTCTTTTGATATCCCAAAATTCGTTTACTTGTATGCACAGGGTTATAAAAGCAAGGAAAGTGAGTGGAAATCTTATTTTAATTGGCACCTGGAGGCTTCAGAAAGAAACACTGAAAAGGTTGCTGCCCTAGTTGCCAACTCAGACTTTTCTGAGAGGCTATCAAAATTAGAAAAATTAGCTAAATCCTCTTCTATTCCCTTTGTTGGAGCACTAAAACTGTACAAATGTTTGGGGTTTCTAATCACCCCATAACTATTTTTAAATTCCTCCCCATCTCATCCCAATTGGGACCCATTCAGGGAAACCACCAGTTTCTTCTTGTCCCTTCAACTCCTATTTATTTATTGGGTCAAGATTTTCTTGAAGCCCATTGGGCAAACAATACCTTTTCCTAAAAGGGGGAAATATTTTTGAACATTGAACCTCCAAATCCAAACCTTCAAGAAAGTCTTGATATCCTAATATCTATTCCCATTCTTTCCCTAGAACACCCTAATCCGGAACCCCTCTTTGATTCTATTCCTGAAACTCTTTGGTCAAATAATGCCTCTGATATTGGGGGTATTCATTCTGCACCACCTGTTAAAACCCAGATTGATGAAAGAAAGCTTTTGCTAGATGTCAAACAATATCCTTTAAACATTGAGGCAATCCAAGGATTCAAACTTGCCACTGAAGATTATTTACAAAAAAATTAATTGCCCCCTGTACTAATCCCTGTGATCCCTCATCCTCCCATCCACAAGCCACATGGAAGGGGATGGAGATTTGTACAGGACCTTAGAGCAATTAGTAACATTGTATTTTCTAAACAAGATGAAATACTACAAAATAAATCACTAAACAAAGGTTTATCCACGTGTGGCTTTTAATCACAGGGAAACTAAGGATATTTGGGTCTATTAGAAAACATGTTTTATGCCACACTGAGAAAGCACATATTTCTAAAAATGTATTCATTAATTTGCTAGTCCACAATTGCTTACTTCCTAGTTTTCACTAGGAATTAAAGATTCTAAGTGTTAAGAATTCTAATTAATATACACACAAAAATAAAACACTAAAAACAATAAGGATGAAAGAAAATGACTCTGTATGAAAAGTATACAAGGAAATGGAATGTAAGTTTTCAGTAAAAGAAGGTATGAGGAATGGAAATGCGTTTTGTTGAGGGGAAAAAGAAAGGAATTTTGTCCTAAAGTAAAGCTGGTTATTTTGGAAAGGGAAAGAACAAGGGATAAAGTTAATGGGCATAAAAAGTTGTACAAAATTTGTGGAAAAGGAATTTTATTTTACCTGGTAAGAGCTGGCTAAGATTGGGTGGATTTATTTATAGGTTTTTAAAAATGAACCCAACAGTGTACTGATAGAAAACTAGAGTTTGGCTTTCTGTTAAAACAACAAAATATTCTTAGATTACCAGTCTGTTCTGAATAAGAAATTATAAACATTCTTTGTCATTAATGTAATCTGCATGGTAAATAATGAGTCTGTGTTTTGTCTTTATCACATCTTTGATGACTTAGAAAAACAGACTCTTCTCTATTAAAAAAAAAAAAAGGTAAGGGTTTTGTAGCTATGTTACCTTCTATATTTGCCCTTGAAATCTTTTTGTCACTTTGGTTTTAAGTAGATAATTAAGTACTATTTCATAATTTTCTGTGATTCTATTTAGCCAAGCATCCAAACTTTTTGATATTTTTGACAAATTTCCCCAAATCAAATTATAAATGAAGTCTTTTGACCTGGAAGAAACTTTGGGATATTTTTTCAGAGGGTTCTTGGAACATTTCAAAGCATTAATTAAGCTAATTAGGCTTATTTGATATATTACATTACACAGGAAGCGTTGCCAAAGATGGTGGATTTCTAGGCTCTTGTATCTGCAATGCAAATGCATGGACCCATCTTTTCTTGATAATAATTCACCACTTGGTAAGACTTTCTTATCCAACCCCATTCTCTTGGCCACTCCTCCTCAAGCTTGCTAACTTAATAAAACTTCTGGTCCTTTGCTTGATTTCCCCTCCTTTTTATTGTCCGTTAATGACTCTATAAATACTTTCAACATGTCTGGTTTGTTCTGTTCACCTAAGGGATATATTTTTGTCTGTGAATATGATTAACAATCTTGGGCTTATGAATGTTTTGATAGTTGCAGAGGCTTTGGCAGTTCATGATTTCTGGATCATTTAATATCCTCTTTCACTATTCTTTTTTTTTAGGATTTCACTTATTTATTTGAGAGAGAGTGAGAGCATGAGAGCACAAGTGGCGGGTGCAGGGGCACAGGAAGAGGGAAAAGCGGACTCTCTGCTGAGTAGGAAGCCCAAAAAGGAGCTCCATGCCAGGATCCTGGGATCATGACCTGTGCAGAAGGCAGATGCTTAACAGACTGAGCCACCCAGGCGCCCCCCTTTCACTATTCTTAAAATAGCTACAGCCACTACTCCTGAATCTCACTTGAGAGAAAAAGGGGTCTTATCTAAAATACATGATTACCCTGATGGGACCTTCCAGGTATGAGGACAACAGCTATGGCTACAGCCAAGGCTGCGACCTTCTTGCTGTATATTCTGGAGATCACACTACTTTAGGATAATAGGTTCATGGCTTGGAGCAGACACAGCTGACTTAGAAGTTACAATAAGAAATTTGACCAGAACTGTTAACAGAACAGTTCTCTCCATAGTCAGACATCAGGCTCCAACAAAGTTCCTTAGATTCCTTAACCCAGCTAGCCCTTGACAACAGGATTGCTTTAGATTATTTGCTTGTAGCCCAAGGAAGAGTTTATGCCATAGTTAAGACCTCTTACTTTACTCGGATAAATACCTCACAGCAAGTAGAATTAGAAACCACTAAGTTATTCAAACCAGCCAGATCCTTAAAGGGACAAATTTTACTCCAGGATGGTTTAGCTTTTTAAGTTTTCTTAAACCTTTGAGGTGGCCGTGATCATGGTGTTTCTAAGTCCTAGAGCGACATTGTGTGGCTGTGGCTATAGGAGACGTATTTCAAGTTGGGCATGAAACGTTTAAGAAGTGATTTAAAAAAACCACACTGACAAAGTGCATACTGCTTGTTATTATTTCAGTTCTACTGAGATTTTACCTCAGTTCTAACTTCACTGGAGGAAGCTTTACTTTGGGATCAGAGCAAACATAAAAACTAAAAATTCAAGACAGAAATCGTCTCTGCCAGTCAAGAAATCCTCAGAAGTGTTTTGCTGTGGACATAGAAGATGAAGAAAACAGAAATGTTAGTAGATGCTGTTGTACTTGTTCTGGATAAATTCGATGATCTGACTGACAATTTCTCCTCCCCTCACACACGCTGAAAAGTTCTTGCTGGCATTGTCATGACAACAGGCACAGATGTTAGAGATGCCAAGGTGATAAGTGTTTCTACAGGAACAAAATGTATTAGTGGCAAATACATGAGTGATTGTGGCCTTGCGTTAAATGACTGCCATGCAGAAAGAATATCTCAAAGATCCTTGCTTAGATTTCTTTACACACAACTTGAGCCTTACTTAAATAACAAAGATGATCAAAAAAGATCCATCTTTCAGAAATCGAGTGAGAAGGGTTTAAACTGAAGGGGAATGTTCAGTTTCATCTGTATATCAGCATCTCTCCCTGTGGAGATGCCAGGATTTTTTCAGTACATGAATCAAACCATCAGACTTGCTCAGTTGTAAGTATCTTTGGAGCATGGTTACTTAATCTCTTTCACAGAACTTTATTTTTCAGTGTTCAAGTACTTAGGCGTAAAAACAACATGTGGAAACTAGTCTGTGGCTAGGACAGGGAAAATCAAAGCTATCCTAATCATTTTGGGCCTGTCAGGCCTCGTCTCTAAGGCCTTTTAAGTAAAACCCTCTGAAAGATTAACCTTTTTTTTTTTTTAATCAGTTAGACACCTTGCTTTTCATAGCCTGGATGCTTTTTATAGCCTGGATGTGGCACCTCTGCATTTTTCTTTCACTCATGCATATGTATTCAGGTCTTGTCTCGGTGGCAGATACTCATAGATGCTATGAAAACTATGCAAGCATTGGGGTTTTTTTGAGATTAACATTGGGCTGGAACTTGCTGAACATTCCTCCATTCATAAAGCCATATAGGATATGTCCTCACAATGATAAACTGCCACCCACAGAGCCTGTCCCTCCGCCAGTGCCCCCAGAGCCTCCCTGGGGCACCTTGGAGGTGGTACGCAGGCTCGTTCTTGGGAGATCTGACAGATATTGAAATGAACCCATGGCAGGTAGGGGGTGTTTCAGTGGTGTCTTGCATCTACTCTTAAGGCCCTTTATCACTTAAAAAAAAAATTAAAGTAACCAACAGGAAAGTGGACAAGAACTTTTGAATTCAGGCATCCTAAACATCTAAGCTCACTTGCTCTTTTTTAGAAAGGACACAGTTCAGGTATTTTTGTCCTTTTGAAAATATTGTTTTAAAGCACACAAGTCAAGTCAACCTTAAACTAAAATGTGTGTGGGTTTTATTATTTTTATTTGAGAGCATGTGTTTGAGAGGACATAAATTAAGCAGGGATGAGGGAAACAAGTTTTGTCAGATCAAATTTTACAGCTCCCTAACCTTAGCCCTTATTTTTAAAGAAAAACAAAATAGAAAGACTGGTAAAAGTTGATGGTGGGTAAGCTGAAAACCTGGCATCAATGCCTGTGCAGCTTTCCATGGTAGTTATGAAATATACAGTGTAAGTGTTTTGTTGTTAAAAAAAAAAAAAGTAAGAAGATCCCTTTAGGGAGGAAAAGAGGGTAGTGACTGGGAGGAGGTACCAGCGGTACTTGTTCCAGTTTCTGATCTGAGTAGTAGTTATGGGATAATTTAACTGTGGGAAAAAAATCATCAAGTCGCACAATTATGATATGTGTTCTTTTCTGTGTGTATGTCATTTTTTTCAATTAACCAGTTTTACTTAAAATAGAGTAATAGTTCAACAATTAAAACAATTATTTCCACCATTTTCTTTCCCCCAGTTAGTCTGAGCTCCTCATAAATATTTATAGTAATTGGCCCCAAATATTCTAATTATTCTTCTAATGCTTAAGGCAAAAATTTATGTAGACTTTTTTACAACGTCACAACACAAGACTTACGCATATTATCCCATCCCTTTTCACTTTTGAGTAGATTCAGGTTTTCAGTTTAAGAGAGGCTTTATTTCAACAAAGCAAGCTTCAAAGTCATCAACAGTCTGTCTCTGACCCTTCCATTTGACATTGTATAATAGCAACATTAAGTACTACGACTGATCTTCATCAAGAAATTCTTAGTATTGGCAGCAATACCGGCTTGGGCTGGAGTGTAGTTTACAATCTTGGAATCCTTTCTCGGATGTCCTCCAACTCCCTTTGGTAACTCTGGCACAAATCTCCTCCACAAAATGGAACCAAGGAAGTCAAACAATACTGTGCTTTACTTTCAGATAGAAACAAAAGAGTCTGTTGGATTCTCTATCTAACAGACTCAGGAAATCTGCCTCTGGCTAACCTTTGCATGCACAACTTGCTGGCTGCAGTGTAGATACTGCGTCTTTGCATCTCTTCTCTTTCTCCACCTGGACTGTAAACAGCCCTGAAATTAACCTGTGTCACATGTACTCAGCAAGGCAGAAACACATGGGGGGCTCTTGGGAGATTTCTTTTTGTGCTTCTTCCTGACATCTGCCAAAACAGGAAAAAAAAAAAGGTAGAGTCTCTTCAAAATAAATACATTCAAAAGTTTTTTTTTGTCATATCTGCAAAGTGTCTGGTTAATTAGGAAGCCCAGTGCTTTGGATTTCAGCATGCTACAGAAGAAAATACTTGATAACTATACTTTGATTTTTAAAAACTTGTTAAGTAAATATATGATTAAAAAATAGCTACAGTCATGAAATGTGTCTCAAAGTTTCTCCTAAAACTCCAAGATTTGTAAAAAGGAAATTGAGTAATTTGTTGGGGGAGGAGGGAGGTTGCACGGTTAACGGTTAAGAACAGTTCGAGGAGCATGATTGGTAAGTTATAAAATGCTTCCTCCACTGCTACCTCTTTCTGTCTCTGATGTTAGAGGATTCATAATTTTTTAAAAAGATTTTTATTTATTTATTTGTTTGTTTGAGAGAGAGTGAGCACACAAGCAAGGCGAAGCATCAGGCAGAGGGAGAAGCAGGCTCCCCGCTGAGCAGGGAGCCCGACACAAGGCTCTATCACAGGACCCTGAGATCATGACCTGAGCCAAAGGCAAATGCTTAACCGACTGAGTCATCCAGGTTACCTGAGTCTTTATTTAACAAATATTGACTGAATGCTTATATATACTAGGCTTTGCCCTGTTCTCTGCACTAGAAATTCAACAATAAACAACATAGGCAAAAAGCCCTAACCTGTGGAGCTTATCTCCTACTGGGTATATGGACAACCAGATGCAAACAATAAAAGAGTAAATATATAAAATAGATATTATGTCAGATGGGGAATAAGTACTATGAAGAGTAAAAACAAAAAAAATAGGGCAAGAATGTTAAGGAGTGCCAAGGGGCCTATTTTAAATAGTGTGGTCATGGCTGGCATTACTGAAAAAGCAACGTCTGAGCAGACACCTGGAGGAAGTAAAAGAGAAAGCCACGGAGCTACCTGTCAGCAGGGAGCCATATGGCTGGAGAGTTTCCTAGTTCAAGAGAGCAGTGAGCACAGAAATCCTAATGCAGAGTTCACCCGGCCGCTATGAGGAACAGCATGGGAGCCAGTGGTGTTGGAAGGAAGGTAGATCATTTTGCCAGGACTACTGTAACAAAGTACCACAAACTAGGCTTAAAATATTTGCTCTCTTGCGGCTCTGGAGGCCAGAAGTCCAAAATTAGGGTGTTGGTGGTACCATGTTCCTTGCAGAGGCTCTAGAGTTTCTTGGGATTGCATTCCTTGCCATGTGGCCACATTCCTCTGACCTCTGCCTCCTTCTTTATATCACCTTCTGCTTTTTGTGACTTCTGCGTACGTCTCTGTGCCTCTCCCCTATAAGGAACCCTGTGATTATACTGGGCCCATTGGGATACCCTAGGATAAGTTCTTTCTCTCAAGATCCTTAATTTAATCACATCTTTTGCCATAGAAGTTACCATTCACAGGTACTTTCTGGGGATTTGACATGGATATCTTTAGGGGAGGACATTCCTTCCCCATTTTTCCCCCTAGGGGAGGACATTTTCAGCCTACCCGTGAAGGGAAAGAGGGAAACAGTAGGAATGAGGTCAAAGACACAGCAAGCCAACAGGTCATGGAGGGACTATGGGCCACCACCAAACCTTTGGCTATTTCTCTGAATAAAATGGGAAGTCTAGTGACATTATCCAACATATTCTGTATTTTTTACTGCTTAGAAAAACCCTTTTAAAGTAATATCTATAAACTTGTGATAAGGTTGTGATCCTTTCTTGGATCTCACTGACCTGCACTGTGAAGACGGGACTGTCCATTGCTCACACTGAAGCCTTAGGGGTGTTTTAAAATCAGAAAGCAAATTCACAGACAAAACCTGCCTGTGGCCACCGAACATGCCCAGCTCTTACAAGTTTTCAAAAGAAAACTCAAGGGACACTGCAACTGGTAGCAGGAAGGGCAAGTGAGCCTAAAAAGAGCCCCCTGCCAAAAGGAGGAGGAGGCCAAGTGGGCCCCAAACCACAGGTAAAATCTCACCTTGTCCCTCTCACCTGCACTCCGTCACCCTCATCTCCGTCCACACTGATACATCTACACGGGGCCTGGATTCCTGTCTGATCGGAAGCATCCTTACCAGCCAGGCTAAGAAGCTTCCGCTTCACCCTAGTGACGATGGGACACCACTAAAGGGTTTATAACTAAGACTTAGTGTGGTTTTGTTTCAGAAGCATCACAAAGGCCATAGTTTCAGACGCACAGGGGTGGATGGAGAGAAGTGGGGATGCAGGGAAGGACAGCCAGTACTGCAGGATTCTAGGCGAGGCATGCAAGAGCCCATACCACACGGTGGCAGACACTGAGGCGGGGCGGGGTGCAGAAAGGGCAGGAAAACTTAACACTCACCACTCTCGTAGCTAACAGTGTTGAAAGAGACAGCCTTATAGTAAACCAGCGTCACACTATGTGACCTATACTAGAGGAGGGGTCATGGGGATCAACGTGTGTCCCGCACAGACCACTGCCCGAAAAGCTGTAAGCATATCGGTTTCAGGCTGTGTTCACAATCTACCTTTCCTTAAATTACTGCTGCTCTTTTTGCTTTGATAATCAGGTCCAGATTCAAAAGAACATTTTTCAACTAACTACATCATTTTCTCTCTGAGAAAACCTTGAGAGAAAAAAATGACCATTGAAGACATTGATAGAGTGGCCATAATCTTAGACTGCCCAGGACAGTCCAGGTTTACAACTGTGGAAATGGCGTAATTATTAATAATAATAGCACCTCTGTTCAATCTTCAAAATGATCTGGTTCAGATGAATATTTACACGATCACTCCCAAAGATCAAGATACAGCAAAAAAAAAAAACAAAAAACAAAAAACAAAAAACCAAAAAAACCTCCTCAAACCTAAAAGAGGCATTTTGCAGTTTCATGGCTATAACAGAAGCATGAACAGTCAGTCTTAGAGGTATTACATAGTCGCCTGATGGTGCTGTATCCTAGATTAGAGAAAACTCACCTGATTTCACAGAGAACACTGATGAATACAATCAGTGTGTCTATTCTAATGTCCCCCAAGTACTACTCATTTTGTTCATATTTAGCAATACAATGATTTTGGTGAAGCTTGGGCATAGGTCTAGAATGAGCACCAGTAGGACAGACGGCAGAAGAAAGTCAGGACTAACATACACAGGCCCTCTGTTCCAAGAGCGAAGAAAAGGAGTGAACTGTGGGTAGGATGTAGCTGCCCTACAGCGGCATACCCCCCATCAGAGGGCCAGGCAAGAACAAGTAGTCAGACTTCTATAACACTTACACCGCCACAGATGGGGCCAGCTACCGAATTTGTGTGGCCAGTCCCAAATGAAAATGCAGGGCACCTTGTTCACAAATTAGGAAAACTGCAGGACGGCGACAACAGCACGTAGCATGGAGCGTGGGAGCAGGCTACGAGCCACGCCGGGTGCAGCCACACGGTGGGCCCTGCTGCCCGCATGCGGGGCGGGCCCGGTTCCCAGCAGAGTTTCCCTCGGAACCCCTCCCCAGCCCGCCACTCTTCTCCACCCTTCCCCAGACTCACATTGATCTATAGTAAAAGTAACTGTCATCTCTGTGCCACTTTGCGCTGTACGTAGCACTCGCCCTTATTCTGTGGTCCGGTCAAGCCGCTTTGACAAATACCAGAGCCTGGGGGGCGCCGGGGCTAGAGTTGAGAGCCCCCTCCCGGCTCGCAGAGGACTGCCGACTTGCTGTGGCCCCACAAGGCGTCCCCTTCCGAAGCGTTCATCCCCTTCCGAAGGCACGAGCCCATTACGCACGCTCTCCCCATGCCTTCATCCAAACCCGATGACTTCCCAAAGGCCAAATACCTCCAGACACCATCTCTTCAGGGATTAGCGCTTCAACTTCTGACTTTGTGGGGCGGGGTGGGGAGACACAAACACTCCGTTCACAGGGATACACCACCCTCAGTGAGTTTCAGACTGAGCTACCTGGAAATGTCTGAGAGGCCCACTGAGGACAATGAGTGATGGACCAACCAGGTGGGCTCCAGAGCCCCACTTTGATTTTTTTTTTTTTAAAGATTCTCATTCATTTATTTAACAGAGGGAGAGATCACAAGTAGGCAGAGAGGCAGGCAGAGAGAGAGGAGGAAGCAGGCTCCCCGCTGAGCAGAGAGCCCGATGCGGGGCTCGATCCCAGGACCCTAGGACCATGACCTGAGCCCAAGACAGAGGCTTTAACCCACTGAGCCACCCAGGCGCCCCCTCACTTTGAGTTTTTATTGTGTGAGCTCTCCATCTGGGGAAGATAAAAGGCTTTACTCCAGAAGAAAGTTTAGAAACTCATGTTGTTTGGTTGGTGATAAGCCGGGAAAATCGTATTCTTCCTAATTCTTGGGGGAGGGGCATACATTCACCTGTCCTGAGTGCCTATTATAGTCCAGGTACCATGTGAAGGGCTTTCACACCTTATACCATTTAATTCGTACAACTCCACAAGGTATGTGTAATTATCCAGTTTTAAATAAATGAGGACACTGAGGGGCAGATAAGCTAACAGAAAAATCCAGTTACACCATGGCAAAGCCAAGATTTGAACCCTGGCCCGTTAACAAAGCACACGTTCTCTCCGTAACACCACGGGGCTCCCCTTTCAGGTAAGCTGACCATCCGCTCCTCGGCAGACACCTGCCTTTATGATCTACTGGCTGGTTTCTGGTTCGCCGCTTGGCCACCAGCCCATCTCTGCACCTCAGGGACTGAAGAGAAAGCCAGGAAGTCACTGACTGGAGAAGACCGGAGCCAGGAGCCTTGGAGACTGGAGTTCCCGCCTCTGAGGCAGAAATAAGCGGCGGGCAGGGAGGCCTGGGTGATGACCCTGAAGGCGTTGCAACTGTTTGTCCTCTGAGAACTGGACGCTGCATCGTCTGGGAGCACTGCGGAGACTCCCAACAATCGCTTCTGCAAACGCGATTTTCAGCATCAAAGAGTCTTAACACGTTTTAGAGATGGAGTGTCAAATTAGCTGTGTGTCATGACTGTAATGCCTATCAGATGAATGAATCCCGAGGAGTCTCTCATAACGAATACTGTTTCTTCCACGCCGTGATGTTGCTGAACACTCCCGCACCAGAGGCAGCGTGTGGAACCTCAGTGTAACACTCCGGAGTTGCATCGGAAAAAAATAGTATGCAAACAGCGAGACACGCAGACGAGATGCAGACATTGTAATAAACAGCTGTGATCTAGTGAGATCAAGGGGGCTATTTTGTGTTGACAAGAATGAGGAAACTGATCCCACTGACAGCAGAGGCTGTGCTAAGGCTGGTGGTTTTCAAATAAATAGTATAATCAGAACTCCCGCCGCTAGTGCGCACATTTTTCTCACACGGAATAGAGACAAATTGTTTTTGTGAAGCTGCCTTAGATTAAATAGTGAGGATTAAATTGAAAGTAATGTGCTCTTCTCTTAAGAGGAAGGTCTGGGTATTTTTGACGTCGTCACATGCATCTGGAACAACAGCATGCAATCGCCACTGGTTCAGAGAGCCGGTCACGGTGTTTCTCCCATCTTCTAATGTCACAGAAATAAAAAAAGACTTGCACCCTTCCCAGCCTCTCAGTCCTCTTTTCACATGAAAAGAATGTGGGGAGGAAAGCACAGCTTCCTTCCCATTAGTGCCAACAACTGCACTTCTCTCTTTTCAAATTTGCCTCTTAGGAATTCTAGTTTTAATAAGTGCTTGGGCACCAAGCATTTTCCCTGAAAGAAAAGCTGTAATTTTTACCAGAAGTGCAACTTTCAAGCTGAATTTAATCTAGTTGGAAGGCAACGGAGAAGAACTTAATATACTATATTACCCTATGCAAATTATAGTTGTTGGGCAGTAATTAGGTGTTATACATCTTCTGTTCATAGCACAGCTTTTATATATGGACTATTTGAAAGTTGGAAGTCTATTTCTTATTAGACAGACAGTCTATGGCAAGCTAAATAGGACCAGGAAGTTTAAAGGTCCCTTCTTCAAATGACAGTGAGGACTGAATTTTCTGTTTAATACAAACAAAGCTCTCATAGAAGCTGCCAAGCTGTCCTCACTTGGCTGGCTCTACAGTGCGGAGAAAGAGACAGCAGCGCTGCCCTTAAGTCTCCCATCTCCTGACCTCTCCCTGAATACAGCCCTACCTCACTCCCATGGAAATAGCCTTATTTTCTTCATCTGGAAATTGGGTTCAACACCTGACTTACAGGCCTCTTGAAAATCAGGTAAAATCATAATGCAAAGTGCCTAGCACCCTACAAATAGTAGCTCTTGGTATTATTGTTACTATTATTGCTGCTGTTGTTATGAAGAAGAGAGGGAAAATGTCACCGTACAACAAGTAACAGTATTGGTTGCAGGCATGTCTCCATAATAGCAAAAACAGAAAGGACATGATGGCAGAACTACAAAGAAGCCGAAGATTAAAGACCAGTTCTCAACATGCTGATTGAGCAGCTGTGGAACTCTGACCTTCCGAAAACAGCTTCCTCTGGCATTATTCCACTATGACAACACAGCCTCCCGAATGTTCCTCTAACGCTTGAAAGTCACCGTAGAAGGCTAAGTTGATCGGCGTGTTCATATCACCATCCCTTTTATTTTCTGTGGTATACATTAGCAGGTCTTTACCCAATTCCTCTTTCTTTAATGGGGAACATCACCTTCTTTCATGACATTCTTGTTTTGCCACTTGACACGTAAATGCTTTTACTGAGAGTGAAGTACAATTTACAGCATAGAACATTTCTAAATTACAGGTTGTGTGAAACTCGGGTCGCCATTTTGGAAACACGAACTTCAGAAGCAAAGAGAAACAGCAGAAAACAACAGCAGTCAGTGACACAGAGGCCAAACAAATTGGAGGTGACATTTAGATCTACATTTTAATTCTCTTTTCTTCAATAAACGATCTTTCCCACTCGATCTCGGTAACTCTGTGCTCAGCTGTTAATGATGCAAATCTGCCTAGCATTCCTCAAATCACGCCTCTTTAGATCAGAACCAAGAAAGACCTGCCTTCTTGCAGGAAGCTGTACTATCGTTTTGGAGCAGATATCATAGATGACGGGCACAGAGTGCTTTGCCCAACACTCTGCCCAATGTTCTCCTCTGCTTATTCCCATGGTGTCCAATGACCGTCAGCAAAGATCGAGGTGGCCTATGACTTAGACAACGGGAAGACTTAGTAACACAGAGTGTTTTCTTCCATCCCTCCTCCTGCTGTTGGAGAACAAAACTGAGAAGAGAGGCAGCTGCGGTTGATAAAGGGTTTCCAAGGGAACCGACCTTTGTAAAATCGAAATCAGATCACATGGAACCCCTACTTAAAACTTTCCAGTGCCTTCTCAGGAAATACCCAGTCCTTCCAAATGACTGCTATGGCCCGCTTGTGACCTGTGGACTGCCGACCTCTGGAAACTCATCTTCTCTCTTACTCCCCATTGCCCACTCTGTTCCCGCTTCACTGTCCCTTTTCCTATCTCTCAGGCAAGTTCAAGCCCATTCCCACCTCAGGGCATTTGCACTAGATGATCACTCTGTGGAAGGCTCTTCTCCTAGAACTTGATGTGACTGGCTCCTTATTATTCAGGTCCAGCTCCAATGTCACCTCCTCAGAGATAACTTCCCTGACCAGAAATAAAACAGCCCTGTCAGACTACAATATCATCTCCCTGTTTTACTCTCTGTCTGGCATTTATTATTTTGTGACATTCATTTGTTTATATATTGGTCTCTTCCATCCAGAATGTAAGCTTTGTGAGATGAAGGACTTTGCATGTCCTATTTACCACCGTATTCTCGGGGTCCAGAACAGTACCTGGCAAGCTTACTGGACAGTCAATGATATTTGTCTATTGAAGAAATAGGGTATGAATTTCTAAACTGTAGCTTGAGATATCAGATGAATTGTGTTCTTTGTTCAAGTTAGAAGGCATCTCAAATCATAGGGATAAATACATTTGCTTATACCAAATATGATGAAAGAGTTGAAAATATGACCGGATAAACTTCTGAAACCCGTTACTAAAGGGAACACAAGGCAACATTTAAAAAAAATGAAGATGGGGGATATTAGAGGTTGACATAAGGCAAAAATCCTGAAGGGATTTTTGGCTTCAGATGTGTATATGCCAACATGGCAAGCATAGATAATAAACAAGGTAAACATGATTTTATAAAAATAATGAGGTGAAGATGGTCTCATAAATAATATGTTTAGGTGGGATGAGAATTGAGATTAGAATCCAATGATAAAAAGGTCTTCCCTACACGCCTGATGTTTTGTACTACTTGCCAGGAGAACATTCATGAAAAGGAAAATTGAGAGACATGATGCGAGTGGGGAAAAATTACTAAAAGTCATATGTGAAATTATTTCAGTATTATGCACATAAGCCTTCTCTACCTGAACAGGTCAGGCAGCACAATCCAGGGGCAGTAGGTTCTTGGCCAGTGCCAGGGTAGCTGACAGGGTTTAAACCTGGGGCAGGGGCATCCATAGTACCTGGGTTTGGCATAGGAAAGGAGGAAGGAAGGAAGAAACAGGTAAGCAGAGGGACTAGTAAGTGCGGATGAGTAGACTGGTGAGTGGGCCCACACCTCTTCCAACATGGACAGTGTGCTTGCTGCTTGTTCCTGTGTTCTCAGGAGCCCTAGCTTTCCGCTCATTTCATGTAGTCATAGATACAGCTGGCTTGGGAAACAACTAGGACAAGCTCTTTTATCTATGCTTGGTATGTTTCTTTTTAAAATACATTTTAAAGGGGGGAGATTAGGGGCACCTGGATGGCTCAGTCAGTTAAGTGTCTGCATTTGGCTCAGGTCATGAACCTGGGGTCCTGGGATCAAGCCCTGCATTGGACTCCCTGCTCAGTGGGGAGTCTTCTCCCTCTCCCTCTGCAGCTCACTCTGCTCATGCTGTCTCTCTTTCAAACGGATAGATGAAATCTTTTTAAAAATCCATGAAAGGGGGGAGATTATAAAGAAAATTACTAAATAAATATAATATTTAGTTATAATGGGAAGATTGTAAATATAACTGAAGTGGTAATTTAAAAAATGTTATTGTGGCAGGGGGGCAAGTGTGCCTGGGTGGCTCAGTTGTTTAAGCATCCTACTCTCGGTTTCAGTGGGTTAAGCCTCTGCCTTCAACTCAGGTCATGATCTCAGGGTCCTGCGATCAAGACCCGCATCCAGCTCTCTGCTCAGCGGGGAGCCTGCTTCCCCCTCTCTCTCTGCCTGCCTATCTGCCTACTTGTGATCTCTCTCTGTGTGTCAAATAAATAAATAAAATCTTTAAAAAAAATCTTTTAAAAAAAGTGTTTTGTATTTGATTAACTGAGAAAATCTTCCATGTTAACAGGCAAAAATACCATCGACAGATGAATGGATAAAGAAGATGTGGCGTGCGCGCACACACACACACACAGAGTGGACTATTAGCCAGCATAAAAGAGATCTTGCCATTTGCAATGATGTGCATGGAGCTAGAGGGTATTTTGCTAAGTGAAATACTCAATCAGAGAAAGACAATTATCATATGATCTCACTCATATGTGGAATTTAAGAAAGAAAACAGGGGATTATAGGGGAAGGGAGGGAAAAGTAAAATGAGAAGAAATCAGAGAGGGAGAAAAACCATAAGAGACTCAACTCTAGGAAACAAAGAGGGTTGCTGGAGGGGGAGGTGGGTGGAGGGATGGGGTAACTGGGTGATGGATATTAAGGAGGGCACTTGAAGTAATGAGCACTGGGTGTTATATGCAACTGATGAGTCACTAAACCCTACCTCTGAAACTAATAATATACTATATGTTAATTAATTGTATTTAAATTTAAAAGGTAAAAATGATCATTTCAACAGGTGCAAAAAAGCATTCGACAAAAGTTAACAATGATCCATGTCAAAAACTCACAGAAAACTGGAAATGGAATGGAAAGAAATGGAAAGGAAAGGAAATATAATCTGATAAAGAACACTTAGTGAATCTTACAGCTAATAGCATACTCAAAACAATTGAATGGTTTCCCCCTAAAATGGTGCGTTAAAGCAAAAAAATGGCATACAGATTGGTAAGAAGATATAAAATAGTCTTCATTCATAGGTAACATGATCATATGTGTAGAAAACTGTAAGGAATCTACCACAAAAAAAGTTTCCCGAACAAATAAGCAAGTATAGCAAAGTTGGAAAATGCAAGGTCCATATATGTAAATAAATTGTATTTCTATATAGTAGCAAAAGAAAATTAGAAATTAAAGTGCAAATATTACTTAGAAAGGCATCAAGAATATGAACTACTTTTGGATAAATTTAACAATATATGTTCAAAACCTGTTTACTAAACTGCACAAAACACAGCTAAGAGAAATTAAAGAAAATCTAACTAAAAGAAGCTGTATAACAGGTTCATGGTTTGGAAGACTAAATGTTAGGATGTCCATTCTTTCCTAATTGATCTGTAGACTCAATAAATCTCAGTTGAAGTTCCAGAAGGCATTTTGAAGAAATTGACAAGCTATTTATGAAATTCACATGAAAAATGAAAGAACCTGCAGTTGCTAAAAATTTTTTAAAAAGAATGAAGTTGGTGCATTTACACTGACTATAGGGCTGGTCATCAGTATAGAGAAGCATTTGTGCAAATATAGATCTGAATTTTTTAAAGATTTTATTTATTTATTTGAAGAGAGAGAGTGAGAGAGAGAGAGAGAGAGAGCATGAGCAGTATGAGGGGCAGAGGGAGAGGAAGATTCCCTGCTTAGCAGGAAACCTGATGCAGGGCTCTATCCCAGAATGCCAGGCTCATGACCTGAGCCAAAGGTAGATGCTTAACCAGCTGAGTGACCCAGGTGCTCCGCGATCTGAATTATTATAAAGATCGATGGAACAAAATGAAAGAGATAGTCTTTTCAATAAATGGTGCTGGAAAAATTGACTATATGTAAAAAAAAAAAAAAGAAAGAAAGAAAGGCCACCATTAATCATTTCCACTAGTGGAATCTATCATCCATTTTGAGTTTATTTTTATATATCATCATCTATGGAAAGCTAACACCTAATTTCATTAATGAAATATTGAACATTTTCTCCCTAAGACTGGAAACAAATTGAGTATATCTTCTCTCACCACTTCTAATCACAAAATTGCTGGCCATTCTAGCTAATAAATAAGGTAAGAAAAAAAGTCATTCAAATAGGCAAGGAACTCTTACAACTCTTACAAACATGGATGTAAGAACCATGCACTGGCAAATATAATACATGCCTCAGAGAAATAAAATAGACCTAAATAAATGGAGAGAGATGTCATGCTCATAGATTAAAATATTGAATATTAAGATGTCCATTCTTCCCAGACTGATCTATGGATTCAGTGCAGTTCCAAGATGGCAGAAGTCTTATAGAAACTGACAAGTTGATTTTAAAATTTTTGTTGGAAATGCAAAGGACTTAGAGTCAAAAAATTATGAAAGAGAAAAGCAAAGTGTGAGGACTTACAATATTTGATTTCAAGAGACAGTGTGGTATTTTGGGAAGACATAAATAAATTGAAAGGAATAGAGACTCCAAAAATGAACCCACACATAGTATGATAATTTTCTTAAGAATTTATCATTTAAATTCAATTTAACATATAATGTATTTATAATTCAGTAAAAAAAAGTAATTCATCAGTATTATATAATATATTATATAATTCATCAGTATTATATAATAATTATAACAATTATTATACATACAATATATTATATATAATATATATATATATACAATATATATAACAATATAACAATTGTTATAATTATTATATAATACTCAGTGCTCATTAGATCATGTACCCTCCTTAATGTCCATCACCCAGTTACCCCATCCCCTCGCCCCTCTCTCCTCCAGCAACCCACTGTTTGTTTCCTGAGTTTGAGTCTCTTATGGTATGTCTCCCTTTCTGATTTCTTCTTGCTTTATTTTTTCCTCTCTTCCCCTATGATCCTGTTTTGTTTCTCAAATTCCACATATGAGTGAAACCATTTGATAATTATCTTTCTCTGATTGACTTATTTCACTTAGCATAACACACTCTAGTTCCATCCACCTCACAGCAAATGATAAGATTTCATTTTTTTGATGGCTTAGTAGTATTCCATTGTATATAGGTAAGACATCTTTTTTATCCATTCATCTGTGGATGGACATCTGGGTTCTTTATTTAGTTTGACAATTGTGGACATTGCTGCTATAAACTTTGGAGTGCAGGTGACACTTCGGATCATTACATTTTGTATCTTTGGGATAATAACCCAAGAGTGCAATTGCTGGGTCATAGGGTAGCTCTATCTTCAACATTTTGAGGAACCTCCAAACTGTCTTTCAGAATGCCTGCACCAGCTTGGATTCCCAAAAGGTGTAAAAGGGTTCCCCTTTCTCTGCATCCTCACCAACATCTGTTGTTTCCTGAGTGGTTAATTATAGCCATTTTGAGTGGTATGTGGTAGTATCTCACTGTGGTTTTGATTTGTACTTCCCTGATGCCAAGTGATGTTGAGCATTTTTTCATGTGTCTGGTGGCCATTTGTATTTCTTCTTTGGATAAATGTCTGCTCATGTCTTCTACCCATTTCTTAATTGGATTCTTTGTTCTTTGGGTTTTGAGTTTGCTAAGTTTTTATACATTTTGGATACTACCCCTTTATCTGATAAGACATTTGCAAATATCTTCTCCCATTCTGTCAGTTGTCTTTTGGTTTAGTAGACTGTTTCCTTTGCTGTACAAAAGCTTTTTATCTTCTTGAAGTCCCAATAGTTCTTTTTCTTTTGCTTCTCTTGCATTGTAGACCTGTCTAGCAAGAAGATAATGGAGCTGAGGTCAAAGAGGTTGCTGCCTGTGTTCTCCTCAAGGATTTTGATGGATTCCTATCTCACATTTAGGTCTTTCATCCATTTTGAGTTTATCTTTGTATATGGTGTAAGAAAGTGGTACAGTTTCATTCTTCTGCATGTTGCTGTCCAATTTTCCCAATACCATTTGTTGAACAGACTGTCTTTATTCCATTGGATATTCATTCCTGCTTTGTCAAAGATTAGTTGACCATAGAGTGGAGGGTTCATTTCTGGGTTCTCTAGTCTGTTCCATTGATCTATGGGTCTGTTTTTTGTGCCAGCACCATACTGTCTTGATGATTACAGCTTTGTAATAGAGCTTGAAGTCCAGAATTGTGATGTTACCAGCTTTGGTTTTGATTTTCCACATTCCTTTGGATATTCGGGGTCTTTTCTGGTTCCATACAATTTTAGGGTTATTTGTACCAGCTTTGTGAAAAAAGTTGATGGTATTTTGATAGGGATTGCATTGAATGTATAGATTTCTCTGGGTAGCATAGACATTTTAAGAATATTTGTTCTTCCAATCCATGAGCATGGAACATTTTTCCATTTCTTTGTGTCTTCCTCAGTTTCTTTCATGAGTGTTTATTATAGTTTTCTGAGTACAGATTCTTTGCCTCTTTGGTTAGGTTTATTCCTAGGTATTTTATGGTTTTGGATGCAATTGTAAATGGGATTGATTCCTTAATTTCTCTTTCTTCTGTTTCAGTGTATAGAAATGCAACTGATTTCTGGGCGTTTATTTTATATCCTGCCACTTTGCTGAATTCCTGCATGAGTTCTAGCAACTTTGGGGTGGAGTCTTTTGGCTTTTCCACATAGAGTATCATGTCATCTGCAAAGAGTGAGAGTCTGACTTCCTCTTGGCTGATTCAGATGTCTTTTATTTCTTTTTGTTTTCTGATTGCTAGGGCTAGGACTTCTAGTACTATGTTGAACAGCAGAGGTGACAGCGGACATCCCTGTCATGTTCCTGACCTTAGGGGAAAAGCTCTCAGTTTTTTCCCATTGAGAATGATATTTGTCACAAGTTTTTCATAGAGGGCTTTCATGATACTGATATTGTACCTATCTCTACACTGTGAAGAGTTTTGATGAAGAAATGATGTTGTACTTTGTCATATGCTTTTTTTTCTGCATCTGTTGAGAGGATCATATGGTTCTTGCTTTTTCTTTTATTTATGTAGAGAATTACATTGATTGATTTGGGGATGTTGATTCAACGTTGCAGCCCAGGAATAAATCCCACTTGGTCGCAGTGAATAATCTTTTTAATGAACTGTTGGATCCTATTGGGGGCTAGTATTTTGGTGAAAACTTTTGCATCCATGTTTATCAGGGATATTGGTCTGTAATTCTCCTTTTTGGTAGGATCTTTGGTTTGGGGATCAAGGTAATGTTGGCCTCATAAAACGAGTTTGGAAGTTGTCCTTCCATTTCTATTTTTTGGAACAGTTTCTAGAGAATAGGTAATAATTCTTCTTTAAATGTTTGGTAGAATTCCCCTGGGAAGCCATCTGGCCCTGGACTCATGTTTGTTGGGAGATTTTTGATTACTGCTTCAATTTCCTGCCTAGTTATGGGTCTGTTCAGGTTTTCTCTTTCTTCCTGGTTCAGTTTTGGTAGTTTGTACGTTTCTAGGAATGCATCCAATTCTTCCAGATTGCCTAATATTTTGGCATATAGCTACTCACAGTATATTCTTATAACTGTTTGCATTTCTTTGATGTTGGTTATGACCTCTCCTCTCTCATTCATTATTTAATTCATTTTTTAAATTAATTTCCTTTTTGATAAGTCTGGCCAGGGGGTTATCAATCTTATTAATCCTTTCAAAGAACCAGCTCCTAGTTTTGTTGATCTGTTTTACTGTTCTTCTGGTTTCTATTTCATTGATTTCTGCTCTGATCTTTATTATTTCTCTTCTCCTGCAGGGTTTAGGCTTTATTTGCTGTTTTTTTCCTAGCTCCTTTAGGTGTAGGGTTAGGTTGTCTTTTGAGACCTTTCTTGTGTCTTGAGAAAGGCTTGTATTGCTAGATACTTCTCTCTTCTCTCTTAGGATGGCCTTTGCTGCATCCCAAAGGTATTGAATAGTTGTGTTTTCATTTTCAGTTGTTTCCATAATTTTTTTTCAATTCTTCTTTAATTTTCTGGTTGACCCATTCATTCTTTAGTAGGATGCTCTTTAGCCTCCATGTATTTGAGTTATTTCCAACTTTTCTCTTGTGATTGAATTCTAGCTTCAGAGCATTGTGGTCTGAAAATATGCAAGACATGATCCCAGTCTTTTGGTACAGGTTGAGGCCTGCTTTGTGACCCAGGATATGATCTATTCTGAAGAATATTCCATGTGCACTAGAGAAGAATGTGTATTCTGTTGCTTTAGGGTGGAATGTTCTGAATATATCTGGAGTCCATCTGATCCAATGTGTCATTTAAAATCCTTGTCGAGCTTCTGCTTAGATATTCTGTCCATTGTTGTGAATGGGGTGTTAGAATCTCCTACTATTATTGTATTTTTAATTGATGTGTTTCTTTAATTTTGTTATTAATTGGTTTATATAACTGGTTGCTCCCATGTTAGGGGCATAAATATTTACAATTGCTAGAACTTTTTGTGGGCTAGACACTTTAATTATGATATATTGTCCTTCCTCATCTCTTATTACAGTCTATGGTTTAAAATTTAATTTGTCTGATATAAGGATTGCCAACCCAGCTTTTTTTTTTTTTGATGTTCATTAGGATCCTATATGGTTTTCTACACCATCACTTTAAATCTGGAGGTGTCATTGGATCTTAAATGACTCTCTTGCAGACAGCATCACGATGGGTCTTGCTTTTTTATCCATTCTGATGCCCTTTGTCTTTTGATTGGAGTATTTAGTCAATTTACATTCAGAGTAACTATTGAAAAATAAGAATTTAGTGTCATTGTATTACCTGTAAAGTCACTGTTTCCCTATATTGTCTCTGTTCCTCTCTGGTTTATGTTACTTCTGGGTTCTCTCTTCCCTTAAAGAATCCGTTTTAATACTTCTTATAGGGCTGGTTTGGTGATCACAAATTCTTTTCATTTCTGTTTGTCCTGGAAACTTTTTTATCTCTCATTCTATTTTGAATGACATCCTTGCTTGATAAAGTATTCTTGGTTGCGTATTTTTCTCATTTAGCACCATGAGTATATCATGTCAGTCCCTTCTGGCCTGCCAGGTTTCTGTGGATAGGTCTGCTGCTTGTCCAGTGTTTCTACCTTTGTAGGTTATGGACCTCTTTTCCAGAGCTGCTCTCAGGATTTTCTTTTTGTCTCTGAGATTTGCAAGTTTCACTATTATATGTTGGGGTATTGACTTATTTTTATTGATTTTGAGGGTTGGTTCTCTGTGTCTACTGAACTTGGATGCCTGTTTCCTTCCAAGAATCAGGTAAGTTCTCTGCTATAATTACTCCAATATACCTTCTTCCCCCCCCCCCTTTCCTCTTCTGGGATCCCAATTATTCTAATATTGTTTTTTAAAGATTTTATTTATTTACTTGACAGAGAGAGATCACAAGTAGGCAGAAAGGCAGAGAGAGGGGAAGGAGGCTCCCCACTGAGCAGAGAGTCCGATGTGGAGCTTGACCCCAGAACCCTGGGATCATGACCTGAGCCAAAGGGGGACACTTAACCCACTGAGCCACCCAGATGCCCCTCTAATATTGTTTTTGCCTTATTGTATCACTTATCTCTTGAATTCCTCCCTCGTGGTCCAGTAGTTGTTTATCTCTCTTTTTTTTCAGCTTCTTTATTCTCCATCATTTTTTCTTCTATATCACTAATTCTCTCTTCTGCCTTATTTATCCAGAGTTAGAGCCTCCATTTTTTATTGCATCTCATTAACAGCCTTTTTAATTTCAACTTGATTAGATTTTAGTTCTTTTATTTCTCCAGAAAGGGATTCTTTAGTATCTTCTATGCTTTTTGCAAGCCCAGCTAGTATCTTTATAATCATTATTCTGATCTCTAGTTCTGACATCTTACTTATGTCCATACTGATTAGGTTCTTGGCAGTTAGTACTGCCTCTTGTTCTCTTTTTTGAAGTGAGTTTTTCTGTCTTCTCATTCTTGAAGAAAGTGGTTGGTTTTCTATTTGCAGAGTTGCAACTATTCTTTTCCTAGATTGCTGGGAGTTTGCATGTGTTCAGAATGATTTGATAGCTATCTAGTTGAATTCCTGGGACCAGACATGACTAAGGTCTCCTACTCCTCCAACCCTGGTAATCAATTTTTGACAAAAGTGCCATGGTGAGTTAATGGGAGAAAAGAATTATCTAGTGATGCTAGTCTTCCATTGTATGGATATACTTCAATTTGTTTCTCGATTCACCAGCTGGTTAATCTTTGCATTGCTTTCTGTTTGGGACTCCAGTGCACACAGTTGCTATTAACGTTTGTGTGCCAGTCCTTTGTGAGAGCATAAATTTTTATTTCTTACTGGGTATATACCTAAGAGTAAATTTGCTGGCTCAGAGTGTAAGTTCAAGTCTAGCTTTAAAGGAGATTATTAAATTGTTTAAAAAAATAGTTGTTACATTTACATTCCCACTAGCAAATATGAGTGTT
Source organism: Lontra canadensis (assembly GCF_010015895.1). Lineage (NCBI taxonomy): Eukaryota > Metazoa > Chordata > Mammalia > Carnivora > Mustelidae > Lontra > Lontra canadensis. The sequence continues at coordinate 858,175 of NW_022631117.1, read as the reverse complement.
CCCGTTGATGAACATCCTAGCCAACATTTGGTATTAGTCTTTTTTTTTAAAGATTTTATTTATTTATTTGACAGAGAGAGATTACAGGTAGGCAGAGAGAGAGAGGAGGAAGCAGGCTCCCTGTGGAGCAGAGAGCTAGATGTGGGGCTCGATCCCAGGACCCTGGGATCATGACCTGAGCTGAAGGCAGAGGCTTTAACCCACTGAGCCACCCAGGTGACCCTGGTATTAGTCTTTTTCTTATTCTATCCATTCTAGAAGGTGTATAGTGGTATCTCGTGGTTTTACTTTGTCCTTCCTGATGACTAATTATTTTACCATATGTTCATGTACTTACCAGCCATTCACATATCAGCCTTTGTGAAGTGTCTGTTCACATCATTTGCACATTTTTATTAGTTTTTCTTTTTATTGTGTTGTAAGAGTTCTTTATACATTCCAGACATAAATTATTTTGCAGAGATTATTAATAAATTTTCTTTCTGTCTGTAGCTTACATTTGCATTCTGCCAATGTTGCTGATACAACTTATATGAAAGTGGAAAAAATATAAACTTCAACTCTTACTTCACAGTATATATAAAATTTAATGTAACAAATAAAAAATAAAAATGTATCATATACCTGAATATAGAAGTTAAAGGTCTGAAACTTCTAGAAGATGTTGGGATATCAAAATTTTGAGTTATACAAAGAATGAACCCTACAGGAAATTCACAAATTGAGTTTCACCAAACTAAAAAAGTTTGCTCTTAAAAGATAAACTGTTAAGAAAATGCATTTATATGGAACCACAAAAGACCCCAAATAGCCAAAACAATCTTGAAAAAGAACAGCAAACCTGGAGGCATCACAGTTCTGGACTTCAAGTTATATAAAAAGCTGTAATCATCAAGACAGTAAGGCATTGGCAGAAAAACAGACACATAGATCAACGGAACAGAAAAGAGAACTCAGAAATGGACCTACAACTATATGGTCAATGAATCTTCAACAAAGCAGGAAAGAATGTCCAATGGAAAAAAGTCTCTTCAACAAATGGAGTTGGGAAAACTGGACAGCAACATTCAGAAGAATGAAACTGGACCACTTTCTTACACCATACATGAAAAGAAATTCAAAATGAATGAAGGACCTAAATGCAAGACAGAAAACCATCAAAATCCTAGAGTAGAATACGGCAGAAATCTATGTTTTTCTTTTGTTCATTTGCTTTGTTTTTTCCATTGCACATACGAGTGAAATCCTATAGTATTTGTGTTTCTCTGACTTATTTCACTTAGCTTTATACTCTGTAGCTCCATGTTACAAATGGTAAAATTTCATTCTTTTTTATGGCTGAGTACATAATATAATACACATATATTATATTTAATAATGTAATATATGTAATATATATGTATATATAATATACATATATTATATTATGTACTCAGCCATAATTAGATTATTTAAAATACATATTAGATATATACAATATATACTATATTATATATATATTATATATATATATACTGTTCCATAGAAAGTGATATATATCTAATGATATATATTATAGTGATATATACATATATGGCTGAGTAATATTTGTGTGTGTGTGTGTGTATGTGTGTGTGTGTGTGTATGTATCAAACCTTTTTTATCTATCTGTGGACACTTGGACTGCTTCCATACTTTGGCTATTGTAAAAAATGTTGCAATAAACATAGGGGTGCATATATCTTTTTGAATTAATGTTTTTTCTTCTTTGCGTAAATACCCAGGAGTGGAACTACTGGATCATATTGTAATTCTGTTTTTATTTTTATTTTAATTCCAGTAGAGCTAACATACAGTGTTAGATTAGTTTTGGGTGTAAAATTTAATAATTCAACAATTCTATACATTACTTAGTGCTTATCAGGATCAGTATATTCTTTAATCCCCATCACCTATTTCATCCATGCCTCTAGCCACCTCCCCTACCTACTTTGAGCATGCAGATAACAGTTGGTAATATAATAAGGTAGAAAGTTCCTATGTCTCTGAATGACCTTGTGTAACAGAACTGCTCCACCACCTAGGCTCTTCATCTTATTACATGAGAAAGAAAAGCTTCTGTGTTATTTACATCAATGTGTTTGAGGGACTCTTTTTGTCAGCCTTTATGCTAATTAATACATTCCCCAAATATGAAGGAAGGAGCATTCCGAATAGTTTCTAAGGATCTTACAACTTTATGATTTGATGGATTTCTATGAATTTTCTATAAGATTTTGGAAAATATAACCATGACCCTTAGTACTAAGCCTATGCTTTTTGAGGCCTCCACACTTTATTTGGCAGCATGGGGCCTTCACTTGGAGCTTCCATTATTTAGATACATTCCTTGTGTGCTTTTTCTTAGCATGCTGTCTGAAGCAAAGACTCTGGAATCTTCTCAAAGGTTCACATCAAGACTCCAACCACTTCCTAGTTGTTTAACTAGTTAGAAGGTAAGTCAATTAACTTCTATGAGCATTAGTTCCTTATCTAAAACAATGGGAATGAAAAGTGTACCTACCTTGTAGACATATTTTAGGATCAAAAAGAACTTTCCTCAGACTGTGATAAACAATAAGCATGAATATAAGCAAAACTGGATAACTCATTACTGTTGATCTTTTATGAATGCTGTTTCCTTAGTGTGGGAAATTATTCCATTTCATGTTCCTATCACAATTCTGTCAATTTTTCAGGAGCCAACCAAAATACTTCCTCCACTGTTAGAGCTTTCCTGTTAATACTCCTCTACCCAAACAGAAGAGTTTTCTCTTCATTCATATGATGCACTGTTTGCAGTAAGAAATTTGTCTATGGATACAAAGCACTGAGTCACTGTGCTTCTTAATATGTGTGTGTGTGTGGTGTATGTGTATGTGTACGTGTGTATATAAAATTTTTACTTTTCACTGCCTAAATCTCACTTTCCTGATTTTCTATGTCACAGGCCACTCTTTTTCAGAGTCCTTTCTTGGTTGTCCCTCTTCTACCTCACTTCTAAATGGCAGAGTGCCCAGGCTCAGTCCTTAGGCCTTTTCAGTATCCACAGGTGATATCATTTAATCTCATGTCTGTAAGTACCTGATGACTATTTATGTCTCCAATATAGATCTCTTCTCATCTCCAGTCTCGTATATCCAATTGCATTCTCAACATCTCCACTTAAGTATCTAATTGGCAACTCAAACTTAACAAGACAAAAATATACCTTTAAATCCATGCTTTCAGCCCAATTTGCTCCTCCTGTGGTGTTCCCCATTTTAATTAAACTAGCATTCATCCAAGTGCTTACACCAGACACTTAGAACCCATACTTTATTTTCTTTATTTCTCTTACTCTCCACATCCAACCCATCAGCAAATCTAGCCAGCTCTATCTCCAAAACATTTCAAATTCAACTATTTCTCACTGCTTTCTTTGCTACACACCTTGTTTAAATCACCATATCACTGATAGATCCCACAACAGCTTCTAGTCACCCTGCTTCCTCACAGAGCTAAAAAGAAGATTTTAATATGAAATAGTAACAAATAGTCCTCCTGATAAAACTCTTTCAAGACTTTATACCACATCTGAAGAGAAATCCAAACTAATCCTATGTGACCTAGCCCATGTTCCTCTCTCTTTGATGTCATCTCTAACCCTTTACCTATTACCTAACTATAGTATCCTTCTTTCAGTTCATACATACCAAGTTCAATTTCATATTTGGTTATTTTCATTTATTTTATCTCTCTGCCTGCTATGCTCTTACTCTTGAATTTTTTCATGGCTGACTCCTTCTTATCATTGTTCAGAAAGGCCTTCCTTGACCACTCATTCTAAAGTAATCATCTACATTTACTCTCATATCACCCAATTTAAATTCTCTATGTAGTACTTAATACTAGTTGATGATTTACTTGACTGTTTATATTTGGTTGTTTATGTAATTCCTATCTATTCTGCTTGCTAGAATGTGTGCTCTGCTAAAATGATCTTGACTGTTTTGTACTGAGTTCCATACCCAGTACCTATCTAAAACAATTTTTAATACATACTTAGAATTCAAGAGATATTTGTTGAATGAATAGCTTTGCTTTAGTGTCCCACATAGTACTTACTTATTTTCCTCAATCAAATCAAATAAGTATCAAGTATAAACAAAGTATAAAGAAATCATAACCCTGTAAAAAATATCAGTCAGAAACATTTGCAGAAAACTGTATTGGACAGGAAACTTTATCAAGGCCAATTAATAGATGTATATATTGCCACATCATACATATGTATAAATGTACAGCCAGAAGATCTATTTCCAACTCCAAACAAAATGTAAGAATAGCAGTAGGAGGAAGGATGGTTAGTGCTAACCCATACCTGTAGTGGAATAATCTCAGAAATTTTATGTCCTTTCAAGGAAAGGTTGTGCTTGTACTGCTTAAGATGGCACCTAACAGATGCTATATTGATAACATGTAACTGTCACAGACTGGTAAGTACCAATGACCAAGAAAGATAGTTACAATGAATCACTGTCACAGAGACCATCCTGTGGGCAGAATTCTTTTTTTGTGAAAAGACAGAAAGTAGCTGTATGACAAATATGCAGTTGCTTAAGATGGGAATGATTTTGACATATGAATGATGCTCCCTTATTCATCCTCAGGAAAATAACCAGTACAGGCTATGTATATAAAGGACAGAGGTATAGCCATAAGTTCTGTGATCCAGATAAATAATACCTTTACTTTTCAGAATTCTCAGGCACTTACTTCTTGTATTCTTTTCAGAATTTCTACCTACAATTAATGGGAGAGACAGGATGTAGTGAGCTTACTCCATTTTGGCCAACATCAGAAGTTCTATCCGTTTCCCAGAAGCATTTCAACTTTTGATTATTTACCAGGAAGACTGGATGGAGAAGTCAAAACTTGAAGAATGACTAAAATGATAGTGAAGTGCTTGGTTTTATTTTCTTCCTTTATAATAGGTTTTGACCCAAGGGTAGGAAATGTTGCAGAGTAATATAGTGAGAGTGAATAGGAAAAATTCTGAGAGAAAAATTTTTCTTCTCACTTTCTTGCCTTGAGGGAAGGCCCAGTAATATGGAACTGCAAGAGAGCCTGAGGGGGACTACAACTCTAAGAGAAATCCAACATTCTGACCAAAGGAAAGAGAAAAGGGGGCCTTTGACAGCTATAAAGTGTGGGGAGAAACCCTGAAGAGAAGGTGCTAGAGAAAGGGATCCCTTAATGCTGTGTATGAAGTAATACATGTCTTAGACTTGCCCCTGAGCAGCTCACACATAAAGCAGAAGCAAAGAGGCATAGTTTGAGAATTGGACTATGACATAAATGACCACATGAGTCTCAGACTAACTCTTGAATGGCGCATACATGAGGCAGACCCACATACCATAGTAAAGGTTTTGAAACCTGAACTAACCTTGTAACCACTGCCCACAGAAGGTAAGGCAGAACTTGTGATTTGAGCCTAACCATGTTGATTGCCTCCTAAAACAAATAAACAAAAGTCTACATTTCACAGAGGTCCCAGAGTCTTACAACATAATATTCACCAAGTTTAGGATACAATCCAAAATAACTCAACATATAAAGAACTAGGAAAATCAGACCAATTCTCAAAAAAATTTATAATCAACAGATAGCAACACTGAAAAAGCACAGATGTTAGAATTATCAAAGGTTTTAAAGCAATTATTAAAAACATGTTACACAAGACTAAGGCAAACTCTCTTAAAATTAATGGAAAGGTACAAGTCCTCAGAAGAGAAGGAAATTATAAAAAAGAAACCCAGTGGAAATTTTAGAACTGAAATATAAAATATCTGAAATTTAAAAAGCCTTATTGCATGTGCTTAATAGTAGAATTAAAATGACAGAGGAAAGATTCAGATTGCTTGAAGAATGATCATTAAGAATCATCCAATCTGAAGAAGAGAGAAAAAAGGAATGAAAAACTGAAAAGACCCTCAGGGACCTGTGGGACAATAACATAAGATGTAGAAATCATGTCATTAGAGTCTCAAAAAGATCCTGATTTGCCAAGAAACATATTGATACCCCAAAATTTTGAATAAATAATAGCTAATAACTTACCAAATTTGTTTGGAGACATAAATTTACATTCAAGAAACTCAGCAAAATAAAAATAAAATAAATTCAAAGAAAACCAAAAGCAGATTGAGCAGATTTACTAAAGTGCTGGATACCAAAGATACATTTTAAAAATCTTGAAAGCAGCCAGGTAAAATGACACACTACTTGAATAAGAATAATTCAAATGACTGATGTTCCTCATCCGAAACCATGATGGTCAGAAGACATTAAACTTCTTTAAAGTGCTATAAGGAAAAAAAAAAAAAAGGAAAATAGTCAAATCAGAATTGTATATCCAATGAAAATATCCTTTCAAAATGAAAGCAAAATAAGGACATTCTTAGATGAAGACAAAAGAGAATTCATTTCTAGCAGACTTTCCCTAAAAGAAATGTTCAATTAAATTGTCCAGATTAAAGGAATGATCAAAGAAGGAAATACGGAACTTCAGGAATGAAGGAAGAACAAAAGAAATAGCCAACGTCTGTTGGCTCTATTAAAATATAATAGAGTATTTTTCTCCTAAGTTCTTTAAAATATACATCTCTGTTGAAAGCAAAAATACGTCATCTGGTGGCATTTTCAATGTATGCTGGTGTGATACATACGATAACTATAACACGAAGGAGATTACGTAAATAGACCTTTGTGGCTATAAGGCTTCTACATTTCACCTGAGGGGGTAAAATGTTAATTCTAACTTGACTATGAATGGTTATAGATGGATGTTGAAACCCCTTGAGCAAATGTTAAATAACATGAAGAGAGTGGTGCATAAATAATGAATCTTGGAACACTGAAAATATAAAATAAAATTTAAAAAATAACATGAAGAGATACAATCATAAAGTCAATAGATGAATCAGAATATATATACACACATATATATAATTCTATACATATATACATATGTATGTGTATGTGTCTGTAAAATAACTCAAGTATTGTCAAGGATGTGGAGCAACTGGGACTCTCACTCAGTTTTGATGGGAATGCAAAATGATATAGCCATTTTGGGAAAGAATTTGGTAGTTTTTCCAAATGCTAAGCATAGAGTTACCATGTAACTCAGCAATCCTATTCTGAGGTATTTGCCTTAAATAAAAACATATGTCTACAAAAAATATCTTGTGTATGAATATTTATGGCAGGATTATTCATAATAGCCAGAAAGTAGAAACAACCTGAAATCCCATTAACTGCTGAAAGAATGTGTGGTACATCCATACTACTGAATACAATTCAGCAATAAAAAGACATGAACTACTGATACATGGAACAACATGAATGAAACCTCCAAAGGATTGTGCAAAGTGAAATAAGCCAAATACAAAAGGCTACATACTGTATGATCCCATTTATATGACATTCTAGAAAAAGGAAATTATATGGATGGAGAACATATCAGTGATTACCAGAGTTTAGGATAGAGGGTTTTATTCCAAAAGGGCAGCACAGGGAATATTTTGGGAGTACAGAACTGCTCTGTAACTTAATAATGGTGATTTTCACATGACTTTATGCATTTGTCAAAATTCACAGCACTGTATACCAGAAAGAGTAAATTTTACTGAATACGTGTAAAAAAATAAGCAAATGAATATATGGTTGATCTCTGTATCATCTAAGAAAAAAGTCCTAAAAGTTGTTAGATTTAAATATGATCAATAATTTAAAAAGAAAAAAGAGAAATACTTTAAAAAAAACCCAATTCATGTTACTTACTATTCCTAAAAGCTGGAAGTAGACAGAATGACTAGGAGTTGGGACACTAAGTGGTCTCATCTAGAAGTCATCCCATTAACATGACAGTCAAAAGGATCACACTGCTAGGACCTCACCCTAAAGAACTGGCTTGCTGGGGAGGAACTGCTTTTGGTATAGGAGTGGTGCATTCCAAAGATATGTTCTCCCTTTTAGAAACTTCTTCTGATAATAGTATATTACCTCCTCTAGGCCTATGCATCCTATCACTTAGAAAAAAGAAAACAACTAATACATTCAAAAGACTAAATAGAATTTAGCTTGTACATTTGGCAACATCAAAATAAAAACATCAAAAACATATTTAAGAAAACTCAGATAAGGCAATAGGAAACAGGAATGATGTGATTATTAAGTTAGTTAATTGTCAGTTTTATGTAAATATTTGCAGCAAGGTGTGGTTTGGGGGGCATAAAAAGCTGTGTGTTGATAAGAGGACTCATGTACAAAGTGCCAGACAGAACTACACATTGATTATGACTATTTCACTGTTCAGCATACAAATGTGAGGGAGGGACCATCTGCTAATTGCTCACTATGAACGAAGCACCTCCCACACATTTTCTCACTCAACCCTCAATACTTCTGTGAGGTAGGACTTATTGCCCCTTTCCACTGATGAAAAAAATGGGGACTCAAAGAAATTAGGTATGATGTCCAGTGTTATAAAGATAGGATCTGAACTTAGATTTGATTTCAATTTCAGCCTGTCTCTTTAAGTATGTACCATAAGTAGATCAGTCCTGTAGCTGATAATATAACTGAAAATAGAACCAAAGGGAAACATGTCAGACATTGTTATTGACATGGTATTTTTATATGTAAGGGGTAGGCTCTGACACTGATGGAGAACAAGAATAAAGAAAAAATAATAGTAAAATGTTTTTAAAATTTTAACCAAATACATTTATTTTTGGTGCTCCTAGTTTCTTGTATTTCCCTGTGTGATTTACAAAAATAAATATGTTTCAGACCTTTTCTTTGACCAAATGATCAGATAACTCAGAGGAAATTTTAATGAAAACAGAGATTCGGTTTTCAAAATATTGTTAAGAAGTAACTGCACTTGTAAGAATATGTTATTCCCACTACACTTTTTTTTTTTTGCATTTGATACAGCATGGTATATAGTTTCAGTTTTTCTTTAAACTCACACTTTATTTGACTTCTTTTCATTCTATTCTTGCTCTCTCAAGACTAACCTCACTTCATAAATTCTTGTTACAAGAGTTGTTTGGGTGAAAAAAATGTATGTACCTTCCCGAGATTTTGTGTTCTTTCCATTCCAACCTTGGGTTCACAGTGTAAAGTTCAGGCTTTTTGTTTTGTTTTGTTTTGTTTTTTGGTGATAATGCTGCCTGAAACCCAGCTATTATGAGGATCTAAACCTACCAAGCTTATACTTTGCTGATAATCACTAGAAAAAGGTCTTTGTTTCAGGATACTCACACCAACCTCAAAAGCTAGAAAAAAGTTCTAAAAGTTTATCTTGCTGTGAACATTTGTATTCATATACATAAACATATATGCTTAAAAAAGCTAGTCTCGTTATAATAGTAATTTTCATCATGGCAAAATTAGCGGGGTAACAGATGGTTTGCCTTAGTATGTGAAATGCATTTGTAAAGGACAAGAGGTGTCCTGGGAAATTTCCTTTCTGTCAAAAAATGGGGGGGGGATTTTAGAGTAATTGAATAAACTGATTTTACAACTGTTAATTTTTTTCTAAACAAAATCAATAATGTATGACCTGTTGGCTTATGCGTCAACTTTTATTTCAGATCCTAAATATTATGCCCCAAATTTCCCTGGATAAACTCATTTTAAGATGTCTGATGGGTTATTGCAATATAATGCTAGAGAACCCACTATCAACTGATGTTGGAGCTTTCTTAAAGGATATTTTAAAAACAATTGATCTTAAGATTTCAAGTTCTCACTATAATTCTATTGAGACAATTGTTCAGAGTAAAAGAATTAAGAAAGGTCACTGAATGTATTGATTGTGGTGGTCCCAATTTAGTTAACACAAATGGGTTCATTCCTTGCCTAATAGAGCCATCCCGAATGAATGCACTTGATTTAATCAATTCTGATAGGAAAGATAAAGAAAGAAAGAAAGAAAGGAACAGAGGAAGGGAGAAATGGGAGAGTGAGGGAGAAAAGAGGGAGCAAGGGAAAGAAGGAAGGGGAAAAAGAATATTCAAGCCAAGAATATTCAGCAAAAAGTTTTATAAAGTAAAAATTTCCAAAAGTTGTGGATACATAACTTCCCTATTTATTTTCTTATCTGATATTATTTTTTCATTTTAATTTAAGAAACCAAGAATCAAACAAAACATCGATTATATTACAGCATTTCTGTTGAATAAAAGCCAATCTGAGTGCCATAATGCAGGGAAATTATTTTTACAAACATTATGATTTTTACCGTATTTTTAATTATAGTACATAATTCTTTTCTAAAGTAATTACAAGATAGAAAACTAAGAGTAACCTGTAATTCAAGAAGCTTCTCTTCAAAGAAGGACTAGTAGGGGATTAGTTAAGAGTGCATTTGCAATTTGGTAGATCCGCTTTTTTCTCCAAGTCTCACTATGTGCATCTTTTGTGCAGCAGCTGCAATGCATGCGGTTTGTTCTCTTTAAGTATCACGTGTCAATTACAGCTCTACCCTCACATGTGATGGGCCTAAGAGTGATAAAAATAGATGACAGATAGAAAAGGGAACAAGGAGTGCAAGGGTCCTAGGAAGGCAACAAACTATCGCTTCTCAGCCTTTTGGCTAAGATCAAGTCTAGCATGGCAACAAGCTTGGTATGTTTGAGGAAAAAATACCATTGTAGCCAGAGGATGGAAGGTGAAGAGTAGAAGATAGAAGAGGTCACCAGATGCCAGATGCTACAGTTTTGTAGGCCATGGTAAGAGTCCAAATTTTATTCTAGGGATAATGAAAAGCCATGGGAAGGTTTTGCGTAAGAGAATGAATGGTCTGACTTCTGAAAGGATCATTTTGCCTGCTGAGTGGCAAATCGACTAATAAGTGGCAAGGAGGGGAGAAGCGGGATCAGTCCAGAGGTCATTACAGGAGCACAGGAGAGAGCTGAGAACAGGGGTTCGAACCAGGTTTGTGGTAGAGAGCACAGTAAGAAGTGATTGAATTCAGAGCATATTTCGTGGACTTGCTGATGGACTAGATGTGGGGAGTGAGGAAGATAGAAGAGGTAAAGGATGACTCCTAGTTGTCTAACTTGGGAGCTGAGGGGACAGTACTGAGAAGGAAAAGACTAAAGGAGAAGCCGGATGTAGTAGGCATAGATAAAGGGTTCTGTTTGCACCATGTTAGGTTTCAGATGCCTATTAGTCATCTAAGTCGAGATGATGATTCAGCCATCTCATATGTAAGTCCAAAGCTGAAGGGAGAGGTTGGCACTTGGGGCCTATGTAGAGCCACGGAATGGATCAAATTGCTCAGGGAAGAATGTAGGTGGGTAGAGGACCAGTGGCAAGATTGTAGATTACCGGTATTCCCTGCTTTTTGGAAAGTTCAGGGTATGGCGCTTAACGTTGATGAAAGACCTACATTCCTAATGGTTTTTGCTAACTGAAAGAAATCCAAAGAGGATTTTCCCTTTTCCGAAAAAGGCGGCAGGCAAAAAGAGTGCTGGGTTTGTTTTATCACAGGCAGCACACAACCCGGAGCTGTGACATGGGCACCGCCCAGCCCCCTTACTGGGGAACAAACTTGCCATCTCAGCACCCTGGTGCCATTGTTCAACTCTGTCTGTGAGCATCTATCTGTGCTTTATCTTGAATTATTCTGTGCATCTGTTAGCAAGCTGTACCCTAAGGGATCAGAAAAGCTTAAGAGAGGCTATTTTTTGGGTCTGGGAACACTCAGAAAATGTTCCATATAAGTTAATGGTAATTGCTTCATCACTTGATGCCATTTTGGCTAATGAAAGGTTTCCTAGGAACTCTCTACTTTCGGATAGTGGGGGAGACCTGTACTCCAGGATTCAGCTAATGCAGAGAAGAAGCTAGCAGACTATCAAAGGAGACTGAGGCAGGGTACCCAGTAATATAGGAAATAAACAGGAGAATGTGGCATCTTGGAAGCCAAGAGAAAGTAAAAATGTTTTGAGAAGAATGAAATGAGCCTTCTAAAAGGGAGTTGAGGGATTTGAGAATGAAAAGATATCTCTTCCAAAAAGCATTGCTCTTTGAGAAAAGGAACTGAAATATGGGGCTGTAGCTAGAAAGAGATGAAGGGTAAGAAAAATATTTATTCTTACCTTTGACGTAAGAGACACTAGAGGCTTAAAATTTTATTTTTACTCCAAATTGAAGTATAGTTGATATACAATATCATATTAGTTTCAGGTGCACAACATAGTGATTCAACAATTCTATATATTACAAAATGCTCACCCCAACAAGTGTAGTCACCATACAAAGTTATTAACGATATTATTTAACTATATGACCTATGCTGTGCTTTTCATCCCTGTGACTTACCTATTTTACAATTGGAAGTTTGTACCTCTCAATCCCCTTCCCTTATTTTTTTGGTCTTTGTTTCTGATGGGAATGACACGGAATGAGAAATGCTTGATACAGGAGAGAGAAGGGAACATCCATAGTTGGAGGGATGGCCTCCAGAAGGTAAGGGGATGAGACCCGAAACATAGTTGTGGGGTTGGGCTCAGAAGGCAATTGAGGAGCTGCTTCCACAGTAACAGAAGGAATGTAAAGGGGCATGGATACAGATGCAGGGAGGCTGGGAGTTTGGTTTTGGAAAGATGTTGAAATTTCTGATGTAGCTGAACCAAGAAAATGGCTTTAGGGTATGGAAGATACTTATAATGAGTTCCACAAATTCAAACATTCCCTGTATTCAGACTTCCTGTTGTAATTTAGTGTGAATCCTATCATTGCTGCATATACTCCTACATAGCTTATTCCTCATAAGTTTCCAAATATGAGTTACTCAAAGCAGGTATTAGGGAAATTAAGTCAGAAAGAGGACTCTTCTAATTTCACAAAAGCAATTCCAAATTTTCTAGATTTTACTTTTAGTCTGGTGCCTAAATGTTTGCTTTGGAAGCATAGGTCCCTTCATTCTGGTGAAGTTGAAGGTAGAATCAATGTTGTTTGATTCTGACCAATCTTAGGCTTAGAGGGCTATATAGAGCTCTTAGATCATTTAGCTTAGCAACCTGAAAGCTTTATTGACTTCATCATTTCCCTTCTGCAAGAACTCTTTCTAGGGGTTTCCTCTTATGTTGCTTTACCCCCTTTTATCACATCCTAGGCAATCTGCCAATATCATCTTTTAGAAACAAAGAGGATTTATTCAGAGTTTGTCAGCCCATAATATATTCAGTTATTTTCAGTTAGCAGATGCTATAAGCAGAGCACAGTGGAAAGTTTTCTGGGGAAGCAGGGTCTCCAGTCTGTATTTTCAGACATTTATTACAGACCCTGAGGCTTGTTGCATGCTGCGATGTGTTAGGAAACAAGAGAGCTATATGATTCCAATGGCGCTATCACCAGCTCCAACCCTCCCATTTTCTGTTGCCAAAACCCAACAGCAATTCTTTCTGTATTTCACACTGACACAGCATTTTAAGGATCTAGCGTATCAGAACTTTCAGATTTATCTAGTTCAGCAACTCTATTGTATATATTGGGGAAACTGGGACCCACTTGAGGCTAGAGACTTGCCAGAGCTCACTCCTTATGTATCACTCTGTTCACTATTGTTAACATGCTCCCTTCCCTCAAGGAATCCCTTCACCATAGCCATAGTCTTCTCAGAACAGGCCACATAGTCATGTTCACTCTATTTTTTTTTAAGATTTTATTTATTTATTTGAGAGAGAGACAGTGAGACAGCATGAGAGGTGAGAAGATCAGAGGGAGAAGCAGACTCCCCATGGAGCGGGGAGCCTGATGCGGGACCTGATCCCCGGACTCCAGGATAGTGACCTAAGCTGAAGGCGGTTGCTTAACCAACTGAGCCACCCAGGCGCCCAGTCATGTTGACTCGATACCATCTGCACTGCAGGCTTCGGGAGCAATCTTCCCGGGGACCATTGTGAAATCCAGTCAGGGTTAAGGAGCAAGGACTAGTAAACAATAATAAAGCAGAGGAGGCAGGAAAGTGATACAAGGGGAGAAACATAAAGATACTGAGCAAAAAGGAGGGGAAAAAAATCTAGCATGGGGATAAATGAAGAAAAACAGCTGGCATGAGGAAAAATAAAGAAGAATCTACAAATTGTTTGAAATAGAGGGGCAGAAAGGAAGATGAGTTATGTAGCACTTTCTCCCAGACTGATGGGGAGGACCCAGCGCAGCTGCCCTGATTCTTCCAAAGGCCACTCTATTTCTTGCTGGTGATTAATCTTACCCTTGACAGAGACAGACCTCCTGCTTAGCTGCTCTTTTCCCTGTCCCCTGCTTTTACTCTGTTTGGTATTGTAAAATGACATTATTGCTGGTGCAATCTTTTTGTTAGGGAACTCATGGCCTTAGAACTGAAGATTTCATTACAAGAATAAAACACTTCAGAGTTTATAAAGTGCTAACCATATATTATCTTCTTTGCGTCTCATGAAAAACTTGAGGCAAATCTGGTCTGGATCCCTCTAGCAAGGCTTATGGGTGGGTAGAGAGGGGCTAGAGGCCATGAAGGGTCATTAACCAAACATCCTCTGGGAACACACCAATCAAGGAGGACATTCCAAATAGAACCAGAAGAAAGTCAAGGCCACAAGCCAGGAGAGGCTAAACCATATGTCCAGGTGCCAGTGTGACAGAGGAGGGTAGGAAAGGCACAGATTAAGGAAGTTGAGATCCTGGATTAATGAGTAAGGGCAAAACGTGGATGGAGCTAATTGATTCAGAAATGTTGGCATCTACAAATATTAACCATGCTGCAGAATGCTCTAGTTAGACCCATTGACTCTTTCCTACATCTGTATACTACACTAAGCACCTATGTTCTACAGGTCTTTGAGCTTTCTATTCCCTTTAGTATGCTATCGTACCCCATTCCCATATCTACAGGGCTTACTCCTTCATGTCATTAGGTCTCTACTGAAATATCACCTTACTAGTGATGTTTCCCCATACCTTCCTTTCCTACCTAGCATGACCTCCCCCTTTTCCATGCTTTGTAGTTCTCCATGGCATCTGTCACTATCTGAGTGTAGATATAGACATAGATACAGATACGGATATATCTATGTAGATATAGAGATGTAGACATGTCTACACACACACACACACACACACACACACACACACACTCATTTGCCACCAGTCTATTCCAATTACAATATGGTCACAAGGACAGAAATGTTTTGTCTCTTTCCTTCAATCTGTCTCTCCAGCCCCAGGAACAGTGTCTGGCCTAAAGAAAGCACTCAATAAATATTTATTAAACAAATAAAAATTACATTTTCCTGTCTGTGTAGCTAGACTACAAATATCTCCAAAGGCAATAACAATGCCTTTCTTCATCATTATATCCCCAGGTCTTTGCAGGGGACCTAGGACACTAGGGGTGCTCCCTAGGGATTGGTAGAGTGACAAATGGACACATGTCTATGGACCAAGCTGCAGCATAACTTTTAACTCTTTGTTCTGCCAACCTCAAATTTATCTCTCTTCCTTCAGTTTCCCACTGAGCAACTGCTTTGTTATTCGGAGCGCATCCATTCTCCTTATATGATCGCTTTCCCAAAACTAACCCACCCAAAGTGAATATGGCTTCAGTCTTTGAGGAGTCAGTTCGCTCAGGGTCTTCTGGACCTGCCAGGGTTCTTGGACTTGATGAGGTATTTGTTGATTAACTTACAATTGAGGAATAATTTCATATATGTGAGCACTATTGCATTACGCTATCTTAAAGTGTTATTTGAAGCAACACAATTTTTAACTGGAAAGATATAAAAATACCCCCTAAGTATAAGGCTAGCTAAATGAGTTCCCCAATCAAGATTTCACAAGTGATTACAGAAATGGATACATTCTGTAGTTGAGTTAATGGACTTCCTTTTTTAGGGTATAAAATCCTTAATATACAGATCATGGTTTTGATGTGTTCTTTATCCTGCCTAACACATTTTGACTGCTCAATAAATAGCAATCAAATTAAAACCATGGCAACTCTAACACTAAGTCCAATAAAGTGCTTGGCTCTGCCTTCCTCCTTCACTAGCAAGTACCTGCCAAAGGGCTCACATAACAAAGGCAGTACAACATATGTCATTGGTATTTTGTCCTTTTTCTTGCAAGAAAGAAGTTTTAGAAATATTTATAATTTGTAAACAACAGAAGGAAAGATATACATAAAAACAGCAAGTTACTGGAATTCAACTCAAAATGACAAAGTAATAAATCAGAATTACACAAGGCCATTGACTTTTAAATATTCCTGAGAGCAGATTACAGGGAAAACCTTGATTTGGGAGTGGACAAAAAGGACCATTTTTTGGCTCCTTTTCATAGGTGACTTTCTCTTCCCTTATCAGTCCATCTGCCACAGCAGCTGCCAGTATGCTGGAACAATGAGATTTGAATAGGGACAAGTACCACTAAATCCACACCATCTCTTCCCTAATGAGTAAGGAAGAAGGACCACCCTTTTGTCTCATGTTTAAAACAGGAGGAATAATGCACAGTGATACTGTGAAGATTATATTGAACAATGTACATGAAAGTATACAGGGTTTCATACCCAGATACAATTCTGTTTATAACTAGGGCACCCTAGTTATGCGTTTGTATTATTCTGATTTTCTATAGACCAATCTATAATTGCACATAACTCTAACATACAGATAAACTCACTAACGTTACATAATCTTTTTCTGAGTATAGGTTTCATACTTCTTAGCTGAACCTACTGTGGTCCTTGTAAAGCGCTGAGAAGATAGTCTGCTTCAGTAAATACATGTTCCATTATTTATCAGGCATCAGGTGATAACTTAAATCATAACATTATTATTTTAATCTTCACTGTAACTCTTTAGTGAGTGGATAATAATATCCCCATTGAAAATGATGAAAATAAGAATTAGAAAGTTTAAGTCACTTGTATGACTTTAAGTCATACAATCATGAATTGCTCAAGCCATGATTCCAAATTCAGTAGGTCTGACTCCAAAGCCCATATTCTTTCCCGAATAGCAGGGTGCCTTCAAGTACTGTAAAAGATTATCTGAACTGGAGGTCCAAGCAATGCCTGTAGTCATTGCCTTGGTGCTACATTTGAATAGAACAAAAGAGCTTTATTGTTTTGGGTATGAGATCTTGTATACTTTCATATACATTATTCAGTATAACCTTGACATTATCACTGCGTATTATTTTTCCTATTTTTAAGATGAACCAACTGAACTTGACAAGGTTAAGTAATTTGCTCAGAGTCACACAGCAAGAGGCAGATCCAAATATCAAACTTCAGTCCAACTTCAAGTTCTATGTTTTGCCACTGGTTATCATGCTTTGTTTTTCTATTTAATTCCATGTATGTGTATTTACACATACACAAGCATGCTGTTTTATCTCCTTAATTAGACCATAAGCTATTAGAAGGATTATATTTCATATTGATTTATATGTTACATTGTACCTTGTGCATGATATGTAAGAAATGGAACCACATCTTTACCAAGTGGTATGAAAAGGATTTAACAGAAATGTCAAATAAAAACTGACTTCTAGTACAATGTAGAGAAATGGCACAAGCTACTCACAATACAACAAATATTTTCAATATACTCTGGTATTTCAAGATAGAAATCAAGAAAAAAAACACCACCCAAAATATTTTTATCCCAAATCAGGGACATTGAAAACACAATCATTTGCTAAAAACTGCAGTGTGAATTGAAAGTGTTTTGTTAAATCCTAATTGACATTTAAGAATATGAGTTATTCAAAGGAGAAAGCTGTGACAAGATGAGAGGCTCTCAACCATTGTACTTAAGTATAAGGTAAGCAAACAGTCTATGATTAAAAGTAAAATGAACAAGTAAAGCAGATTTCTAAAACAGTAGATGGAATAGGGCTGACAGAATTGGTTTATGATTCCCAAAACAAAATTATTTGGTAAATTTGGTAAGATGCAAACATCAAAAAGAAATTTATATGGAACTCAAAATAATGGCATTCACTTTTTTTTTGATAAAGTATTTTTTTTTATTTCTTTTCAGCGTAACAGTATTCATTGTTTTTGCACCACACCCAGTGTTCCATGCAATACATGCACTCCCTAATACCCACCACCTGGTTCCCCCAGCCTCCTACCCCCCCACCCCTTCAAGACCCTCAGGTTGTTTTTCAGAGTCCATAGTCTCTCATGGTTCACTTCCCCTTCCAATTTCCCTCAACTCCCTTCTCTCCATCTCCCCATGTCCTCCATGTTATTTGTTATGCTCCACAAATAAGTGAAACCATATGATAATTGACTCTCTCTGCTTGACTTATTTCACTCAGCATAATCTCTTCTAGTCCCGTCCATGTTGCTACAAAAGTTGGGTATTCATCCTTTCTGATAGAGGCATAATACTCCATAGTCTATATGGACCACATCTTCCTTATCCATTCGTCTGTTGAAGGGCATGTTGGTTCTTTCCACAGTTTGGCGACCGTGGCCATTGCTGCTATAAACATTGGGGTACAGATGGCCCTTCTTTTCACTACATCTGTATCTTTGGGGTAAATACCCAGTAGTGCAATGGCAGGGTCATAGGGAAGCTCTATTTTTAATTTCTTGAGGAATCTCCACACTGTTCACCAAAGTGGCTGCACCAACTTGCATTCCCACCAACAGTGTAAGAGGGTTCCCCTTTCTCCACATCCCCTCCAACACATGTTGTTTCCTGTCTTGCTAATTTTGGCCATTCTAACTGGTGTAAGGTGGTATCTCAATGTGGTTTTTATTTGAATCTCCCTGATGGCTAGTGATGATGAACATTTTTTCATGTGTCTGATAGCCATTTGTAAGTCTTCATTGGAGAAGTGTCTGTTCATATCTTCTGCCCATTTTTTGATATGATTATCTGTTTTGTGTGTGTTGAGTTTGAGGAGTTCTTTATAAATCCTGGATATCAACCTTTTGTCTGTACTGTCATTTGCGATAAAACTGGTGGCATCACGTTACCTGACTTCAAGCTTTACTACAAGCTGTGATCACCAAGACAGCATGGTACTGGCATAAAAACAGACACATCGATCAGTGGAACAGAGTTGAGAGCCCAGATATGGACCCTCAACTCTATGGTCAAATAATCTTCGACAAAACAGGAAAAAATATACAGTGGAAAAAAGACAGTCTCTTTAATAAATGGTGCTGGGAAAACTGAACAGCTATATGTAGAAGAATGAAACTTGACCATTCTCTTACACCATACACAAAGATAAACTCAAAATGGATAAAAGACCTCAACGTGAGACAGGAATCCATCAGAATCCTAGAGGATAACATAGGCAGTAACCTCTTCGATATCAGCCACAGAAACTTCTTTCAAGATATGTCTCTAAAGACAAAGGAAGCAAAAGCGAAAATGAACTTTTGGGACTTCATCAAGATCAAAAGCTTCTGCACAGCAAAGGAAACAGTCAACAAAACAAAGAGGCAACCCACGGAATGGGAGAAGATATTTGCAAATGGCATTCACTTTTAACTCAATATAGCTGAAGCATTCTGTATATGGAAGAAATATATAGCTAAATAAACTGATGACTGGGCTATGTCTTGTGTATTAGCTCTATAAAGGTACCAAATATGTGAAATATGTGAAATATGAAAACTGAACTTTATTATTTTGCTATTTCATGCAAATGCTCCATATTATAGTGAGACACAATAATTTTGCATGACTTATCAATAATTCAACCTAAAACACTTATATCATGAACTTTTTTTCAAAGCTTCATACATGCTTCTGTGACATAAAGCAAAGTTGGCTCTAGATAGGAGATAAGGAAATTAATCACAAATGGATTGTTCAAAAAATGGACAAATAGATGTGTCAGGAAGCTGGCAGAGATAGACATAGACAGTATTGAAAGAATATAGGTTCACGAAGAGGACAAGTGGAGTGATTCTCTTGATTCTGAGATGGCAGAGGCAGAAGACCTATTACTTTCCTTTGGTAGATCATTCATTAATCAAGAGAATGTAATAAAATCCTAGTAACTAAATTCTATTAGAAATTATCAGTCTCTTCTTAGGTTGAGTCATCATCATTTTGATGTTCAAATTGCTCCTATAACAGACACAAGCTTTCAGCTATCGAGCCTTGAAAACACATGGAGGAAACTTGAATGCATATTTCTAAAAGAGAGGAGCCAATCTGTAAAGAGTACATACTGTATGATTCCAACTATACGACATTCTAGAAAAGACAAAACTACAGAGATGGTAATAATAAGGTCTGTGGTTACTAGGGATTCAGGCTGAGGGAGGAAGGGATAGATAGTTGGAGCATGGGGGATTTTTTAGGGCAGTGTAACTATTTGTTATGATATTGTGACAGTGAATATATGACATTATGGATCTGTCTAAAACCCATAAAGCAAACAATCCAAAGAATAAACCATAATGTAAACTATGGATTTTTTTAATAAAATGTTTCCATATTGGTTCATCAATCAAAAAAATTTAGGATAATAATGCAAGATGTTTATAATAGGGGAACCTGTGTGGATAGGGTGGGATATCTGTGATTTCTACTCACTTTTTCTATAAATCTGAAATTACTTTGATAAATAAAACCTATTAATTTTTATTTTATTTTTATTATTTTTTTAAGATTTTATTTATTTGACAGAGAAAGACACAGTAAGAGAGGAAATACAAGCAGGGGGAGTGGAAGAGGGGGAAGCAGGCTTCCTGCTGAGCAGAGAGCCTGATGTAGGGCTCAATGTCAGGACCCTGGGATCATGACCTGAGCCGAAGGCAGATGCTCAAGGACTGAGCCACCCAGGCACCACAAATTTACTAATTTTTAGAATAATCTTTTATGTATTGTTAGATTTTTCCCTAAGTATTTCATGTTTTGGGGCGACTGTAAATTTAATTTTGTTTTAAATTTCAGTTTCTAATTGTTCATTGCCAGTATATGGAAATATATTTGTATGTTGTTCTTTTTTTTTGGTATGTTGTTCTTATACCACATAACTGTGCTGAATTCACTTACTTTTTCCACAAGTTTTTTTTTCCAGATTTATTGGGATTTTTCTACACAATCAGTTTGATTGTGAATAGAGGCAATTTTATTTGTTCCTTTCCAATCTGTATGTACACATACACATACACAGTCCATAGCAGACTTTGCAGGAATGTATATATTTCAATAAATGACAAATATTAGAATGTTTCAAAGCTATCTGCATAATGTACTTTTTCCACT
Organism: Lontra canadensis; assembly: GCF_010015895.1. Classification (NCBI taxonomy): domain Eukaryota; kingdom Metazoa; phylum Chordata; class Mammalia; order Carnivora; family Mustelidae; genus Lontra; species Lontra canadensis. The sequence goes on along the minus strand of NW_022631117.1, from coordinate 836,855 downwards.
ATGAATTCCTTTAATACGTTTTATTTTTATTTATTTTTTTAAATTTATTTTATTTATTTATTTTTGTTAGAGAGAGAGAACACAAGCAGTGGGAGTAGCAGGCAAAGAGAGAAGCAAGCTTCCTGCTGAGCAAGGAGCCCAATGTGGGACTCGATTCCAGGACCCTGGATCATGACCTGAGCTGAAGGCAGATGCTTAACCGACGGAGCTACCCAGGGACTCCATAAAATAAGGTCATTTTTTGATGGATGTGGGCAATGATACTAAGAGTTAAGAAACATCTGTAAAAAGGACTTTGGAACTATCTAGATAGAGGTAATTGCTTTGCTTATAATCTACAAATCTCCTGCAAAAGACTGTTTAAACAATGTAAGCATTGTATCTGGTAAATGCATCTGAGAAAGAATATTAATCATTTTGAGACAGAATTAAAACAACATAGTGATTGAGTTGAATTGGAAAAAAAGACATATTCTTACCTTGTTTTCATCACTTACACAAGAGTAAGCAATAGTCTATTATCTAACACTTCTCAAGATATTAGTTACACTAAAAATTCTGCATCTGATTTGAGTTCCTGATAGTCTTCAATAGACAGAACAATCATAAGAAAGAAAATATCCAAGTAACTGGTATCCTTAAGAGCAATACCTACACTAACCAGTAACCTGTGACAGATAATCAATATGCAGATTTTTTCTGGTTATTTTGAAATTATTTTATGGAGGCATATTTTGCATATCATAAAATTCTTTCTTTTCATGTATAATTCAATGATTTTTTGGGGCAAATTTATTAAGTTGGTTAAATTACTAAAACCATCACCATGAATCAGTTTTGTAACAATTTCATAACCTCAATAAGAACCTTCATGTACATTTAATATTAATCCCTGTTATCCACCACTACCACCCTGGGCAACCACTAACCTTTATATCTTTATAACTTTGCTTATTTTGGATATCTCATATAAATGGAATAATAAAATACGTGGTCTCTTGTGCCTAGCTTCTTTCACTAAGCAAAATATTTTTGAGATGTATAGCATGACTTCATTTCTTTTTATCACTGAATAATATTCCATTGAATGGATATACCACATGTAGTTTATTCATCCTTAAGTGAATGAACATTTGAGTTGTTTGTAACTTTTGATTATTATGAATAATTCTACTATTTTAATTCGTATACAAGTGTTTTTGAGTGTGAACATATATTTCCAGTTTTATTGGGTATACACTTAGGAGTGGAATTTCTGGTTCATATGGTAATATTGTGTTTAACTTTTTGAGAAACTGCCAAATATTTTTTCTAAAGTAGCTGTGCAATTTTACATTCCTACCAGGAATGTGTGTGGGTTTGAATTTCTCTAATACTTGTTACTGATTACAGTCATCCTAGTGGGTATATAGGAGTGTTTAATGGGATTTTTATTTGTATTCTTCTAATGACTAGTGCTGTTTGGTTTCTTTTCATATGTTTATTAGTCATTCATATATCTTCTTTGGTGAAATGTCTATTCAAACATTTTGTCCATTTTTTGATAGAACTGTTTATTTGTTATAAGGTCTAAAAGCTTTTTGTGCATTCTGGATACAAGTCCTTATCAGATACTTGTTTTGCAAATGCATTTTCCCTTTCTGTTGCTTGTCTTTTTTTTTTTTTTTCAGATAGGCTCCATGCCCAGCATGGGGCCCAGTGAAGGGCTTGAACTCATGACCCCAAGATCAAGACCTGAGCTGAAATCAAGAGTTGGACACTTAACCGATTGAGCCACCCAGGTGCCCTCAGTTGTCTTTTTTTTAATTAAACTTTTTATTTTATGATAATTGTAGATGCACATGCAATTTTAAGAAATAATACAGAAAGATCCTTACCCAGTTTCCCCAATTATAAAATTTTGCAAAATATAGTATATCACAAGGATATTGACATTGATATAGTCATATAACAAAACATTTATATTACCACAAAGAGCTCTTACATTGTCTTTTTATAGCCACATTGATTTCTAGCCAACTGTATGCCTTCCTTAACTCCTGGTAACCAGTAATCTACTAATTTTTTTAATATTTTTTCTTTTGTGGTATGTGCTTAAAAAAAACATTTTCAAGTTAAAATCATTTCCAAGAAGTTTGGAGTACCCCTTTCAATATTACTATTGGAGCCAAAGTTCTTGGAAATCCTCCCAATTTATTTAAAAATATTTTAAATGAAATTAGTTTTTTGTTTTGGTTTATTTTTGCTTTTCATAGACCAGACGCCATCAGATGGCTTCAGTGTGTTCAACTTTAGTATCAGAGACAAAATGAAGTGGCTTTCAGATTTCTCTAGAGTTCTCATATAATAAAAGAAATGGTTTGTGAAGCCAAAAGACTTACCATTATGACAGAACTTCCAAGATAGTTTAGATCAGTAATTCAGGGTGGCCAACTGAAACAGAAAGAATATTAGATGGTACCTGCACTACAGAGAAGCCATCCCACCCAAATGCCTTAAAAGACTGCAGGTTGATGGTATTAAAAGCTATTTTTCTTCAGTGGTCTAATCCAGTCTCAATTCAGTTTTAGAATGTCTCTTTATCATGAGTTGCTACGGGTATACCCTTCCATTAGTCAAAGAAGTTTCAGTTGTAAATCTGACAGCATATATTTATATGAGAACCAAGGCTAAAATTGGTTGAGTTACATCACTATAATTAACAAGTATAAAGACAATTATTTAGGCAATTGCAGCCTTAAATTCATTTTCCTTCACCTATGCTCGCTTCCTTTTGTGTCCTTAAGAAAATGGAAGTGACAATATTTATCAGTCAGTACATGCTAGGTTATGCTGTGATAATACACAACTACAAAAATCTCAGTGGCTTAAAACAAGAAGGCTCATTTTTTCACTCATGCAAAGTCTACTGCTAAATATAATATTGAATGAAAAAAAGGTAAAGTCAAACAAATATGTACCAGACTTCAAGATCCCACAAATTAAAATTGCATAATGCTTAACAAAACATATATAGAGAGTGAGGAAATGGGTATGTTAATTAGCTTGACTATAGCAATCATTTCAATATGTATATGTATATCAAAACATCATGCTGTATACTTTAATATATATAATTTTTTAAAAAAATATAATATGGCTTCACTCATATATATGTGAAACATAAGGAATAGAACAGAGGACCACAGGGAAAGCGAGGGAAAACTGAATGGGAAGAGATCAGAGAGGGAGACAAACTATGAGAAACTCTGGACCATGAGAACCAAACTGAGGGTTACAGAAGGTAGGGGGTGGGGGAATAGGGTAACCAGGTGATGGGTATTAAGAAGGCCACGTGTTGTGATGAGTACTGAGTGTTATACACAACTAATGATTTGTTGAACACTACATCAAAAACTTATGATGTACTATATGCTGGCAAACTGAACCTAATAAAAATATATATATAATTTGGGATCGTGGTTTCCTTCAAGATGGATGGTGAGTACATGGGCAGTCATTATCTTTTTATTCTTTATATCTTATATATACAGTATCTATTTTTTACATGTGTGAAATATTTCATAAAAAACAGTTGTCCAAATGGTACATTATCAATAATAAACTGGAATTTTAAAAACATTTTTAGAGGCCCTGTTCAAGAATAATAAGTAATGCCAGTTACGGCTAGTTTACAGTACTTAAAGGAGGTAATAGTCTAACCCTAGATCCCCTTATTGTAAATGTTTTCATAAATTCTATAGACAAAACTTACACTTGAGGATGACAAATGAAGCAGTACATGGTTGTAGTTAACACAGACTAGAAGCAAAATGCCCCAGATTTGATTCAAGTTACATCAAGCATATCAATAAAATAAATAAAACTGTGAGGATACCTTAAAAGTTGAAGGTGTGAGGACTTCGTCTACTTTTTATTTTTATTTATTTATTTAGAGAGAGAGAGAGAATGAGGGAGAGTGAGCAGGGCAGAGAGAGAGGAAGGGAGAAAATCTCAAGCAGACTCTGCACTAAGAATGGAGCCCAGTGTGGAGCTCGATCTCACAACCTGAGATCATGACTGGAGCCAAAACCAACAGTCAGATACTTAACTGACCGAGCCACCCAAGAGCACTAAGGCCTTTGTCCATTTTAAATTTTAGCTGTACTATTAGTCCATGATCATTATTAAAAGGAAGAAGTGGGGTCCTTTGAGAAGTGGTTCTACGTGAAACTGCTTGACCAATGATAATCATGTAAGATTCCAGAGAGTGGTATCAACTCATTTTCCCCCCACAACAGTTGAGCATAAATGCAAAGTCATGATATATATCCAGGGGAATATAGATTTATTGGGAAAGTTTTCAAACCCAATAGATTTCCCTTTAAAATCAATCTCCATAAGAATGATAAGATGAAAGAGTATAATAGCTTCTAGCCTGGGATTTCCCTGAAGTAAAAAGCGATATTTTACCTCAGACTAACAGGGTAATGAACACAGTAAATACTCAGAAAATGTGAAGTGGTATTAAATCAATCCAAATTGAGACCACTGTTTTTCAAGTTTCTCCATATGTGAGTCATCTTAGTATCTATCTAATATTTTTTTAATTCAATTTTATTTTTTCAGTGTTCCAAGATTCATTGTTTATGCACCACACCCAGTGCTCCATGCAATACATGCCCTCCTTAATATCCACCACCAGGCTTACCCATCCCTCCCTCCAAAACCCTCGGTTTGTTTCTCAGAGTCCACAGTCTCTCATGCTTCGTCTCCCCCTCCGATTTCCCCCAACTCACTTCTCCTCTCCTCCCAGTGTCCTCCGTGTTTTTCCTTGTGCTCCACAAGTAAGTGAAACCATATGAAAATTGACTCTATATCTATCATCTATCTTATCTATCTATTTATCCATCTCTATCTCTACATCTATCTTTATTTCTATATCTGTATCTATTGTTTTTATAAAACATTCTCTAGGCATGGAAGCTGGAACAGCAGGAGCACATAGCAACCTGCTGACTCACAGGGAAAAGACTAAGTCACCAAATGCTATAATGTAGGCATGCAAACTGTCTAACATGAGGACACTCACTCTCAGGGGCTATAAAACCCCCATAAGTAGTTTATGGGACTTAGGGAGCTGGCAAAAACTGCTACATCAAAAATACATTAGGGACTACAAAAGGTTGCTCTTTCAAATCATCACTATATGACAGCCATCAGGAATTATTAAATTCAGGATTTTGCTGAAAAAATGTAAAAGCCAAAATGTATACATCTATAATGAACTGATATGTGGACCAATTAGAAAAGGATACGATAGAATAGCAAAAAAAAAAAAAAAAGTCTTATAATGAAATTAAGCTGGAAGGAGGAAACTGGAATTCTTTGAAGCTTAGTGATAAAGTTGAAGCTAGATATGCTTTCCACTATGATGTATATAGAAAGACAACACCCTTTTCAAAATTCAGAAGCACTAATGTGAAAGTCGATCTCCACAATAATCAAAAAGACTCTATGGTTTAAACAATCTGGACAAGAGTAATTGAAAAGGGAACATAACTCATCAGTTGTTAGATGTTACATCCTTCACTGGATACTGGACCAAATTCTAGCCATCTAAAATAGAAAACAGAAAATGCTGGAGCTTTGACAACATCAGCTCAAATTACCATAATTTACCTGCGGAAGCAGAGTTTTCTCATAGGAGTTCACTGACTTGTCCTTGGGCACATCGTGGGTGAACGCAGCTGGGACTAGGACCCTGGACTCCAAGTCCAGCGTTCCTCCTTTTATGAGCTTTCAGTTTCTTTGGATTCTATAGTAGAGGATAAGAAAAATCTGTTCCTTAGCAAAATTTTTGAAGAAGGAATAATTTGGCCTTGGCCTCCTTGTCCATTTTCTCAATATCTTCCTTCAGGCGCTCAGTATTCCTATTCTGCTCACAAGTCAGCACTGCCCATGAGTGCAACAATGCTTTGTATTCCAGATCTTTGTCATCTCACTCCCTGGGGTGCGCAGTTTTGAATGCAAGAGAAAAAAATCTCTAATAGTAGAATTTTAGGCCATAGAAATGCTTGGAAAGGAAGGGGAACATTTGTATAAGCTCAAATCACAAGGCTTTTCATACATAAATCTTTTACTTCTGTGACATACACACCTCCACTTTTGTTTATTTATTTTTTTTGCAATTCCAAAAGTAAAATTCAACTGAATATTTTCCTCAGTTGCTAATGCAAGCCCTGAGTACAGAGTCCCAGATTGGATCACTAATGAACATTTGCAACAAGGTTATTTCAGGCAACTTAATGACCCAATGGCTTGGCAATCAAATCAATTGTTCGGCACCTGACCTTTAACTAGACAAAAATCTATATCCCTGATAAATCAGGCCTCCTGACAAAAAAGAAAAAGGGGGTGGGGGAATGACTAGAGCATTAGCAAGTCTGAGATAAGAGAACAAAGTACTTTATAATTTAATAAAATATATAATCACTTTTTCTTTCCCACAAATGTATTGGTACACCTACACAGATTCAGCTCCAAACATAACAATCAAGTGACTATGACTGTGCAAGGAAGGCTAAGATTTCTTTCCTTTTTATAATAAATATAGCTTACTTAGGAACTGTTGTAGAACAGCAGTTTTCTGCATTCCAAAAATCTAAATAGAGTAACATGCATGTCACTAAAACATATTGCCACAAAGTATCTCTGGTTATAACAGTGCTGCCATTTAAAGGTAGGGGGGTGTGTGTGTGTGTGTTTTAAATAAGCTGTAGCCTTACAAATAATACACTTAAATATATTTTTATAATGTGCATGTTAATGGCCTTCTCTTAAAGCTCTTTGATATGACTGGTCAGTACAGGCTCTGAAACCTATACCAGTAGTTCACAGCTGGCATCCTAATTAGCAACTGGGTTCATGTGGCCCCTAAAGTATCTATGTTTCTGTTGGCATGGCCTATAAAATCCTTCATGCATTTGCCTACAGTGACGGCAAAATATCATGTCTTTTCAAAAGTTCTTTCTCTTTCTCTGAAAGTAAACCTATGCTTTGAGAATTGTTCTTTCGATTCTGCGAACTGAAAGCACAACTGGCTTAGGGAAGGAAGAACCCTGCTTCAGCCTTCAAGACTCATGTCTTGTATTTGGAGAGAGGAAAAAAAAAAGAGATAATTCAGCTTGTCTTAATTCTGCACGAGGCCTGAGTCCCTTATTTATTTATAGCATTATTTATAGCATTTAAGATGTCAACAGATGTGCTCCATATATGAACGAAAAGATGGCTGTCATAGAGTTTATCTTCCCAATGCTCTCCAACTGCCAGCCACAGCAGTCTCTAGAATACTGAAGCTAATGGAGGTGCCACAGTGATGCACTGTTGCAGTTAGGAGCAGAACATTAAGCACAGAGCTCTTTTAAGTATTTGGTTGTAGACACATATCCACGTTTCTTGTAAAGAAAGAACAAAACTTCTCAATATCTCATTGCAGCAGTTAACAGCATTAAATATCTCAAACTAACATTATAAAATTGAGGGAACTTTACAAGTGAATGTGGTGATATTTTATTGTTTGTGGCCCAACCAATATGCCTGTTCCTACAACGATTAAATTTTCTGGTTCAAATATGATTTTGGCTTTCTAAATAGCCTAGTACATTTGTGGTGCATATTAATATATGAGAATACAATTATTAAGTAATGCATTTAGTGTTCAGTCAATTGGATTATTTTCTCATTTAAAGCCCTGATTATAATATCTATTAGAGAAGGAGAGGGAGAGGAAGCGCAGCCAGGCTGGGTTGGGGTTGGGTGGTGGCTAGGATGGTGGTGGGGGGAGTGAGAGAGACTGGGGTACAGAGAGTTGCTGTTCAGGACCATAATTGAAAGCTAACAGGATGTTTCATTACCACGCAGATATGATCCAATTCCATCTATAATTTCACAGGAAAAAAGAGTGCTTTATGTTCTATTAATTCCAAAGAATTTTTTATTGTTTATAATATTTTTATAATATACTCCGTAAAGGTAATAAATTGTGTCATTTTCCATTTGGTTTCAACACTCTATCTAATCAGCTTGCGAATAACGAGGAACATTATAAAGTAGCAATGCAATCTTGAATACACATGGAAACAGACAGCACCACAAATCTGCCTGCCTATTACTTTCAGTGAAGGTAATAATCAAAAGTGCCTCTTATAAAAAGTACTGCATATTATAGCTTCAGAGAATTCAGATGGCATTTCAGAGAACTGCTATGCATAACTGTTCATGAAGGTCAAAATAACTAATATAGCATGGGATGTGCTGCCTAAGGGAAGGGAAATTTTTTTTGATCTTGCAGAGGTTCACGAGTTTCTAACCTGGCAGTATTACATGGTGATAGGACAAACCCAAGGGAAGTTAGCTCAACAAACTAAGGAAGTGACCTAAGCAATTACAAGAAGTCACTAACACTGATCAGCTCTTTATATGTATTATTTCAGTGGTTTCTGACTGCATTGATTAGACTATTATTCAGCTGTATTAATGGAAAAATATAAAATAACAATTGGTTTCTTTCACATAAGGGTCCAGTGTGGTGGATCAGGCTAGTATGGGCGCTCCACAACAATTAGTGGTTCCGGTCACAGTATCATTGCTCTTTCTCAACACAGTTGTCCAATTCATGACTTAGAATGGCTACTCCAGCTTCAGACACCATTTCTGTATTCCAGCCAGCAGGAAAAGGATGATAAATGAACAGGTCATGCTTTTTCTTTATCAGCATTTCCAAATGTTTCACATTTCACTTATGCTTACATCTCATTGGTCATAAATTGGTGACAAGGCCACTCATGAGAGGCCAATGAATGAGATCATTACTCAGGCAGCTTTAAAGTTTATTTGATCATATTAGAATATGAGAATAGATAATGGAAGCCAATTAGCAGTACCTGTCACAGCAACAAGTGGTCTGTGGAGCTCAAGTGAACCAAGAATTATGGCAATGGAACCACAAATTCAGGTGTATACCAAGTATTAACTGAAAATGGAACAAACAATATACCTCATAGATACATGCACTGTTAGACAGTAAAATTAAATGTACTTAAAAGTGTTCTTTAATTTGAGACAGTATTTTTATTATTGTATATTCTCCCAGTTAGTAGATACTGATATATACCTACTTTATGTTAGGAAAAGGAAACTGAAGCTTAGAGATGTCAAATGACCTGCTCCCAAATTAGACAGCTAATCAGTGGAGGACCTAGAACTCAACCTATGTTGAGTTCACACAACCTATGTTTGTGTGAACCCAAAGCCATATTTGTCCACTATGCCATATAATTTGTAGGCAAGCAATGCTGATAATTTCTCATGAAGTTCAACAAAGATGGTGAAAAACAAACATAATGAACACTGAGCAATCTCACTTGCACGCCATCCTCATTATTAGTCTAACTAGAAGAATTTTGGGCAATATGGGTCATGCTTGGCCTAAGGAAGTGGGCAGGGCAGGGCAATAGAGATCAAGACAAGGACTATGGATAGAGCAGGAGTTCTAACTTTCACTATCAGGAGCTTCGAGCCACAGCCTAAGTAAGACTGTGGGATTCACAGAGGTTTGCAAGCACCACCAGACTCAAACCAGAAGAGCTAGTGTCCCTTAATCTAAGGTCTCAGCGCATCACTTGAATGCCCAATTTTATGCTCCCTGCCCACCCCAACGGTCAGAAAGTCAGCACATTATAATCATGCTTTGAATTCAGACACACCCAGATTTAAATCACTGAGAAGGAATTTAAATTTAAATCCACTGTACTTCAAATCATTAATCTGTACTGCTCATCACTGAGGATAGTTGATGAGAGATGTAACAGGTTCTAAGCCACATTTTAAGAAAAGCATATTTTTGGCAGCATGAAAAATGAAGAATAGCTAGTCTAGAGACTGGGTATCAAATTATAAGGCTGTTGCAACAGAATTATGGCAGTAGCTGTGGAGGAGAAGGGGAGAAATGTACAGTAGTTGTTGGTGATAATGCTACAACAAAACCAGGTAACTGATTTGACTCAGATGGGCAAGTTAATGAAAGTGGTTTCTAGATTGAAATATTAGAGAAAAATAGTGACAAATGAAGTAAACCTAAAAGGGAGGATGATGACCTTTGGTCTACATCAGGTAGATGGTCAGCAGGAAATGGAAGGGGTGGAGAGACAAGGAGTTCAGTTTTAGACATGCTAAATTTCAGTTATTAGTACTGGACATACACATTGATTAAATGTGCATTTATTTTGCAGTTAATGGAATAGGAAATTAACAGATTATTTAAAAAACTCACCTGTCTATAAAAGGAAAATACCTTCCAGAATTAACTTTATAAAAGTGGATGTGATTGAAGAGGGTTGATAATCCTGGTTCAGCCTTTCTCAAAGGGTCACTATAAAGATTTGAGGAGATAGATGTGAAAGTGCTTTGTAAACTACAACATGATATACAAGTAGGAGTAATTGACAAGGCTTAGGGATGTCTAATAGGTATGTGGATACTGGGGACCAGCTGCTAAAGGACAAAAATCAGCTCAAATAATAAAGAGCTGAGAGTGTTAACATAGAGGGACTGTGAGTGATGGAACACATTTTTTTTAATAACCGTCTTACTGGTATAACTTGGAAACAAATCAAATCAGGCCTAAGAAATATGAATTGAACTATCACTGGATTGCAGAACTGATTTTGCTCTTAACCTTCAAAATGTAGCACACCTTCTGAAGTCACACAGGATAGAAAGTATTCCATTTTCTGTGTCTATTAAGAAGAGATTTATCTTTTGTCCCTCATTGCCTAATGCCTCACACCACAGGAGTTACCCCATTATGGTGCTCTTTCTTTTGAAACCCTGGGTAATGAGAATGAACTACATACATCCCACAAAATGGTTATTGAAGACTTAAAAATAAGGATTGCATTGGGCTCATTAAAAAAATCTTTGTGGAAGAGTTTCCACTGAACGAAGCATATTTAAAACAGTTATGTGAGAAAAGTGATATGTGAAAATTTTATTATTCCATAAGTACACATAATATAGTTCAGGAATGTTACAGAGAAAATTATTACATGAGAAGAAAGAGTTAACATGCAATTGAAAGTACTTCCTCCAGCTACATAATGAAACAGTAGAAAGTAATCATTATTTAAAAGTGCATGGCATAGACAAAATGAATAGGGTCATTTTCATAATGTCTTTGTGGGTTATGAGCCAAATCTTCCCTCAGAATATGAAAAAATGAAAATGAAAAAGTCACTCAGTTTTCTGAAGCTTCTCTCATATGTAACTGCACAATTAGCCAGGGATAATATCCAATTGTTTCTAAACTACCTGTGTCTTTGCACACTAAAATAAAGCATTTCACCAAAACATCAGCTGTTACAAGAGATCATCTGTTCCCAAAATTACTTTATAGATGAGAAAACTAAGGCACAGAGAGTAGAAGCAACTTACTCAAGGTCACACATCAAGAGTAAAGCTGGGACTAATGCCCAGTGCTGTTTGCAATCTACCACACGTAGTCATAGCTATATTTCTGATCTTACATATTGTTTTTTTCTACCAAATCCTCTGAAATCTGAAGTTTTCTTAATGTATTCTTCAACAAAAGCAGACATAACTCCAATTTGTGTATGTGTCTAGTATATCCTCCACCTATCCAGTAAGAAGAATGGGCAAAATTGAATTGAATTGAAATAATCAAAAGTTACAAACTGTAGCTGCAAGCTGAGACAGCTGTGTCATCATCTGGTGTTTTGTTCTTGGTATAATGGTGTGCAAGAAACAGAATGTCACTGCAAGTCATCCAGTGAATTTATAAATGGAATGTGTGAATTTTTTTTAGAGAATATGATGCTACATTTCCCACTGGTTCCATATATTTCAGGATTATTTCTCCTTTTGAAAATCTGCCTGACTGAGGATATTGTTTAAAATCACAGTTCATGTTTCTGATTTGTAAAATATCTGAAAAAACAAAGACAGGAAAAGGAAAATAACTCCTCAATATTTCTAAAACTAGAGGGTGATTGAATTGTAATGGTCTACATATGTTAAGAAAATAACTTGAAATTAAATAAGATAATAACAATCTCTTTTAAAAAACATTCTGTAATATGTACTTGAGAAAATTACATGTGAAGTTCCATAGTCCTACTGATTTTAAAAGAGAAAAAAAAATTTGATTTTCTAGGGATCAGCTCTGCATAACACCTTGAGAACTGACTGAAAGACTCAAAACACAATCGCTACTATGGTTTATTACATATACAATTTCATTAGCTTTGTAAAAAAAAAACAACTGTACTTTCTTCCAATACATTACCTTTTTAAGCCTAAGTTCATTTGAGTTTCCATCATCTACAAACCAAAGAGTCTTAATTAGCGTATCTGCCTTTTAGGTGGAATTTTCAATAAAGATCTCAATGAAGCCTATTCACTAGAGCAAATTGGACATTTATAATAATTTCAAATAAAAAAGCCACATGAGTAAATTTCACATGCTTATAGAAAGTAAATCAGAATGAGATGGTCTCATTTAATATTTCTTTTATGTATTTTTAATTCTTCTTAAAAATTTATCTAAAGCATAAATTTTAATGTATCCATTTTTTTTCTCAGAGCTCTCTGGAGGAGAGGATAAAGTTCCATTTATTTGAGGGTATAAAATACGGGAGAATTTAAGGAGAAACATTTAACAGCCCATTTCTCACTTTTTGTTTGAAACATTATCTGATTATAAATCTCCTAAAAGTCTCTCTGCCAAATTCTTACTAAAATACTAAGGAAGGCATAGAAAGAAGGAAAATTAAAAATAAACAATTCTTAAAAATTCAATGTAATTCATAATAACTATAAGGTCAGTGCATCTGGATGAAGAAACCCAATTAGGGGTGTATACATGTTTCCCCCTCACACTTTCTCGTAAGACAGCTTAAATTGTCTGATAGCAAAGAGGAGCAGCTTTTGGCCTGTCTTTGGTAAACACTAATTCTGGAGGGATCACTTCTTACTTGAAGATAAGTAAAGGACAAAACTGAGGCCCATGAAAAACCTTGAAGAACAACAAAAAGGAAATTTAATAATAAAGACTTAGAAGAATATGCTTTTATAATTTTCATGCTACTGAAAATTATCTAGTATAGGATCCTAAGAAATTTTGGGGAAACAATTCTGGCAACTTTTAGAGATGACAAGGAAACATGGCTCCTCCCTCTCATATATATATAAATATAAAATGTCAGTACAAGTGAGTTTGAAAATTAACAAAAAATATATTTGATTCACAATCCTAATAAAACTGTAAAGTACCTAAAAATGAAAAAGAATGTGCAGGATGTATATGAGGTGAACTATAAAACCTTTCTGAGGAAAATAAGAGACATCTTGAAAAATTAGACCATGCTTCTGAATGGCAAGACTTGATAATATAAACCTGTCTAATCCTTTTCAAATTAATTTTCAAGTTTAAGGAAATGGACGTTTTGAAGTTGATTTGGCATAACAAATGGCCAAGATTTACATATAATTTTCAAAGCAAAGTAACAACAGTTGGGGAATTCAACTAGATATTAAAATTTACTTTAATAGACAATATTTAAACAGTGTGATACTAGCACATATTAAAGAGACATGTCCACACTTTCGCAAGGCCCTGGAGACCATGTTAACCCACCTTCATTGTCCCCTAAGGTGAGCAGAAGTGTAAAGTAAAAATCTCTTTGCAAGGTAGTAATTGTTCCCATTCTAGGGTGGTGACCACAAAGAAATCTATTTTTCAATTGTATCCTATCATTTTTTTTCTTGTTCACCTTCACACTAACCTTGATGCACTGCTGCCTCTGTTAAATCTTAAATGCAGCAGGCAAACTACTATTCTAGCTGATTTAAGCTCTCACTGCCACTTCAAACGCTTGTGTGCCATTGTTATCCTTGGGAGTTTTACTAATGGAAGAGATGATTAGGAAGAATAAAAGGCTAATCATAAAATTATTCTTTCTCCCAAACCTCTTTCTTCAGTGTCCCTGTGCTATCCAACATTGGTTACCCTGCTGAAAATTAAGAAACAACAAAAAGAAGGCTCTTTTATAAAACCAAACTGCAGGGCATTTTTCAAAAACAGTACCTGTGATGACTCAGGCATCGGTTAATAAAACTAATTTTTCATAAGGGTTTCAGACAATTTAGGGCAATTATTTTCTTCCATCATTTTCATTTACCTGGCTAGAAACAACTCAAAATGTTCAAGTTTGGTAGCTAGCAGAGTGCATTGAGTGAGTGACTATGATGTAATTATGAAAGCACCCTAGAGTATCCTATTATTTAGCAAACAAAAGTAGAACATGTAGCACCCCACATAATTACTGGTCCATCTCCATTAAAGGGCCTTAGTTTGAGCCCTGTTGCTTCCTGTCAGTTCAGAATTATGGTCTGTGAAATTGAAAGTCAGTTACTGAATTTCAATGTGCTGGCTACCTGTTGCTCCTGCCTTAAAGTTGCTTACCCTAGGAAGGAAAGTGTGCTTTATAATTCCTCTGTGTCTCTCTTTGAAATCTCTTCACAGACTTTAGGAAAAGACACACATCCATATAGAAACTTTTCCTAAACATATCTGTTCTCACAAATGATTTTTTTTTGTGTACTATTTTAATTAAGTTCAACATACAGGTGTTGCTATAGATTGAATGTTTCTGTCCACAACCCCCCATCCAAATTCATACGTTGAAACCCTCCTAGTATGATGGTATTTGGGTGGGGGCTTTGCAAGGGAATTATGTCATGGGGGTGGAATTGAATGGGATTAGAGGCCTTGTAAGAAGAGGCTAGAAAGCTAGCTCACTCTGATATCCCCATGTAGGGATACAAGGAGAAGTAAGCAGCTCTCTATAGAACCTGACCATGCTGATGACCTGGTCTTGAGCTTCCAGCCTCCAGAACTGTGGGAAATACATTTCCGTTATTTATAAGTCACCCAGTCAATGGTATTTTATCAGTCCAAGCTTGCTAAGATAGGTATTTTTTTTTTTAGAGAGAGAGAGAGAGAGAAATAGAACAAGGGGAGGGGAGGAGCAGAGGGAGAGGGAGAGAGAGAATCCTAAGCAGGCTCCACGCTCAGTGTACAGCCCAATGTGGGGCTCCATCTCAAAACCCTGAGATCATGACCTGAGCTGAAATGAAGAGTTGGACACTTAATTGACTGAACTACCCGGGTGCCCCCTAAGATAGATATTTTTAAAGAACATAACTCTAGCTTCCCATGCTCTGATTACTCCTTGTTAACTCTGAAATTAAGCACAAACTCCTCAAACTGATATTCAAAGAATTTTCACAACAAAACTTCAACTGCATATTCCCAGTTTATCAGCACTACTCACTCAAACACCACACTTCAGTCAAATAAAAACCATATGGAGGATTTCCAGTTTCTCTGATGACAGACTCAGACACTCCCAAAGTCCCCTGCAGAAAAGAATTACAAAATCTCAACGCCCAATAGAAAGCAACTACATGAAGGTACAGGAATGTCAACAGAAGCAGACAGATTCTGGTAAGGAGTATATTCTCAGAAAAGAGAAGGTGAGTAGCTCTATGAAGTTCCTCCTTTTGTGGATTTTATCCTGAGATTAAGTGCAGCTGCATGTGTGATCCATACAGTGGTGGAGGCACTCGTAGAAAAATCAGTCTTTCTGGCCAGAGAATCTGAAATTAAAAAAATTCACTTGATGGATCTGACAGCTAAATGGAGATGACAGAAAGGTATACATGAACCATAAAGTAAATCAACAGAAATTATTCAGTGTGGTCATGGTGGAAAACAGTATGGAGATTCCTCAAAAAATTAAAAATAGAATTACTATATGATCTAGTTATTCCACTACTGGGTATTTACCCAAAGAATACAAAAACACTAATTCAAAAAGATATATGCACCCCTATGTTTACTGCAGCATTATTTACAATACCCAACATATAGAAACAACCTTAGTACCCACCATAGATGAATAGATTAAAAAGATGTGGTATATACATATAATGGAATATTATTCAGCCATAAAAGAGAATGAGATCTTGCCATTTGCAACATGGCTGGAGCTAGAGGGTACATTGTTAAGTGAAATAAGTCAGAGAAAGACAAATATCATATTTCACTCATATGTGAAACTGAAGAAACCAATGAACAAAAAAATTTAAAAAGAGACATGCAAAAAAACCAGAATCCTAAATACAGAGAAGAAACTGGTGGTTGCCAGGGGGAGGTGGGTGGAGGATGGGTGAAATAGAGCAAAGGTGATTAAGAATCCACTTATTATGATGAGAACTGAAGAATGCACATAATTGTTGAATCATTATATTGTACACCTGAAACTAATATAATACTCTGTTAATTATACTTCAATTAAAAAAATTGAAAAAACTGGAAAAAAGAAAAATATTAAGAAATGCTCTGAATGACAATTACTTGTATAATAATAGAATGCTCAGAATACTCTAGTAAAATATTTCTCTTCTTTATTCATTATTTATGATGGGTTTTATATATAATATGTTACAATTAAAAATTCCAAATATATGCAAAAGAAAATATATGTGATTTTAACCATCAAAAAAGTTAAATTATTCAACGTGGATAAAGAAAAAGAAAACTTTAAAGACAAACAAGGAGAACCTCAGTTAACTAATAGATAATACTGAACTTTCCAGGACATGTGCAACTGACACTCCGGAACCAAGGAGAGAGAATAAGACACAAAAAATTACTTGAAGAAATAAAGGCTGGGGTGCCTGGGTGGCACAGTTGGTTAAGCATTTGATTCTTGGTTTCGGCTCAGGTTGTGATCTCAGGGTTGTGAGACTGAGCCCCGCATGGTGTCCTATATGGAGCCCCACAGGGGGCTCCACGCTGAGCACAGTCTGCTTGACTCCCTCTCTCTCTGTGCCCTCCATGTGTGCTCTCTCTCTCTCTCAAATAAATAAATAAATCTTAAAGAAAAAATAAATAAAGGCTGACAAGCAAAATTTTACATATACAGGATGCTTCAGGAAAACAAAGCAGAATAAACATGAAGAAGCCCATGCCAAAACGCATAATAGCCTTACTGTTGAAAACTAATTACAAACAACAAAGCTTGAAAATAGCAAAAGAAAAATGATGAATTGCATATAAGGGAACAATGATCTGATTAAAAACTGACTTCTGACCAGAAACAATGAAGGCTAGAACAGATGGAACATCTTTAAAATACTGCAAGAAAAAAAATGTCTGTATAAAATTCTGTATTCAGCAAAAATATCCTTCAAGAATGAAAGCAAAAATAAAGGGATTTTCCAAGAAAAGAAAACAAAAAGAATTCATCACCAGCAGATCTATGAAAAGAAATACCAGTAAAAATTATCCAGGCTGAAGGGAAATTATCCCAGATGGAAAGTGACAATTTCAAAAAAAGAATAAAGAACATCTTTAATGGTAAATGTCAAAGTACATGTAAAAGACTATAATTTTGGGGCACCTGGGTGGCTCAGTTGGCTAACTGACTGCCTTTGGCTCAGGTCATGATCCTGGGCCCTGGGACAGAGTCCCGCATTGGGCTCCCTGCTCAGCAGGGAGCCTGCTTCTCCTTCTCTCTCTGCCCCTTCCCCTGATTATACTCTCACTCTCACTCTCTCTGTGTCAAATAAATAAAATCTTTTTTAAAAAAGGCAATCATTTTGGCTTTTCTCTCCCTCTTAATTCTTTATGATATATAAAACTATTAAAATGAAAATATAGAACATTACCCTGCAGTGTTTAATGTAAGTAGATTTAATACATATAATAAC
The DNA here is from genome assembly GCF_010015895.1 of Lontra canadensis. Classification (NCBI taxonomy): domain Eukaryota; kingdom Metazoa; phylum Chordata; class Mammalia; order Carnivora; family Mustelidae; genus Lontra; species Lontra canadensis. Next base: position 819,020 of record NW_022631117.1, on the reverse strand, counting down.
TCTAAAATCAAGGAAGGAGTCGTGTATGTGGCCCTAGACTCTTGGAATGTTTTTATATTTTACATAAAGTGATATAATATTAACTGAAAATGAACTGTGAAAAGTGAAGGATGTATACTGAAATTTCTAGAATAAACTAAAGACATACAAAGAAGTCTAGCTAACAACCCAATAAGAATAGTGAAACACAATCCTGAAAATATAGTTAATCTGATTAAAAGGCAGGAAGGGAGTAACTGAAGGACAAGAATACCAAAAGAACACCAAAAAAAGAGTAAACATGGAGATTCAAACTCACTGTATTAGTTTGCTATGGCTGCCATAACAAAGTAGCACAGACTCAGTAGCTAAAACACCAGAAATGTATTTTATCACTGTTCTGGAGACTAGAAGTCTGAGATCAAGATATCAGCAGGGTTGTTTCTTCTAAGGTTTCTTTTCTTTACTTGCAAATGGCATCTCCTTTCTGTATCTTAACATGGTCTTCCTTCGGTACATGTCTGTGTCCTAATTTCCCCTTCTTTTTTTTTTCTTTTTAAAGATTTATTTATTTATTTGAGAGAGAAAGAGTGCAAGCAGGGGAAGGAATAGAGGGAAGGAATCTTCAAGCAGACTTCCTGTTGAGGACAGAGTCCCATGCAGGGCTTGATCTCAAGACCCATGAGATCATGACCTAAGCCGAAATCAACAGTCTGATGCTCAACTGACTGACCACCTAGGTGCCCCCTAATTTCCCTTTCTTATAAGGATATCGGTCATCTCAGATTAGAACCCATCCTAGTGATCTCATTTTAACTTAGTTATCTCTAAGAAGACCCTATCTCCAAATACAGTCACATTCTAAGGTATGTGGTATTAGGAATTCAATATATGAATTTTAAGGGGACAAAATTTAGCCTATAACATTCACCAATATCAACAGTTACATTAAATATTCATAGACTAAATACTCCATTAAAAGGAAAACTGAGGGGGGTGCCTGGGTGGCTCAGTGGGTTAAAGCCTCTGGCCTTCAGCTCAGGTCCTGGTCCCAGCATCCTGGGATCGAGACCCACGTCGGGCTCTCTGCTCAGCAGGGAGCCTGCTTTCTCCTCTCTCTGCCTGCCTCTCTGCCTACTTGTGATCTCTGTCTGTCAAATAAATAAATAAATAAAATCTGAAAGGAAAACTGAGAGAACAGATTTTTTTTTAAAGGCATATTCACACACTTTCTAAAAGAGACACATTTTCCATGTAAGGACAAATATAGAATGAAAGTAAATGGATGGGAAAAGATACACTATGCAAAGAATAAGGATTAGGATTAGGGAATAGCTACACTAATATCAGATAAAATAGATTTCAAGATAAAAAGTAGTACTAGAAATAAAGAGAAATATTTCATAATAATATGTCAATTTACTAGGAAGATATAACTATAATAGATGACTGTGCATCTATTAACAAAGTTTCCAAAACTGTGAAGGGAAAATGGACAGAAATTAGTAGAAAATAGACAATTCTGCATTCATGGCTGGATTTTTCAATACATTCATCTTGTGGAATTTGATAGAACAACTAAACAAATAGCAAAAAGTAATGACATAAAAGTTCTGTACAACAATACCAATGACATTGGTCAATGTCATTGGTATTGTCAATGGTCAATGACATTGACTTCATTTATATTCACAAAGCACTGTGCCCAACAATGGCAGAATAGCACCTTCTTTTCAAGGGCACGTGTTATGTTAACCAGAATCTGTTCTTATAAAAGAAGTCTAAATAACTCTAAAAAGACTGAATACAGAATCTATTCTCTTAGCACAAATAAATTGTATTAGAAATCAGTAATAATATCATGACTAGGAAAATAGCAAATATTTGGAAAATAAACAATGGAGTTCTAAACAATACAAGAGACAAAGAAAATGTCCCAAGAGAATTTAGAGACCATTTTGAAGTAGTAATAATAAAAATACATTATATTAACCTTTGTGGGGTAATGTAAGGGTAGTGCTTAGAGGGAAAATTATAGTTTCCAATAATTATATTGGAAAATAAGGAAGAACTAATATCAGGGATTTGAGTTCCCACCTAAATTTTTTTTAATTAGGAAGAGGAAATTAAAGAAAAAGTAAAATGATAGAAGGAAATCATAGGAAAAAAAGCAAAATCAACTAAATGGTACTTGAAAAAACAAAAAAATCAATGAAACCAAAATCTGTTGTTTTGAAAATATCAATAAAATCAACAGGCCTCTTGTTTGACTGAAAAAGACAAAGAAAGAAAACACAAATTACCAATATCAAGAACAAAAGAGTGGCCATCACTACAAATTCTACAAAATTAAAGAGATAATAAGAAATACTAGGAATAACTTAAGGTAATAAATTCGACAAACTGGATGAAATGGAAAAAATTTCTTTATAAGACCTTTTATTCTGGTAAAATATATGTATTATAAAATTTACTATCTTAACCATTTTTAAGTGTATAGTTCAGTGATATTAAGTGCAACAATATTGTCATGCAATCATCACCACCATCCATTTCCAGAACTATTTTCATTTTGCAAAACTGAAACTCTGAACCTCTTAAACAATAACTATGACTTTCTCCTCCTGGTCCCTAGAAGCCATGATTCTACTTTTTTTTTTATCTTCCCTTTTCCACCAACCCCCAACTTCCAATAACTACTCTCTGTTACTATGAAATCAGCTTTATTTTATCTCTCTACCTATCTATCTATTGACATCACACACAGAAGTGACGTCACACAATATTTGTTTTTCTGTGCCTGGCTTATTTCACCTAGTATAATGCTGTCCAGATTCATCTGTGTCTTTGCAAATGACAGGCTTTATTTTTTTATGACTAAATAATATCCTGTTTATATCTATACCACATTTACTTTATCCATTCATCTGTCTACAGAAATTTAAGTTATTTCCAGGTCTTGGCTACCAGGAATAATGCTACAATAAGCAGGGGAGTACAGATATCTCTCTGAGACAGTGATTTTATTTCCTTTGTATATATACTGAGAAGTGGGTTGCTGGATCAAATTGTAGTTCTATTTTAAATTTTTTGAGGAACCTCCATATTGTTTTCTATAATGGCTGTACCAATTTACATTCCCACCAACAATGCACAAGGCTTCTCTTTTCTTCACATCAATGCCAACACTTACCATCTTTTGACGTTTTGATAATGGTCATCCTAATAGGTGTGAAGTGATGATTTGCATCTCCTTGATAATTGGTGATATTGAGCATCTTTTAATATACTTGGGAAGATAATAACAATACACTATGAAAAATCAATTAAACACAACAGAAAGGCTGCAATGGAGGAATCAAGGAATAAAAATATATGAGACATATAGAAAACAAAAAGCAAAGTGGTAGAAATATGTCTTTCCTTACTAGTAATTACTTTAAATGTAGATATGATTCATTTTCCAATTAAAGAATAGATACTGGCAGACTGAATGCAAAAATCTACCTATATGCTGACTAAAAGAGATTCAATTTAGACTGAAAGACACAAATAGGATGATAATAAAATAAATAAAATTATATTGCATGCATATAGTAAACAAAAGAAAGATGGGATAGCTATACTAATATCAGACAAAATGCAATTCAAGTCAAAACTGTTGCAAGAGACAGAAGAAGGACATTACATATTGATAAAAGGGTCAATCCATCAAGAAGACATAGCAGTTACAAATATATACATATATGACAACAAAACCCCAAAATATATGAGGCAAGAATGGCAGAATTGAAGAGATAAACAGAAAGTTGTACAATAACATGCAGAGGCTTCAATACTCTATTTTCAAGAGTAGATAGAACAACTAAAAGGAGATCAATAAGAGAATAGAGGACTTGAATACAATAAACCAGTTATACTTAAGAAAAATATGCAGAACATTCCACCCAATGAGAACGGAATAGACACTTTTTTCAAGTATAGACTATTCTAGATTATAAAGTCCAAATAAATTTAAAAGATTGAAATCATGCAAACTATCCTCTCAATAGCAGATGGAAAACTGAAAAATTCAGGAATATATAGAGATTAGGAAACACATTCTTAAATAACCAGTAGGTCAAGGAATAAATCACAAGGGAAACTAGAAAATATCTTGAGACAAATGAAAATGAAAACCCAATATACCAACATTTATGGGAGGCAAAGAAAGAGGTGTTCAAAGGAAAACTTTTAGCTATAAATGCATATATTCAACCTAACTTTACTCCTGAAGAGACTAAAAAAAAGAGCAAACTAAACCCAAAAATTGCAGAAGGAAGAAAATAATAAAGATTGGAGCAGAGATTAATGGGATTGAGAATAGAAATGAAATGGAGAAAATCAATTATGCAAAAAATTTGTTCATGGAAAAGATTAACAAAATTGACAAATCATTACCAATACAAAGAGAAAAAGAGGGAAGAATCAAAATCCTAAAAACACACGACTTACCAAAATCAACTCAAGAAGAAAAAGAAAATTTGAATAGATGTATAATATATAGAGATTAAATCAGCAACCAGCACACAAGAAAAGGCCAGGACCAGATGGCTTTATGAACGAGTATTCTACAAAATTTTCAAGCATGAACACCAATATTTCTCAAACTCTTCCAGAAGGTAGAAGTGAGTACTTCCTAACTCATCCTTTTTTTTCTTTCAAAACAGTACATTTTATTTGACATTAGGCAACACATTCCCCATGTAGTTGTGGCATGTAGATGGCTTTAGATTGCTTTGGTGGTCACCCAAGCTGAGCAAAATTTTTCAATCTTCCAAACACGCACAGCTCAAAGATTCTGCATTTCACATGAGTTCAGAAGTCAAAGTGTATCTTCCCATTTATCATAACATTTGGCATAAGATTCCATTTTAGGTAGAAGGATAGAGACAAAGCCATTTCCTTTAAAAATAGATGTGTATCTTTCCATTTATCATAACATTTGGCATAAGATTCCATTTTAGGTAGAAGGATAGAGACAAAGCCATTTCCTTTAAAAATGGATGTGTTCACAATTTCACTATGCCATAAAAATCAGATGGTGATGGCATTGTTCTCTTATTCTTATCATTAGTGGTAGTCTAAGGATGTCAGAAACTAAGCTCAAAGAAGTAAGGTTTTGCTGGCTGGTGCTTCTCAACAGACTGGCACATCTGGGTATTTCTTGTCATTGGCCTGGGGCATCTCTTCACACTTTCTCTAAATAGCCTATTACATTTCCCCCCCCTCAGCAGTCTGATGCTTTCCTTTTCTCATCAGCCTAGAGCTTCTAAAGAAAAGGGAGGTCTGAAATCAAGGTTACATATATGTCTCTCTCAAGTGGAGAGAAATGGAAATTAAAAAACAAACACTGAATAAATGGCTCAAAACTGTGATCAAAATTGGCTTAAGATCAGCCCAGGCATAATACTGTCAGTCTAAAGATAGGTTTCTTTAAGGTAATAGCAACATCAAAAAGGGCATTTCAAAAGAAGTGGGCTTAAATGGACATATGAGAACAGGAAAAGGAGAAATAAAAATGTCCAAGAGTAGGGAGGATAGCAATAGAAAAAAGCTGGAATTCAGCAGTCTTGACATGGGAGTTCCTTTGGTCTTAGGGCTTTTAAAACCTTCCTGGATTCTGGGTCATAGGCTTCCAGCTTCCCACCTAACTTAGCCTTGAGATATCGTTCTCTCTTGGGTCTTCTGTCCATCTAGAGTGGCTGGAGTCCTGGGTCTTTCTGTGTGTCTGGGACTTTCCATCCTTGGATGTTAGATCTTCAAGCTAAGGTTTTTATCTCAGGTCTTGGACCTTGTGTTTTAGGTCTCAGGCCTTTCATGGGTTCTTGCTCTTAGGCTTCAGTCTCCCATATTCTGTGAAGCCATCATTACCCCCATACTAATGCCAGACAAACACATTGTAGTCAAAACAAAAACCACTAGAGGCCAATATCCCTTATGAATATAGATACAAATTTCCTCAATAGCAAACCTAATCCAGCAGCATATCAAAAGCATTATATAACACGTCAAACCAGGGTTTACTGTGAGAATTAAAGTGATGTATTTCATATTTCAAAATATAAAAATCATTCAATTTAATAAGCCAGTCAATTGAATAAATGAAAACAAATGCATGGTCATCTCAACTGATGCAAAGAAAGCATTTGACCAAATTGAGCATTCTTTCATAACACAAATACTCAGCAAAGTAGGAAGAAAAGGGAACTTTCTCACCATGATAAAGGCACTGTGGAGAACTTACATATACTATCAGACTCCAGAGTGAAAGACTGAAAGTGTTCCCTCTAAGCGGTATAATACAAGGATGCTCACTTTCACCACTGCTACTCATTACTGTATAATAATATAATAATATAATATAATATAGATAATTCTAGCCAGAGAAAGGAAGCAAACTAGCTCTGTTTATATATGACATGATCATATGCAGACAATACTTTAAAATTTTAAATTCATTCACAAAAAATTTAGAGCCAGAATTTAGAGCAGAATTGCAGAGTCCATAATCAATACTCAAAAATCAATTGAGAGGGAATGAGAAGTGACTGCTAAATGAGCATAGGGTTTTATTTTGAGGTGATGAAAATGTTCTGGAACTACATAAAGATCAGTAAAATAGAAGGCACAGCAATAGAAACTATACAAATTCAATCACAGAGAAGAAAAATTGCTGAAAAATGAACAGAGACCTATAAGTTAAGGACAAAATCAAGTTTTTTGATGTGTGTTTTTTATTGGAATCCCAGAAGAGAAATAGAGATAGAAATTTACATTAAAATATATCTGAAGTGGGTGATCAAACTTGGTTACCTAATTTTAATTCTGTCTCTGGCTGAAAAGTTATTATTTTGAGGTAATAAAACTGGTTTACTTGTGTAAAGACTGACTTGAAATGAATTCTCAAAGGGCCACTTTGTGTCTTTGTTCAACTACACTATAATTCAGCAATTGCTCTATTAGGTATTTGCCCAAAGGATACAAAAATACTGATTTGAAGGGACACATGCAGCCTGATATTTATAGCAGCATCATCAACAATAGCCAAATTATGGAAAGAGACTAGATGTCCATCAACAGAAGAATGGATAAAGAAGATGTGGTAGATATACACAATGGAATACTATGTAGCCATCAAAAAGATGACATCTTGCCATTTGCAATGATGTGGATGGAACTAGAGGGTATAATGCTAAGCAAAATAAGTCAATCAGAGAAAGATAAGTACCATATGATTTCACTCATATGTGGAATTTAAGAAACAAAACAGATGAACATGGGGGCAGGGACAGAAGCTAACCATAAAATAGACTTTTTTTTTTTAAAGATTTATTTATTTATTTGACAGACCAAAATCACAAGGAGGCAGAGAGGCAGGCAGAGAGAGGAGGAAGCAGGCTCCCCGCTGAGTAGAGAGCCTGATGCGGGGCTCGATCCCAGGACCCTGGGATCATGACCTGAGCCGAAGGCAGAGGCTTTAACCCACTGAGCCACCCAGGCGCCCCCATAAAATAGACTCTTAACTATAGAGAACAAACTGAGGGTTGTTGGAGGGGAGGTTGGTGGGGGTTGGGTTAAATGGGTAATAGGGAATAAGGAGGGCATGTGTCATGATGAGCACAAATGATATATGGATGTGCTGAATCACTATATTGGACACCTGAAACTAGTATTACACTGTATGTTAACAAACTGGAATTTAAATAAAAACTTGAAACAAACAAAAAAGCAAGCAAAGATTCTCTTTTCCACCTCTGCCAAAAAGAAGAGGCCAAGGATAAAACAAGAGAAGAGGCTTTCCCAAAAACTTTATGGAAAAAAGCAGACAGAACAAACCACAGTAAAAATTCACTTTAAAATATGTTTCATGATAGGGGAGATGTTTTCTTTTGATTTTTAAAAAAATAATATAAGCATCCTGTTAGCAATGATTTCAACATACTTCATAAATCAATCTGGCTTTTCAATTATTCTTTTATTTGAGAAAGCAAAATGAAGACAACAATGTCATTTGCCGCCACTTCAAATTTTAAATCAGTAGCCAAAATTAGCAACATACAAATTTTATCCACTAGTCATTATTATTTCTTCATGTAACCTAATTTTTCCAACATTATCTTTGTTCAAGGTCTTTGAATTTCATGATTATATATTCAGAATTGATGTTGCTGTACTACACATTATTATTTTACAAATTAATTCAAATATAGTCTGGGTTTACAATCAAATTCACCTTCACATTCCAATTTGTTTCAAAAATCATTCAGTCAATGATATTTTATTGTAATCCATCAACAGTGATATGGGTATTAATTGACTAATTAAAATAACAATTTGGGAGCCACTGGAGGAAACTGAACTCCATCTGAACCTGATGGCAGAAGGAACTTGAGCTACCTTGGCAATCTACCTTTTCAAATAGGAAAGAAGACTTAAATAATCACTGTTTATAGTAATAACTTTTTATTTTTATTGTTTTGTCCCTGCTGGGCTTTATATTAACATATAATGTATTATTTGTTTCAGTGGTACAGGTCTGTGAGTCATTAGTCTTTAACAATTCACAGCACACACCAAAGCACATACCCTCCCAATGTCCATCCCCTAGCCACCCCATCCCTCCTACCTGCCTCCCCTCCAGCAACCCTCAGTTTGTTTCCTGAGATTAAGAGTGTCTTATGGTTTGTCTCCCTTCCCAGTCCCATCTTGTCATCCCTAGCCCCACAACCCACAACACCCTGCCTCTCAAATTCCTCATATCAGTGAGAGCATATGATAATTTTCTTTCTCTGATTGACTTATTTAGCCTAGCATAATGCCCTCTAGTTCCATCCACATTGTTGCAAATGGCAAGATTTCAGTTTTTTGATGGCTGCATAGTATTCCATTGTATATATATACACCACATCTTCTCTATCCATTCATCTGTTGATGGACATCTAGGTTCTTTCCATAGTTTCATTACTGTGGACATTGCTGATAGCAGTAATTTTTAACAAGGTACAGAGCCAGCCTGAGAATTAGAGCAGGCCATGGAGATGGTTATAATTTCAGGGCACCCAACATCATACACAAACAACTCCATTAACCAACTACTGAGTCCCCACATTCTTCTACTAGAGAATTTCTCCTTTAGTTTAAGACTTTGGAACCTCTCAAAACACTACTCCTTCTGAAAGAAGCCATGTTTAATGTACCCTTCCATGAAGAAAATTCCCTGGCAACTAAAACTAATAACTAATTACTTTGCTATACACAGCACTGATTTTTCCAGCTTTATTGAGATATAATTGACATATAACACTGCATAAGTTTAAGGTGTATAATGTGACGATTTTTTATATGCATATATTACAAAATGATTACCACAATAATGTCAACTAACACATCCATCACCTCACACACTTTTTTTTTGGTAGTGGAAATTTTAAGATCTACTCTCCCTAAGCTTAATCATCCTGATGGTGTTCATCATATCCTACTCAAGAACAGTGCTAGATAAAGACAAGTGGAAACAAATACTCTGAAATCTAAGCAAAGAACACAAGGTCCAAAAAGTAAATGGGAGAACAGAGACGCCAGAAACAAATCTAATTCTCATTTCCAAACGAACCTTTTCTCAAAAGAAGAGTCAACAAGTTATCAAGTCACAGGGTGAGTTCCATTTTGGGTCAGGCCTAGTTTGCTCTGAGGTTGAGAGAGAAAGATCTAACTCACACTGAATACCTAATATGTATCAAATATTGTAGTAGGCACTTTATAAAAATGTTACCCCAGGGCGCCTGGGTGGCTCAGTGGGTTAAGCCACTGCCTTCGGCTCAGGTCATGATCTCAGGGTCCTGGGATCGAGTCCCGCATCGGGCTCTCTGCTCAGCGGGGAGCCTGCTTCCCCCTACCCTTCCTCTCTCTCTGCCTGCCTCTCTGCCTACTTGTGATCTCTCTCTGTCAAATAAATAAATAAAAATCTTAAAAAAAAAATTAAAAAAAAAATGTTACCCCTAAAGGCCAAATGGAGAGAGACCAATTAGGAAGCTACTGAAATTGTCCCTGTCCAAAACAATGAAACAACAAACAACCATAGAAACCCCTCAAAAATGACAAGTATCTAAACTATGTCAGGGGTAGTGAAGGCTTGATTTTAAGCTGATCTAATTTGGTGGTGGGCTGGATATGGAGAGATGCACAAGGAGAAAGCAAGGATGAGTGCCAGGTTTTATGTGGAAGACTGAGTGAGAAAAACTGGCAACTTTAACGCTCTATGAACTATGAGTCAATGTGTGTTATGTAGAAAGTAGTGAATTCAGAATGGTTGGAATTGGTTTCAGTTACCTATATTATACTCAATTGGAGATACCTGGAATTTAGAAGCATGCTTCTAAATTAAGATAAGGATAGATAAAACCTGGTGAATAGATTATCTGAATAGATTATCTGAAAAGATAATGAATAAGATGAGGACTATGGTCCAGTCTCTAGGAAACAACATTTTATTTTATCTTTCCTTCAACAATTATATATACTACAAAATACTCACCATAAAAAGTATATTTCAACATTATTGACTATATTCCCTATGCTGTACTTTTCATCCCTGTGACTCATATTTTAATTGGAAGTTTGTACCTCTTAATTCCCTTCACCCATTTAGCCCATCCTCCCACCTTCCTCTCCTTTGGCAACCATCAGTTTCTTTTCTATTTTTATGAGTCTATTTTTCTCTTTGTTATTATTGTTGTTGATGTAGGTTGTTCATTTATTTTTTAGATTCCACATACAAATGAAATCATACAGTATTTGTCTTTGTCTGTCTGGCTTATTTCACTTTAACATAATACCCCCTAGTTCCATTCACATCATTCCAAATGGCAAGATTTCATTCTTTTTGATGGCTGAGTAATATTCCATTATATATATACCGCCTCTTCTTTATCCATTCATCCTTTGATGGACACTTAGGAAATAACATTTTAAAAACAGGCAAGGAAGAAGATTCAGTGAGAGAAATTGAGAAAAAGAGAGCCTGGGTGGCTCAGTTGGTTAAGTAGCTGCCTTCGGCTCAGGCCATGATCCTAGGGTCCTGGGATCAAGTTCCGCACTGGGCTCCCTGATTGGCAAGGAGACTGCTTCTCCCTCTCCTTCAACCTGCCGTTCCCCTTGCTTGTGCTTTCCCTCTCTCAGTCAAATAATTTTTTAAAAATCTTAAAAAAAGAAAAAGAAATTGAGAAAAAGCATACAGTGATATAAGAGAACAGGAAGAGAGTCATTTTATGTAAGCCAGAGGAAGACTGTTTCAGGAAATAATCTATAGCGATATTCGAGAGAACATTATCAGTAAAGTGATGGGAGCAGAAGCCAGATTTCAGTATGCTGAAGAGTGAACGCTATGAAAAAGTGAAATTAACACTTTCTAGAAGCTTGTATGAGAAGGGGAGTTAGGGGAAAATATTCGGTCAATAAGCTTTTGGTTTTTGCTTTTTGTTTCAGAATGGGAAAACTGGCATTTTAAAAGAAGGAGAAAACAGAAAAGTCTAAGCTGACTACGTGGGGAAAAGAAAAGATGATTGATGATTCCCAGAGGCAGGAGAGGGGAAAGAAATTCAAAGCACAGGTTAAATGACATTATCTTATTCTGAGAATGGAAGAAAAGAGAAAATGGCTGGTAAGTTTGTGTACAGAAGACTTGTAAGTGGGAAATGAGGAAATTGAGAGAGTTTATTCCTGTCAAAGTAGAGTAACAGGCCTGAGAAATATGAAGAAAGTTTCAAATAGTTTCAAAGAGGGTGAAAGATTGACTCATCAACCCCAATTCTTCACCTGCTCTGTATTCACACTTTTATTATTGATACATTGCTGCCCCTTGATTTGGGGCTTGGCTTTTTGATTTAGTTTGGCCAAGAGAATAGGGTAGAAGTAACAGTATGCCTGTCCTGACCCTATAACTTAAGAAGACTCTCACATGCTTCTGCTTGCCCTCCTCTGCCTCTGTGATGATCATGAAAAGAAAGTCTTCAGGATAGCTGTTCACCTTCAACCTGGGCCCCAGAAGGAAACCCGTCGAGCAGAACTTCCTCAGCTGCTATACCTCTGAAGCAGAGACACCCAGCTGATCTACAGATTCCTGAGAATAAATGATAACTTTAAGCCACAGTTTGGATGAGGACTGTTACAAATAATTATGATGGGTGGCAATATTTAACACACACAAGGGATGGACCAGGAATAAGAAGTCAGATGCCTCTTATGTATCCCAAATGAGATCAGGAAGAAGGGAGATTGAAAAAGAGAATTAAGGGGTGGGGCAGCAAAGCTCAGAGAACCTAAGAAACTTGCCCAGTGTTATAGACAATCAAATTATAAACTAATTTTGGAACCCAGGGCTGTCTGATTCTAACTCCAGGTTCTTTTTGCTATACTAGTCTGCAGGCCTGACAAGCCTGGTCTCAGGAGAGTCAACATCATATACCTGAAGAGTTATGAATGAAGATGACCTTGGACCAGAATGGAAATTTCCAGGCATCAGGAACCAAAACTTTAATTCTAAGGCTAGTTGTGTATGAAGAAGTATCATTTTATATCACACTCTGTCTTTCTAGGTGAGGTCCAAATTCCTCTTTTAGGCACATTTTAAAAAATGAAGACAGAGGCACCTGGGTGGCTCAGTCGTTAAGCGTCTGCCTTCTGTTCAGGTCATGATCCCAGGGTCCTGGGATCGAGCCCCACATCAGGCTCCCTGATCAGTGGGAAGCCTGCTTTTCCCTCTCCTGCTCCCTCTGCTTGTGTTCCCTCTCTCACTATGTCTCTCTCTGTCAAATAAATAAATAAAATCTTTAAAAACATAAAAAATAAAAAACGAAGACAGTATGGGAGCATCAGAGTCTTTGGAATCAGACAGATGTGGGTTTGAATTCTAGATAAGCTTCTGACTCGCTATGTGAACTTCAGTAATTTACTTAAATATCTTTGCACTTCAGTTTCTTCATATATAAAATGAACAAAATCTACCTTGCTGGTTTGTTCAACGGATTTTTAAAAAGATTTTATTTATTTATATATTTGACAGAGAGAGAGAGAGAGAAAGAGCACAAGCAGGGGGAACATCAGAGGAAGAGGGAGAGGGAGAAGCAGGCTCTCTGCTGAGCAGGGAGCCCAATGTGGGGCTCAATCCCAGGACCCTGGGATCATGACCTGAGCCAAAGGCAGATGTTCAAACGACTGAGTCACCAGGCGCCCCAATTGGAGGGATTTTTAGAAACTTATTTATGCACCTTTTCCATAGTACCTACTCAGTAAAGGTTATCTCCTTCCTTCTTTTCTTATCAAAAGGGCACTGGCGTCTACACCTAGTGAACCCTTGTACACAGGAATTAGAGTACAACAACAACAAAGCTGAGTTCCTCTAGACCTGAATTTTTCAGAAGTTTTTATGCAACGAAAACTTCTTTTAAGAGGAACCCCCAAAATACTACTTACTAGCCTTTATTATAAATAAATGTTGTTCCCCTCTTCTCTTAAAATTTTTTGTTCCAAACGTATCTTTACTGTTTCTAATTTTTTATGAATTCACATGCCACTTTCCTAACTACACCACAGTATTTTTAAATTTTACTTTTATTTTCTTTTTCCCTCCAGCTCAGTAGGGGTCATGTTGAGGATAAGAGTGGAAGAATACATGGCTTCTCTCTATGATTAAAAAAAAAAAAAGTCTATACTCCTCTATTCACCTTCCTCTTTTCCAGGTTTCTAGAAGAAAAGCAAAAGTGACAGATTAGTATAGTAATCTATGTGTCAAACACAGAAAATTATAGTGGTTCTGGATAGATTAATAATAATAGTCATAGTAACACCTAGGATTTTCATGTTCATAAAATGCATCAGACACTATTCTAAGGGCTTTGTATGTGTTAATTCATTCCTTATAGCTGCCTTATTGAATAGACACTAGTATTAGTCCTATTTTACAGAAAGAAAAAATGTCTCCAACTATAATAATAAATTCATCTATTTCTTCTTGGGGCTCTATCAGTTTTTGCCTCATGTGTCATGATGCCCTGTTGTTAGGTGCATGCCCACTGAAAAACTGAAGAATTGTTCCCCTTATCATTATGTAATGCTCCTCTTCATCTGATAACTTTCCTTGCTCTGAATTTTGCTCTTCTTGAAATCAATATAGCTATTCCTTTCTTTTCCCACTAGTATTAGCATGGTTTCTCTTTATCTCTTTACCTTTAATCTATATGTGTCCTTATATTTAAAGTTAGTATATATATAAAACATTTAGTTGAGTTCCTGGATTTTTTTCAATATTTTATTTATTTATCTGAGAGAGAGAGAAAGATAGTGAGAGAGAGCATGAGCAGAGAGGAGAGGGAGAAGCAGACTCCCCACTGAGCAGGGAGTCTGATGCAGGACTCCATCCCAGGACCCCAGGATCATGACCTGAGCTGAAGGCAGATGCTAAACTTACTGAGCCACCCAGGCTCCCCTTGAGTTTTTTTTTTAATCTACTCTGACACTTTGATGATCTCTTCTAATTGGTATATTTAACCCACTAATGTTTAACGTGATGGGTATTAAGAGGGGCACATGTTGTAATGAGCACTGGGTGTTATACACAAATAATGAGTCACTGAACATTATATAAAAAACTAATGATGTACTGTATGGTGACTAGCATAACATAATAAAAAAATAAAGTGATCATTGATGTAGTTGGTTTAATATGTACCATATCTGTTATTGTTTTCTATTTGTTGCTCTTGTTCCTATTTTTGTCTTCCATACTTTGTCTGCTTTTTGTGTTTTCTTTTAAAGATTTTATTTATTTGACAGAGAGAGAGAGATCACAAGTAGGCAGAGAGGCAGACTGTGGGGGGGGGTACTCAGGCTCCCCGCTGAGCAGAAAGCCCAATGTGGGGCTTGATCTCAGGACCCTGAGATCATGACCTGAGGAGAGGGCAGAGGCTTAACCCACTGAGCTACCCAGGCACCCCTGCTTTTTGTGGTTTTAATCAAGCATTTTGTATGATTCCATTTTCTCTCCTTTCTTAGAGCACATCAATTATATATCCTTAAAAAAGTTTTAGTGGTTGCCTTGAGTTTGATATATACATTTATAACTAATCTAAGTCCACTTTTGAATAACACTATACAATTTCATGTGTAGTATGAGTACCTTAAAATAAGATAATTCTAGTTCCTACCTCCTGTTCCTTATATTATTATTATCATTCATTTATCTAAATATAAGCATATATAGGCATATCTATATAGATAAAATCAAATACATTATTATTTTGAACAAACTGTAATCTGTTAAGATTATGAAAAAGAGAAGATTTAATTTTATCTTCACTTATTCATTCTCTGATGATCTTCCTTTCTTTATGGAAATCTAAGTTTCTGACATATGATTTTCCTTCTCTCTGAAAAACTTCTTTCAACATTTCTTGCAAGGCAGGACTGCTGGCAACAAATTCCTTCAATTTTTATTTTTCTGAGAAAGTCTATTTCTCTGCACTTCTGAAGAATAATTTCACAAGGTACAGAATTAGGTTGGCTTTTTTTCCTCTCAAAACTTTAAATATTTCACTCCAGTCTCTCTTTCCTTAGTCACAAATTCAAGTGCCCAATAAATGGTAGTTTTTATTATATTATTCAGATAATAGATGCTCTTTTCTCCTCTCGAGAAATTTCTTTTTTAAAAAATTAAAGTATAGCTGACACAATGTTACATTAGATTCAGGTGTACAACATAATGATTCAACAACTCTGTAGGGTATACTATGCTCACCACAAGTGTAGCTACCATCTCTCACCATACAGTGTTATTACAGTACCACTGACTACATTCCCTATGCTGTACCTTTCATCCTTGTGACTTACATATTCCATAACTGGAATTCTGTACTACCCTGTCCTTTTCACCCATTTTGCCTATCCCCCCACTCACCTCCCCTGTGGCAATCGCAAGTTTGTTCTCTGTATTTAAGAGTCTATTTGTATTTATTTTTGTTTGCTTCATTTTTTTTAAGATTTCACATATAAGTAAAATCATATGGTATTTGTCTTCTTCTGTCTGATTTATTTCACTTAGTATAATACCCTCTAGGTCTACCCATGTTGTCACACATGGAAGATCTTGTTCTTTTATATGGCTGAGTAATATTCCATTGTGTGTATGTACACACACACACACACACACACACACAAACACATGTCATGTCTTCTTTATCCATTCATCTACGATGGACACTTGGGCTGTTTCCATATCTTAGCTATTGAAAATAATGCTGCAATAAGCACAGGGGTGCATATATGTTTCCAAATTAGTGTTTTCATTTTCTTTGGGTAAATACCCAACACTTGAATTATTAGATCATATGTTATTTCTATTTTTAATTTTTAATTTTTTGTTGCTGTGGTCCCTATTTTTAATTTTTTGTGAAACCTTCATACTGTTTTCCATAGTGGCTCCACCAATTTACATTCCTATCAACAGTGCAAAGATGTTCTTTTTTTCTCCACATTCTCAACAATATTCACTCCACTTATTTCTTGCTTACATGATTTCTGAGAAGTCAGTTGTGACTCTTACCATTACTCCTCTATAGGTAATCTGTTTTCTTCCTCTAGATTCTTTCAGATACTTTTTCTTTTTTCTTTTTTTTAAAGATTTATTTATTTGACAGAGAGAGATCACAAGGAGGCAGAGAGGCAGGCAGAGAGAGAGGAAGGGAAGCAAGCTCCCTGCCGAGCAGAGAGCCCTACATGGGGCTCGATCCCAGGACCCCGGAATCATGACCTGAGCCGAAGGCAGAGGCTTTAACCCGCTGAGCCACCCAGGCACCCCTCAGATACTTTTTCGTACCTTTGATTTTCTGCAATTTGAATATGATCTCCCTAGGTGTAGGTTTTTTTCTGTGTATCCTGCTTGGCAATCTCTCAGCTTGCTAGATCTGTTGTTTGGTGTTTGACTTTAATGTGGAAAAATTCTTAGTCCTTATTGTTTCACATATTTCTTCTTTTTCTTTCTTTCTTCTCCTGGAATTACCGTTATGCATATGTCACACCTCCTACAGTTGTCCCACAGTCCTTGGATATTCCCTTGATTTTTTTTCAGTCTTTGTTCTGTTCGCTTCGGGTTTTGAGGTTTCTACAAGATATCCTCAAGCTCAGAGATTCTTTCCTGAGCTGTATCCACTCTACTAGTAATCCTACCAAAGGCATACTTCATTTCTGTTAGTATTTTTTTATCTTTAGCACTTCTTTTTGTTCTTTCTTAGAATTTCCATCTCTCTACACAAATTCAGTAAAGTCACAGGATACAGAATCAATGTATAGAAATCGGTTGCATTTCTATATATCAATAATGAAGCAGAAGAAAGGGAAATTAAGGAATCAATCGCATTTACAATTACACCAAAACCCATAAGATGCCTAGGAATAAACCTAACCAAAGAAATAAAAGGCCTGTACTCTGAAAACCATGAAACACTGATGAAAGAAATTGAAGATGACACAAAGTAATGGAAAGACATTCTACGCTCATGGACCAGAAGAACAAATATTGTTAAAATGTCTATACTACCCAAAGCAATCCACACTTTTAATGTAATCCCTATCAAAATACCAACAGTATTTTTCACAGAACTGGAACAATCCTAAAATTTGTATGGAACTACAAAAGACCCTAAATAGCCAAAGTGACTTTGAAAAAGAAAATCAAAGCTGGAAGCATCACAATTTCAGACTTCAAGTTATATTACAAAGAGTTAGTAATCAAAAGAGTATGATACTGACACAAAAATAGACACTTATAGATCAATAGAACAGAATAGAAAACCCAGAAATGAATCCACAACTGTATGAGTAATTAATCTTCAACAAAGCAGGAAAGAGTATCCAATGGAGTATCCAAAAGATATCCAAAAGAGTATCCAAAGAGATAATCTCTTCAACAAGTGGTGTTGGGAAAACTGGACAGCTACATGCAAAAGAATGAAACTGGACCACTTTCTTACACCATACACAAAAATAAATTCAAAATGGATAAAAGACCTAAATGTGAGACAGGAACCCCATCAAAATCCTAGAGGAGAACACAGGCAGTAACCTCTTCGACATTGGCTATAGCAACTTCTTTCTAGAGGTCTCCCAAGGCAAGGGAAACAAAAGCAAAAATAAACTATTGGTACTTCATCAAAATAAAAAGCTTCTGCACAGCAACAGAAACAATCAACAAAACTAAAAGGCAACCTATGGAATGGGGGAAGATATCTGGAAATGACATTTCTGATAAGGGTTAGTATCCAAAATACATAAAGAACTTAGAAAACCCAATACCCTAAAAATGAAAAAAAAAATTAAAACCAAAAAAATTAAAAACCCAATTAAAGGGGCGGCTGGGTGGCTCAGTGGGTTAAAGCCTCTGCCTTCGGCTCAGGTCATGATCCCAGGGTCCTGGGATTGAGCCCTGTATCGGGCTCTCTGCTCAGCAGGAAGCTGCTTCCTATTCTCTCTCTGCCTGCTTCTCTGCCTACGTGTGATCTCTGTCTGTCAAATGAATAAGTAAAATCTTTAAAAAAACCAATTAAAAAGAAAACTAATGATGTACTTACTGTATGGTGACTAACATAAGAAAAAATTGTCTATTCATGTCAGAAGACACATGAAAAGATGCTCAACATCACTCATCACTAGGGAAACACAAATTAAAATTACAATGAGTTATTACCTCATACCCGTCAGAATGGCTAAAACCAACAACACAACAAACAACAGGTATTGGCAAAGATGTGGGGAAAGGGGAACACTGTTGGTGGGAATGCAAACTGGTATATCCACTATGGTAAACAGTACGGAGGTTCCTCAAAGAGTTAAAAACTGAACTACCCTACAATACAGCAATGGCACTATTATGTATTTACCTAAAGAATAAGAAAATACTAATTCAAAGGGATACATGCACCCCAATGTTTATAGCAGCATTATCTACAATAGCCAAACCATGGAAACAGCTCAAGTGTCCATCAACTAACGAATGGATAAAGAAGATGTGGAATATATATATAATGAAATATTACTCAGCCATAAAAAGAATGAAATCTTGCCATTTGCAACAACATGGATGGAGCTAGAGAGTATTATGCTAAGGAAAATTTATCAGTCAGAGAAAGACAAGTACCATATGATTTGACTTATATGTAGAATTTAAGAAACAAAACAAATGAGCATAGGGAAAAAAAGAGAGAGGCACACCAAGGAACACAGTCTTAACTATAGAGAACAAACTGATGGCTATCAGAGGGGAGGTGGGTGGGAGGATGGGTGAAATAGGAGATGGGGATTAAGGAATGCATTTGTTGTGATGAGCACCAGAGTAATGTATGGAAGTGTTGAATCACTAAATTGTATACCTAAAATTAATATTATACTGTATGTTAACTAAGTGAAATTTAAATGAAAACTTAAAAAGAAGAATGTCTGCCTCTCTGTTTACATTGCTCATCTGTTCTTGCACACTGTCTACTTTATCCATTATGGCCTTAACATATTAATCACAGTTGCTTCAAATACTTGGTCTGATAATTGTACCATTCCTGACATATCTGAATCTGTTCTGATGTTCCTCTGTCTTTTGTTTTTCAGGTTTTAGTATGTCTTACAGTTTATTCTTGTTAGGTAGATGTAATGTACTGGATAAAAGGGATTTCTATAGATAGGCCTTTAGTAATGTTTTGGTAAGGTGTGAAGGAGGGAAAACATCCTATATTCCTGTGATTAGGTTTCAGTCTTTCGTGAGTATTTGCCTCTGGACTGTGAACTTCATGAGGTAGGACAGGATGGCTGGAGGATGCTGGAGTTGGGTATTTCCCTTCCCCCAACCCCGGGAAGACTGAGCTCTGATAAAACCCCAGCAAGGCTAACTTCTAGTAAAACAGTTTCTCCTTAGGGCAAACTCTGTTATGAAAGAGAATGCTCTGGTGTATTTTAAAATAGTTCCTTTTTCCTTCTCCTTGCAGAAAGCACTAAGGGATTTTGATATTCACTGTGAGGACCTGGCAGAGTTCCTGGAGGTAAAACTCACAAATGTGTGGGGACCCCCCCCGTAACGGGGTCTGTGGAGCTTTTAACTCTCAGAGTTGTTCATCCAGAGCCTCTAGCAATTCATCACCTACAGTTTTTAGGTTTTCCCACCCTGGCATTTGTTCCTACGGAGGTTTCTGCTCCTATAAGTTTAATTCTATGCATCTCCCTGGCTGTCTCTCCAGTTCCTGGGAAAACCATGTATCCTGTGACCTCATTCCTCTTATGGATCTAAGGAGAGTTGTTGATTTTTTAAGTTCATTCAGCTTTACACTAATTTTTAAAGCATGGTAGCATTTCCTAAGTTCCTTACAGGCCGAACTGGGAACTGGAAGTGGTAGAAAGGAAAAATAAGCACAGAAAGGTTAAAGAACATGCCCAAGGTAACATAGCTAAGAAGTAATTAATCCAGACTCAAACCCAGTGCCAGAGCCCACTCTCATAACCACTAAATGCCCTTAGACTATTCTCCATACTTAAGGACAGCGTATTCATTATGTATAAGCCTTAGAACTCAATTCTTTAGGTATAAATTCCAGTTCTTTTGCTTTTACTAGTGTATGACTTTCTGCATAGGAATACTGTAGACATGAAGTGAGTCAGTGTATGTAAAGCACTTATAATAATGACTGGAAATGAGGAAAGTGGGGGCATTTGGTATTGCCTGGAAGAGCCAGCAACCTCATCCCTTACCTATCATGAAGAATGCTCAGATGTGTGTGTGGGGGGGTGGTGGTGGATATATAGCATCTCTTTTGTAAACTGCAGGTGGAAGGGATTCCTAAAGCACCTCTTTCTCTGAAATTCTCCAAACCCTATAGTTCCTTCCTGCATGAAGTCAGGTGCATGGAACCAACAGCATTGGTATCTCCTGGGAGTTTGTCAGAAATAAAAATTCTAAAGTCCCACCTCAGACCTACTGAATCAGAATCTGCATTTTAATAAGAATCCCAGGTGAATAAGTGGCACATTAAAGTTTGAGAAGCTCTGATATAACAGTGGTTAATAACATAGTCTTTGAATTCAGATCTACTTGGCTCCTGAGCCAAGTTCTGTCAATTACAAGTTCTGTGATCTTAGAGCAGGTTCGGTAAGTCTGAGCCTTATTTCCTCAGCTATACAAATGGAATAATAGTAATCCATCTCATGGGGCTATTGAGGGAACTGGCATATGGTAGGTGCTTAGGAAATAAATGTTAATAGTTAAATTGTCACAATTATCATCAGACTTTCCAGCAAGGCTCAGACAAGGCAGATGGAAAGCTATCTCCATGGAGTAGGATATGAGAGAGAGGAGAGAGTGAGCAAGCAAGCAAGTGAGCACTTGGGGATGGATCAAGCCTGAAAAATGACAACCTACAGTACGTTATTGAATGATGGTAGAGAGAACAGTATTATCATGAGGAAAGCCTAGATCATAAGCCAAAGAGAGAGCGAAAGGGGTATAAGAGTGGAATGGGCAAGGCAAAATATCATTGTAAGAACAAATTGAAAATTAGAAGCCAGGAGAGACAGAAATTAATTGAGTACAGAATGTGACTCATGGGGCAGAGAGGAAATCTAGTCTTTTAACACTGGGCATGTGGAAAGGTTGTGCTATTACACCCTTGGCTGACTTGGACAGAACCTCCTTTAAGGTACTGCATGGGCTTGACCAGCACCACCCCCAGAACATCATGAACCTGATTCAGTGAACTGCCAAGGGTATCAACCCATTTCATCTACTGTGTGCTTAATCCTTCCCAGAATCAAGTACATAAAGTAGTGGTTCATTGGGTGCAAAATAAGGAAGACTTTTACTTTATTTAGATCAGTGCCTTCAGAAACACTTTCTGTACCCACCTAATCTAACTAGCACTCCCTCCATCTCTATCTTAATACCTGAATTCTCTCCATGTTATTTATGGTTACCAGATGTTTTGTTTGTTGTGCTGAATGTCTCCTCTAATTAGGATTTATGAAGCTCCAAGAGGTTAGGTCTTTGAAGAACTTGTTTATAAACTGTGTCCTCTTGATATAGAACAGTGCCTGGTGTGTAGTATATTCTTGCTATCAGTAACTGCAGAATGATTAATACACTTCTTAAATTTGTTCTGAACTGTCATTTCCATGTTTTATTTCTGGTTGTTTCCTTTTCCTGACATTTCTTTCCCCCTCACACTCCTATGTGGGTGTCCTTTCTAGTCTATAAACCCCACATTTTACTTCCTCCCTGTCCTCCTTTATTCTCTAGTCAGAAGCCATGTATCCAACTTAATCTGTTTTACCTGGAATAGGCATTTTTTGGTTTCAAGAGAACATTTAGAGGAAAACAAGGGCATCATTTTGGAAAACAATTGCATTCTGCAAATTAAGCACGTAGGTGGTGGAATTGGACCACATGGATTTAAATCCCACTTGGTAGCTGTATAATCTTGTGTGAAATATTCAACCTCAACTTCCTCTTGTGCAAAATATGGACAAGTAATAGTAACCACCATGAAAGGATAGAGTGAAGAATATATGTGATCATGCATATGAAGTATTTAGTGTAATATCTTATATAATTCATAGGCACTCCATAAATTTTATCTTTCATTGTCATAATCAGCATTACTGATTTTATTATTAGGGACTCACATGATTACTGATCCTATTTTATTGTAATAACATTAAGCTTTAGAAGGTATCAGTTTACTTATATGCAATATCCTTTGAAAATAAATATAAAATCCATTTGTGTTATGCCTCATCTTTAAAAGCTATTCTTTGCAGTAATTAATAAAGTATCATTGATTTAAAAGTGACAACCCCAAAAAATAAAAAATAAAAAAATAAAAATGGTAACTCCTTTTGTGATAGAATATATGTATTTTAAATGGTCTACTGGTACATTTCACAAAAGCTTGTTAAAACCATAACAATTGTGTCTAAATTGAAGGTTCAGTGTTAATCACAGACTTTCACTTTGGTTTCTCTTCTAATGTAACAGATATGACTTAAACGGAAAGATTATTGCACTTTTTATCATGACAAATAATTTTAAGTTTTTCACCTCTAGTAACAATTATGATTATCCGACTTTTCTATAATAATCCTAAAACTTTATAACATGGCTATATATCTCCTGAAGTTTATGAGCAGTAGTCCTTTCTCTAAAGTCTATATTAATAATGCACTCTATGTTAACTAAATTGAATTTAAATAAAAAATTTTTTAAACATTTAAAAAGGAATGTACTTGCTACGACGAGCACCAGGTATTGTATATGAAAGTGTTGTATCACTATATATTACACCTGAAAATAATATTAAACTTTATGTTAACGGTAAAAGATGGCATTATTCTTCCAGACAATTTGTAGAAAGACTTCTTCTTTTTTTTTTTTTTTAGAAAATTTAGCTTTAATTCTTAAATGTTTGTCAAAGTAGCACTTCCATAGAAATCAGTTTGGCCACCTTAAATGTATGAATGTGAGGCGTGTTGTGTGTGTGTGTGTGTGTGTGCGCGCGCGTGCGCATGTATTTGTATATGTGTGTATTTGTGTGTGTGCTCCAGTATGCCTATCAGTAGTCTGAGTTCAAGAGAAACGTCCATTTGCAAATAAAGAAGCATGCATATAAAACATATTACCAACTTATGAAGACATGCTCACAAACAAGTAATATATGTGACCACCTTCTGATCATGACATATTGCTTTTCAGTTCTCTTCTTAGATCAGTTGTTACCTCCTTTCAGAAGTCATCACTGGTCACCAGATCTAAAGCACTTCCCACACCCTGTCCTGTGCACTTGAGCCATTCTCTTCTTTCCAGGAAGCGACTTCCAAGAAGTAGGAACTTTCTTTTTTTCCCTTATTTTGTTCCTACTTTCTGCTAATAGGTGTTCCATAAATATTTGTTAAATGAATTAATATATGCTACAGATTAGATTTAGCAGTGATTGTTCTAGTCCAGTGATTCTCAAACTTAGCTGTGGAAAAGAACTCACCCAAAAAGCTTTTAAAAATCTCAGTCATCAGAAACCCTGGAGAATTTTTAATCTGCTTTGTTCACTGCTATTTCCCTAGCACAGCATGGGGCCTATAGCTAGAGTTCAATAAATGGTAAGTAATTGGTATAATCATTACTCATTATTATTATGCATATTTTTCTTGTAGTATTTTTCTTGTAGTAACCTTCAACCTCATTCCCTGCCTCCAGTTGCTCCCTTGCCCCTAAACTCACATAATCTTCCATTTCACTTTCCATCTTACCCATGGGATGCAGTTCTGAACTAGGAAAACTGAACATGGTACCACCATGTATAAAAACAGTGCATCACTCTCTATTCAGGATGAAGTCCAAAATCAGGACCTTTCACAAACTGACTCCAGCTTATCTTTTCAACCTTTCCAACACTGAACTTCTCCCCATCAGCCTTTGCATATGCTATCTCATCCATCTAGAATGTTCTTTCCCCATTTCTATATCAAATTCCTTTTATTTACTCTAAGATGTACATATAATATCACCTCCTCCAGGAACCTCTTCCTGAATATCCCAGGCTTAGTTAGTACTTAGCATAAAACCATTATATATTAAGATCATAAGTCATGAGAATAAAAGGCACAGTGTGGGGAATAGAGTCCATGATACTGTAATAATGTTGTATGGTGACAGATGGCAGCTACATTTGTGGTGAGCCCAGCATAATGTATGGAGAACTTGAATCACTAGGTTGTACACCTGAAAGTAGTACAACACTATATGCCAACTATACTCAAATAAAAAGATTTTTAAAAGAAGATAAAAAAACATAAAGGCAAGTATTATTATTATTATTATTAATGCAGTTATAGTATCAGTTATGGTTATTCTGGAGATTTGTTTATCTTTTTAGTAAGAAACCAGAGCGAAAAGCTTTGAGTGGAGGTCAAACTTGAACAAATGGGCTAAGGGATTTTCTCTGTGATCCCATCTTTCTACTGACTCACCAAGAACAAGGTGAAACTTTGAGGAGATTTTTCTCTCAGAGACAATCTCTGTGAACTTCCTGTCAGTCTTTTGTCAGAAGCAGCATCATGGCACATCATTTGAGAACAAAAATAACGTCTTTGCAAGGGCTCCTAACTGGTTGTGGCCTTGGCTTGTGACAGCATATGTGGTGTGTGCCATTCCCTGTGGAGTAGCATGCTGTGGGGCACAACTTTCCCCAAAACAACCTGTTTTCATCACAGTTCTTTTGCTTACTAGAGCTGTGCTCTTAGGCAAGCCATTTTATTTCTCCAAGCTTCAGTTTTCTCATCTATACAATCAGAATAATGAGTAAATAACTACCCTACCTACTTACAGAGGATTTCATTTCTAGCCCCCAAATTCCCCAGTTTGAATCCCATTTTGTAGAAGATTTTTTTTTTTTTTACAAAGGTAATCTCTGGACCAGAAAAAAATTGTATGGTTTATTTTTTTCTATTTTTTTTAAAGATTTTTATTTATTTGACAGAAAGAGAGATAGCGAGAGAGGGAACACAAGCAGAGGAAGTGGGAGAGGGAGAAGCAGGCTTCCCTCCGAGCAGGGAGCCCGATGTGGGGCTCGATCCAGGACCCTGGGATCATGACCTGAACTGAAGTTAGATGCTTAACGACTGAGCCACCAAGATGCCACCAAAATTGTACGGTGTAAAGACCCAAGAAATATACCCAGGGATTGGGGAATTATATTAATTGCAGTAATTTGAAAAGTCTTCCAAGCAAAAATTGCTAATGGCAGAGGAATGGGAATGCACAGCCCTTTTGGACTTCTGTATGATCTGATGCAGCAGCTATAAGCCCCAACCTTTTTGAAGACTTCTCCTTATTTACAAAAAAAATAATTAAAAAATTCTAACTCCTAATATATCTACTTTCATTTTGACATAAAGTGCTCTTCCACCCCAAACTTTCAAGTTAGTGTAACATTCTAGGAAAGCTACTCCATATTTATCTTTGAGGGTCACGTCCAGGTATACTAGTGTGTGAAGCCTAGTTTTAAATTGTTATCATGAGGGGCTGATGCAGAAAAGAAAAGGGCCAAATATGGTCACCTTGGTGCTGAATTTGGGAAAACTGTATGCCTAGAAGGTGTACTATGTTTTCCTTTTTGCTCATCTATTTTATCACTTTCTTTTAGCATTTATAGAGCTCTTCCTTTTTCTCTTAACAGAAGAAAAAAGCACAATGCTACTTTTGTATTCTTATGTGGAGAATACTGCAGGTTGTGTCAAATTTGGTTTTCTAGCTGTTTTTATGACCTGAAAAGCCAACACCTTCGGGGCTAGAATTTAAATGAGTGACATTAGACCTTCAAAGTAAAAACCTGCATTGGCTATGCTCAGGGACAATTAGGGTAGTTTTCCCAATTAGCCCCCCACCCACCCACCAACTACCTACCCTTGCCTTCAGTGGCAGGTTGAAGAAGTTTGGTAAAGCAATTTCCCAGTCTCAAGGTAGTAAAATATAAATGCTGACATTCACCACACAAAGACTTTTCACTGATCTTCCAATAAAGCAAAGACCAAGTGTCACTCATGAGGGATCTTAGCGAAGAGTGTATAAAGCCTTCCTAAGGTTAAAAAAGCAAATCATCCATTACACATTCCTGGGGTCAAGGCTAAGTAGTTCCCAGGGAGGCATCTGGGCTGCAAATAGCATTTAGCTTTGTAAAAGAATGTTTCTCCACTCCTGGTGCCAAAGTGTCCACATCCGGTTGAGGGTATAGGCTACAAAACTAATGAAGAGAAGCATCAGGGAAAATCTCTGTCTACACTAATGAAATGCTGGATTTATTTCTTGGAATCTCCCTTTCAAGGGAGCACAGAGGAAGCAACTGCTGGGCCGTGGAGTTGGCGGGCTCTGAGACGTTCTGCATATTCAGTCGCACATGTCCCAGCCATCTGCTGGGTACATTTTTGGATGTGGTGTGAGGAGGCAGCTACATGATGGCCGACCATCTCCCTGAGGAGAGGGCTGTGCCTGGGCTACCGGACTGTCTGAGGAACTTTCGGTCATGTTGGACCAACTGCGCTGCTGCAGCGTGACTTTCTGTCCTGTTGCTCATCTGAGACCTGTAAAAAGACGTTATGGGCTCCCCAGTGAGCTTGTGAAATGTGGCCTATTTGCAAAGGTGACAACTCTCAAGCCATAAATAATAGCATTAGGTGGGATGGTTGAAAAATCGATAAAACTTGCCCATGCAGATGTGGACTCTTCACTCCCTCCCCTAAACGCTGTGCAAAGATTATTCCCCCTAGGAACTGCCCTTTTCTTGTTACCAATGTGACAAAGCCAGGGGTCCAGACAATATTAGATGAGGAGCAATACAGAAATGCTAGGGTAGATGTGTATCCTGAATCCTCCTGGAATAGATGGCAAGTCTGTAACCAGGTCCAACTGTTTGCTAGTCTAAGCAAACTTCACATGATGACATTTCCACATGGCTTTTAAAAAGAAGTCTGTGTGAAAAAAAATTCCAGGTTTTATTTCTAATTAAAGTAACTCCATCTTATGTTCAGGGTTCCTTTTTTGGGGGGGGTTACCAAAATACTTCAATCCTGGACTAATTCAAGAGCATCTTATATGCACCACTACTTCTCCCACTCTCCCCATCCACTGACAATTCACCTTCATCAAGTGAGGCTCCTGACACTGAGACAAATGGCAGTGATATGGCTTTGTTGCTTAACAGGTAAAAAAATGGAAGTCCCGAGCTTGGTATTTGTGACCACAGCCACAGCTCTCTGGCTCCAACCTACATTTCTAGTTATGGTTCTCTGATCTCCTTCACTCAGTGACAATTGGTAAAATTCTACCTCCATGCTTTCACTCCCAGTTTTTGAAAACGTAACGTGGAAAGGTGCCTGGTATGTTGCCTGGAACATAGTAGGCATTATAACAATCTTCCTGAATATTCTTCCCTTCATTCTGCCCATTTGGCCCATTCACCACTTTTTAATTCAACTGCTACCTCCTCTATGAGGACCTGTAATTACTAATAAAATTTGTATAGCTCCATGTGTTAGACAATATAACATCCATTTTAGCCCCACAAAAGCCAAAAGGTTGGCTTTTTTTCCCTACATTACGTAAGAGCACACTCAGGTTCAGAGAGTGGAGTAACAGGCCATATTCACAGAGCTAGAGAATTTGCAGAGCTGAAAACTGTCTAACTAAAAAAGAGGAAAAGACATACACAATGGTCCTAAGAACTCAGAACTTGCAGATGAAGATTTGAGTTTTACATTTTATTTCTTTACTTCTTACTGAAATAAGTGTGCAGTGTATGCTTTAAAAATTAACAAACTCTTAGATTATTTTTAATAAAGAACTAAAACAGGCTTTTACCTCTTTCACTCTGAGTAGACAACTGATGTCTAAACTGTAAGACCCAGTTTACAGGATGTCTAAACTGTAAGTCATGTGTTATATCACATGACTTATTTTCTAAATTTCTTTTGTATTTTTTTTCATTTGCTCATTCTTCCCCCAGATCATCAGCCCATCTGTTTGCAGTGTTGAAGAAGCATCTTTGCTGCTGTAGTCAAATAAGAACAATTAAAAATTTTAGTAAGAGGAGCCTTTTCATTACACTCCATGGTCTCTCTTCAGAATGAAGAACATTGTGTTATCACATTGATCTTGAACAAGCTGGCTGTGGTAATGCTAGTGTCCAGCATGCATGACCCCTCTAGAGATCAGGATATTTGCCCAGTTTGATAGTTTCCTCCCTTCTGCTTTCATAGCAGATAAAGCTGGGAAGACATATAATACAAACTCATCAAGGGAAAATGAACAGACCAATGAGATGGAAACTACTCCACTGCAAAATATGGATGAATAAAGTCACAACTGCTGGAAAATGATGCCAACTTCTAAATCCAGGGGGGAGAAACAAGGCAAACCATCAATGTGCAAAACAGACTTCTAATAGATAACTGAGAACTCTGCAGTACAGAGGTGCTAGAAAATCAGAGGAAAATCTTCACTACTCATTTTCTGAAGGTTCCAGAGGGAGCTGAAGATGAAAATATGACATGGTTCTTTCAAAAATTTTTGAAAATGTTAGGGCTAAAGATGGCTTTTTTAAGCAGGGGAAGGATTTAGCAGAGCAACTAGTGAAAGGAATTCAATCTAAAATTGCTGGTCATGATTATGTTCTTTCTCACCAGATACTTTTAAGATTAAAGAATTTAGTAAGTCAAAACATATTTATCTCCAGTCAAGAAATTCAGGATATTGTGCGAGGGGGTTGGAAGTAAGGAACTCTAGGATTTCAGTGGAGTTTGCATTTTGGCCTAATAACCAGGTATCACAGAAAGGGTCTGAAATGTGATCATATCTATAAAACTCAACTTAGATGCAAGTATTTTGAGATCTTTATTTGGATTGACTTGACTTGTGTATTTACTGACTTTTGAAGTGGTTGTCCTTACTTAGGAAACAGAAAGCTAATATTTGTTCTGATTTAATACTCACAACTTTTTATTATTAAGGGAAGTATTATTAATAAATTCATTTTACAGGTGAAAAAAACCTGAAGTTCAGAAAGGGCAAGTTATTTGCCCATGTCTCACTGCTCTTTCATTCAAACAAGCATTTTTGAGCCCCTGATATGTACCAGAAACTTGAAATGAAGACATGAAGATGAATGATCCCAGAAGGGCTAAACAAAATGCTTAAGATGCTTCTACTCAAGGAAATCATCATCTACTGGGAAAAACACTCAAGTAGAACACTACATCAAAAACTAATGTTGTACTGTATAGTAACTAACATAACATAATAAAAATAAAATAAATTAGTAATCTTACATACTGGAAAAAAAGTTGAAAAATAACTCCAAAACAATAGATATACTAATAGAGATATAACGTATGGGAGCAAAGAGACGTGGGGGTACTTGGCTCATCATTAGGGGGAATATAGTGGGTTCTTAGAAAAAACCTCACAGAAGTAAAACCTGAGCTGAATTTTAGAAAGTGACAATATAATTTCCAGGAAAACACAGTACAGAAGTGCATCAGAGGGGAATAGTTATAGATATCTATGCATCTTAAATTTTAATGTGCATGTTAACAAACACATGAAAAAATGCTCCACATGACCAGGCATCAGGGAAATACAAATCAAAACCACAAGGAGATACCACCTCACACCTGTCAGAATGGCTAAAATCAATAAGTCGGGAAACAACAGATGTTGGCGTGCATGTAGAGAAAGGGGAACCTTCTTACACTGTTGGTGGGAATGCAAACTGGTATAGCCACTCTGGAAAACAGTATGGAGGTTCCTCAAGAAGTTAAAATACAGCTATCCTATGACCGAGCAATTGCACTACTAGGTATTTATCCAAAGGATACAAACATTACAAACATAGTGATTTGAAGGGGCACATGCACCCCAATGTTTATAGCAGCAATGTCCACAATAGCCAAACTATGGAAAGAACCCATATGTCCACTGACAGAAGAATGGATAAAGAGGATGTGGTATAAACACACACACACACACACACATACACACACACACACACACACACACACACAGAGGAATATTACTCATCCATTAAAAAGAATGAAATCTTGCCATTTGCTATGATGTGGATGGAGCTAGAGTGTATTACGCTAAGTGAAATAAGTCAGTCAGAGAAAGACAAATATCTCATTATTTCACTCATATGTGGAATTTAAGAAACAAAACTGAAGGGGCACCTGGGTGGCTCAGTTGTTAAGTGTCTGCCTTTGGCTCGGGTCATGTTCCCAGGGTTCTGGGATTGAGTCCCTCATCAGGCTCCCTGCTCAGTGGGAAGCCTGTTTCTCCCTCTCTCATCCCTCCTGCTTGTATTCCCTCTCTCACTGTCTCTCTCTGTTAAGTAATTAAATAAAATCTTTAAAAAAACAAAACTGATGAATATAGGGGAAGTGAAGGAAACATAAAATAAAAACAGAGAGAGAGGCAAACCATAAGAGTCTCTTAACTCTAGGGACCAACTTGAAGGTTGCTAGAGGGGAAGTGGGTGGGAGGATGGGGTAACTGGGTGATGGGCATTAAGGACGGCAGGTGATGTAATGAGCACTGGGTGTTATACAAAACTGATGAATCACTAAATTCTACCTCAGAAACTAATATACTATATGTTAACCAAGTTGAATTTAAATTAAAAAAAATAAAGCAAAAAATTTAATGTGCATGTGAATTACCTGTGGAGCTTATCAAAAAGTAGATTCTGAGTGAATGGGTCTGATGTAGAGCCTGAGATTGTGGATTTCTAATCATTTTCCAGGTGATGCTGATGCTATCTGTCTTGGGAACAGCAAAGCTCTAAAGCATAAAGGTAGTAGTAGTACCTTGAGGAGTACCCAGCAAGTATCAGCCCAGAGGCCACCAGTGGTAGACCTCTGCATAAGGACAGAGCCCCAGGGAAGACTGAAACCTAAGGTTTGAGAAGAGAGAAAAGAAGAAAAGATATTAAGAAGTACTAGATAGGTAGGAGGAAAATACAAAAAAAAAAAAAAAAGAAGAAGAAGAAGAAGCTAAAGGAAGAGTATTTAAGAAGGAAGTAGTTAACTGTCTCAATTGTTCTATAACAGAGAGTCAAGTAAGATATTAAAAATGCTTCTTAGATTTAGCATGTAAGTAATCATTCGTGCTGATCACCTCAGCCCCAGTTACTGTGGCGTGTACTCGGTCTGTACTGCCCAGTGCAACAGCAACTAGCCGCAGGTGGCTACTGAGCACTTAAAATGTGGCAACTGTGAAATGAGTCATCTGCAAGTGTAAACACACATTGGATTTTGAAGACTAGCATAAGAAAAGAATACAAAATATCTCTCTAAGTAATTTCTATATTTATTACATATTCAAATGATAGTATTTTGGATATACTGTCTTAAAGTATATTATTAACCATAATTTTACTTATTTCTTCTTACTTTTTTATATGGCTACTAGAGATTTTAAAAAGATGTGCGGCTCACACATGGCTCACATAATTCTATTGGACAGTGCTGATCTAAGCAGATAAAAATTGGGCTTGGAGCAAAAGGAAGCAAGGATGTGGATACAGTGAGTAGAATGAAATATAATATCAGTATAGGATAGCATTTTTAGATAGGAGAGGATTGAGTGTATTTATAAAGGTAAGGTGCCAATATAGAGACAATGTTAAAGACAAAGAGGAAAGTTCACAACTGGTAAATGGTAAAGTGGTTCTTGAAAAGCAAAGGCATGGAAGTACATCAGACTTAGGTTTAATTCCTGACTCTACGACTTCTTTCTTTAAAAAATTTTCTTTAGATTTTAGTGAACATACAGTGCAATACTGGTTTCTGGAGTACAATTCAGTGATTCATCACTTACATACAATACCCAGTGCTCATCACAAGTGCCCTCTTTAATCCCCATCACCCTTCTAGTCTATTCCTCACCCACCTCCCTCCATCAACCCTCAGTTTGTTTTCTATCATTAAGAGTCTCTTCTGGCTTGTTTCCCTCATTCCTCCCCCCCATACGTTTATCTGTTTTCTTAAATTCCACATGAGTGAAATCATATGGCATTTGTCTTTCTCTGACGGACTCATTTCGCTTAGTGTAATACATTCTAGCTCCATCCATATAGCTGCAAGTGGCAAGATTTCTTTCTTTTTGATGACTTAGTAATAGTCCACTGTGTATATGTAATCACATCTTGTTTATCCTTTCATCATTGACTACACTACTTCTTAACTCTGTGATCTTGGACAATTTACCTGATCATTCTGGGATTCTCTTCCTCACCTGTAATGTGGACCTGATAATAGTTCCTAACCTGTAGGGTTGTTGAAGGATTATGTGAAATAATATATGTTAAGCACTTAGCACCGTGCCTGGCACACAATAAGCACTTAGTAATCATTAGTTATTATTAATGATACAATTAAGACACAGAAGATTCCAGATGTAGAAATTTATCTTGCAAGGGAAGGAGTTTCAGGTTTAGGATTTTTCATGTCTGATTACTGATCACTTCTAATGAATCAGTGAAGTAGGACATAATATCATTTGTAGAGGAAGAAAGGTAGGCAATGAGAATGAGAAATCTAATCAGGAACATGCAGACATGCTTGCAAGCAGGGTTGGTGGTCCAGCTAAGGTTGGACACCATAGATTTGTGATGGTAGCTAACTGTAAAGTGCAGAGCTTATGTATGTAGGGGGCAAAGAGGGCAGGTGGTTCAACTGGTTTGGGTTGCAGGTATGCTGGATGAGCACAACAAAGCAGTGGAGGATGCTAGCAAGATAGCTTCAGTGGGGGTCTAGCTAAGTTAGATACTGAACAAACTTCAATCAGCAAAGAGATAAAAGGATTGGAGGAAGTGGAAGAGGATAATGAACATGGGACTGAAAGGAAGTTAAGAAACAAATAGAATGGGAACAATGGAATTAGAGTAAGAGTGGTAGAAAATAATGGCTAGAGAATTGCATATTTGAATTATAAGATGTCAGCAGTGGACCAACTCCAGATGATGATAAGGTCTAAACAGTAAAGTAAATGTGAAGGCTACTGGAATCTAGGAACCAAGACCATGGTGTTGGTTGGGTTATTCTTCTAACTTCTAGACTAGTATTAAATAATAATAGGGATAAAGATGATCTTTTCTCACCATAGCTTTAATATTAATCTCTCAATCATTTGATCCTTTAATATGAAGCTAGATGAATGATCTAGGTATTTATAAGAAAAATATAGTAAGAGTATCTTTCTTTACTATTTATAAACAGGCTTCTTATCAGAAAAGGATGTTACATTTTTATCAGATGGTATTTAGATTTTCATCATATTGGTTTCTATTGATATGATAATGTGGCTTTTATCCTTTGACCTATTTTTTTGAAAGATTTTATTTATTTATTTGACAGAGAGAGAGAGAGAGAGAGAGAACGTGAGCAAGCCAGAGAGCATAAGCAGAGGAAACAGCAAAGGGGGCAGGGGAAGCAGGCTCCCAATTGAGTAGGGAGTCCAATGTGGGGCCCAATTCCAGGACCCTGAGATCATGACCTCAGCCGAAGGCAGATGTTTAACTGATTGAGCCATCCAGGCACCCTTACCCTTTGACCTATTAATGGTATAAAATATACTAAGAGATTTCCTAATATAGAGCCATTTTTTAAATGAAATCTCCTTGGAAGGCTTTTTTTTAATCTACTGCTAGATACAACTTGCTATTTTTTTAATATTCTGCTGGATATAACTTGCTATTATAACCGGAGATTCTGCATGTGAATTTAAGTACAATCTATAGGTAGTTTTTTACCCCCATCATTGTCAGGTTTCGCTATCAGGTTTTATTAGCTTAACAAATGGAATTGTTCATAATAATTGCTTTCCTTGTATATTGTTGCTGGATCTAGGCAAAATGTAAAATGTTTTACATATTTAATTTGTACAGTAACATTGGGAGGTGAGAATGTATGTGTGTGTGTGAGAGAGAGTCAGAGACAGAGAGAGGTGTAATACCTATTTAGGAATGAAGAAAATAAGGCTCGGAGCAGTTAACTGACTTGTTCAAATACACACAATTTTGGTAACCGGCAGAATGAGGAACTGAATCCAGATACGCCTGACTCCAAAGCCAAGCATTTGTTATGCTACATAAACTATTCAAATTTGAAAAGAAAATATACATGTATTCACATGCTCTGAAAGAATGTAATAGCATAGAAATTGTACATTTATTAAAGATCTGAAACAAATTATCTGCAAAATAATTGGAATCTGGGGCTTTTATTGAGGTAGTTCTTTCGTTCTTTTTTTTAAAGTTTTTACAATAGGAAAGAATTTTCAAATTTTATTTTAAGTGCAAGAAATTAAAGTTTCAAAAAGAGAAATCCCTGGTTTTTTGGAGGTTTTTTTTTTTTTTTAACTGACTATAGTCACTGCACAGTACATTACATCCCCCTGATTTACTTATTTTACAACTGGAAGCCTGTGCCTCTTGAGATCCTTCACCAATTTTGTGTATCCCTCAACCACCCTCCTCACTAGCAAACGCCATTCTGCTTTCTGTATCCATGAGTTTTCTTTTGTTTGTTCATTTGTTTTGTTTTTTAGATTCCATATGTATGTAAAATCAAACCTTATTTGTCTTTTTCTGTCTGAATTATTTCACTTAGCACAATTCCCTCAAGGTCCATCCATGTTGTGGATGGGAAAATTTTATTCTTTTTTTTTTATGGCTGAGTAGTATTTCGTGTGTGTGTGTGTGTGTGTGTGTGTGTGTGTGTGTGTGGGTAGGTGTGTCACATCTTTTTAAATCCCTTTACCCATATAGAGATAATTCTTTGGACAACTTTTTTCCATTTTCTCCATGTCTACTGAAGATTTTTTTTACTTCTTGGGCCAGTGTTAATTTTTGTTTTTAAAAATAATTACCTACTTCCTTGAGAAATTTATACCTTTAAACATTATATATGAGTAGTGTTTTTAAAAATGTTGTATAGTGGTTATAACCTGCCCCTCAACTATTTTATCACTAATGCTAAATGGATTAAACTTGTCAGAGATTTAGCTAAGTTACTGGAATTTTGAAATAACCATTTTTTTTTGATTTATTAATTACTGTTGCTCAACTCTGTTAACCAATTTACTACTCTCTATTTTATCATTGTTGGCTCCTTTATCTTGCCTTTGATTTTTTGGTCTTGTTATTTTGCAACTGTACTTATTAAAAACTAAAATGTGCAGGTTTTAGTAATTCAGGGCTTTTCCATTCAGTACATGTACTTAATATTAAGTGGAAATTATAGGTCAGAGAAGAAAAGTATTGACTGAAAGAAAAGAAAAGCTTTTGGGTTGGTCCATGGAAATGCAAAGACCTAAATTAATAAAGTGAAAGCAAGCTATTTAGGTCAGCCAGAACTTGTGGCAAGAGAGACCTTTGAGGGAAAAAGACAAACATACAGAGTAAAAAACAGAGCTGAATAATGCCTTGAGTTCTACTAATGATGAGAATGTTAATGGTCAAGAGCAGAGTAAGAATCTTAACAGATAAAGTGCAACATCTTAGTCAAAGCTGTACTGCTCCTAGTCTGTTTTCAGCTACTTTAGCACTAGGTCTCCTTCTTTATGTTAATAGCATTACAATAGGAAAACTACAAGTAAATAAAGTAAACAATAAGTGGGGCTGGAGTGACATCATCCCCTAGCTAGTTCCTCCTTGAGCAAAGCTTGGGAAAGAAGTTTTAGAGACATACATGATGCAAAAAAAAAATGGTGTTATGAAGAAGGGAGACTTAAATATAAAAGTTAACTTAGGCCTATAATTCTACATACTTATGACACTGTTGCTTCACTCTCTAATTTTGGTGCACTTAGTGTTAGATAAAAGTTACATATACACATTGTGTTACTGGTCTACTCTGTCATCAATACTTAGGAAGAGACTTGAGAAATTAGGGAACTTGAACTGAGACAAGAGACACTCTCCTGATACATTGTAGGAAGTTTACAGCAGTTCATTTTTTTTAATTTTTAAAGATTTTATTTATTTATTTGTGAGAGAGAGAGTGAATGTGCAAGAGAGAGCACAAGCAGAGGAAGCAGCAGAAGGAGAGGGAGAGGCAGGCTCCCAGCTAAGTAGGGAGCCCACCGTGGGGCTCGATCCCAGAACCCTGGAATCATGACCTGAGCTGAGGGCAGACACTTAACTGACTGAATCACCCAGGCACCCCTGAAGTTTACAACAGTTTTAGACAGCTTGCTCTTTGCATTGATCTTTATGCCTATCATCACACTGGGTCAGGCTATCCAAGCAGGAGAGTAGGGAACAGAACAGCAAATCTATACTTATATCTTTCAGTTAATCCATACTGTTTGCAGAATGCTGCTATTCACATACCAGTAGAAATACATGTACTCAATCCAATGGGGAAAAAAAACAGAAAAAACAATAACTCAAAAAATTGAAGTATAACATAGCACATAGAAAAAGACTAATATAAAAGATTCCAAAACAAAATTCACTGGGTTTCCACAACATGATGTTATAACAACATTGCCATAGTAGGTACAGATTCCTATAGATGGCAATAAGCAAATCATCACATATGCATTCCTTATAAACTATATCATCACACAACAAATGATTAGTAGAGCTTTTCCTCTCTTCATTTGGAATTCATTTTAGCTAGGGAATAATACCACATCTATACACAAGAATTATTATCAGTTTGGAGGATAAGACCTAATTTAATCCCTCAAGAGTAAATAATAATTGTAAATATACATGCACCCAACATCAGAGTGCCTAACTATACAATGAAAATGTTAACAGATCTAAATAGCGAGACAGCAATATTATAATAACTAGTAAAAATATAGTTAACAATACCCTACTTTCAAAAATGGATCAGTCATCCAGACAGAAAATCAACAAAGAAACACTGAATGTGAATCTCACTTTAGACCAAATGGTACTACAGACATTCATGGAACATTCCATTCAACAGCAGCAGAATACACATTCTTTTTAGCGCCCATGGAATAGACTCTAGGACAGAACATAGCAAAGGTCACAAAACAAATCTTAACAAATTTAAGAAAACTAAAAGCATACCAAGTATCTTTTCTAATCACAGTGGTATGAAACTACAAATCAGTAATAGGAGGAAAGCTGGGAAATTCACAACATGTGGAAATTCAACAACATACTCCTGAATAATCAAAGGACAAAAGAAGAAATCAAAAGGAAAACAAAATATCATGAATGAAACAAATGAAAATGGAAGCAAAACATATCAAAACCTATCGGATGCTGCCTAGGCAGTTCTACAATGGGAGCTTATAGTGCTAAATGCCTACATTAAGAAAGATCTCAAATAAACTGAGGGTTGCTGGGGGTAGGGGGGTTGGGAGAGGGGGATGGGGTTATGGACATTGGGGAGGGTATGTGCTATGGTGAGTGCTGTGAAGTGTGTAAACCTGGCAATTCACAGACCTGTACCCCTGCGGCTAATAATACATTATATGTTAAAAAATTTTTTTTAAAAAGAAAGATCTCAAATAAACAACCTAATTTTACACCTCAAAAAACTAGAAAAATGAACAAACTAAGTCCAAAGTTAGCAGACAGAAAGAAATAAAAAGATAAGAGCAGAAACAAGTGAGAGACCACAAAAGCAATAGTAAACATCAATAAAACTAAGAGCTGGTGTTTTGAAAAGATAAACTAAATTGATAAACCGTTAGCTATACTAACTCAGAAAAAAGAGAGAAGACTTAAATAAATTAAATCAGAAATGAAAGAGGAGACATTGTAATTGATACCACAGAATTATAAAGGATTTTAAGAAATACCTGTGAACAATTATATGCCACAAACTGGATAACCTAGAAGAAATAGATAAATTCCTAGAAACATACAACTCACCAAGACTGAATCATGAAGAAATAGAAAATCTTAGCAGACTAATAATGAGTAAGGTGATTGAATCAGTAATCAAAAGCCTCCCAAAACAGAAAAGCCGAAGTCCAGATGGTTTCACTGGTGAATTCTCCCAAACATTATAGAGGAATTAATGCCAATCAATCTCAAAGTCTTCCAAAAAACTGAAGAGAAAGGCCCACTATCAAACTTATTTTATGAGGCCAGCATTATCCTGATACCAAAACCAGATATGAATATTATGATAAGGAAGAACTACAGACCAATATTCACAATGAACATAAATGCAAAACTTCTCAACAGAATATTAGCAAATGCATCCAATAGCATACTGGAAGGATTATACACCATGGGGCACCTGGGTGGCTCAGTGGGTTAAGCCTCTCTGCCTTTGAACCAGGTCATGATCCCAGGGTCCTGAGATGGAGCCATGCATTGGGTGCCCTGCTCAGCAGGGAACTTGTTTCTCCCTCTCCCTCCTGCTCTGCCCCTCCCCCTGCTTGTGTTCTCTTTCTCTCTCTCTCTTGCAAATAATTAAATAAATAAATACATCTTTAAAAAAAGGATTGTACACAGTGATGAAATGGGATTTACCCATGGGGTACAAGGATGGGTCAACATATGCAAATCATGCTCTCAATGAGTTCCACTCTAATCTAAATTCTCTAAAAGCTAGGGTAACTGAGACAGAAGACAGAATTAGTGATTTGGAGGACAAACAGATAGAGAGAAAGGATCAGGAGGAAGCCTGGAACAAACAGCTTAGAAGCCATGAAAACAGAATCAGGGAAATAAATGATGCCATGAAATGTTCCAACGTCAGAATTATTGGAATCCCTGAAGGGGAGGAGAAAGAAAGAAGTCTAGAAGATATAGTGGAACAAGTTGTCCATGAAAATTTTCCCAATTTCACGAATGGAACCAGCATTCATGTACTAGAGGCAGAATGGTTTCCCCCCAAGATTATAGATTCTCAAAAGTCCTCGAGACACCTCATAAGAATGAAGAATTATAATTGTAGGCAGACCCTCTTGAAAGCAGCTAGGACAAAAAAGCTCCTTACATACAGAGGAAAGCCCATCAGAATAACGTCAGACCTGTCCACATAGACCTGGCAAGCCAAAAAGGGCTGGCAAGATACATTCAGTGCACTAAATGAGAAGAACATGCAGCCAAGAATACTTTATCCAGCAAGACTGACATTCAAAATGGATGGAGAGATAAAGAGTTTCCAAGACCGGCAAGGCTTAAAAAACTATGCAACCAACCAAGCCGACACTGCAGGATATATTAAGGGGGGCTCTATAAAAGAGAAAAAATCTTAAAAATATCATTGAACAGAAATATAGAGACAATCTACAGAAAGAAAGACTTCGAAGGTAACACGATGTCAATAAAAATGTATCTATCAATAATCACTCTCAATGTGAATGGCCTAAATGTGCCCATAAAACAACACAGGGTTGCAGATTGGATAAAACGACAGGACCCATCCATATGTTGTCTACAAGAGACCCATTTTGAACCTACAGATACACCAAGACTGAAAGTGAAGGGATGGAGAAGCATCTTTCATGTCAATGGGCCTCAAAAGAAGGCCGGGGTAGCGATTCTCATATCAGATAAATTAGATTTTAAACTAAAGACTGTAGTCAGAGATACAGAAGGACACTACATCATTCTTAAAGGGACTATCCACCAAGATGATCTAACAATTGTAAATATCTATGCCCCCAATATGGGAGCAGCCAATTACATAAGAAAACTATTAATCAAGATAAAGAGTCATATTGATATGAATACACTAATAGTAGGAGTTCTTAACATGCCTCTCTCAGATAGACAGATCATCGAAGCAGAAAATCAATAAAGAAACAAGAGCATTGAATGACACATTGGACCAGATGGACCTCATAGATATATACAGAACATTCCACCCTAAAACAACAGAATACTCATTCTTCTCAAGTGCACATGGAACCTTCTCCAGAATAGACCACATACTGGGTCACAAATCAGGACTCAACCGATATCAAAAGACTGACATTATTCCCTGCATATTCTCAGATCACAGTGCTTTGAAACTGGAGCTCAATCACAAGGAAAAGTTTGGAATGAACTCAAACACCTGGAAGCTAAAGACCACCTTGCTTAAGAATGCTTGGATCAACCAGGAGATCAAAGACGAACTGAAACAATTCATGGAAACCAATGAGAATGAAGACACCTCTGTCCAAAACCTATGGGATACAGCAAAGGCCGTAGGGGAAATACATAGCCATCTAAGCCTCCCTCAAAAAAATTGAAAAATCCAGAATACACCAGCTGTCTCTACATCTTAAAGAACTGGAGAATCAACAACAAATCAAACCAACTCCACACATAAGAAGGGAAATAATCAAGATTAGAGCAGGGATCAATGAGGTAGAAACCAGAGATACAGTAGAATGTATCAATGAAACTAGAAGTTGGTTTCTTGAAAGAATCAATAAGATCGATAAACCATTGGTCACACTAATCCAAAAGAAAAGAGAGAAAGCCCAAATTAATAAAATTATGAATGAATGCAAGTTGGTGCAGCCACTTTGGAGAACAGTGTGGAGATTCCTCAAGAAATTAAAAATAGAACTTCCCTATGACCTTGCAATTGCACTACTGGGTATTTACACCAAAAATATGGATGTAGTGAAAAGAAGGGCCATCTGTACCCCAATGTTTATAGCAGCAATGGCCACGGTCGCCAAACTGTGGAAAGAACCAAGATGCCCTTCAACGGACGAATGGATAAGGAAGATGTGGTCCATGTACACTATGGAGTATTACGACTCCATCAGAAAGGATGAATACCCAACTTTTGTAGCAACATGGCCATCCATGTTGCTGAGTGAAATAAGTCAAGCAGAGAGAGTCAATTATCATACGGTTTCACTTATTTGTGGAGCATAACAAATAACATGGAGGACATGGGGAGATGGAGAGGAGAAGGGAGTTGAGGGAAATTGGAAGGGGAGGTGAACCATGAGAGACTATGGACTCTGAAAAACAACCTGAGGGTTTTGAAGGGGCGGGGGGTGGGAGGTTGGGGGAACCAGGTGGTGGGTATTGGGGAGGGCACATATTGCATGGAGCACTGGGTGTGGTGCAAAAACAATGAATACTGTTACGCTGAAAAGAAATTAAAAAAATAATAAAAACAAACAAAAAAATATGCAAATAAATAAGTGGGATATACCACATTAATATAATGAAGGATAAAAAGCATTTGATCATCTCAATAAACATAGAAAAAGCACTTGTCAAAATATAATATCCTCTCACAATAAAAATGCTCAACAAATGGAGTATAGAAGGAACACACTTCAACATAATAAAGGCCATATATGAGAAACCCACAGCCAACAGTGTACTCAATGGGAAAAGGTTGACAGCTTTTCCTCTAAGATCAGAAACAAGACAAGAGTGTCCTCTCTCACCACACCTATTAAACAGAGTACTGGAAGTCCCAGGCAGAGCAATCAAGCAAGACAACGAAATAAAAAATGTCTAAACAGGAAAGGAAGAAGAAAATTATCTTTTCTGTAAATGATATGATCTTATAGATACAAAATTCTGAATACCAAAAACTGTTTGAACAAATGAAAAATTCAGTATAGTTGTAGGATACAAAATCAACATACACAAAATGTGTTTATGTAAACTAACAGAACATCTGAAACTAATGAAAACAATTCCATTCACAATAGCATTAAAAACAATAAAATACTTAGGAACAAACTTAACCAAGGAGGCAAAATGTCTGTACACTAAAACTACAAGACTTTGATGAAAGAAAGTGAACAAGACATAAACAAAGGTAAAGGTAAAGAGATCCTATGTTCATGTGTCAGAAGAATATTGTTAAAATGCCCATATTACCCAAAGCCATTTGCAGAGTCAATGAACTCTCAAAATTCCAAGAGCATTTTTCACAGAAATAGAAAAAAATACTAGAATTTGTATGGAGCCAGAAAAAAAACCCTGAAGACCAAAAGCAATCCAGAGAAAGAAGAACAAAGGAAAACAGGATCTCAAAAAGATGCCTATGCCCCCATGTTCATTACAGTACCATTATACACAATAGCCAGATATAAAAATAACCTGTGTCCACGAGCAGATGAATGGATAAAGATGATGAAATATATAATGAAATATTATTCAGCCATAAAAAAGAAGAAATATTACCATTTGTGATAACCTGGATGAGCCTTTGGGGTATTATGCTAAGTGAACACGTCAGACAGAAAGACAAATACTATATGATATCACTTATATGTGAAATCTAGAGAAGCCAAATCAGAGAAACAGAGAGTAGAGTGGTGATTACCAGGGCCTGGGGAGTATGGGAAATGGGGAGATACTGTTCAAAGGGTATAAACTTCCAGATATAAGATTAATGAGTTCTGGGGATCTAATGCACAGCACGGTAATTATAGCTAATAAAACTGTATTATATACTTGAAAGTTGCCAAGACAGTAGATTTTAAATGTTCTCACTGCAAAAAAGAAATGGCAATTATGTGATGGGATGGAGGTTTTAACTAATGCTATGGTGGTAATCATTTTGCTATATATTGATGTATCAAATGAACACGCTGCCCAGCTCAAACTTACGCAATGCAAAATGTCAACTATATCTCAATGAAACTGGAAAGTACATAGATAAATAAAAGGATTATGTGAATCCTAGGATATGAATGTTGTAATATGATAGTCCAGACTAAAGAGAGTGCTAGATACTTGGATTTTACTTGTACTCCTAAATTTCTCCAGACTGTGGTAATGTTTATTTTCCCATCCAACTGTTTGTGTATCTTAAGGGCACATCAGAAGAAGGCAGAAGAGAGAGCAGTGATGGCAAGGTAATACCTTTGATGGGAGAGGGAAAGAAGTCTGCTTCCTTTTTCCCCAAGTTCATTCCATGAGTAAATAAGACCTATATATGTGTTAAGGTACTTTGGTCCCACCGCATCATTTAACGTCAAGAAAAAAAATCCATTATGTACTTAAGAATAGTTGGTTAGACCTAAACCTCCAGTTGACTGAATAACCTTAAAAAAATTCCTTATGTACGTGGAGAGGTGAAAAGCTTCTACCTCCCTTGATCAAAAAGAAAAGAGTTTTATAAAGCTGTTAAGAATTTTTTGAGTGATGCTTAAGTCTAGCCAAATTGTGCATACATTTAGATACAACTTTGCCAATTTCACTAAGTGTCAGTATTTTGCCAAGTGAAATCTCAGGAGGAAAGTAAGGAGATTAAAAAAACTTTCTTTTCTGGAAGACCCATAAATGTCATATGGACAGGTATCTGTTCTTGTTTTTTGATCCAGTTTTGTAGTGTTTCAGATAAGCTTAGTAACAAAGGGATGTAATTTGAGAATTATGCTGCACAACGCATGGCTCATATGGCACACTTCATTGCTCTGCCCTACACTTACATAATCACACTTGTATGCTGATTGAGTCTACAAGTTTAATACTCAGGGTGTACACTTTGCTACTTTTTCTGCATATTTTATTAACAAAAAGTTATACAATGCTTTTCCAATTTCATATTTCAGAGATCCAGCTGCAGAAGTTGATGATGAAGCTACATAACTTATTAGCTTAGCTGAATGCATAAACGAGCATTTAATCAATAATCAGGTTGCATATTTTAATAGAAACAATGCAATGACTGTGATAATCAAAAAATACATATCAAACAAGTTTATATTATTAACTAGTCTAAAGAGCTAGATAGTGTTCTTTAGGCTGGTACTCTCAAAGGAAATAACTATTTGTGAACTTGAAAAGAGATAGATACCAGAATTGAATTTTTCTTTTGTAATTTTTGTTATTTGCTCTTCCTGCCTCCTCCTCCCAAATCTCCAGAAATTAAAGTTTGTCTTCTCTTAACATAGAAGTTCTGTTTACCACATGGGTAGCATAACAATCCCCAAACCAATCCAACCATGAATTTGTCAAACACAGTAGCTAGGAATCTTCTAGAAGAAGATGATTAACAGAGACTCAGAGATTTGAACCCATTGGTTTTCACTGTGGCATACTTGGATCATGGCCGAGTGGTTTCCGACTAAGAGGGTCAGCTGAATAGTTTAGAAATAGTTTCTTCACTACACATGTTGATGCAACCTGTTTTCAAAGTATTACCTCAAAATTATCGGAATGATTGGCTTAAGGATGATTTTAAATTCTGGTATCTAATTCAAAAAGCTCTTATTAAACAACACTGTGTGCTGAAAACTCTTAGACATTGGTGGCGGAGTTGGGATCACGGTACCTGTCTTCTAGGACCTTATAACTTAGCAA
This sequence comes from Lontra canadensis, assembly GCF_010015895.1. NCBI lineage: Eukaryota > Metazoa > Chordata > Mammalia > Carnivora > Mustelidae > Lontra > Lontra canadensis. Next base: position 774,150 of record NW_022631117.1, on the reverse strand, counting down.
ATTATTTAGGAAGAGAGATGGATTCTTGCATAGCTAAAAGAATGCAGAATGACAAGCACCAGCATATATAACCCAGGATTATAGAAAGCAAGGGAAGGGGAAATTCAGTGTGACAAGGGTTGAAGGCAGACGTAGAATTTGATTGGCCCTTGAAGGACAGAAAGGATGCCCACATGGAGAGCTGGCAATGACAAGCATTCCAGGCAGAGTGGTGTTCTTCACATTTCCTGGACAGTGGAGTCCTTTTCCATTGAAACAGGAAGAAAAGTTTTTGTCAAGGTTAAATGTTGTACCTTTAGAGATACTTTCACCTTTTTTTTTCACATTTAAGGACAGTAAGCTGACTGCTGCTAGAAATCAGTCTTGACATATCCGCTGATTTTAGGATGGTGATTGGAGGGCATTGCTGCCCGTAGTGTGTGCTTGGGTAACTCCAGCTCAAACTGGGAACTGGGCCTCAGCCATGTAGGCAAGAACAGAATAAATGAGGCAGATGTTTTTACTGACTTCTGCTCTTTTGAATTTGTTCTGTGCAGAAGGGAGATGTTGTTTGTCTGAAATTATTTAAGTACAGCATTTGTCACTTCTATAATTCACTTACCACGCCAGATATGCAATTACTTTAACTGCAAGCCACTTATATCTTAGTTCTTCTGTCTAAAAATATGTTGGCTTTTATTTGAAGAGCTAAGATTGAAGCTGTCACTTGGGGCCATTCCAAAGCTTTGCTAATTGTGCACTTCAAGGAGAGCAATATTTGAATTAATTTTCCTCTTGAATTTTAAGAAAAATGATTACTCATGTCATGTTTCTTCATTTATAATGATCATTTTACATTAGTTTTCAAGAATAAAAATTGGGAACTGGTTGGCCTGAAATGCTCCACATTTTGTTCTACTATTGGGCCTTGACTTACAACTTTAATTTACTCAAACACATTCTTTCTAGATGACTTTCCTGAGGATTTGATCAACTTCAACTTGTACTATAATCCTCATAAACCGGCCCGTTATTGGCTTCCTTCTTGTCCAGGGCACTGAGACTCAGAAAACAATACAATTCTTCACTGAATTATGTCTTTTTTACGATAAATGTTGCCCTGAGAGACTGCAGCTATCATTCATGACTTCTATAGAAAATAGTCATGAATATAAATAGGAATAGAAAACTTCTGAAGAACAGTTTACTTAGCTCAAAGCGAGGTGGGATAACCCTCTTGGGTTAGTTCAGGTGGTAGATACATGGAGTAGTTTAAAAAATTGGCATCATGAGAAGGAAGTTGGGCAGCTCTCATCTCAAATATAAGAGCAGAGCCTTGATGTTCACTGGGAACACAGGACAGTGTTGATGACTCAGGAGTGAAGGGCCTGGAATTCTTTGCCATGTTGGGTTGTCTTCCAGGGTAAATGAACTGTGGCATGTACCCACTTTACTGCTCATCTCACCACTTGTCCCTGTTTTCCTTGCAACTGAGTGTGGGCGTATTCTTCACCTTAGTTGCTGGACCCAGTGCTGACTTGGAGAAGCTTAGCACTGCAAAGGCTGAGGATGAACATCTTTGTTCTGTGCCTACTCTTCTCTGTCTTTTTATCTTCTTCCAGTTCTTCTAAAACTCTATGTTCTTTCTTGCTTCAAAAGATCTTCACACGCTGTTCCCACTATCCATAACTCTCTGTCCATCCTTGGCCCAGTCAACTCTTTGCCAGGTCAACTCTTTGCCACCCACCAAATCTTACTTCTAAAAGATACATCCAGAGAAACTTTCTCTGACATCCAGAGTAGGTCAGGCCCATTTCTATGATCCACAGCATCCTGTTCTTCTCCTTTGTAGCATTTATTGAAAATAGGAATGAATGATTTACTTTGTAATTATTTTTCAAAGTCTCCCTCTCAAATGTATATGCCTTGAACGCAGAGAGTATGCTAGTCTCTGAACTTGCTGTACCCCCAGCTACCATCACAGTGGCTTACACGAGGAGAACCCCTCAATACCTATTTGTTGAATGAACAGCACAGACTGAAAGTTGGAAACACATATAAAAGATCAGGTATTAATCTCTCTGTGGCAAAGGTTTTATCTAACAGTTTATTTTCATTGTTTATCTTGCTACTGGGAAAGTCTTAACAACTCTAAGACAGATGATGCAGTTAGTTTACTGGAAAATGCATATATAGTCTTAGTGGCTGTCAGACTTGGATTTGAATCCTTCCTCTTCTGCTTGACTTGAGTGATAGAAATACACTTCATATTCCTTAACTTCCTTTTTTGCATTTCTAAAATAGGAATTGGTATTATAACTGCATTGTCCTTAACATTCAAAGGGACAGTAACACCTATATTGTTGGGTTGCAATAAAAACAGTAGGATATCAAGGAATGCTAATTATCTTCCTTCTCACCCTCTTCCTTCCCAAAGTACTTCCATCCCAAAGTACTTTTCAGTGTGAGACAAGTTAAATGAAATTTAATATTTTATCTCAGTCTTTTCAAGAGCACAAGATAACATCTAAATACATCACTTTTTGAATCAGAGTTATTTGTGCTTCCTGAATGGTAACCTGTTTGCTATGAAGACTTGGAACTAACTAATTAATTAATTTTGAGAATGATCAAATACTAAAATGATGGATTATGCTGAACCATCTAATCAAGAATTGACAAGGGGAAGCAAAAAACACTTTAAAATCAATGTCATAGTTCAATCTAAAAAGAATAAAATCAATATTATATACCATTTACAGTCTTTGCTGAGTAAAGGAAACCATTTCTACGTTTCGAATTACATGAGATTTCATGACCTTTGCAAAAGAACATCATGTCTGTGGTCAGTTATTAATTCAATGGCTAACTAGTGAGCACCTACTAGGAGGCAGTCATTGAACACATAATGTTGAGTAAAACTATAGGTCCTCAGATAACTGTGATGTTTAGCAGAGCATGATAATCACAACAATAGAGGTGCAAAGAGATACGCTATTACCAAAAGTGGGACTTGGAAAAATAAACCAAAGTCAGAAATTGTTCCTGGATCAGTACATCATGGGTTTATTCGCCAGGGATCCCCAGAGAAACAAAAACAATAGGATGATATATATCTCTCCTGAAAGATAATCTGGAGAGATTTATTACAGGGAATTGGCTCATGCAATCATGAAGGCTAAGAAGTCTCGCACTCTGCCATCTGTAATCTGGAGACACAGTGGTGTAATTCAGTCCAAGTCCAAAGGTCTGAGAACCAGAGATGTCAATGCTATAGATGCCAGTCTGAGCCTAGAGGCCTGGGAACCAGGAACACCGAAGGCAGGAGAAAATCCATGTCCCAGCTCAAGCAACCAGGCAGAAAGAAAAAGGGTTGAATTCCTCCTTCCTCCACCTTTTGTTCTATTCAGGTCTTGAATAGATTGGACTAGATGATTCCCACCCCCACTCGGGAGGGCAATCTACCGAGCCCACTGATTCAAATTCTAATATCATCCATAGACACCCTCACAGACACACCCAGAAATAACGTTTAATCCAGGCATCCCATGGCTAGTCAAATTGACACATGAAATTGACTATCGTAACAGAAAGAGTTTCCCTGATCTGGAATCTGGATGCTTTAAAAGAGTGCAAATGAGTTCTAGTCAACATTTATGACACCCGTTATGTGTAAGGTGCTCTGAGTATAGAAATTATTAAGACAGTGTCCTTGCCCTCTAAGAACTCACAGCCTAGTGGAGCATAGAGTAGTGATAGGAGATGAGTAGAAGAGTTGTAAAAATAAATAAGAGAAATGCAGTTTTTCTGGGCTAAATGCCACAACAGAATGACATACACAGTAAGGATGAAGAAAGAGCAATTAACTCTGTGTGTGTGTGTGTGTGTGTGTGTGTGTGCGCGCGCGTGTGCTTGTGCATGTGCGTGTGTGTGTTGTTTGTAAAGGCTTTATAGTATTGGTACAGGGCACATGAGTAGGGTTTTGAAGAACGGATATTCACCAAGCTGACAGGGCCTAGACAGAGGCATGGACGCTTATAGCACTGTGGTAGGTACAGAAAATTTGAAGCAGCTGAGTATCACTGGAACAACAGGGAAACAATAGGGAAAAGAATGACATGAGGGTGGACAAGCAGACAGCAGTCAGGTCCTGGAAGACCTTGCAAAACTATCTTGTGCATTTTGGATTTAAACATAGAAGTAATGATAAATCGAAGGTTGGAAAGCAGAGAAGGTGTCCTATTTGAATTTTGGGAAGATCTTTCCAGCTGCTGTGAACCACAATTGTTCTTGAACTTGAGTGTTTTTCAGAATAACCTGGAAAACCTGTAAAATGCAGATTCATGGGCTCCACTCCCAGAGAAGAGAACATGGAACTCATGCATGTGCATTTTAAGAATTGAGAAGTTTTTTTCAGATGCACATAGTCCTCATGTGGATTTGGTGGTAGTTATTGGAACTACGGGCAATTCCAGGATTAGGGAGACCAAAGGGGATAGAAATTCCTGCAGGTAGCAGGATTATGAACTATAGATTGAGGTTCAGAAACTGAACTCTGAGTACTTGAAAGAATAAGACAGGGGCCTCTGAGAGGGTCGAAGTACTTGATACATTATTAATACATTCAAGCACAAATAAGACAACACCCAATTATGAGAGACGGGTGTGACACAAGGTTAAGGGTGCACTCACGGTAAGGTACCTTGCCAAAATGTCCAGGTCTTGTTTACATTCCCCTGCCCAAGGTCAGATTTGGTTTGCAGAGGCTGACTCTATAGGTACACAAGTGGATGACCTCAGGTGTTGAAAGGAGAGGTCCGAAGAAGCAGAGAGCCAGCCAAGATTCTCTAGGGATGGGCAAAAGTTTTGCTAAGCAGGAACAGAGGTCTAGCTGTAGCACCGTGGTTCAACAGCATGAAGTTTTCAACTGTTTCCAGCCTATTCCTCAGGAGAAAGAATAAAGTTGTATTCCTCAGGAGAAAAAAGTTATTAAGTACAATGCCCAAGTTAATTTCCCATGTTTTAGTCATTCAACAGATCATCACTTACAAGTGACTACACAAGTACAGCAGGCAAAGCTACTGAAATTGTGTGAAAGAGAATGAGAGGGAGAGAATAGGATACATTCAATCATAGGTACATAGTCTACTACCATTAAGTCTGCGTTTCATAAATGCTGCTGAAATAAACTTCTAACACACATTTTTCCCTCCCTGTGGCAATTTTTTTAACTGGACAAATGAAGCTATTGCAGCATTTGACAAGATAAAGGAATCACACATATCCCACTACCATAACTAATTAGGGCATTTTGGGTTTACATATTCACTTTTTGTCTTTGTCCATTGACGTATATCTATATTTTAATAGTTATAGTGCACTCACAATTTTGAATTTTGCTTCCGTATTAGTTTGTTAGGGCTGCCATAACAAAATACCATAGAATGGATGGCTTAAACAACAGATTTATTTTCTAATAGTTCCCCAAGATCATGGTATTGGCAGGGTTGGTTCCTTCTAAAAGACATGAGGGAAGGATCCATTCCACGTCTCTCTCCATAGCTTGTAGATGGCCACCTTCTCCCTGTGTCTTCACATTGTCTTCTCTCTATACGTGTCTATGTGCCCAAATTTCCTCTTTCTTTTTATATGTGGAACTCTTTTCTCTTTTGTTGCCACCTGTACAGGAAACACGTTTTTTGGGGGTAGGAGAGGGCTCCATTAGGTTAATGCACTGGACTGCATGTTGGGCATTTTGCCGATGTTATAGGTGTTGTTTCATTGACCATCTTTGTGCATATGGCTTTTTGCTTCTCAATTATAACCTTAGGATTACTGGGTCACTTCTATGGCTTTTGAGACATATTGCCATATTGATTTTCAAATGGGCTCTGCCAATTTATATGGCTACCTGCAGTATTTGAATATACAGTTTTGCTACAATACCAGAATCTGGTGGTATAATTTAAATGTGTTTATTTAATAGGTTCAGAATGTTATAGCATTGAGGTTTTTATTTGCATTCCTTAAATTACTACCAAGGTTGCTCACTGTTTGTTTTCTGTCACAACTTAGAATAGTTCATGTAAAATATCAGAAAACCTTTACCCAAGCATTAATTGCAGAATTCACATTGATTTAAATTCATTTATTCATTAACAATTATCTTTTGGTACACTTTTGATGAACACCTACTCTATGCCAGGTATTGTGTTAGCGGTAAAAGATACAATGACAAACAGATTCCTTGTGTCTAGAATAGGAAGTGTATGTTGGCCCTTACTGTCACTTAGAAGGTTTATAGAAAAGAAAAGCTTCATTGGTGCTCCACACTTACACAGTTAAATTTCATCAGTCCCCTGTGTCAGCATCCCACTAGAAATAGATGACATATTCAAAATAGTATTTGAAAAGAGTTTAATAAAAGAACTATTTAAAGGCAAGGTAACAAATAAGGAACTGTGAAGCATCATAGATTTTAGCAACGGTGGGAGCCTTGGAAGCCATTATCATCCCTAAGCCTAAAGGACGTGGAAGGTAACTATTACTGGAATATAGTGAGAGCTATAAAGGAGGGGCCATATAGGAGCTGTAGCCTTAGGTAGAAAAACACAGGCCCTGCCCAACAGCACCCCTTCCAACTCTTCCTCCTCCCTCTCTCCAATATTCTATTACAGCTTCCCATGGGCTGAACCCAAATGGAAGCCAAATAATAAGGGAGCCTGGATGAGCCTCTCAATGATGTCAATCTACCAAGGCTTAAAGAGGGGCAGAGAAAGACAGAAAGTGGATCCTAAGGTGCAAACAGAGAATATCCAGTATTGTCTACCACCCATCCCCCTGGCAAAAAAAGGAATAAAACTGTTTCATACCCAAACAGGTAAATTTGGAACATTTACTCTGAAAGTGATTTAAAACAACTTGCTTGAAACTAATGATGTGCAGCATCAGTTGGGGCAGATTTCTTTAATGCTGCAAGTTACCAGTACATTTGATACTGGTAAAAAATTGTTCTTATTTGGCAAGAAGTGGGAATGGCAAGAGGGAGAAGTTTAATCAGTCCTGTGCTGTTCCTGACCCAGGTGGACATCTTGCCAATGTAATGCTAAGCTGGGATAATTAAAGTATTTTAATTAGAAAGTTATAGTCTCACATAGACCAGTAGAACAGAGTAGAGAGCCCAGATATAGACCCTTAACTCTATGGTCAAATAAACTTCGACGAAGCAGGAAAAAATATACAGTGGAAAAAAGTCTCTTCAATACATGGTGCTGGAAAATTGGATAGCTATGTGTAGAAGAATGAAACTCAACCATTCTCTTACACCATACACAAAGATAAACTCGAAATGGATGAAAGACCTCAACATGAGGCAGGAATCTATCAAAATCCTAGAGGAGAACATAGGCAGTAACCTCTTCGACACTGGCCACAGCAACTTCTTTCAAGATATGTCTCCAAAGGCAAAGGAAAGAAAAGCAAAGATGAACTTTTGGGACTTCATCAAGATCAAAAGCTTCTGCACAGCAAAGGAAACAGTCAACAGAACAAAGAGGCAACACACAGAATGGGAGAAGATATTTGCAAATGACAGTACAGACAAAGGGCTGATATCCAAGATCTATAAAGAACTCCTCAAACTCAACACACACAAAACAGATAATCACATCAAAAAATGGGCAGAAGACATGAACACACACTTCTTCAAAGAAGACATACAAATGGCTAAGAGGCACATGAAAAAATGTTCATCATCACTAGCCATCAGGGAGATTCAAATAAAAATCACATTGAGATACCACCTTACACCAGTTAGAATGGCCAAAATTAACAAGACAGTAAACAACAAGTGTTGGAGAGGATGTGGAGAAAAGGGAACCCTTTATACTCTTACAAAGTTGGTGTAGCCACTTTGGAAAACAGTTTGGAGATTCCTTAAGAAATTAAAAATAGGGCTATCCTATGACCCTGCAATTGCACTACTGGGTATTTACCCCAAAGACGCAGATGTAGTAAATAGAAGGGCCATCTGTACCCCAATGTTCATAGCAGCAATGGTCTCAGTCACCAAACTGTGGAAAGAACCAAGATGCCCTTCAACGGACAAATGGATAAAGAAGATATGGTTCATGTACACAATGGAGTATTATGCCTTCATCAGAAAGGATGAATACCCAACTTTTGTATCAACATAGATGGGACTGGAGGAGATTATGCTGAGTGAAATAAGTCAAGCAGAGACAGTCAATTAGCATATAGTTTCAATTACTTGTGGAGCATAAAAAATAAACGGAGGACATTGGGAGATGGAGAGAAGTGAATTGGGGGAAATGTGAGGGGGAGATGAACCATTAGAGACTGTGGACTCATTAGAAACAAACTGAGGGTTTTCAGAGGAGAGGGGTGGAGGGTTGGGTGAGCCTGGTGGTGGGTATTAAGGAGGGCACCTATTGCATGTAGCACTGGATGTGGTGCATAAACAATGAGTTTTGGAACACTGAACAAAATAGAATTAATTTAAATTTTAAAAAAAGGAAGTTATAGTCTCACTCAGGTTACCCTAAATCATAGAGTTATTGTAAGCTGCCACAGTAACTGGTCTGATGCTCTATTTGGGCCACCAAGCTGTCATTGTTTTTGTTTTTTTAAAGATTTTATTTATTTATTTGACAAAGAGCACAAGTAGGCAGAGAGGCAGGCAGAGAGAGAAAGGGGGAAGCAGGCTCCCCATTGAGCAGGGAGCCGGATGTGGGGCTCCATCCCAGGGCCCTGCGATCATGAACTGAGCTGAAGGCAGAGGCTTAACCCACTGAGCCACCTAGGCACCCCCAAGATGTCATTGTTAATGCAGTGTGCTCTCTCTCTCCTGGCATCTTGACTTCTTTCTCTTCATTCCAAACATTTTCCTTTGCAAGATTATGTAACAAGATTATCTTATTATCCAATCAATTTCTGGCTGGAAAGAGTTTGGTCTAGCTAATTACCTAATGGGATTAGCCATCCTTAGGTCAGGTGGTCCATTGATGTAAGTAGCATCCCTTACTGAAGAAGCAACCTAATGACACTTTCATTAGCAGGGACTATGGAAAGAGAAGTTTCCTTTAGAAGACGACACTAAGAGGGACAAAAAGTCCTCATAGCTGGCTAGAAAACCATAAAACATTGTTATCTGAAACAAATCTCTCCCATATTTACGTCAGTCAGGATTAATTGCTCCTTCCAATGGGCTTCCATAACATTTTTTACAGGTTTATTGAGGTTTAATTGGTATATAGCATTCTGTACTTGTTTAAAGTACACAAAGTACAAAAATTGATGATTTTTGATAAAGGTATACACTCATGAATTCACCACCATAATCAAACTAATGAATATTTACATCAATATAAAATAATTTCTCTGTTACCTTGTAGAGGGATATATGACAAAGATCTTGCTCTGAAGGAAATTAATGTCAAGTTAAAGACATGCAAAGAACTTACTGCAAATGGGCTAGGCAGAATGAAATAAGGACTGGACACCAAACTGCGAACAGTACACTGTGCCTTTCTGTTAAATATTTATAATCCTGAAAGAAAGAATCTTATTTACTTGATTTGGATCCTGTGCCTACCCATGGAGCAACAACCATGGCAAAGGGATCAGGATCTCAAAGTATTAATACGAGCACTGGTGGTCTATCATCCCTACGTATTGAGGCCATTCTCAGAGGAAGGAGAAATGTCAACTGGAACACCATTCCAAGAAGTGTTTACTATAGGATAACAGAGATTAAGAGACTTACCCAACATCACACAAAACATAAACCTTAGTTCCCTCTTTTCTTCTCTATGACGTCTGTGTAATACTGTTGAACTTTCTGTCTGGTGGGCACTTCAACTGATAGTCTGGTGGGCCTTTCTCTAGGAATCTGAAAAATCCTGGCTTTTGGCCATCAAATTTATATCTCCAAATTAGCTGCCCTTAATTTCTTGTTCATTTTCAAAATTGTCCACTTCAGGGGCACCTGGGTGGCTCAGTGGGTTAAAGCCTCTGCCTTCGGCTCAGGTCATGGTCCCAGGGTCCTGGGATTGAGCCCTGCATCAGGCTCTCTGCTCAGCGGGGAGTCTGCTTCCCCCTCTCTCTCTGCCTGCCTCTCTGCCTACTTGTGATCTCTTGTCTGTCAAATAAATAAATAAAATCTTTGAAAAAATTGTCCACTTCAGAGTTAATGCCATAAACCTGCATTTCACTCTAACTCTTAACACACACACACACACACACACACACACACACACACACACACACACACAGAATCTGCCTCTCTCCAGGATTCTATGTATATTTGTTTTCTTTTTTCAAGCAAGGTAATTATTTATGTACATTTGTAGACATGGTATAATGACTTTGTGGGTGGAGGATCCAGTTTGTATCAGTTTCCAGTAGTTCTGGGAACCAGGAACAGAGAAAGTAGATTCTGGAGCTGTTGTCCTTTAGATCTTTAAATAGGATTAAAGAAATAAAATTAAAGGGAATGAGAATGGGATGAACTAAATAGATTTTTGTCTAGTCAAAATTATGAGGATCAGAGTCACCTTATTTGTGGTTTTAAAGGGCATGAAAAATTTCCACAATAGGAATAGGGATCTGTTGTATTCTTTGCAGCAAAACATCACAGTGAAAAGAACTGAAATTACATCAAAGCAGGAAAAGTGTTCTTTAGCCATAGGAAGGAACTTTTCTTGTTGGTATATTAGGTTGCAAGAATGGGTAACTGAGAGTTATTGGCATTTTTGCTTCCTGGAGCACTCTAGAGAAGGGCAGATAATCCTATATCATACCAAACTATACTGATTGTACATTGTACTAAAGCTGAGGAAACAGCATCAGGGAAATACAAATCAAAACCTCAATGAGATACCACCTCACACCAGTCAAAATAGCTAAGATTAACAAGTCAGGAAATGACAGGTGTTGGCGAGGATGTGGAGAAAGGGGAACCCTCCTACACTGTTGGTGGGAAGGCAAGCTGGTGCAGCCACTCTGGAAAACCATATGGAGGTTCCTCAAGAAGTTAAAAATAGAGCTACACTATGACCCTATAACTGCACTACTGGATATTTACCCTAAAGATACAAATGTAGTGATCCGAAGGGGCACGTGCACCCCAATGTTTATAGCAGCAATGTCCACAGTAGCCAAACTATGGAAAGAGCCTAGATGTCCATCAACAGATGAATGGATAAAGAAGACTGTGTGTATACACACACACACACACACACACACGCACGCACACACACACACTGGAATATTATGCAGCCATCAAAAAATGAAATCTGGCCATTTGCAATGATGTGGATGGAATTAGGGTATTATGCTAAGCAAAATAAGTCAATCAGAGGAAGACAATTATCATATGATCTCACTGATAGGAGGAATTTGAGAAACAAGACAGAAGATCACAGGGGAAGGGAGGGAAAAATGAGACAGGATGAAACCAGAGAGGGAGACAAACCATAAGAGACTCTTGATCTCAGGAAACAAACTGAGGGTTCCTGGAGGGGCAGGGGGTGGGAGGGATGGGGTGGCTGAGTGATGGACACTGGGGAGGGTATGTGCTATGGTGAGCTCTGTGAATTGTGTAGGACTGATGAATCACAGACCTGTACCTCTGAAACAAATAATACATTATATGTTAATTAAAAAAATTAATCTGAGGAAAACAGACATTCTCTTAAGCTTTTTACAATGCTTCAACTCTACTATTCCTCTGATGGTTTCCACATGTTATTCCACTAGCAATGAGTATCACTTCAAGACTTCTCTGGAAGGAGAGACCCCATAGGTGCTTTTTCAGGTCTTTTGCAGTTTAGTTGTATCTCAAGTCAAGTAAGCACTCACTCAGTGGATATGATTTGTATTCATTTATTTGCATAATGCATAAAAAAAACTAGAAATATTTTTAGATCTACTTTTATATCATTTGTTTGGCTTAATTAACCTAAAGTTTGAACAAATAATGGCATTTTCTCTTAGAACTCTCTACTCTGGTGACTGCAAGAATTATTAACAGGAATGAAGGCTTTCAGCAGTAAAGATATGGGTTTTTTAGGGAGACTTGGAGTCCACAGAGGCTCTCTCCTCCTCCCCTCCCCAAAGTCATAAAATGATACTAGGAAAGGAACTGGAGTGTGAAGAAATTTAAATTATCCTCTGGTGAAGACCAAAGATATAATTGTGGGTAGGCCTTGGGTTGGAGTTTCTATAGTGCACCCCTCAACCAAAAATACTATAAAATATAAGAAAACCGGTCTGAGAAAGAGGTCTCCCCTGCCACAACCACCATATTTTGATGTCCTTCCAAAGAACTGACCAGCCTGTGAAAGCAAAGTATTTGACCTCTGAGGCACCATCCTAGCAGTGTTTGAAGGAGTTTGCTAATATTAAGGAACATTCCACACATCAAAAGAAAAGGAAAATGGCAGCTCCTGACAAAGTACTTTGAAGGGAGGCTACCCCATGGCCTTTAGAAAGGTAATATCTGGCAGAGCTTTGTTAGATGGTAAGATCCTCAAGGGCAGAGAAGTTACTTGGTTTTCCCACCCAGAGAGGATTGTGAAAATACAACAGAATGGTTAAATTATAGACTGAGCAAAACCTAATTTGTGAGCTAAGGCTGTAGCTTACAAGCATGTACCCATGTTTTCCAAAGGCAAATGGCTCAGTTTGCCCATTACTTGCTAAGCACTTACTTCTGTGCTGTGCACTGTGCTAAAAGATAGAGATTCAGTCATGATTAAGACATTACTCCTGTCCTAGAAGGTCTCACATACTCAGGGGAGCGGGGCAGGAACTATTAAACAGGCTATTAAAATGCAGATAGTTAGGTATTATGGTATGGGAAATATGGGGGGGCAGTGGAATAGAGTGCAGAGGAGGGGCAGGCACTTTGCCAGGACCCGGCAGGGGGAAATGGAGGTGAACAAGGAATTTGGAGTATCTGCTATTTTGTATGCTCCGTGTTACAAGCCCTCTCTGTTAGAATGACTAAGAAGTATCAGATGAATTGTAATTTTCTTTAATGTTCTAATTCTTTTTTTATATTTAAGCAAAAGTATTTTTTTGCAATGCACCATTGCAGAAAAGAAAGGCAAATTTTTCCAAATCCTTATTCAATAGGCAATTTCCTACATGAACAAGATGGTGTCAAATGGAACACATTCATCCATTCAAAAAAATTACACGTTAATACCTCAAGAAGAATTTGATCAAGGATTCACCAGACAGAACTTGGAAAATACTCCACTGAGGACCACTGAGCTGCCCTTGCCAAGGCGAAGGACAGGAAATTTGCCGTGACTAATTGAAAAACATAAAGAACATTAATATGAAAAATGAAAGCATAATCCATGGTATAACAGGCAGGGAAACCATTCGCATAATTGATTACTCTTCAAGGTAACATGTTCTTCCTCCCAGGGATCTTTTTATTTGATCCACTCTGTTTTAAAAGCTTGCTAAAGTGACATCACTTGAAAGGTCATGGGAGCATATGTCTCTATCCTAGTGGTCCAGGGAATGATACTAGGATGCTTACAATTTGGGGAAAGAATTATTAAAGAAAATATTTAGAGAACTTGGTGATGCTATATACTCCATCTGAACATGCTGAGACAAAATATTAAGAAACAATGATTATTACATCAGTGGCTTTTAATTTGAAAATAAGTAGCAGGTTATCAGAGGATATAGGGTTCAGGGTTCAATCTTAGCTCCACTACATGCTAGCTGTGTGAACTTGGACAAGTCCCTTATCTCCATGGGATTCTCAGTTTCTTTACCAATAAAATGGGGATAGTAGGATCGTTTTGCTTGTCTTGCTACATTGTGAAACACCAAGTATGAGTGCACTGGTGAAAAAGCTTTTAAAGACCATAAAGACTAAATATAAAAAAAAATATTTGGAAAAGCCTGAATGATTTCTTTGTTGTTAGCTTAGGTCACACCAGCTTCTCAAAATGAATTGTTTTGCCTATGTTGTTCTTCTTGAAGTTCAAAGCAGAATACAGCTTTATATTATGGACCTTAGATCTTCTGAGAGTAGATAGCTCCATGGAAATTCTAAGTCTGGTGTGGGAGCTTCCTGAGTGCTCACCCCTCCTACTCATGGCTTTGAGCAATAAATTATACAAGGGCATACAGGACAGAATTGGGAAAACACGGTAGTCATTGTGTGCTGACAGGGAAAGGATGATTACCTTTTCCCCCCAATGAGTTGTGGGCCATGACAGTACATTAGTAATTGACCAGTGTCCTTATCTCATCCTGTGCAATCATGCAGGGACAATCTACCTGAAGTCCAGAAGGCAGTGTATTGTAATGGTTAAGAGCAAGAGATTGGGGAGGAGGGAGGTAAATCTGGCTTGAGATCCTGGCTCTGCTATTTAATAGCTCTGTGATCTAGAGAAGTTATATAAACTTATGGAGGCTGAGTTTCCACATCATTAAAATGAAGATGACAATAGTATATAACTCATTTAGGGCAGTTGGGATGGTTGAGTTAATAAATGTAAAAAGACTGAACCCTTTGGTATTTAAACAAATAGTAACCATTTTATTATCTAGCCCTCAATAGCTGGGATGGAAGGAAACGGTACAAGGCTGCTGCATGTGAGAACCATCACTGAGCATTATGGAGGTAAAAGTAATGGGGCAACAGAAAGAGTAACTGAAAGCACAGATCTGGCATCAGAGTCTAGGTTTAGACTCCAGCTCCTCCAGCTCTATGTGACCTTACATAAGATAACCTCTCAGAGCTTCACCTTAAATCATGGGGATCGTATTGATTATTTTTTCACGGGGCTGTTCTGAAGGATCAATGATGTGATGCATATGAAATGCAGAAAGGGACTGTCCCGATTGTATGTGTCTGTTCTAATCACTTTTCTGATTGGCCTCCTGTCCTTCCACCCTCCTTCACCCGTGGGAAGAACTGTGAAGTCCTAGACAGACCTCATGAGTTGAGCCCCACTAAGACATAATTAGTGCAAATGTACACATAGATTTATATCCTCCTTGATTGTGTCCTTGAAGGATAGATCTGTTAAAAAATGGAAGATGTCGGGGTGCCTGGGTGGCTCAGTGGGTTAAAGCCTCTGCCTTCAGCTCAGGTCATGATCTCAGGGTCCTGGGATCGAGCCCCACATCGGGCTCTCTGCTCAGCAGGGAACCTGCTTCCCTCTCTCTCTCTCTGCCTGCCTCTCTGCCTACTTGTGATCTCTCTCTCTCTGTCAAATAAATAAAATCTTAAAAAAAAAATGGAAGATGTCATACATAGTTGGTCAACTGATCAAAGGTGTCAAAGCAATTTAGTGGAGGGGAAGTAGTCTTTTCACCAAACAGTGCTGGATTAACTGGATATCAATACAGAAAAAAAAAGTGAACACCAACTTTTACCTTATGTCACATGTAAAACAACTCAAGATAGATAACAAATGTAAATGAATTCTAAATGGACGTAAATGTAGAACTCCAAACTCTAAAATATCTAGAAAAAAACAGGAGACAATCTTTGTACTTTGGGGTAGGCAAAAGTTCACAGATAGAACACAAAAAGCAGAAAAATATAAAAAGTGATAAATTTTATGTGATTAAGATTTAAAACTTTTACAATTTGAATGATATTGTTGAGAAAATGAAAAGACAAACGTTGGAATAGGAGAAAATATTCATAGCACTTATATCAAAGTACTTGTATCCAGAATATATAAATACCTCTTCTAATTCATTATTTAAAAAAAACCAACCTATAAAAATGGGTGAAAGACTTGGGGCGCCTGGGTGGCTCAGTGGGTTAAGCCTCTGCCTTCAGCTCAGTCATGATCTCAGGGTCCTGGGATCGAGCCCCGCCATCGGGCTCTCTGCTCAGCGGGGAACCTGCTTCCCCCACCCCCTCTTTCTGACTGTCTCTCTGCCTACTTGTGATCTCTGTCCAATAAATAAGTAAATAAATCTTTAAAAAAATGGGCGAAAGACTTGAAGAGATATTTCACAAAAGAAAATGGCCACAAATGGCCATCAAGTGAATGATGCAAGCAAAGCCAAATTTAAGAGGGGTATTTTCTAGGCTCCATAACCCTGCTTCTTCCCACCATCTCTTCCATACATTGCTTTATTTCCTCTGTTCCCTTTGCTCCTTCTTATCTTTTCTTCCTGGAAGAGAAAAGGTTTTGGAGGGCTCAAGTCCAGAGGTCTGTATTTGCTTCATAGTCATATAGCTAGTTCTAGGCGGAACCGGAAGCTAAAGCTATTCTGACTTCCTGGCTGCAGATTCCTCATGGGGCGCCATGGGCCTGGTTGGTTGCCCTTTCTCTGCACCTTTAGATTAACACTGTGCACTACTTTAAAACAGGAAGCCCAGCAGATGCAGAGGCACATTTACATTGGAGATATGTTTGCAAAGCAGATGTGCCGTGTCACTTGCTGAGATGTAGTAGGTGTCTCTCTTCCACTCTGAGTGGCAGAATTACACCTCAGTACTTTGGGCAAAGATGGGTAATCAGCATTGGCTTTGGCTCCCAGAATCAAGGTATAAATTTATATTGTTGTAACGCAGTTAACACTTTCAAGCTGATGTTCTCAGCTATTTGTAAAGTTTTGTGAAGTGTTCCTTCTCTTGACAGTCTGGAAAGAAAAAATGTTTCCCCAGAACTACCCAGAATCATCTACGCCTAACTAACTGCATGACCTTGGGCAGTCACATCCCTCTCTGGGCCTCAGCGTCCTCATGAGTAAGACTGGGGATTGAACCAGTTGATCTCTGAGGGCCCTTCGGCTTTTCCATTTTTTACATTCTCTAGCTGCATGACTCCAAGTCATTAGCCTTAACATTGAAATGCCACTAACACAGAGTTAGGTGTATTTTTTTTTTGCTGTTGATTTACAGTGTCTGGGATTCCTCTGCCTTATCGCTTCCTTGGAGCTGTCTTGCATAATTTCCCTGCTTACAATCTTGCTGTTTCCTACAGACAGTGTCGTGTTTAGAACGTGAAGGCAGGAGTATTCGGCGCAGAAGCCCAGACCTAGACCTATCCCCTTCTGACACTGAAGCTACGTGCCTCTCCTGTTTCTTGTCCTCTGTCCCTCTTCCAGTTTCTTCCACTGCTACATTTGGGTTTTATGATTACAACTGCAATAGCAGGCACAGATGTTTTTTTCACTCAATTGTATGGTTAATGGTGAGATGGATTTTTCTAGCAGATGCTCGCATGTGGGTGCTATTCTTTTCTCTCCTGACACATTCTCTACACAAACAGCAGATTGTGTGTCTGGTGTGCTCTGAGCCTCGCAAGAGAAGAATTCAAGCTGAATAACATGGGGCTGACTGTCAAGCTCCAAAAAAAAAAAATAACACAGGCACTCAACTTGACAAACTCTTGATAGCACTCCGACACACCAGAAACCGGAGCCGTATCTCCAGCCTTTGTCAGTTTTACCTGAGGAGGCTGAGAGGAAGAATTTGTCCTTTGAAGGGCTGTCCTATGAAGGGAAAATGGTATCTGATACAATTTTTAAAGAGCTGGACTCGCTCTCTCACTGGTTTCTGTGTCTCGAGGCATGTCATTTCAGTTCTATTTCGTCATCTGGGAGATGGGATCGATAATAAAAAGCTGGTGTGCGTCACTGGTGGGGGGAGGGTTGCTGAGTTGCAGAGGTCCCTGCTTCAGTCCAGTCCATGCTCACCATGGCACATATGGCTAACTGGAGCTGACTGACCAGAAGCCCATTTCCACAAAGGACAGAGAAGCCTCCAGGGAGAAAGGCGGATGTGTGGAAGGCTTGAGTTTGGGCTTGACCAAAACTATGAGAGACTATGGACTCTGAAAAACAATCTGAGGGTTTTGAAGGAGCAGGGGGTGGGAGGTTGGGGGAGCCAGGTGGTGGGTATTATGAAGTGCACATATTGCATGGAACACTGGGTGTGGTGCATAAACAATAAATTCTGTTATGCTGTAAAGAAATAAAAAAAAAAATTTCAATAGTGCCAGGGCTTCTCAACCCTGGCACTACTGAAATTTGGGGCTAGACTGTTTAGTGTGCATTGTAGAGTCTAGCAGTGTCTCTGGCCTGAGTCCAGTAGTGCACCACCCCTCAAGTTGCAACAATTAAAATGGTCTCCAATTAAAATTGTTTCCAGATATTGCCAAATGTGACTCTAAGGGCTCCAGTTGAGAACAACTGCCTTGGAGGCATTCAGTCCTGGCTTTAAATGCTAGCCCTAGGGGTGCCTGAGTGGCTCAGTGGATTAAAGCCTCTGCCTTCAGCTCAGGTCATGGTCCCAGGGTCCTGGGATCGAGCCCCACATCGGGCTCTCTGCTGGGCGGGGAGCCTGCTTCCTCCTATTCTCTGCCTGCTTCTCTGCCTACTTGTGATCTTTGTTAAATATATAAATAAAATCTTTTATAAATAAATAAATAAATAAATAAATAAATGCTAGCCCTATTGCTTGTCCAAGGTCATGCTGCTAGTAACCCTATGTGCTTCAATTTTCCTCATCTATAAAATAGGATTCTTAGCTACTTGGTAGGAGTGATTGTTGAGAGAATTGAAATAACAGATACATACAAATTTTGGCACATAGTAACACACTACCTCCCTGAGACAATAGGGCCTTTGCTTGTTCCTTTACCCTCCCCTAAGATACTCTGTTGCTCTTACCCTATCCCTTGTGAACTCCAACTCATCCTTCAGATCTCAGCTAAATTATCACTTCTGGGGGGAAGCCTTCTTTGGTCCCTCAGACTATATCAGAGCTCAGGGTACTTTCAGCACTTATATTATTGATATTATACAGTATAAGACTTGGGTGATCATTTCACTAATGTCTTTTGGACTACCAGACTGTAAGCTTCATGAGAGTAGGTGCTATGTTGCTCTTGTTCGCTGTTGCACTGCTGGAGGTCAGGACAGTGTGTGGAAAAGAACATACTTTCAATAAAATATTACTGGAGGCAAAGAGGAAGCAAGAAATAAGGAGCTCAACACAACACTGAAAATATCATTATACTTTAATTGCCCTAAGAAATTATAAGCACCTAGTTATCCCAATGAAAATAATACAGTCACAAGAGAAAAACAGTAGTTCTAAGGAAAGTCTGTCCCTGGACAGACAGCTTAGTTCCCATAAACCATGGAATTTGGTGGGCCCAAGAAATGAAATGGCTCTTTTCTACTTGAGTTTGGAACTAAAAGAGTCAGAGAGATGAAGAGCAACAATATCATCTTTATTCCTAAAACCTGCTAGGTTTGGAGAACATAGTTTGTGTATAGCAACATAGGCCTAGTACTGCTTCCCAGAATTAGCTAGATTTACCTAGTCATAGGCAGCGCTACACAAATGTGCCACACCCCTGCCAATGGGAACTTGCATTTCTAAAATTCATGGTGTGCAGATCAGAGACTATTTGTTCCCTAACAGAAGGCCTGTCCCAAAGGGAAAAGCAAGAGGTGTTGAGCTGAGGGAAGATTTTCCTCCTCCTGTGGAGAAAGGCTGGGAGTGCTACTCCAGTGTAGGTCCCTCCATTTAGGAACAAGATGCCATGGGAAAGGATATCCACATCCACTCCTGCCAACAGATTTATGTCTGTGTCCAGAGAAAGAAGAGAACTTGGAGCAAAAACTAACATAGGTATTTCATTAAAGAGCCTGTAATATATTAGGACCTGCACAGTATTGCTCTGGGATATCTCTGATTATGGTAGAAAAGGATAAAGAAGTTATCTTCCCCATTTTCCCACAAAACTCTGAAGCTTTGGCACCTTGAAGGCCTTGGCCAACTGATCTCACCAGTTGTTTCTGGGGGAGATGGCAGTCCCATGGAAATGGCAGGGGGTCCCACCGAAGATGGGCATACTCAGTGGAAGAAGCAGTGCTCAGTGCAAGGCTTCTAGATCAGGATAAGAAGCCCATGCTTAGTTGGCAATTTTCAGAGGCTTATAGTACAAGGACCATGGAAATGATGAATCCACCCCTATTTTAAACTCGGCTACACTAATCAGGGAAATTTGTACATGAAAAAACAAGCTTTGTAAACTGTGAATCTGTTCAAATGCGAAAAGGTTATTAAATTTTCCCTTTTCATTGTTTCATTTGTTTCAGTTCCAACCCAATATGCTTTTTAAAATTTTTTTTTTAAATTTTTTTTTATAAACATATAATGTATTATTAGCCCCAGGGGTACAGGTCTGTGAATCGCCAGGTTTACACACTTCACAGCACTCACCATAGCACGTACCCTCCCCAATGTCCATAATAACCCAATATGCTTTTAAGACCTTAAGTCTTCATGATATCCTGCTGCCCATTTGCTGTGGTATGGTGACTTTTTAGGATCAAGACAGATAGGTGGGTAGGTAGGTATGGTGGCTTGAGAATCATCAAGCAACATGACGTGCCTATGTTACCTGATCTTAATAGCCTCAGACCAAAAGACTAAAATGGGCTTCCCTAGACTGATACATTGCACACCTGTCTCCAACATTTGCTGCTAGACAGAAAGCATATCCTGTGTGGCCCCACATGGGGAGGGACTTCAAAGCCTATGGTTAGCTCTCTGGATTTTGAGCAATTAATATCTTTTCCTGTTGCTTTTGCTCTGTACCTTTGTTGTAATGAAGCTTTCCATTCACATTGAATTGTTGTTGAATCTTGTGACTCCTTGTACTGAGTCAACAGTTGAAGGTGGTCTTGGGGCCCCCGACACACTCTACCTTCAAAATACCTCCAGAAGTTGGGGGAAATTGGAGGGGGAGACAAACCATGAGAGACTGTGGACTCTGAGAAATAAACTGAGGGTTTTGGAGGGGAGGGGGTAGGGAGTTGGGTGAACTTGGTGGTGGGTATTATGGAGGGCATGTATTGCATGGAGCACTGGGTGTGGTGCATAAACAATGAATTCTGGAGCACTGAAAAGAAATAAAAGAAAAAAAAATCCCTTAACTGAAAAAAAAAAAAACTCCAGAAATTAACCACATTGTACTATCTTTTCTGCTCCCGCTCTGGTCCAGACTACCATCATCTGTCATCTGGGATAATGCAATACTGATTGCACTCTTATTTCCCTATATCCAGTTTTCTAAAGAGCAGCCAGAGCAATCCTCAAAAAATGTAAGTCTTATTCCATCATTCTCCTACCTTTCAATACCTTCCAATGATTCTCCACCATATATGAAAAGTAATGCTCCTTACCCTAGCCTACAAGGTCCAGCATGAGTTGGCCTTCTGACATCTCTCTGAGATCATCTTTTACCACTCTCTCCATTGATCATTTTGTGCCTCTCTGCTTCTAGAACACCCCAGGTTCATTCATTCTGGCAGAAGCTCTTCCCTTCATCTAGAAAGATGTAGCTCTAGCTCTTCCTCTATATTTTCCCATGGTTGGCTCCCTCTGGTCATTCAGGTCTCAGCTCAGATGTGACCTCACAGATCACCCTAGCTTTTAGCTCTTCTCCTCAATTGCTTTTACCATATAGCCCTCTTTATTTGTGTCATTTATCTGAAATTATCTTGTTTGTTTTTAGAACACAATCCCCTTGAGGGTTATACCATTATACCACTATACCAGTGCTATAATGAGCACTGTTTTTCTTATTTACCGATGTTTCCCCAATGCCAAGAACAGAGCCTGACTCATAGTAGCAGATACTCAGTAGATATGTTTTGGTTGAGTGAATGAAATCTAGAACAATTTGCAGTTGCAAGGATATTCCTATTGGGAGGTGTGTGTGTGTGTGTTCTGAAACATGCTGGAAAAACCTTTATGTGGGTAATGTATGTATAAGGCTAGGATTTCTCATACAGTGAAAGCATCATCTATACTATTCGTCATTATGTCCTCAGTTTCTGGAACAGTGCCTGGCTTATAGTAAGTGTTCAAGAAATATTCATCAAATAAATGAATGGTACCTGATACAAAGTTTGCATCACAAATATTTGGAGAAAAACATAAGCTAAGATACCACAAATACCTAGGTAAATGGTTTCTATCTTTCCCTTCCCATGTTTCACATTTTTCTTCCCCTCCTGAAAGTTCATTCTTTCAATCAAAATTTACTGAGGGTCTAATTTGTGCTGGTGATACTATAATACAGCTACCCAAACTAATTTACTAAATGCATTACTAGACCAAATTCCTTTAACAGTTGAGTTCATCTTATATCTTTGTCAACTGGGAAGTAAGAAAATTGGTGAAAGACTGGAATCACACTCTATCATGTGGTATCATAAATTTTGACTCCACATCTAAAGATTTATACACAGGGAGAGAAATAAAGGGATGAAGCTGGATAAAAGATCTAACGATGGTACAGACTGAGCAATTTTTTTGTCTACCCCTAATGCCTATGTCTACTGCTGGGATTTTAAGAAAGTATTTCTATGAAGTTCAATGTGCTTTAATACATTTTACAAAAGGATTGACTGCCTTAGTCAGTTAAGGGTGGGTTGTGCCAGCCTGATAGCATTATTTGGATGCCTGCTTTTGGGGTAAAACTTCAAAGGTCAATTATCTTGGATCAGAAAGACAAATTATTTCCAGTGATTTTGGACAAGTAAGAACCTCTACAATGTCTAGGAATCTCAGGGGTGCTATAATGAGCACTCATGTACATACATATCCATTTATACCACTGAGGTAGATTCCTACAACTGAAGTGGCTAGATCAAAAGGTATGCACTATTAAAATGTTCATAGGTACTGTCAAATTGCTTTCCAAAATGCTGAGAGCGAACTTATACTCCTGCCAGCATCTGTGAGATATTGCCCTTTTCCTGTACCTGCACTAGCAGTAGGTATCATAAAACCTAATTTTTCTAATTTTCAAAAAAAATCATATGCTTTTGATATCTCAATTTTTACTTCCTTGAAAACTGAGGTTGTGCATATTTTCATGTTTACTGATTATTTTTAAATTCTGTAAATATGTATTCACACTCTGCCTATTTTATACTGTATTAACTCTATCTTGTATAAAAGATTATTAATTATTGATTTGCTAAATTTTTTGTGTATTAGAGATATGAATAATATAACTATATATTATATATCTATTATATTTTAAAATATTTCATTTATTTTAAAGATTTTATTTATTTATTTGACAGACAGAGATTGCAAGTAAGCAGAGAGGCAGGCAGAGAGAGAGGAGGAAGCAGGCTTTCCGCGGAGCAGAGAGCCCAATGCGGGGCTCGATCCCAGGACCCTGGGATCATAACCTGAGCTGAAGGCAGAGGCCCCAACCTACCGAGCCACCCAGGTACCCCTCATTTTCATTTTGTTGTTTGAATTTATTTATTGAATCTTTTGATATACTAGAAATTTTAATATTTATATGGTTAAAGTGATCAAGTTTTTGTTCCTTCAGGATTGTTTTTTTATCTTGCTAGGAAATCCTTCTGATGTGAATTTACAAATTATTATCTTCTTACAACATGGAATTTTTTTCCCATTTCAATTTTAATCATTCCAAGATACATTATATGAATTTAAATTAAAAAAAGAAAATATCAATTTATTTTCTTCCAAACATATTCTAATGGGCCCAATTAGATTTATCAAATACTCCTTCATTCCCTCATATCTTTGATTACTCCCATTTAAATATATTTCATCCCTGTATACGTTTGGATCTGTTCTTTGACTCTGGGTTTTTTTTTTTTAACATTTTATTTATTTATTTATTTATTTATTTATTTGACAGAGGAAGAGAGAGCCAGAGAGGGAACACAAGCAAGGGGAGAGTGAGAGGGAGAAGCAGGCTCCCCATTGAGCAGGAAGCCTGATAATGCGGGGCTCGATTCAAAAACCCTGGGATCATCACCTAAGCCAAAGGCAGACACTTAATGACTGAGCCACCCAGGTACCCCTCCTTGACTTTTTGTTTTATTCATCCATTTGTCTATTCTTTTATCAATAGCATAGTCTTTTGATCATAGCAGCTTTATGATATACTTTGTTATCTGATAGGTCTAATCCTTCCACAGTTTCTTCTTAAAAAATCTTGGCACTATGAACAGACACTTCTCCTATGAAGACATACAAATGGCTATCAGACACATGAAAAAATGTTCATCATCACTAGCCATCAGGGAGATTCAAATTAAAACCACATTGAGATATCACCTCACACCAGTTAGAATGGCCAAAATTAGCAAGACAGGAAATAACATGTGTTGGAGGGGATGTGGAGAAAGGGGAACCCTCTTACACTGTTGGTGGGAATGCAAGTGGTGCAGCCTCTTTGGAGAACAATGTGGAGATTCCTCAAGAAATTAAAAATAGAACTTCCCTATGACCCTGCCATTGCACTACTGGGGATTTACCCCAAAGATACAGATGTAGTGAAAAGAAGGGCCATCTGTACCCCAATGTTCATAGCAGCAATGGCCATGGTCGCCAAACTGTGGAAAGAACCAAGATGCCCTTCAATGGACAAATGGATAAGGAAGATGTGGTCCATATACACTATGGAGTATTATGCCTCCATCAGAAAGGATGAATACCCAACTTTTGTAGCAACATGGACGGGACTGGAAGAGATTATGCTGAGTGAAATAAGTCAAGCAGAGAGAGTCAATTATCATATGGTTTCACTTATTTGTGGAGCATAACAAATAGCATGGAGGACATGGGGAGTTAGGAGAAGGCAGTTGGGGGAAATTGGAAGGGGAGGTGAACCATGAGAGACTACGGACTCTGAAAAACAATCTGAAGGGTTTGAAGAGGTGGGGGGGTGGGAGGTTGGGGGAACCAGGTGATGGGTATTACAGAGGGCATGGACTGCATGGAGCACTGGGTGTGGTACAAAAACAATGAATACTGTTATGCTGAAAATAAATTTAAAAAATGATTTATAAAAAAATACTTTATATGTTAATTGAATTTAAATAAAATAAAAATTTAAAAGAAAAAAATCTCGGCACTTTTTGGATTTCTGCTAAGAATTCTAAATTTATTTTTTATAATTGCAAAAAAATCTACTTGGATTTTAATTGAAAATGAATTAATACCCTAACTCCATTGCCCAGCCTTCTTATTATAAACAATTACTAGACAAATAAATCTTACCTCTCTAACCTTAAAGACTGCTATTCAGATGGAAAAGTCATTTTGACTGCAAATCGAAATCTGTAATTCATAACGTCTGATCCTCTGATTTGGTGCTCATAAATTTTCTGTCTCTGTAGCCTCCTACATGTCATTATTGGTGAGTGGCCACATGGATATCTTGTGCTTCAGTGTCAATTGCTCTGAAGGACACTTGCCTTATTCCTGGAGGTGATATCCAGAGCCTCCAAAATTATTTTCATGTAAGCCACATGGTTTACATTTTATCTCATATTTAACATGCTCAATGGTATTTTGAAACAGAAACTTAATTTAGATTTAGGAATATATTACACCTTTAAGGCTTTCTCTTCCTTTCTAAGGATCATGGGATGTCTATCTATTTATTATGTACTTTTATATGGTTTCAATATGTTCTTATAATTTTTCATTATAACATTTCTTCCTTGGTATTTCATAGATTTTGAGGCAATTGTGAATAGAATTTCTTATTTTTTCCATTTCAATTTCTTATTGTATATTGTCAGTATAAAACAAGTTTCATCTTACTTCTAGCCAACTTCCTAAATTTTCTTATCCTGATTGTTGATTTACTTGGTGATTTTGAGTTTTCTAGGTACACAATCATAATATTTGCAAATAATATTGATTTTGTCTCATGTTCTAAAATGTACACTACATACTTAAGTTTGCTGTCTTATTGCATTAACTAATGCTCCAAATAATAATTACAGATAGAGGAAGATATTTTTTATACTAATGCTCAATAGTTATACTGAATACTATGTGGGGGAAAATCTAAATACTTAATTACAAGGGAGATGCACCTCATGCACTCATTTTAAAAAGATGCAAATTATTTCTGGATTATGATCTAGTTTTAAAACATACACACATACCACATATAATATAAAATTAAAAAAGAATCTTGAGTGAATATATGTCAACATAGAAACTGTATTATCATGGGAAGATAGAATTTTCCCTTTTAAAAAATATTTTTAAAATAAAATAAAAAATATTTTTAGGTGTTTTACAATTTCAATGTTGAGCACATATAGTTCTCGTGATCAGAATAAAACCATAAAGGTTATTAAGACCAAGATAGAGATTTTTAGGAGAAGTATTATCAGATAATGAGAGGGGCTCCTTACTTGGTCTGCAAGGTCTAGACATTAAGTTCCAAAATATTAACTGCAGAGAGTTTTTAATACAATGGCAGTTGCTCAACATCCTGTCTTTATATTTCTATGACTCTAGTTGCTGTCTTCAAAGATTTATGGAATGCTGGCACTGCAACTCTCCTTTAGTGCAAACTGGCTCTGCCAATGCCATCTGCAAAATGAATTTGCTAAAAAATGTATTTGCAAAATGGCTACCTTGTTGGACCTAGGTAGAGGAAAGAAAGAATTTCTGCTGAGTGCTGCCTCAAAGACCCTCTTCCATCACTTATGCAGTCCCTTCTCCCCAGAGATCTTTTTCTGCTTTCTCTACCAGCAATCATGCCCTTAGCTGACACAATTCTAGTTAAAACTGGTCTCTTTGAAGGTTTGCTGTTGCTTTCCTGTGTTTCATAAAGGTCATAAAATGGTTGTAACTTCTGTACACAAGTAGAATTAAAGAACTTGCACTCTCATGTTTTATAGGCTTTGCCCATTCTTCCTACTGAAATTTTATTTAGAAAAGATGTTCACCTGAATTTGCTATTAGCTGTGAGTCAGCCAATGTAAGCCACAGGAGCATCTTAAATTTTAAGGATGGAGGCTCTGAAGGCTTTGTTGTCTGTGGCCTTTGGTTTCTTTCCCTCCTGGTGTGAATAGAGAGGAGGGCAATGGAGCTTAAGGAAACCACATAGAGTAGAAGCTGTCTAAGGCATATTAGGTAAAATCTAAGACAAGAATTCCAAACCTGCCATGTTTGAAAGCATAAACTTTCCTTCAAACCCTTAGAACACGGATATATTCCTTAAGCCATTGGTTTATGTTAGAAAGCCCCATTTTTTTTTCATCCTGTTAAAGAAGATTTTTATGAAAGTGTTAATTTTTTAAGTGGACTGCTATATTCTGAGCGTATGTTCTTGGTTTGAGCAATTCAGGAACACCCTACATTTTGATCCATGGTTGAGGTTTTAGATGGTATTTTCTTCCTTTCTTGTATTTTCTAACAAAGATGCTACCACTGAAAACAAACTGTTGCTTTGTCAAGGCCCGTATTTTGTTATTCAGTGTTATTTATACAGAGTCTAATAAAACATTATGCTACTAATCAAAGGTGATAGATACAAAGTATTGTTTTGTCTTCTGGCATTATGGATTATGCTAATGGCCATCTGCCCATAATTGATATTTCATTCTTCAGTCACAGAAAAATAAACAGAATAAACTATAAAAGACAATTATTTTGTTGTGATAGATGCTTTTGCAGTCGTCTTTTATTCTCCATTATGTTTTTCATAATTTCTTAGTTAATTATTTAGTAGTATAATGCTTTTATGGCACTAGGACTGTCACTGCATTCTAAATGGGGATTTGAAATATACTGTATATACACAGTGATGTCATCTCTAATATCCTTACTGTGCAGCTGGAAAAGAACAATCAAGCTCGTAACAGTTAAGACATATGGGGGCT
Organism: Lontra canadensis; assembly: GCF_010015895.1. NCBI lineage: Eukaryota > Metazoa > Chordata > Mammalia > Carnivora > Mustelidae > Lontra > Lontra canadensis. The sequence continues at coordinate 746,439 of NW_022631117.1, read as the reverse complement.
AATATTTTACTTTTGTTTTCATACATGTTAAAGGGTAACTTAGTCTTTAGTTTTCTGCAGAGTAAGAATTAGTAATAAAAATAATCCATCCAGAAAAATATAGGTTTAATGGTTATAATGAAAAATCAATTAAGCCAAAGTCTCCTTGGATTCTGCACATATAGCCTTAAATTAGAGGGAAACTCATTTCTTACAAGGAATTTATTTGTTAACTTCACTCACCATTACAATCAAAAGTTCCTTTTGTAGTTGTGTCTGGAAGTAGATGTGGATATATGTAGTCAAAAACCATTCATTGTGTGTGTGAAGAGAACTTTAGTAAATACCACTAAATACTAGGAGGAAATACAAAAGAAGCCAAGGATGTGGTACTTAGCCTCGAAAAATTTATGATCCAATTGGGAGCTGTACTCTACAACTTAGGAACATTTGTAAGCAAGGCATCCAGGGTGAATTGATAGAGGCTTTAAGTGCTGGAAGGTAAGGATTTGTGTAATACAATTAACCACAGAAATTACTCACTATTTTGAAGGGTCTAAGGCAGCTAAAAAGAGAAGTTAAAATCTTTCCTGAGATCTTTACACTCTATATGCACAGTGAATAGATGTCATTTGAAGGTCATGGTATAGTCCCATGGTAACAACTAGCCTTGCATTGATAATTGAAATAGCATCATTGGTGATTCGTGTCTTTAAATTAAGTACCCCCTTCCCCATGAATTAGTTATGATTGGTACCTCAGGTTAAGTTATGTGATTTGCTTGCCATAGTCCATAGCAGAATATGTACCTGTATACAGAGCTTCTATTTATGGACACCATACCCTTTTCTGAACTTCAAAAAGAGAAGGGATGGGACATAATGTCTGCTCATTTTTCTGTCAGGTTCCTAATGTATCATTGTATATTGTTTATTAACCTTTTGGTTTTCATATATACAGCAAATATTTTCTCCCATCTGTATTTTTTGCTGTTGTTGTTACTTTATTATGGCACTTTTTGCCCAAGTTTTAATTTTTATGTTGTCAAATATAAGAACTTTTCCTTTATGTATTAATACATATGTTTGATTTAATGTTTAGGAAGGCCTTCTCTACTCCAAAATTATACAAATAGCTTCCTTCGTTTTCTTCTATTTTTCAGTTTCAATTTTTATGTTTATATTTTTAATTTATGTGGATTTTTTGTTGATGTATGGCATGAAGTACAGTTTAACTTTGTTTCATTCTTTTTCCCCCAGCTTGTTGTGTCATCATTATATACTTAATGATGACAGAAAATGAAACCTTTATCCCATATTGAATTACAATGCATACATTGTCTTTTTTTTGTTTCTGGAATCTCCCTCTGTTTAATTGAGCTATTTGTCTATTCTATTTAGTGCCAGGATCATGTTCTTTTTATTGTTGTAGCTTTATAGTAGATTTTTATATTTATAGGGCAAGATTCCCGCAATATATTTTCTCTTCCATAAGAATTTTAGAATCAACTTGTCAAGTTTCAAAAGAAATTTTCACTGGGTTTTGGTTGCAGTTGAATTGAATTGAACTGATGGCTTAATTGGAAGGAATTATCTTTATAATATAAAGTATTTCTACATAGGAATTCGATCCACCTCTGCAGTCATGCTTGCTTATATAGATACTTCAATTACGTATAATAGGTTTTTTATTTCAAAAAAGTGCTACCCAATTGAATTCGAAGTCATTTAGAGCATATTTTCCATGTATTTATAACTTTTTCCAACTTATTTTGCCTTCAGCCAACTGTATTCAAGAGAAGTTTGTGAAGCTCTAAATGCCTACCAACGACTATGACACAACTCCCATGATTCTTTCTTAATGAATAGGAACAGCATGAGTCCAACACTCTGACCACAACCAGCCAGAGATCAGAACCAGTCATATATAGAACAAGAACTCTGGGGGGGAAAAAAAAGAACTTTTTCCATTAGAATGGTTACTCTCTTAGGTTACTTTCTTTTAGAAAGGGGGTGGGCAGGGACAGACAGAGAGAATCTCAAGCAGACTCTCTGCTGAGTGCACAGCTCAACTCGGGGCTCAATCTTACAACCCATGAGATCGTGACCTGAGCAGAAACCAAGAGCTGGACACTCAATCAAGTCAGCCACCAAGTGCCCCTCTACTGGGGACCTGTAATTAGGGGGAAAGTCAGTGGCTGGTCATTGGGCAGAAACTGGATGAGACAAACCAGGAATTGGAAGAATGAGGCAATAGAGTTCATAATTATTCAGAAGCCATGAGATAAGAGAAATGTCCAGGAGTAGTAGCCTAAGCAGAGCAGATGGAAGCAGAGAAAGTGGAAAAATCTAAGTCAAGAGTATGGTAGAGTTGTTAAAATAGGGAGCAATAAACATCTGTTGGTAAGGGGATAGGAATAAGACTGGGTCCTTGCTTGTTGTATCTTGAGTAATATTCCAGCTCTCCAAGGGCTGCTATTGAAACTCCTGTCCTTCAATTCTCTGTGTATTTTTCCAATTAGTACTTTTGAACTCAGTCAACTAGAACACATTTCTGTTCCTTGCAAACTGAAAGATTCCAATAACATGGTTGCTTTCTTTGAATCTGAGAACCTCCTGCTGAATTCCACCCCAGATTGTTTCTCCCTGATTCCCTATTTCCTACAAAAGAAAGTTCCTAGTTCAGACTCCATGTTCTTAAAAATACAGGAAAAGAATAGAGGGTTACTTGGGGATGCCTTTACCTATCAAACAGAGGATGCTAGAAGTGGTTTCCAAGAGTTGTCTATGTAAGGTCTCCAATTCTTCACTTTCCATTCTTTCTTGAACACACTCAGGCTTTTGACTCTACCGTCTATCACAATTACTTTTGTGGAGGCCAGGGATCATCTCCACATTGATAAATCCAGTGTTCAATCCACCTTCCTCAACTTACTTAATCTTCAGCAGCTTTTGAAATAGTTGATGACTCTCTCTTTCTTGAAACACTACATTTGTTTAGTTGCTGACATCACACTCCTAATTTTCCTACTGACCCCCCTGGCTAGTACTTCTCAGTGTTCCTTGTTAGTTCATCCTCATCTCCCCACACTCTTCATGCTGCAGTGCCATAGGGTTCATTCAATCTTTGAACCTTTTCTCTGTCTACACTCACTTCAGCTAGGTGATCTTGCGCAGCCTCAGGCCTTTACACAACATCTATAAGTTGATGATTTCCAAATTTATATCTCTCCTCTAAGCTCTCCTCTCAGCTCCAGACTCATCTATCTAATTGCCTAATCAATATCTCTACTTGGTTAATAAGCATCTCAACCTTTTTTAAGCCCACAACTGAACTCCTGACCTTCCCTAATCTTTCCTTCATAAACCTTCTGTTTCCTCATTCTTTCCCATTTTAGTTAATGGTGATTCTATCCTTCTAGTTGTTCAGTCCAAAATTCTTAGAGCCATCTTTGATTTCTTTTTTACTTTTCACATCCCAAACCCTCCACCCTTTACAAATGCTCCTAGGTAATATCTTCAAGATATATACAGAATCTATCCATTTCTCGCAATTTCTGTTGCTATAAACCTGATCAAGGCCATCATCTTCTCTTGTCTTGATTATTCTAATAGCTTCCCTTTTTCCCAACTTGGCCCCATAAGTCTGTTCTTGATACATCAACCAGAGTCATCTTGCTGAAGCAGAAATCAGATCTTGTTACTCTGCTGGAACATAATTTTTCATTCATATCTCACTCAGAGTAAAACCATGTAAATTTTGCAAACTTCCCCTCATCTGACACTCTGCCCATCTGACATTCCTTATTTCCCTTCCTTGTTGCACTTTATAACACTTTAAACTTTCTAACACACTATTTGTTTTACTTATTTATATTGTTTATTGCCTGATTCTGTTTGTTTGACTATATGAATTTTTTTCTTTCTTATTCATTATTCCAACATCCAGAATGGTACCTAAAACATAGTGAATGCTAATAAATACTTACTAAATGGATTAGTTAAATAATTGATTTCTTCCAACACAAAGACAAGAAGGAGTCACCTAAGTAAAATAAAAGGGCTTAAATATTGCAAAACCTTCCCTATATGCCATCACATAGCAGCTAAGACTTTGTTAGTCAACTCTCCAATGTATTTCCATAGCAAGCTGCAATTACCCTATCAAAACCCTGTTTGAACTATATTGCAATTATCTACTTACTAATCTTCCACACTAGACAGCTCCCACATGGTAGAGATGGTTTAATATTCACCTACTTATCTTTTGTATTGATTGAGTAGAGCCTGCCAAAAATAGGTACTTTGTACTATTTGTTGAATACATGGATAAATCCATGAATAAACGTTCTTGTCAGTCCTGGAGGCTTCCTTACCCAGTATGTTGTTAATATTGACACTGTCTTCTTCCTGAAGAATTTAGAAGTTTTCCCAGAAGTATACTTCCAGTTCAGATCCCACCTCCCCACCAACCTATATTTGCTGACTCTAAGGAGACAAACTGGCCAAAGCTGACAAAGCCACTGTGAATGATGACCTTCTTTTCCACCCAGAAGACTGGGTAAGACTAAAAGCTCCAAAAATCCTGTCCTTAAAGGGCTGAACCTTTAGAAGAAAACAAATATTGAATGTAAAGATTGGTCTTTGAGCCTCAGTGCACATAAAATTTCCTTTCCCTCTGGGGTATTAGTTGGCCCTCTACCTAGAGACTATGGCTTTTCTCAGATGAGCATGATTTGAGCTCTGAAATAGCATCTCTTTCCAATCAATGTTCAAAGATAATCACTGCTCCTTTCTGTTACAGGTCTTCCTCCACCTTCAAAAATTACATTGTGGGGGCGCCTGGGTGGCTCAGTGGGTTAAGCCTCTGCCTTCAGCTCAGGTCATGATCTCAGGGTCCTGGGATCGAGTCCCACATCGGGCTCTCTGCTCCGCAGGGAGCCTGCTTCCTCCTCTCTCTCTCTCTCTGCCTCTCTGCCCACTTGTGATCTCTGTCAAATAAGTAAAATCTTAAAAAAAAAAATTACATTGTGTCAGTGATGGCATAAGCACCATAAAACTGTTGGCTTTACTGTAAGATAAAGCAGCATAAAAGCAGTTTTGCTGTTCAGCTGGTTTCAAGAATACCTTCCTGCCCTGCAATGGCATTTTCACAGGTGTCCCTGTCACCCTCTTGATTAAATAGCCTGAGCAACGGTGTTAGGTGATGTGATGTTTTATGTATCTGAATTAAAGCTATGGAGACCTACAAATTGTCGGGGTGATTTTGCTGTTGCTGTTTTTGCTTTCTGTAAAGTTATGCTTCTTGTAGGACAGTTTAGCATCTTTTCTTTCATTTTATGTTATTTTTCTCTCTCTTTTCAATCCACTTTAAGGGAAAGACACCAGGGCACCTGAAGCATGAAACCAACAGAAAAAGGGCCAGTGTCTGGTTGGATACTACCCCTCAACCCTGGAAAATAATATTTTCTCCAGTGCTAAGCAATGAAATGCTGGAACAGGAAATGCAAGAAAGCAGCATGTCTTTCTGTTTACTTTCCACCCTTCAGCAATGTAATTGTGTTCGGAGTATTAAAAAATTGACCCATTATCAACCAATCCCCTAATTTTCAGTTAGCACCTTAATTATCAGCTAACTGGAAACTAATACCTAGTCCTTCAGTCAAGCTTTTTTCGGGGTTTTAAATGGTAATCAGCAAGAATGAGTTCTCTTGCCCTGCCTGCCAAAACAAAGGGGGGGGTGGATTTTTTTTTTTATTCTAAGCTTTTTCATGAGGAAATTCTATTTCCTTATGAAAAGCACACTTTGCACTTGTGAAATAATTAGGCAAGAGTATGAGCTGAAAATTACCTTTCTTCATCCTACTTTCTACTAGAAATGCTTATACATAATAAGTACTCAGTAAATGCCTTGTGAATTAATGTCTAAGCCCACTCTTATACCTTAGTGGCAATGAACTCATTTCATATGGGAGAAAACTGAGATCTGATATATGGCCACAAAGCTAGGCCAGGTTTCCCTGTTCCCATTCCAGTCTTTTCCCCACCAAGCACTCTGCTGATATGAAGCAGGAACTATATTGAAACCCTGACACTCAAGCCCAAGATTCCTTGGGACAGTAAGCTGAAAAGAGCCTTGTGACAGCTGATATCTAGATGTAATTTTTATTTTTATGGATCGACAAATTAAAATAAATGAAGTCATCGAAAGAAAATTTTAAAAAGCAATCATCTGGGGCACCTGGGTGGCTCAATGGGTTAAAGCCTCTGTCTTCTGCTCAGGTCAGGATCCCAGCAGGGAGCCTGCTTCCCCCTCTCTCTGCCTGCCTCTCTACCTACTTGTGATCTCTGTCTGTCAAATAAATAAATAAATAAAATCTTTTTAAAAAAAAGCAATCATCTGTCTGATGGACAATATATTAGCCTATTTTTATACCACATTTAGGAATATTAATTATATATAACTATAATCATTGTTCTACTCATTCTACTTGGGATGCTCTGTGAGCTATTTAAAAATAGGGGCAATATTCCACTCTCAGTCCCTGTGGCTGGCACTATGGTCCAAGGAAGTTGCTCTGTGAATATACCAGTAATTAATTCATTAATTAATTAGCATTAATAAAAACAGTTGGTTTAATGGCATCAGATGGTCATACATACACACAGAAACACACACAAACAAATCAAAGATAGTCACTAAGCCAATGGCAGGAAGAATTGGTATCTGTTTTACAGCAGAACTTCTTGACAATCCTAAAAGTATATATATATATATATATATACACATACATATATATATATGTATATATATATACATATATATATATAATATATGCGCACACACGCATAGTAGGCTAAATCAAACCATACTAATCCAATTCATACTCTTCCATTTCCTGGGTAAAGTTAGTCCCAGACATTTACAGTAATCCATCTTCTCACTCTCCAACACTCATCATTCCACACTCTCCAACACTCATAGCTTCACCACCACAGCCTCCTGAGACCACACAAACTAGATCACTTTATTCCTGATATGCCAGTTACACACAGGAAGCCCTATATTCCCAGGGTTCATCTCCCACAGTCTAAATTCCATATAATTCCACACCATCACCTCCATCCTGTCCATTTCCCCAACCTTTCCCCGATTCTGGAAAGCCTTCCTCTGTGTCCTCTGAAACTCCCCACTCCATCATCAACAAAACCCACCATAGCGTTAGTCTCCTTCCGGAAATTTCCCTTTCCCCCTTTCTCTAACTAAAACCTCTATCTTCCTTGAGCACATTGCTGCTTCTGCTGTCTTCTTACACTGTGCTTCATTTTTCTCCCACTGTCTCCTTTTACACTGTATCTGGAGGTCAGAGAGAGGTCTACTTCGAATCCTCATTACTATATCCAGAACATTCTCTCTTACTCCTCCCTAAACACTAACAGGTTTTGTTTTTTTTTTTAAGATTTCATTTATTTGAGTGAGAGAGAGACAGAGAGACAGAGAGAGTCACAGCGGGAGAGGGAACACAAGCAGGGGGAGTGGGAGAGGGAGAAGCAGGCTTCCTGCTGAGCAGGGAGCCCAATGTGGGGCTCTATCCGAGGACCCCGGGATCATGACCTGAGCCAAAGGTAGACGCTTAACAACTGAGCCACCCAGTTGTTAAGGCGCCCCAACACTAACAGTTTTGATTCTCCTGTCACCAGGCTAAATTACTCACTCTGCCCCACTGTTGTGACATTTTTTAAAGATTTTATTTACTTATTTGAGAGAAAGAGAGAGAGAGAGTGCACGTGAGTAGGGGGAGAGGCAGAGGGACAGGGAGAGAGAGAATCTCAGGCAAACTCCCTGCTGAGTAGATAGCCCCACACAGGGCTTAATCTCAGGACCCTCAGTTCATGACCTGAGCAGAAATCAAGAGTTGGACGCTCACCTGAGCCACAAAGGCGCTCCCCATTGTTGTGATTTCTAATGGCTCCTGGGCCATTCCCCAATCATTTCCCAAAGATGTTATTTCCTGGCTCATTGACATTTTCTCTAAAATGATACCTGTCTTAATTCTTAACAATTTCATAATAGCTATAAGTGATACTTCACTTCAACATTCCAATATTTCAATTCCTTGAAGCTTTCTCCTCTAATGATTTTGTTTTAAATCTGGATACTTGTTCCTATGGTCATAACTTTGATTTTATCATAACTAATGGTTAGCTCTTCCATAATCTCCATTTTAATCAACACTCTCTGTCCACTACCTCCCATCTGATTCCTTCTCACATCAACACAAGTGATTCTTCAACTCATGTTGACATAAGTGGTTCTTCTAGTACTGCTACTGTCTTTCAATCCTCATGTTTTTTCTCATCTCCTTGGCCAGATTAAAATCCAGAGTCCAACATTAAATCCTTCCTTTGCAGTGACACTCAACTCCCTTGCTACTCTCTTGCTTGGTTGTACTCTCTTAGAAAAATAATGACCTGGTTAAAACCAACTCTCCTCCTCTTGTGCACCAGTAGCTATGCAAATGAAAGTGGATGGATAAAATCACACAGCCATGCTTACTGGAATGACTTGAAATTCATTCTCAGTGAGTACATGTGGATATTTAATGTAATCCATGCATTCCCTCACTCTCCAACAGTCGTGCTTTTACTATGTCCTCTCTCTGTAAACCCCTACAACTGCCTACCACACCTTTACTATCAGCTGATGAGCTTGCTTACTCTATCACTGAGAAATCTGCAGAGATCAGAAGCAAATTTCCACATACTTGTCCCATCATCTGATGGCATTCACCTACTAAAAGCTGTCCTCATATACTTAACCTTCCCACCTGCCACCATTGATTAATTATGCATGTTTCTGTCACAAGCCATTCTTTCTGATCTACACTTTAGCTCTCCTTTCCTCTCACTTACTCTAGACACTGAATTGCTCCAACAGTTCTTGATCTCTCCTACAGGATCATTTGTCTCCACTGTATGAGGCCATTCCATTAGCATACAAACATGTTGTTATGCCTCTTGTCTTTAAAGAATAATCTCGGCCGTACTTTGCTATCCAGGTACCACCACATTCTCTTTTTATCCTTTGCAGCAAAAGTCCTTGAGTTTTCTGTACTTACTGTATCCAATTCCTTTCCTTCCATTCTTCATCTTCAAACCAGGCTTTCACTATTACCACTTCATACCAAACAGCTTTTCTCATGGTCACCAATGATGACCACACTGCTAAAGACAATGGTCAAGTCTCACTTCTCATCCACCAGCAGCATTTGAACAGGGCTCCTTAAACAGTTTCTGGCTGAAATATCTGGCTTCCATGATACATTTTGTTCTTTTCGTCTCATAGGCATTCCTTTCTGAGTCTCCTTTGCTGTCTTCTCCTTTTCTTCCCAACCTTTAAAGTAGGAGGACCAAGGGATCCTTACTCATAGTTCTTCTCTAAAATACATTTCCTTTCTTGGTGGTTTCATCCAACCTCATGTCTTTATCATCTATATGCTAATGACTCCCAACTATCTCTAGCCCAGACCTCTCCCCTAAACTCCAGACTTGCATATACACCTGTCCACGTGACATTTCCACTTGGATGTCTAATAAATATCTACTAGATACCGAAAATTTAGGATTCAAAATGAGAGCTCCTGTTCTTCCGATACTAAATCCTGCTCCTAGCACAGTCCTGCCCATCCCAGTTAATGGCAGAATCTTTGGCTATACCTTAAAATATATCTAGAATCTGCCTTCTTTTGAACCTTCCCACCAGTGCCACCTTCAGACCTAGAGAAGAGGTGGCTTTTCTCTTGGCTTACTTCTTCAGAGTGCCCTGCTTATCCCAATCACACAAAAGAAATTTATTAAGGAACACATGGACATTTTTGTTATGTGAGAACAAACACTCAGCCCTGGCAAAATATAATCTGTGACCCTAAATATTTTCTTGATTAATATCATTCAGGCACCAGAGAAACATTTACATTACTTGTTCTGTATTCTTGAAAAAATAAGTAACTACATATAAATGCTCTGAAGAAGCACAGTTTGTGTGGCTGCTGAAATTGAAGTACAGTGTGGGGGGGATCTGAGAGGCAGAATCTCCTAAATAATGAAAAGAACAAATTAACTTAGCAAATCCTTCCTCTCAAATAGCATAAGTGTAATAGACTCTTGAGTAAGAAAATATGGTTTCCCAGCAGTGCCAAGTGTCCATTTTCTTGCTTTCTTTTGTGTTCTAGTTCATGGTTCCAGAGGGAGTTATAAATGAGTTCAGTATTCACAACTGGACATGGCATCTGAGGAATATTTTTTCATATTACACAATTCATATTTGCTTAAATTTAAAAAGTAAATTTCTTTAAATTGCCACTAACTTGTGGGAAGCATGAAACCAATTTTTAAAATTACTATACATATCTATATATTACCTTAAGTGTTTGTGAAATTTGTATATATCCTAGAGAATTAAATGATGACATTTAAATATATTGTAATATTTTCTGCCATAATGAAAATTTGCCAAACGCACTCAATTATAGTATTTGAATGTGGTAAGTAAAATCTATGGCTCATTTGTGACTCTAAGTATTGCTTTAACAATTACATTAGCGATTGCAGTTGTTACTGCCTCACAGATAGTCTCCCCAAATTAAAGTTATTAATAATATGTTAATAATGTAGTGACTCAAAAAAGGATATCTGCCATTGTCATGAACAGAACAAATATTATGTTAAAATCTTGATTATAATGATTTTGCTAAAATAAAGACAAGAAAAATTTTACAGAATAGATATATAATAAACCATGAAAGGTATGTTTTATGCTATTAGTAACACATACACTGTTAGTCCACCAACAGAACTCCCAGATACTCACAATAATATATAAATTTGGTCATACTTGACATTTTCCAGCTTTTGGTTACTTAAAAAGCATATATTTATGATTAAAAAATTCATATTTGGGAAGGCATATTTGTAATAAAAAGACTATGTCATATTTAACACATGTGGGCTTTCATTTAAACTCCTTCCCTGAGCACTACACATTTTAGGGTGGCCTAAGACTGGTCCCACTGAGTTCAAAGACACCTTAACTGCTCACATGAATTACTGCAGGAATATCCTAACTGATTTCTCTGCTTACATGTCATCATATCATTTATTCTTAACCAAATAGTCAGAACATTTCTGTTGAAATGTAAGACTGAATCACTCCTATATTCAAAACCCTTCAGGGTTCCTTACATCATCAAAGCCAATGGCCTACCAAGGTACCATACCACATCATTGTATTTCTCCCTCATCTCCTATGACCCCTCTTAGTTTACTTACTGCTTTCTAGTCTCCTTAGCTTTCATACTATTATGCAAGGCACACTTCTGCCTCAGGCCCTTTTCATTGGTTATCTCCTCTGCCTACAATGACCCTTTCCCTATAGACACATGGTTCACTTCCTCTTCACTATCAAGCCTTTGCTCAAATATCACTTTCTCAAATGAGGCCCATTTAAAATTTCAAGCCACCCCGCAGCAGTCTTAATTCTCATGGTACACACACACACACAAGGAATATTATTCAGCCAGCAAAAGAATGAAATCTTGCCATTTGCAATGAAGTAGATGGAGCCAGAGTGTATTACGCTAAGTGAAATAATTCAGTCAGAAAACAACAAATATCATATGACTTCACTAATATGTGGCATTTAAGAAACAAAACATGAACATATGGGAAGGGAAAAAAAAAGAGGGAAGCAAACCATAAGAAACTCTTAACAATAGAGAACAAACTGAAGGTTGATGGAGGGAAGTGCGTAGGAGAGAGGCCAGATGGGTGACTGAGTATTAAAGAGGGCACTTGCGATGAGTACTGGGTGTTGTATGTAAGTGATGAATCGCTGAATTCTACTCCAGAAATCAATATTGCACTATATATTCACTAAAACTTAAATTTAAAAAATTACTGAATAAATGAATGAGTCCTGCCACTTCGGCCAAAACAGTATTCCTATTACTCAAAAAGAACTATACAATTTCCTTCCTTAGAATCTTTCAGGGATTCCCCATTGCTCCCAGGGCACAATCCATCCTCTTAATGGCTAATCAGAGTTTGCATGTCTTACAAGGTTTATAAAGCTTTGCATTATCTGTTTTTCACCACCATTTTAATTTCTTGCCCTTATCCCTCCATGTCCCCACCCAAACTCACTCACAGTTTATGGCTTAACCCAGTCAAACTTTCTCATTTCCTACTCTGTACCATATCAATACCTCCTTCAGATTTTGATATATTTGAGGTTCTGTCTGCCTGAACTCCCCCCTCAAGCCAGTGAGAGCACACACTCCCATATGCAGTCTTTTAACTCTAATAAGCCTTCAGAGATCTTAGCTTCAATGCCACTTAAGCTGTCAGTGACTCACCTGAGAATGTTAGGTCCTCCTAACAGGAGTTTCTATAACCCACTGAACTTCCACCTCAAAGCACTTGCCATACTCTTGTTATACCAGTTTAGGTATCTTTTTCTCCAGGTGGATTTTGTGGTTCTTGAGAACAGGGCCCCTGATAGGCATATCCTCAGTGCTTAGGCCTGTGCCTGGCAATAATAACCAGTGTTTTAGTGTTGGTGTACTTTTCTAAGCACTGACTATGTATTAAGTGACTAATCCTAGCAAATAACTCTAAAAGGTATTATTACCCTCTGATTTACAGAGGAAAAGAGCAAGGCACAGATATTAAGCAAATTGCTGACGGTCATAAAGTAATAATTGCCTAAGCCAAGATTTGAACCTAGCCTGACTGCCCAGATCCAGAGCTCTTGCCCCAAGCCATCATGTTATACTGTCTCTGGAGCATGGGGAATGTGAAAACTAAATAATAAATAAATTAAAATAAATAAACAAATAAATAAATAATTAAATAATAAAATTTTTAATTTTATCTCTTAAAATGAGATAAATAGGATGAGAAATAGAAAAGGTATCTTCTCAGCAAAATTAAAAATTAAAAAATGTCTCACTACTCATAGCTGAGTAAACATTATATGGATAGTGTTAGGAGTGTAGCTTGCTTACTAATTCTCAAGACTTTATCAGTCTCTTTTCCTATTCATTGTATTTCAAAAATGGCTCATTTATTCAGAAAAACCTTATCCAAATAAGGCAGAAAAATACTCTTGAAATGTGTGGCAGACCACAAGTAGAGAATATTTGAAAGAAAATGTCATGTTGTGCCCACCTGGGTATATTTTTATGTATCTTTTCTCCTTCTGAGCTGACCAGTGTGGACTCTACCTGTCTTCAGTAGCTGTTTGAAGAGACTAAAACAGGTCTAGACACCACGAGATCTCTGTGCCATCAGACAACCTAGGGAATTGGTTGAGAAAGGTAAGCCTGAGTATGTGCTGAAAGGTATTCACTAGAGGATAGATGGGAGATTCAGAAAACAGACCGATCTTGACAACCAGCTTCTCTCTTACAGAAGATATATCTAAATCTATATAAATCTATTTTTATAGATCTATATCTTTAGATTTAGATATATTCACATATCATTCATCTGAGTTACTTAAAGAAGACAATATGTTTTTATATAAGGAGGGATTTTATTTTACATCTTAGCGTAACTTGATAGGAGGGTGAACTCTCACAGCCTTGCTAATTCACTGGTAGAAGGAACTAATGTCTGAACGTCTCCAGAATAGAGTGAGCACTGTGCCCACAGATAAGCATACAGCCACTTTTCTGACTTGGGTTTTCTCAGGGATTTTAAACTTTAGTTTTTAAACTTCATTTATTTTAAACTTTAGTTTCTTTTCATGCTATTGGGAAGATTAATATGATTCAGAAGGGCTTCATATCATAGCTGGGGTGAGGCTATGGAATAGTAGATTGCTTTGTCAAATCAATTAGTAATTAATGACTTATTGAGTATGTAAACATGTCAAGTTTTACTTCACGTTTTGGGGAAGTTGTGGTATATGTGTGCACAATACACTTCTATAAAGTATCTTCTCTGCTTCCCAGAAATCTAGAGGTCAAACTGTGCTACTGAAAATAAACTGAGCTGTGGTCTCCTCCTATCTACTGTCTCTTACACTCAATCCAGCCTGAGAAATTGGAGTGATCCACCTGTAACATAAATCTGATTACGACATCCACTGTTTAAATCTCTTTAATGGCTTCAATTTTACTATTGGATAAATCCAAATTCTTCATCATGAAATGAAGTGACCACCAGCTTTGGCACCTGCCATAGCATCCTCTACCTAGCCTCATATAACCAAAAGATAAACTACACTGGACTATTCCCAGAAAACAGCATAGACTTTTTAATTCTATGCTTTTGAATATTCTGTTATCATTGCCTGGAATGCCCTGCCACACATTCCATGAAGTATTGACTCTAGTTGTAACCTGGAGAAGCTCTCAGTCAACTGTAAAAGACAGAAGCCCAAAACAGTTTCCTGATTGTGGCGAAATGACAAATAAAATCAAACATACTCCTTTCATGAGCACCTAATAATGCCTAGTTGGATATAACAAAACTTCTTTCATGTACATACATGAGATCATAGTTTCTGGCATCAGAAATGAAGTGAATACTGAAAACAAGAGCAGGAAGTACATGGATTAATATCTTGACTATTATAAGGATAGAAATGATATGGGGTTATGAGTATCAATAATCTGAGGGCTGGGGCTTTTAACATCCACCTGAGGACAGGAGATGAGTTCTTGGGCTCAAGCAGGACAAATAATTTGAAGTAAGAATCTGGTTTAAAGTTAGGACCATTGAAGAGCTGCATTTTCAGCTAACTGATTAATTATGAGAAAAAACGAAAAGACAAATCAAGGTTCCCAACAGCATAGGAATATGATGAGGAAGAATTTTTGTCTCTATATACCTGGGTAGAAAATTATCAAAATATCTCTCTTAATATTCAAAACCCTAGATCTATACCACATGTGGACTTGGATTAAGAGCTCTAAGCTCTGCCCGTGTGATGCAAGAAACTCCAAGCCAAGAAATTAGCATAAGATAGGGGGTGAGCTCAACTATCTCTGGACATTAGCAAACATAAAATCATCCTGAAGGGATATGCCTCTAGCCTGCTGACCCACAATTTCTTCATACAAAGCTCAACAGAAAATAACTTACACTCCAAAATTTAAGAACACAGGAGGAAATAATTCATCATGAGTGAGAATCAGCAGAAACAGCAAAATAGAGGCTTACTACTTTTCCCCCATTCCTCCATCCACTCAGTAGGTTTTATTTATTTTTAAAAAAGATTTTATTTATTTATTTATCTATTTCTCAGAGAGAGAGAGAGGGAGAGAGAGATACAGATCGAGAGCACAAGCAGGGGGAACAGCAGGCAGAGGGAGAAGGAGGCTCTCCGTTGAGCAGAGAGCCCGATGCGGGACTTGATCCCAGGACCCTGGGATCATGACCTGAGCCAAAGGCAGACACTTAACTGACTGAGCCACCCAGGCATCCCACTGGTAGATTTTAAAATAATCTGAGAGACTATAAAATACATATATTTATGATAATTAAAGATCTGGTTAGAATAAAAACCATAAGAAATAACAAGATGATATGAAAAAGAAAAGGAATGTGGATATATGGAAAATAACTAAAAGGCACTTCCAGAAATAAATAATATAGTCTTTGAACTTCAACTCACAATATATAGGGCATAACTGTCTATAATCCATTTAGAACTCATGAACTAGAATACAGACATTTAAAGATTATCTAGAGTTCATTTCAGAGAGATAAAGAAATAGAAAATGTGGAAGAGATATCAAGGGACATGGAAGATAGAATGAGACATTTCAATATATATCTCATAGAAGTTCTGGAAAGAGGAAATAGAACAGGGATGAGGCAATATTCAAATATTTTTCTAGCATTTATGAATATAAATCTTCAGACTCTCAAAGTATAATGAATCACAAGAAGACAAATAAAACTGAGACTACTTGTAGATATATCATAGTGAGACTATAGACCAGCAACAGGGAAACATTTTAAGAGCAATCAGAGGAAGGAGGATTATCTACAAAGTAATGACAGATAATTAGATAGGCATAAACTTCTCACATTCAGTAACAAAAGCCAGAAGAGAATGAAATCATTTCTGTAGGTAACAGAAGGAAGAAAGTAACGGTCAGCCTAGCATTCTATAACTAGCTAATCTGTAATGTAAAAATGAACATACTTTCAAAGAAATAAAGAAAAAAATAAAGTCATAGATACTTGCTAAAATAACTATTAATAGAACTACTTCATTTTATAGAAATTGAACTCAGAAAGAGTGAGATGTAAGGAGCAATGGTGAAAAAGAAAGTGATAAATAAGTGGGTAATATAAGCATGGACTATATATGATAATAATTCTGGCTAATTTCAGAGAGGGTATAAAGCCCAATGGAATTAACATATCAGCCATGTAAGAATGAAAGAAAATGATCTCTGTAAGAATGTTCTAAGGTTTTTGAATTATCCAAAAGGGGGGGCAGAGATACTGCTAAAATTTAGTTTAAACCATTTCCATAAAATGTTAAGGTTAACAACTAAAATAACAAATAAAAAGTTTTCTTTACATACAGTTGACCCTTAACAAGAGTTTGAACTGCACAGGTTCACTTATATATGGATTTCTTTACAACACAGTTCTGTAAATATATTTTCTCTACTTTATGATTTTCTTAATAACATATCATTTTGTCTAGCTTACCTCATTATATGAACACAAATATAATACATATAACATGCAAGGTATGTGTTAACCAATTGTGTTATTGGTAAGGCTTTCAGTCAACAGCAGGCTATCAGTAGTTAAGTTTTTGGGGAATGAAAAATTACACAGATTTTTGACTGCACAGGGGATCAGCACCCTTAACCCTGTGTTGTTCAAGGGTCAACTGTACAAGTAGAAGGAGAAAAGGTAAATAAAGAAGAGTGGATTTGTAAAAAGAATGCAGGAGAAGAGAGAGTTAAACTAAAGCAAAGAAAGAGTATAGAAAAGAAGAAAAGCAAAAAAATGATAGAAGTAAGTCCAAATATATCTGTTATTACAATAAATCTAAATGCCGATAATTGTTACTTAAAATCAAGGTTCTTATATGGCATGTGGAAACATTTAGCCATATGTTGTTTATAGAAGATATGCCTAAAATGCAAAGACCTAGATAAGCTAAAGATAAAGGAATAGAAGAAAATACATCAGGATTCTCATGCCATGGAAATATTAGTATCAGATGAAATCAATTTTAAGGTGAAAGAAGCATTATTAGGGATAACATAATGCTTAAAGATATATTATTGGGGATTTATAATCATATAATGCATAGCATCAAAACACATTACACCAAAAATATCAGAACTACAAAGAGAAAAATCACAAATCCATGACCATAGTGACATTTTAATATTTATCTCTCAGAAACTAATGAAGCAGGCAGTAGAAGTATGAAGACTATAACATTTTGTACAGCAAAATTAGCAAAGTTTACCTAATGGACATATATAGAATCTCACACAATTAGAGAATAAACTTTTTTTCAGAGCACAAATGGAATATTTATTTAAAAAATAGTTTTATTGGGGCACCTGGGTGGCTCAGTGGGTTAAAGCCTCTGCCTTCAGCTCAGATCATGATCCCAGGGTTGTGGGATGGAGCCCCTCATCAGGCTCTCTGCCCAGCAGGGAGCCTGCTTCCTCCTCTCTCTCTGCCTGTCTCTCTGCCTACTTGTGATCTCTCTCTGTCAAATAAATAAATAAAATCTTTTAAAAAAATAGTTTTATTGGTGATGACACAATATCTACCCTCTTAGATTTCAAGTATTCAATAAAACATTGTTAACTATATTCACATTGCTGTACATTAAATCTCTAGAACTTTTTCATCTTATATCACTGAAACTTGAGCAACATTTCCCCATTCTCCATCCCATACCAGCCCCTCATAACCAGCACCCTACTACTCTCTGCTTTTATGAGTTTTGCTATTTTTAGATTCCATATACAAGTGAGATCATACAGTATTGGATTATTTTATTTTATTTTATTTTATTAACATATAATGTATTATTTGTTTCAGGGGTACAAGTCTGTGATTCATCAGTCTTACACAATTCACAGTGCTCACCATAGCACATACCCTCCCTAAGGTCCATTACCCAGCCACCCCATCCCTCCTACTCCCCACCCCTCCAGCAATCCTAAACTTGTTTCCTGAGATTAAGAGTTTCTTATGGTTTGTCTCCCTCTCTGGTTTCATCTTGTTTCATTTTTCCCTCCCTTCCCCTATGATCTTTTGTCTTATTTGTTTCTCCAATTCCTCCTATCAGTGAGATCATATGATAATTGTCTTTTTCTGATTGACTTATTTCACTTAGCATAATACCCTCTAGTTCCATCCACATTGTATTATTTTACTTAGCATAATGTTCTCCAAGTTCATTCATGTTAAAAAAAGAAAAAAGCAAGAAAGAAAGAAAAAAAAAGGGAAACTGATAACTATGTGAGGAAATAGACATGTTAATTAGCTTCATTGTGTTGATGATTTCACAATGTATATCAAAATATCAAGTTGCATACCTTAAATATATATAATTTTGTTTGTCAATTATACCTCAATAAAAGATGGAAACTTATATAAAAATAAATAGATAAATGAATTCTGTCAAGAAAAAATATTAACCATGTTTTAGGCCAGAAAGAAAATGTTAGTAAATGCCAACCAATATCATATAAAGCAGACAGTATTTGTTTTGTTTAATATGAGATGAAACAACAGAAATAAATAATTAAAAGATAACCAACTGCAAATATATTTAGAAATATTAAACTCATGCAACAAACTGAATGACAATGAAAGCAGTTCCTATCAAAAGTTGTGAGATATAGACAAAGCAGCGGTAAGAGGGAAATTTGTAGACTCATATGCATATATCAGAAAAGAGAAAGGACTTCAAATTAGTAAGCAAAATTTAGAACAGAAGAAATTATAAAAACAGCAAAATAAAACTAAAGAAAAGAAGAAAGAAGAAAATAAATATAAATACAGAAATAAAGGAAAAAGTAAATGGAGAAACAGGAACAATGAAAAATTTGTTTTTTTTTTAATAAAAAGCAAATATACCAGATAAAACTCTGGAAATATGGCTCAAAAAGAAAGACAAAAGGGCCAAATAAACAATATTATGAGCGAAAATATGAACATTACTGAAAATAGAGCAGAAGATTCAAAAAGCATAAGGGAGTACTATTAATAACTTTATGCCAATAAACATGTAAACATGCATGAAACAAATGATTTCTTAGAAAAACAGGACCTCTCAAATGTGTTTCACAATGCACTGAAAACCTGAATAAATCTAAAACCACTAAAGAAACTGAATCAATAGATTAAAATCTACCTGTGAAAACTCCACCAACACACACACACACACAAACCCATATGCACACATCCCAGTCAAGTTCTGGCAAACCTTTAAGGAAGAAGACGATCCTATATTATACAAACTGTTTTTGATGCCCAACCACAGCAAGACTGAGGAACATTTTAAAAGGCTACAAGATGCCACTGCAAAGGCTGAGAACCACAGAGCCTGGTTTTACTTCTTTATTTTGTAGCAGAGGAAAGTGGGACTTAGTCAGGTAAAGTGACTTTTTCAGCTCACAGGGTCAGTTATGTCCCTCAAACTGAAGTTGGTATTTTTATTGGCACAGGAAGATTTCACAGAAACCTCTTTTGGATAGTTTTCTTTTTTTAAAAAACATTTTTTAATTTTTTTATTACATATAATGTATTATTAGACCCAGGGGTACAGGTCTGTGAATCGCCAGGTTTACACACTTCACAGCACTCACCATAGCACATACCCTCCCCAATGTCCATAACCCCACCACCCTTTCACTACCTCTCCCCACCCCCGCAACCCTCCGTTTGTTTTGTGAGATTAAGAGTCTCTTATGGTTTGTCTCCCTCCAGATCCCATCTCGTTTCTTTGGATAGTTTTCCTATTCAGAACTGCAAAACCTATATTTTTCATTCTTTTTCTTCTTTGGAACTGGTTATCAGTAGTAGAAAGTTACACTTCTGATGAGCCCATAATAGGAAGAAATATGTGATTATGGAATGCCATTTCATTTTGAAGAAGGATTGAAATTGAATTCTTCAGGAGTGAAAGGAGCAGACAATAAACTTCTCACCTGAAATGGTTCAACATCAGGTTTTCACAACATAGAAAAATGAGAGAGAATTACTTTTTGCTCAATTTTTCTGTAATCCTAAAGGGGCTCTAAATTAAAAACAAATCTATTAATTTACAAAAGTGATAGAAAATATCCTCTTTCTTCTTTAGAGAGAATTTCTTTTGTGGTTTATACAAAGGACCATGAGAATTAAACCTAGAACTTTCTTGGCATTTAGTTCCTCACTCTTGCTCAGTATTAGAGTAGATAGGGAGGGAGTATCTATCATATGCTAACTGGTTCAGAAACTGTCCAATTAGATGAAAATATTTCAATAAATGTATCAGCCACAATTACAAGCATAATGAACAGCAGTCAAAGTATATTAGTAAGGATTATGATTCATTTTTAGAAAAGTTGATTTAGTTCCAGCTCAACTGGGTAGTTCAGATTATATTTCTGGTGGGTAATAGGCATGTCAGTTACATTGTGAATACTTCTACAATAGCCACAAATTATAATGAACACAGAGTTACGAAAGCTAATGGAAGATGGCCTCCACTATGACAAAAATCAGATGGAAGGCCAATGTCCAAAACTGATATTTAAAAACATATATGAGACTCCAAAAACCCCAAACATTTCTGTGTTAAGAGCAATCTCTCCAGGGCACCTGGATGGCTTAATTGGTTAAGCATCGGATTTCAGCTCAGGTCATGATCTTGGGGTTCTGGAATTGAGCCCCAAGTCAGGCTTTGTGTTCAGCAGGGAGTCTGCTTGAGGATTCTCTCTCCCTCTCCTTTGCACTCCCCCCCCCACTCATGCATGCTCTCTCTCTTTCTCAAATAAATAAATATATATTTTTTAAAAAGAACAACCTGCCCAAGAAACTAATATAATGTGTTCAGAAGAAATACTCTATGCAGCCCACACTCAAATAGTGACAATAATAAACATCCATTGAATGCTTATTATCTGTGAGCTATTTTAATATACATTATCTTATTTAATATACATAATAATTTTTCAGGTTTGGCAATATTACCTACATTTTTCCAAAGGGGAGGCTGTAGTAAATAGGTCAAGGGACAGCACCAGAGCTTTAACTTAAACCTGCCCATTTCATCCCTAGTGTTCTTACCATTACTCTATTGTTGCCACATTTTTAAGAAAAGATTTATTTATTTGAGAGAGAGAGAGAGAGAACCGAGGGATGAGCAGAGGGGGAGGGACAAGGAGACTCCATGCTGAGCACAGAGCTTGATGCAGTGTTCAATCCCATGACCCTGTAATCAGAACCTGAGCCGAAATCAAGAGCCAGAAACCCAACTGATTGAACCGCCCAGGCACCCCTGCTGCCACCTTTTATAAACTCTTCACGGTTGGAGCCAAGAGATACTCCTAAAGCAATTTCACAAAGTTCCCGTGAGAGGTTGGCTGGTTGGCCTCTCTTCTTTCACCCTGAGTTTGTGCCTTCCGCCTTGGCATTTCTCTTTTCCTACTGTCTCATTATACCTCATGTCAAGAGAAAGCTATACCCACTTTCTTTCAGGCCAAAGAATAAACAACAACAACTTTTTAAAAAATTTGTCTTTTTTTTTTTTGCTCTTTTTAACAAAGGTATGACAAAGTGGGATTTTCAAAACAAAACAATTTTACTAAAATTAGAAAGAAAAATGAAAAAAAAGGAAGGAAGAATCAGAAAAAGTCTTATCTCAAGTGCAGTTTATTGATCTGAACATGTAAAGATTTGGTGAAAAGGTCCACATGTAAAATAAGAACTTTGCTCAGAAAAGTCTCCTATTCATTCTGAAGGTCCTTTCCCACAGATCTTGAGTATACTGGAAGTAGAGTGATCATAATGTTAATGGCTTAGCCCCAAATGCATAAGGTAACCCTGTATTTTTCCTGGTATATAGCAGCAAGGTCAGAAAGTACTGACTCAAAACTATCCTCCAATCACCTTCACTTGGTCCTGTGGTTATCTCCTCACAAGTGCCTACAACTCCTTACTATGTTAGTAATTTTTGCCCCTCTACCTTTATTAATGGAACAAATCTACAAACTCTAGGCACTGGACTTTGTGACTTCCAAGGTCCTGCCAGATCTAAAACTATAGGTTTCTAGTATCTGTCTTTCTCTGACTTATCAAACTTAACATAATGTCCTCAAGGTCTATCCACATCATCAAAAATGGAAGGTTTCCTTTTTCCTTATGGATGAATAAATAATATTCCATTGTACATATATGCCACATTTCCTTTATCCATTTATCCATTGATGAGCATTGAGTTGTATGACATCAATTATACGTGGGACTCAGGGTAGGGAAATAGGAGACATGTTTAAAGATATAAACTTGCAACTAGTAGACAAATAAACGCTGGCTATCTAACAAAAGCACAGTGACTATAGACAACAATATTGTATTATAATTATCAAACTTGTTAAGAGACTAGATCTTAATTATTTCCATCACCAAAAAGAAATGATAATTATGTGATGTGATAGAGGTGTTAACTATCACTACAATGGCAGTCATATTACAATATATAAATGTGTCAACTCAACATGTTGTACACCTTGAATTTAGGCAGTTATATGTCAAATATATTTCAATAAAAAGAACTATAGGCAATGAATTCTGTTATGCTGAAAAGAAATTAAAAAAAAAGAACTATAGGCTTCCACGAGATGATAAGCCAATGCATTTCCAAATCATCTGAATGCCTGAGAGCACTCCTTCATTAGAACCCTAGTGAAACACAGTGTTTACTTAAATACCTCTGTCCTCAGTTCTGGGTAAGTCACAAAGCTCCTTTTGGCACTGAGCTGCTCTGATGTGATAATAGGTCTCATCACAATAAAACTAACACACAGGTTTTGCCCATACAGTGCTATTATGTTTTCAGATGTAGGTAGTGGAATTGATTAATTAAAAGTTAACGGCAATGCAAACTTAATTTTACCTTCGGTGTATCTGTCCTATTTTCTCTGAAAGCCTAGGGACCTGCTGTTGAAAAGTTATGATTTATCATTGTCTGCAGTGGTTTCTTCTGAAAGTCTGATAAGAGTTGTGTTATTTTGCAAAATCATTATCAGTTTCCGCTACTTTCATATTTTATCTCTTTGTTTATAATGAACTGCTCCTCTGAAGAATCACTTAAGGCAGTTGTTCACTGAAATAATGTGCATATCTAGTTTAATTTGTTATAGGAACAATTAGTGTTAAATTCTCCACACTGCCATTCTGTTTTATTTTGCTCACAAATGGGGCCAATTAACTCAAGGGTTTATTGGTCATTCTTTTTGTAATAGCAAGACTGGACTTTTCAATACAAAGAAACTGAGTGCTTTTGGTTTTATTTTGATCATTTCTTCCTCTAAACTATGATTTTCTGTTGTCTTGGAGGCCAAGCAAACTAGTAGTTCTTAAATGAAAGGAGAAACCATATCTCACAGGAGATTAGCTTAAATCCCAGAGTGTTATCCCTACTTTCTGCCATATCAAAGGCTTGTGTTGATCATTTCTAAGAGACACTGCCAGGCTGCCCAAATAAATCTGTCCAAAACTAGCAGAAATTGCCAGGTTTTCACTGGTGTGAAAATCTATACATGTGGACACTAATATTTCCCCCACCTCCACTCTGGCTCAGGACATAGTCTTTTAATGAAAAGCAATTGACATAAAAAATTCTCGTTTCAAATGAAAAAATACATAGATGGAGAGATCTTATAAAGACAGAGCAGAGAACAGTTGGAGTACAAAAAAAGATCTGCTAATGCACATCTAAATCAATAAAATAATAAGTATTTTCATATTGCTCTCTTGTGGAGGAGATTGAGAGAGGCAAGATGTGATTTAAGGGAACAGCTAGGGTATAATCTGTTGCTTTGAGACAGTACCAGCCTAAGAGAAAAGCTGTCTGAGGCAACCGTCACCTAGTTTAGCAATGTGGGTAAAGGAAGCCCTCAATCATATCATTCAGCCAGAGCAATGTCAGTGACACTGACGCTATGAACCAGACCTATATGGCAACTGCATCAGAACCTGTACAAGTGATACAGAATAAAGCACTCATTATAGGAATTATCTGGCTGTGTGCTAATGTGGGGACTGGTGATGTGGAATCTCTCTATACACCTGTAGTTTCTGAGTCTTGTGTTTGCCCTGAAGATAGAAGGGCAGGGAGTTAGAAAGGAAAGATGCATGTAAAATGGAGGGAAGAAAGGAGAAACCAGAATCTGCAAGCATAAGCTCGAAGTCACGTCAGTCTCCTGCCACCTCTTTGATGACACAGATAAAATGCAAGAGGAGCCAATGTATTTCACCAGGAAGCTGAACACACATCTGGTTCAGAAGTCAGAGAAGCTGAAGCTGAGGGTCCAGCAGGCACTGAAGGGGCTACAAGCCTGAGTCTAATACCTATGCCAGTAAGATGAGAAAGGAGATCTGTGACAATGTGCATGGACTACCACTCTGCATAATCCTACACTAAATTGAGCGTAACTATGTACCTATGAATATGTGTGTGTATGTATATATATACACATATATATGTATATATGTATACGTAACTATGAGTATAACTATATTCATAGTATGTGTACTATGTGTACACATAATATGTGTACTATGAATATATATACATATGTATGATGTATATGAGTATATATGAGTGTATATATATATAAGTATATGTATGTATATATGTGTATATATATGAGAGAAGGGAGAGAGAGGGGAGGGAGAGAGAGATGATTTACATACTATAAAATTCAGCCTTTAAAACTGTACAATGTAATGGTTTCTATTATATTCACAAGGTTGTGAAACTATTGACAGAATCAATTTTAAAACATTTCCATTCAAAAAGAAACCCCATATCCTCTAGCAGTCACATCCATCCTTGCCTTGCCCCCAGCACTACGCAACCACTAATTTACGTTCTATATCTATGAATTTGCCTATTTTGGACTTTTAATATAAATGGAATCATATAATACGTGGTCTTTTTGGAGTGGCTTCTTTCATTTAACATTTTCAAGGTTCATCCATGTTGTATGTATTGGTACTACATTCCTTTTTATTGAGAATACTATTCCCTCATACGGATATATCTCATTTTACTTATCTAATCAGTTGGTGGACATTTGAGTTAATTCCATTTCTGGTTATTATAAATAATTATTCTATGAACAATAGTGTATATATTTTGGTGTGGGCATATGTCTTCATTTCTCAGAGGTATATACCTAGGAATAGAGTTGCTGGATCAAGTGGTAACTTTATGGTTAACCATTTGAAGAAATGCCAGACTTTTCCAAAGCAGCTACTCTGCTTTACAATTTCACCAGCCATAAATGAGGGTTCCAGTTTCTCCACATCCTCAGCAACACTTAGTGTTTTTTATTATTGTTACTATTATTATAGCCATCCCAGTTGGTGTGACATGGTATCTCGTTGTGATTTTGATTTGCATTTCCCTAAGATTAATGATGTTGACCATCTCTTCATGTGCCTATTGGCTAATTGTATACCTTCTTTGGAGAAAGGTCTATTCAAGTCCATTTTTTTAAATTATTTTTTTAAAGTATGCTCTACACCCAATGTGAGGCTTGAACTCATGACCCTGAGATCACAACTCACATGCTCTACCTGCTGAGCCAACCAGACACGCCTCAAGTCCACTTTTTGAGATCTTTTTCTTTCTGTGTTGAGTTGTATAATTTCTTTAGATATTCTGTATATTAATCATTTATCTGATACATGACTTGCAAATAATTTATCCCATTCTGTGGACCATCTGTTCTTTTTATTGCTAGTGTCCTTTGAGATACAAAATTTTAAATTTTTATGAAATCCTCATTGTTATGAAATCCAACTTTTTCCTTTTGTCACTTGTGTGTTTGGTGTTACTTCTAAGAAATTATTGCCAAATACAAGGTCATAAAGATTTGTACCTGGGTTTTCTCTTAATAGTTTTATAGTTCTAGCCCTTATATTAAGGTTTTTGTTTCATTTTGAGTTATCTCTATATGGTCTGAGATAGGAGTCCAACTTCATTCTTTTGCATGTTACTGTCTTAGGGGAGATCACAGTTTTAAAGGCAACAAAGCAGCAAATTGACTCTGTGAACCTGACATTCAGTTCTTTTCCTGCCACTAATATGTCTGGTTCAATATTTATCAATTAGATATACTTCACTTATTATAATACCAAGGTCTTCTATGTGTTTGATTTTATTGCTTTGTCCACTTGATCTATAACGGTCTGACAGAGATGAATTAAAACCTGTACTTATCTTACATTTTTATCTTCCTCATTTTATTTCCTGTTATTTTTTGTTTTATGAAAATTAATGCTGTACTATTTGGGCACAGAGATTTTCATAATTGTTGGGTCTTTCTTAAGAATTTCACCCTTTATCACTACAAAGCATCCTATGATTTTTCTATTTTAATGTTTGTTGCCCCAAATTCAACATGCCTGATATTAAAATTATGAACTCTGCCTTATTTCTGCTTGTGTTTGCATAGTTTAATTCTGTCTTTCATTTCATATCAATATTTCTGAGTCACTTTATATACATATATACATATATATTGGATTTTCCCATACAGTCTTATTGGAAAGTTTTCATTTTTTTAAAAGATTTTATTTATTTATTTGAGAGAGAGCAAGAGAGAGAGAGCACGAGCAAGGGGGAACCACAGAGGGAGAAGGAGAAGCAGACTTCCTGCTGAGCAAGGAGTCCAGTGCAATGCAGGACACCATCCCAGGGTCCTGGAATCATGACCTGAGCTGAAGATAGACGCTTAACCAACTGAGTTACTCAGGTGCCCCAAAAAAGCTTTTATATTTTAATATGTGAATTTAGTTGACTTTACTTATTGAAATGACAAGCATATATGGACTTAGTTTTGTCAAATCATAAGCTATGCTTTCTGTTTTTACTGCCTTGAATATATTTTGATTTTTTTGTGTATTTCTTCTCATACTTTCAAAGGATTACATTTTAATTCAGTAGTTTTCCTTTAATTATAAAGAACACACTCAATCCTCTGCTATTTCTGGTAGTATTCATTGCTAATAATGAACATTAGTATATTTTCACTTTCTCCATCTTTCTTTTCTACCTCTCTATTACTCAAATTTCAGTTCTCTTATTTATCCAAGTATTTATCATTATCCTTTAAAGTATCTGGATACATGAATCACTTTATCAAATTAGAATACTATGATTTGACCTCAGTTATGAAAGATGAACCTGCTACTGTAAAGAACACAAGCCATTTTACTCCAGTCCTTCCTTCCTTCCTTCTCTTCCTTAATTACCTCTTTTCTACATCATCAGAGTTTGTGGAATTTGTATTTCTTTATCTGTAATTATAATCTCCACATTTATTTTACTTTTAGCCCTACATTTCAATGGATTCAATACTTACTATTAGTCTTTTTGCCAAATTTTCCACTCATCCCCTCAAGAATGCAGCATGACCACTGCTGCTATAAAAAATAACCACGGATTCAGTGGCTTGAACAACACAAATTTATTATCCTATAGTTCTGTAGGTCTAAAGTCTGACAAGTTTCTCAATAGGTAAAAATCAGCAAGTCAGCAGAGCTGCATTCCTTACTGAATGCTCTGCTAATTGTCTCCTTGTACCTCCAAATTGTTAGAATTATAGGGCTGAGGTTCTTGTTTCCTTATTGGCTGACAGATTGCAGAGCTATCTGCATGCCTTGGCTCCTGGTTCCCTTTCTCCATCTTCAAAGCCAGCAATGGTGGTTTGGAGTCCCTCTCACATTGATTCTCTCCTATATCTCTCCAAATGCTCTTCGGCTTTTAATAAGAGTTTTAATAAGAGCTCATACATTTATACCGGGCTCACATAGATAATCCAGGATAATCTCCCTATTTTAAGGTAACCCTAATTTCAACTGCAAAGTTCTATTTCCTATGAAAGGTAACATATTCACAGCTTCCAGGAACTGGGACATCTTTGGGTGTCCATTATTCTGCCTACTATAACCATCACACCATTTTAAGGTTTTCTTCATATCACAGAAGAGAAGCCAGAGAGAAGTTTCCCAGAATTCTTTTTCCTAAATGGTTATGCATTAAAGTTGCCTATGAGAAGCACTTGCACGAGATTTAGAAGATGGAACAGATCAGTCCATTATACTGTACCAGCAGTTGCAGCCAGATGCACAGGCAGATGTGAGATTTACAGGGAGCTTCCCAGTACGCTCTTGAGAGACATCTGCTTTGTAGTGGCAGACAGAGATAGATACTGGGAGATTCCTCAAGATTCTTGAAAAATCACAACAACCTCCCAGCATATGAGTAATATAACTGATGATATGAAACATCTTTTCTATACCTTGGAAAATTATCATACTCCTTTCTAAGTACAGATCGGCTCCCAACATTTTATCCTTTGCATTTTCAATACTGTGAAATTTCTTTAAGAGTTCCTTTAATGTGAAGGGTTTTGCCCATGTTGCTTCTCCGTGACATATTTATCTTTCTCATTACAACCACTTTCACATTTCATGCTAGGGGTTATTTGTTTGTTTCTTTGATATACTTTCATTTGTTGGTCAGTTCCAACTCTTATTATCCGTTTTTGTAAAATGTCACATAGTTTCATCAATGGGAGGAAAGTATGTAACACAATTAGTAGGCTTTGCTGTCTGGGTCTGAACTGAGTGTCAAGCCTATAGTGACCAGTTGCTGACAGACTGTGTAAGAAGTAATATGACTGACTGGTCATTCATCGTGATGCTTACTTATTATTTACATAGTCATATGTGGACTGAAGAGATAGCAGCAAAATGTGTACTTTATGCAATTATTCAATTGATGTTGTGGTAACTGACATCTGAACCATTTTTTTGAGCGGTGGTATTAACTAAATCACAGTCCATTAGTTTTTGGGGGGACTACCATAACAAAGTACCACAGATTTGTAGCTTAAATAACAGAAATTTATTTTCTCATAGTTCTGGAGGCTAGAAGTCCATGATCAAGGTGTTAGCAGGGCTGGTTCCTTCTGAGAGCCATAAGAAAATGATCTGTTCCAGACCTTTCTCCATGGCTCATAGATGGCCATCTTCTCCATGTCTTCACATCATCTTCCCTCTGTATGTGTCTGCAACCAAATTTTCCATTCATATTGGATTAAGTCTCACCCTAATAAGCTCATATTTATTTATTTATTTATTTATTTATTTATTTATTTAAAAATTTCTTTTGTGTGTTCCAGAATTGTTTATGCACCACACCCAGTGCTCCATGCAATACGTGCCCTCCATAATACCTACCACCAGGCTCACCCAACCTCCCACCCGCCTTCCCTCCAAAACCTTCAGTTTGTTTCTCAGCATCCACAGTCTCTCATGGTTTGTCTTAACTTAATTTCCTCCCTAAATTCCCTATCTCCAAATAAGGTCATATTCAGTAACTGAATTTTTTCATTTCAGTAACAAATTTGTGCATATACAAAGAATATGAAAAGAGAGTGTCCTTTGTTTACCTGAATAGACCCTCACAGAAATATAACTAAATTTTTAATTTTAGTAGTATCTTGAAAAATGACTCATGGGAAATATGTTCCATTAGTTTTTTCCAAGTGCTAAAAACACTCTGTGTCTTTATATGTGAATGTCAGATTTGTTATGTTTAGAATTCTTAAGTCACCTTTTCTTTTAAGATCTTTGAACACTCCAATGTTTTTTTCTCCTAAATTCAGGTATATTTATATAAATTAGGAGGCAAAGATCTCAAGTGTTCAGTTGGATGAGCTCTAACAATTGTATAGAACCATGTAACAACCAACCAGTTAAAATATTGGAACCCTTTAATCACTCTCAAAATTTCCCTTGTGTATCTTCACAGTCAATCTCCCCTGCACATCAAGCCCCAAGCAACCTTTGTTCTGATTTCTATCACCACAGAGCAGTTGTGTCTGTTTTTGAATTCTATTTAAATTGAACAACAGAAGTACAGCTATAAATTGAACCACAGAAGTATAGCTAGCTTCTTTCACTCAACATAATGCTTTGGGGATTCATCCTTGTGCTGTGTGTGTCAGTCCTTTGCTGAATGGTATTGAATATAGGGATGTGCCACAATTTGTTTTATCCATTCTTCTGTTGATAGACATTTGGGTTGTTTCCAATGCCTTATGAGCATTCTAGTAGAAATCTTTTGTGAACATACATTTTTATTTTAGGAACAGATACACATTTAATTGTATAAGGAATTACCAAACACTACAGTTCTCAAGAGTGTCTGTACCATTTTTACATTCTAACCAGCAGTGTATTAAGAATTGTAATCATTTCACATTCTCAAAATCATTCAGAATTATCAGGGTTTTTTTAAAAGTCATTCTAATAAGTATAAAATAGTATCTTACTTTACTTCCCTTACACTAATGATAGTAAGTACCTTTTCATATACTTATTAGCCATTCCTATGTCTTCTTTTGCAAAATAGTTTATTCAAGACTTTTGCCCATTTAAAAAAAACAAGTTGTTTGCCTTTTGTTTTTAGTAAATAAACTCTATTTTTTGAGCAGCTTGAGGTTTACAGAAAATTTACTGGAAGTATAGTTTCATATTTTCCCTCAACCATCACCTCACAAGTTCCTATTATTAACATCCTGCTTTAGTATTTGTTACAACTGATGAGCCAATAGTTACACATTATTATTAACTAAGAATATGTTTAGTTTTATAAGAAACTGCCAAATTATCTCCTAAGTGTTGTTTTTCCTTTTATTCTTCATTTTTAGGAATTACTTATTTACATATTCCTGATACATATGTCCTATTTATATATTCTAAAATATATTTACATATATATATATATATATACATATATATATACATATATCTCCTTGGTGTGTATATGTGTGTATATATGCATTCAGTGGCTTGTCTATTCATTTTATCTGATAATTTGAAACTTATTTATATTGGCTTAAATAAAAGCATGCCTTGTAAAATACATTTTTTATTGAAGTTTAGTTGACATGCAATATTTTGTTAGTTTCAAGTATACAATACAGTGACTCAACATGTACCCAAATTATGAAATAATCACCATAATTAGTTACCATCTATCACCATACAAAGTTATTATGATATTATTGGCTATATTCACAATGCCGTACTTTACATCCTCATGAATTAATTATTTTATAAATGGAAGTTTGCATCTCTTAATTCCTTTCACCTACTTTGCCCATCTCTTTATCCTCCTCCTCTCTGGCAACCACCAGTTTTTTCCTCTATATTTATGAATCTATTTCTATTTTGTTTTGTTTCTTTTGTTTTTCTCATTCCCCATACAGGTTAAATGATATGGTGTTTGTCTTTCTCTGTCTGACTTATCTCACTTAGCATATTCTTCTTCAGGTTCATCCAGGTTGTTGCAAATGACAAGATTTCATTATTTTTTTAAATGGCTGAGTAGTAATATTCCACTGTGTGTGTATGCGTATGTGTGATATTGCCTCTTTATTTAATCATCTATTTATGAACATGTAGGATGCTTTCATATATTGGATATTACAAATAATGCTTCAATGAACAAAGGATGGATATATTTTTTTAATTAGTGTTTTCATTTTCTTTGGATAAATATCCAGAAGTGAAATTGCTGGATTGTAAGGTATTTCTATTTCTAATTTTTGAGGAACCTCCATACTATATTCCACTGCACTAATTTACATTTCCACTACAAGTACACAAAGATTCCCTTTCTCCACATCCACACCAACACTTATTTCTTTTCCTCTTGATAACAGAAATTCTGACAGGTGTAACACAATATCTCATCACAGTTTTTTGTTTGTTTTTATACTAATTCGTGTTAATTGATATTTTCTATCTCACTGTGATTTTGATTTGCATTTCCCTGATGACATTGAGCATCTTTTCATGTGTCTGTTGGCCATTTGTAAACCTTCTTTGAAAAAATGTCTATGTAGGGCCTTTGCCCATTTTTTAACTGGATTTTTTTTTTGGTGTTGTGTGAGTTCTTTATATATTTTGTATATTAACCAGATATATCACTTGCAAATCTCTTCTCCCATTCAATAGGTTGTCTTTTATTTTGTTGACAGTTTCCTTTGCTGCACAGAAGCTTTTTAGTTTGAAGTAGCTTATTTGTTTCTTTTGCTTTTGTTGCCTTTGCCTGAGGAGACAGATCAAAAAAAAAAAAAAAATATATATATATATATATATATATATATATATATATTCTAAGACCAATGTCCAAGAGTTTAATGTCCATGTTTCTTCTAAGAATTTTATGATTTTAGCTTGAAATTTAGGTCTTTAATCCATTTTGAGTTTATTTTGTATATGGTGCAAGACAGTGGTCCAGTTCCATTCTTTTGCAAGTAACTGTCCTGTTTCCCCAACACAATTTATTGAAAAGACTGTATTTTCCCCATTGTATATTTTTGCCTCCTTTCTTGTAGATTAATTGACCATATAAGCATGGGTTGATTTCTGGGCTCTCCATTTTGTCCCATTAATTTATGTGTCTATTTTTGTGCCAGTACCAATACTGTTTTGATTACCATAGATTTGTAGCATAGTTCGAAATGGAAGTGTGACAATTCCAGCTTTATTCTTTTTCAAGGTTACTTTGATTATTTGGAGTTTTCTGTGGTTCCACACAAATTTTAGGATTATTTGTTCACATTCTGTGAAAAATATCATTGGTATTTTCATAGGGACTACATTGAATCTGTAGATTTACTTTGGGTGGTATAGCTATTTTAACAATATTAATTCTTCCAAACCATGAACATGGTAAATCTTCCCATTTGTTTGTGTCATCTTCAATTTCTTTCATTACTGTCTTATTGTTTTCAGAGTACAGGTCTTGTAACTCCTTGGTTAAATCTATTCCTGGGTATTTTATTTTTTGATGTAATTGTAAGTGGGATTATTTTCTTAATTTTACTTTCTGATTGTTTGATATTTGTATGTAGAAATGCAACACATTTCTGAATATTAATGTTGTATCCTGCAACTTTACTAAATTCATTTATTAGTTCTAATAGTTTTTGTGGAGTTTTCAGTTTTTATATAGACGTTTGTATCCTGCACCTTTACTGAATTCATTTATTAGTTCTAATAGTTTTTTTGTGGAGTCCAGTTTTTTATGTCATCTGCAAGTAGTGACAGTTTTAGTTCTTCCTTACCAATTTGGATGCCATTTATTTCTTATTCTTGTCTGATTGCTATCATTAGGGATTCCAGCACTATGTTAAATAAAAATGGGGAGTGGGCATCCTTGTCTTGTTCTTGATCTTAGAAAAAAATCTTTTAGCATTTCACCACTGAGTATGATGTTAGCTGTGATTTTGTCATACACAGCCTTAATTATGTTGAACTATGTTCCCTTTGTACCCAGTTTGTTAAGAATTTTTATCACAAATGGATGTTGAATATTGTCAAATACTTTTTCTGCATCTATTGAGATGACCATATTATTTTTATCCCTCATCTTGTTAACGTGGGGTATCACATTGATTGTGAATGTTGAACCACCCCTGCATCCCTGAAATAAATCCCATTTGATTGTGGTGCATGATCATTTTCATGTATTGCTGAATTCAGTTTGTTAATATTCTCTGTTAAGGATTTCTGTGCCCATATTCTTCATGGAAATTGGCTTGTAATTTTTGTAGTGTCTCCATTTGGTTTGGGTATCAAGGTAATGTGGGCATCATAGAATGAATTTGGAAGAATTTCTTCCTCTTCAGTTTTTGGGATAGTTTGAAAAGGATAGGTATTAACTCTTCTTTAAATGTTTGGTAAAATTCACCTGTGAAGTCCCGGGCTTTTGTTTGTTGGAAGGTTTTAAAGTATTAATTCAATTTATTTGCTGGTAATTGGTCTATTCGAGTTTTCTCTTTCTTCCAGTTTCAGTTGTGGTAGTTTATGTTTCTAGGAATTTATCCATTTCTTCTAGATTGTCTAATCTCTTGGCACATAACTGTTCATAGTAGTTTCTTACAATCTTTTGTATTTCTGTGGTATCATTTGTAATTTCTCCTATTTCTTTTTTTTAAAGATTTTATTTATTCATTTGACAGACAGAGATCACAAATGGGCAGAGGCAGGCAGAGAGAGAGAAAGGAGGAAGCAGGCTCCCCGCTAAGCAGAGAGAGCCCAGTGTGGGGCTCGATCCCAGGACACTGGGATCATGACCCAAGCTGAAGGCAGAAGCTTTAACCCACTGAGCCACCCAGGTGCCCCAATTTCTCCTCTTTCATTTCTGATTTTATTTGCTTGGTCTCTCTCTCCTTTTTACTGATGAGTGGGCTAGAGTTCTATCAATTTTGTTTATCTTTTCAAGGAACCAGCTCTCAGATTCATTGTTTTTTTTTCCATATTTAAAGTCTCCATTTCACTTAGAACAAAGTTTCTGTTCTAAACTTTATTCTTTCCTTCTACTAACTTTAGGTTTTGTTTGCTCTTTATTTAGTTCCTTTAGGTATAAAATTAGATTGTGTGAGATTTTTCTTGTTTCTTGAAGTAGGCTTGTATCACTATAAACTTCCTTCTTAAAACTGCTTTTGCTGTGTCCAGTTGATTTTGGAACACTGTGCTTCCATTTTCATTTGTCTCAAGGTATTTTATGGTCTCTTCTTTGATTGCTTCATTGACCCACTGGTTGTTCAGTAGTATGTTGTTTAGCTTCCACATGTTTATGTTTTTTCCAGTTTTTTTTTCTTGTCATTGATTTCTAGTTTCATCCTGTTGTAGTCAGAAAAGATGTCATTTTGTTCATTATTTTCTGGTTATTTTTGTAGTTCTTCCCTGTTTCTTTCTTCTCTTGCTCTCTTTCCTTTTGATTTGATGATTTTCCTTAGTGTTATGTTTAGATTCATTTTTCCTTGCATTTTATGTATCTGTTACAGGCTTTTGGTTTGTGGTTACCATGATGTTCATATACAACTGATGAACAGAGCAGTCAATTTGAAACTGAAACTCTCTTAAGTTCTAATGCATTATTCATTTTCTTAGCATCTCTTAATGAACAATATATTTTTCATCTTTATGAATCTAAATTTATAAGTTTTTCTTTTATGGATAGAAGCTTCATTCATAGTTTTAGCTTTTACTTGTCTATCTCAAGTTAATGGTTATATACGAAATGAGGTAACATTTGAAGCTCATCTTTCCTTCCCATATGGCTTTATAGTTGTTCTAGAAGTGAAAAATCTATAATAGCAATTTGCATTCCTAACCCTAATATCTTTATTCCTGAAAAACATTTTACACTAAAAGTAATGAGGGTTCCTTGAGAAATGGCTGATTACAGAGGTGGGACAGGAAAAGGACAAGATGAGCCAAGAATATCTTAGTGTCTCAGAAAGAAAGTGCTTAAAGAATAAAGTAAGCATGTTTTAAAAGGACAGAGAAGCCAGCTTAAAAGGGTTCCCACTTCAAATGTGGGAAATTTGAACATCAGCATGAATAAAGACAGTAATGGATTATAATCTGCTGTATAAAATAAAAATTCAAGGGCTCATACTGATAAAAATAAAGATGAATAAAAGATGAAAAAGCTCTCTTTTAGGGTAGAATGTAAACTAATATTAAATATTTCTTAATAATCACAAAGTAATTATCTTAACTTTGGAGGGGAAAACCTGGCAGAAAACTCTCTTAACCAACTGATAAAATTACTACCACCAGAGATGGAACAAAGGGACATCGTGTGCTTTCTGATATGATGCACTGAGAAAAACAGTGACAATTCTGTGGTATTCCTGCCAAAAATGCATAAAATAAATCTAATAATGGAGAAATACTAGCAAATGAGGGACACTTTGTAAAGTTACTAAAAATCCTGCACTTTTCAAAACTACCAAGGTCATGCCAAAGAAAGACTGAAAAACTG
This sequence comes from Lontra canadensis, assembly GCF_010015895.1. Lineage (NCBI taxonomy): Eukaryota > Metazoa > Chordata > Mammalia > Carnivora > Mustelidae > Lontra > Lontra canadensis. The sequence goes on along the minus strand of NW_022631117.1, from coordinate 710,316 downwards.
TTCCAGATTTAAGAAAACTGAAAAGACATGGCAACTAAATGAAGCACACAATCCAGGATTGGATATTTGACCTAAAAATTTCCTGTTGGTAATAGCTAGAGATAATCTTAATGGAGCCAATACATTTAAAAGTAGCATCATGTCAGTGTTAATCTTGATTTTGATAGTTAGGCTATGGTTTTGTAGGACAGTATACTTGTTTATAGCAAATGCATGCTGTAATAATAAGTGGAAATGAGTCTTCATGTTTGCAAGTCTCAAATGGTTTAGGAAAAAAGATCTCTCTCTCTCTCTCTCTCTCTCTCACACACACACACACACACACACACACAAACTATGAGAGAAAGATAAACCAAATGGGGTAAAATGTTAATGACTGGTTCACCTGAGGGAAGCATATGTAGGAATTCACAAAAACCCTCCAAGTCTTTTACACATTTGAAATTATTTCAAAACAAGTTTTAAAAGAATGGAAATTAAGAATTAATGTGTCACCAAGATCTATAAAGAACTTACTCAACTCAACACCCAAACAATAAACGGTCAAGAAACGGGCAGGAGACATGAATAGACATTTCTCCAAAGAAGACATACAAAGGACTAACAGACACATGAAAAAATGCTCAACATCACTCAGGCTTGGGGAAATACAAATCAAAACCACAGTAAGATACCACCTCACACCAGTCAGAATGGCTAAAATTAACAACTCAGGAAACAATAAATGTTGGTGAGAATGCAAGCTGGTATAGCCCCTCTGGAAATAGTATGGAGGTTCCTCAAAAAGTTAAAAATAGAGCTACTCTATGACCCAGCAATTGCACTACTAAGTATTTACCCGAAGGATACAAACATAGTGATTCCAAGTGGCACCTGCATCCAAAGGTTTATAGCAGCAATGTCCACAATAGCCAAACTATGGAAATAACTCAGAGGTCCATCAACAGATGAATGAATAAAGATGTGGCGCATGCGCTCGCGCGCATGCGTGCGCGCGCGCGCGCGCGCACACACACACACACACACACACAGAGGAATATTACTCAGCCATCAGAAAGAATGAAACCTTACCATTTGCAATGAGGTGGATGGAACTAGAAGGTATTATGCTGAGTGAAATAAGTCAGTCAGACAAAAACCATGATATGATTTCACTCATATACGGAATTTAAGAAACAAAACAGGATCACAGGTGACGGGAGGGAAAAATAAGATAAAATCAGAGAGGAAGACAAACCATAAGAGACTCTTAACACTAGGAAACAAACTGAGCATGGCTGGAGGGGAGAATGGTGAGGGGATGGGGTAACTGTGTGATGGGCATTAAGGAAGGCACATGATGTAATAAGCACTGGGTGTTATATACAACTTATGAACCACTGAACTCCATCTCTGAAAGTAATAATATACTATATATTAATTATTTGAATTTAAATAAAATTTAATTTAAAAAGAATTAATGTGTAAAAAAATTTTACACTTTAAAATTTACTTTCATATTCATTTTCTCACTTGAAACTCACACCAACTTTGTGAGAGGGCATTTTTCTTCACTTTTTACAAATAAGGAAATTGGGTTTCAGAGATGCTCAATGGTTTATCTAAGAAAGAACATGTCAGATATAAAACCTGGACCAGCTATTCTCATCCCTGGTCTAACTTTCTTTTTACAATTCCATGTTGCCTTTATTTTATTTTTTTTACCCTCTTACACTGTTGGTGGGAATGCAAGTTGGTGCAGCCACTTTGGAAAAACAGTGTGGAGATTCCTCAAAAATTTAAAAGTAGAGCTACTCTATGACCCTGCAATTGCTACCGGGTATTTACCCCAAAGATACAGATATTATGAAAATAAGGGCCATATGTACCCCAATGTCCATGCTGCCTTTAAAGTTCATGTCTTACGGGGGTGCCTGGTTGGCTCAATCAGTTAAGCATCCAACTCTTGATTTTGGCTCAGATCATGATCTCAGGGTCATGAAACGGAGCCCTGTGTTGGGCTCCACATTGGGCATGAAGTCTTCTTCAGATTCTCTCTCTCCTTCTCACTCTGCCTTACCCCTCCTACTCATGTTATGTTCGCCTTATGCAAGTTACTCATCTCCTCTGGAACTTCATTTCCTCATCTATGACTGGTTTTCATTAGCAGGCCACTCTGTAGGTCTGTCTCTCATTTAACAACAAAATAGCCCTTAGAACGAGCAACTAGCACTGTCCCCTCCAACTCTGAACTTCTGTGAGTCCATCCCCAATTTGCACAAACACTGGGGGACCTGTCAGAACCAGTCTGAGATTTGAGAAAGATGCATACCTCCTCTTACTTAGGGAGGGTTTTTATTCAAAGAGCCCATTTCCCATATTGAGAGAACTAGGCACTGAGCAGACAGGAGGAGCCAAAGGTGCTGAAGGAGGCTAGCAGGAAAGCTTAGGGAACCTAACAGGAGAAGGTGCTGGAACTCAGCTGAGGGCCAACCAGAGATACTCCTAGGGCTGAGAGAAGCACTGTTTCCTTCTCTCAGGTAACCCTAGGACTGTTGGCCTCTCCCGGGAGGATCACCATGGTGGCACATTGATGAAGGAAGTTTTCTGGAAGTATAATTGCCTCTTTACTCTGAGAAAGCATGAAATATCCAATCCCAGATATAGCAGGAATTCTCCCACAATTGAGAGAGAAAACAGAAAATGTTACAAGGTAGCCCTCAGGATGTTGCAATGGACAATTTCTTCCCTAAAAATCATGTCTCATCATTAGGAGAGTAGCATATTTTGAACTGAGAGAAAGCAAGACCAACATAGTAAACAAGACCATGACGATTTGAACCCAAATTTCAAAAATTCTTTTCTTTCCCTGATGCTGCCCTGAAATGTGCTTCCCTCTTTTACATAGCATATATATCCCTTAGAGAACACATGGACAGTTTTGATTTTATTTTTGCCACACTGTGACCCTGCCAGTTCTCATTACAAATAGCATCGCTGGTAGTAGAGGGCAGCAATATGCATGTGTCCACTTGGATATGACAGCTCACGTGACATGTGTGTCACATGCAGTCTCCTTAGATTCATCATGATGCCAGATACTTTCTAAACTATATGAAAATGCCAGAAAAAAACCAAGTGTGTAAGTTCTTGTATGTTCGAGGTGACTAATTATATTAATGTAATTACGACAGAGGAAAAAAATGGGAATAAAAATCTAGTGCAATATACTGAAGGAAATAAAGTCTAGATTATAGCACAATGGAAATATACATGAATAATACAAATTACTCAGTAATAAGACATTATTTTATAGAAATCACTCAGTTATAGAAATCTGATTTTCTAGTTTTGTATCTTTGGGACGGTGGGTGTATTTGGCACTATCCTTCTCCTGCATCATCTGAGAATCTGAACAAAGTTGGGTCTCTCTAGTTTTCAGACAGGAGTATGTACCTGAGAAATTCAGGTGGAGTATTATACAACCATGAAGAAGAGAGATCTGTGTATTCTATCTGTCTCCTGACATATATCTTGATCTCTCAACATGACTCGTTCAACATATCTGTTAGTAGAACAATGTGTCTTTGGATTCTGTGAACCCCATATATCTATCTGGAAGGAGACAAACTGAATTTTGGATTTTCAAGTAGGATTTTGTAGGGAGAAGGAGAGATACCAGGAATCTTTCCTTTTTAACACACCAGTGTGAATTTGTTAACCATAAGAATATATTAATTTAGTACTTAAATAAACATGTAAAATATTTTAGGACATTTGGTAAGCTAGAGAGGGTGAAGCTATACCTTTCATTCCTCTCTCTAGGCCAAGAGGTGTCCACGGCCCTCTTGATGTGGTTACTGTAAAAAGTCCAAGGGGTGCCTCATTAAGAAGGAGGGGGAGAGGTCTATGGGCAGAAGCCTGGATCTTAGTGGCACCCATATGACTCACAAATATCTCCTCCAAAGCGGCTTTCTGCACCTTGCTGAACATTCAAGTGCCAGGTTGGTTTAACCAATCTGCGCACACCTCTCTAGAGCTGAAGAAGTAAGGGGCACTTTCACGCTTATTTCGAGGGAATGTTACAAGTCTGGCTGCTAGTTTATATGGGGGTGGGGTTTAAGGCCTGGGGTTTAAGGCTTAAGAGATAAGCACTGGAGATTACTCCCTTGGCCTTGGGCCAATGGTTCTGCTAAATACTGGGGTCTGAAACACTCCAGGACATTCTGAGCTATAGCTGTCCTGATTAAGTTCCTGAGCCTGAGATAAGATAACACAGTGTACTTTGCCTGTGCCCCCAGCATCTTCACTCAGTTGAAAGGGAACATTCAAGGTTCACTTGAGAGGAGAGAGGAAGGACAGTGACGTGCAGCCCAAAGCAAGGTGAACGGAGAAGAAAGGACTCTCAGGCCTTAGCATTGGTGGGGAAGCTTCAGGGGTAGCAGGAAGCTGGTTAACATGGACATTAGGAGTCTATACATTTTTTAGCTACTGATAGCACTCACCTCTTCCCAGCTGCTTCCCCTTAGGTCACTGATGAACTGCCTCTACCTCCTCCCTCCCTCCAAGTTGGGAAGCATTTCCCAAAGTCACTGCTCAGCTCTGTGATCAGTTCTGGCCAGGGTATTTCTTGTTTTCCAGGAACTCAGAGTCCCCTCAGAGGGGAGAGCTGTGGTTGCCTCCTGTTTCCCTTCCAGATTCCCTCTGTCACAGGGTTATAAGGAAGAGGACTAGGGCAGCTCCATGGAAGGTCATGTACAACAGAGTCAGAGAAGCTGAGACTGTGGTACTGTGCCACCAATGCATTGCTCTCTTGGATCTCGGGCTTCTAGGGTGCCTGTCCTTGTGTATGGTCCTTGTTCAAGGGCCACGTAGGTAGCTCATTTCAATCACCAGGTCTGGTGCCTGCCACAGAACGTTTGCTACTGGGACTAGAACCCTGAGCATCTCTTCCTATGTTGGGGTCTGCACATGGAAAGTGGAGCTGGACATCACTAGGGCCCAGCAGGGCCACCATCCATCCGGTGCTGTGAAGGGACAGAATGGCCAGAAACCTGCCTCTGACATTTCCTGTCCCTTCAGTCAATCCACTGAACACTTACGGGGTGCCCAGTAAATACTCTGAGACGCTGAAGATGAACAGATGACTGAGAGAAGCTCTCTGCTTGGCCCCCAGGGGCTTCTCATCTAGTGTGGGACTCATGTCACAGGAGAGTCCAAGGTTCATAGTCCATCCTACATGCTCTCGGTGGAGTGATCTCTTCCCACTTGGACCTTGGCCTGTTTCCTCTCCTCTCAGCCTCTCACGTCCATGGATGCCCACTTGATTCTATTGTAAAAATACTAATTAGGGTGTTTGAAAAATTATTTTGCCATTTTTACTATGTCAGTCATCATTTCACTATTTCAGGATCAGAAATAGATAATTTTGGACAATTTGAAGAGTATTTTGAACACTTTGTGCAGCCACCACTTCCATTTTTTTATCTCAACATCTCAACATCTGTACCCTGAGATTTTTTCACCCACCAAACATTTCTGGATCTTCTACTCTGGCCCAGACACTTTTCCAGGCATGCAGGATAGAGCCGCTACCAAAGCAAAGTCTTTGTTCACAGAGACTTACATTCTAAAGTGGAATTACATTCACCATTTTGACTGATGAACAAAGTGCTATAGGATATGAGGGCTGCTAGTATGACAAATGCTATGTAGGAAAATGAAGAAGAATAAGGGGTTAGAGATTACTGATAGACAGTAGACCACCTCTGATAAACGAGGTGGTCAGGAAAGTCTTTTCTGAAAACAGTGGGAGAAGGAGTCGGGGCAGCTAACTGGGGAGAGAGCCTCATAAGGCAGAAAAGATAGAAAATGCAAAGATACTGAGGCCAGATGTGTGGTGAGAATAAGCAAGAAGGATAATGTAATCATGGGAATAGGCACAGGAGATGAGGCATGACCAAGACTTTGTTTTTTATTTCAAGTGAGAGGGAAAAACTGTTGGGAAGATTTTGAGCAGGGGAGTAAAAAGTTCTCACTTTTGTTCTAAAGGATTCCTGTGCCTACTCTGTGGGCACCGAGAAATACGAGCCACTGCCCCAAGACACTGCCAACCCCTTCCTTCCCTGGCCATATCCACGTGGGATCCGTTCCAAGATCCCCAGCAGAAGTTTGAAACTGAGGATAGTACTGAATCCTATATAGACTATATTTTTTCCTATACATATATACCTATGATAAAGTGTAGATAAATTAGGCACAGTAAGACATTAACAACTAATATAATAAAATAGGATGTTTATAACACTGTGCAAGTTTCAAAATATCTCCTAAAATATCTTATGGTACTGCACTCACCCTTCTTGTGATGATGTGACATGATAAAAACGCTTAGCGATGAGACGAGACGCAGTGAGGCGAATGACATAGGCATTGTGACGCAGCATCAGGCTCCCGTTGACCTTCCGAGGGCAGGTCAGAAGAAGGGTCAGCTGATTCCAAACCAAACCACTACTGGCACGGGTAACTGAAGAGCAGTGCAGGAAAGCAAAACTCCTGTGCATACTGTAGGAAGAGAAGAGTGAAAGCTAAGCGGTTTGCCGCAGTCTGGGTGAGGAAGAAAGGCTGGGGCAGGGTGGTGGTAGAAGTGACAAATGATTGATCTAGGGATGTATTTTAAAAGCAGAGCCAACATAATGTCAGCTCTAAGGTCCTGGACCCAACTTAGCTGCCAGCAACTATTTGAAAAATAAATTTCAAAATAGAAAACCAAAACCATTTAAAAACACAAATCTTCATTGTTAAGCAACGAATAATGTATGAATGCTGGCCAAGGGACACTAATACTAGGACATGAACTAGAGGGCTAAAGATAGGCAAGAGACTTCAAATGGTTCTCCAATGTTGATTTTGCAGAACTTTTTATACTTCACTGTTTAGAAAAATAATTTTTTAAAAAGGAGGTAGGCACACAGTATTATTTCCCAACTAAAGAAAAAACCCCCGTTGAAATAGTTTTGTAAGAGGAGCCCTAAGGCTCTTTCATAACTCTGAAAGGTTGTGACTCCCGCGGCGCAGCCAGCAGAGCTACTAGTTCTCTGGGTGAGTGAAATTTAAATAAGCAAGGAAAAGTGTTAAAAAAAATCACGCAAGTGGAATCTAGTAGCCACCAACCCACCAAAGAACACTGAATTGTGCGAGTCGGCTGAGTCGAAGGGTGATCCTTTAAACTTGAGCAGGCTGGCCCTGAGACAGGGGCTTTAGCACTCACTCGTTCCTGGCTAAGCCGGGCCCACATCCGGGGTCCACCGGGGTGCCCTGCCTTCACACGCTCGGGTCTCGAGTACGACCTGCCCGCCATGCCGAGACCCTACCAGCCCCTTTCCCCCCCGCCCGGACCAAGTCTCCGCGCCCCGGGCCCCCCCGCCGGCCACGCCCCCACGCGGCGCCGGTCTCGTCCCTGGCCACGCCCCCCGACCCGGGCCGCGCCGGCGCGCCGGCCGCCCAAGTGGCTGTGTGGGCGGAGCTTGCGCAGCCGCCGGACCCCTACGCGCACCGCCCTCCGCAACTGGCCACCGTGAGCCTCCGCGGACACGCACTTCCTGCGAGGCCTCCGTGCGCACCTTAGCTGAACCGAGCCGAACCCAGCACTTCCAAGTCGTTAGCCATGGTGGACGAGCTGGTGCTGCTCCTGCACGCGCTCCTGATGCGGCACCGCGCCCTGAGCATCGAGAACAGCCAGCTCATGGAACAGCTACGGCTGCTGGTGTGCGAGAGGGCCACCCTGCTGCGCCAGGTACGTCCGCCGAGCTGCCCGGTGCCCTTCCCCGAAACGTTTAGCGGCGAGAGCTCCCGGCTCCCTGAGTTTATCGTGCAGACGGCGTCTTACATGCTGGTCAACGAGAACCGATTCTGCAACGACGCCATGAAGGTGGCATTCCTAATCAGCCTGCTTACCGGGGAAGCCGAGGAGTGGGTGGTGCCCTACATTGAGATGGATAGCCCCATCCTAGGTGATTACCGGGCCTTCCTGGATGAGATGAAACAGTGTTTTGGCTGGGATGACGACGAAGAAGATGACGACGACGACGACGAAGAAGAAGATGATTACTAGGCCGGGAGACCCTCGGGCCCAGAAGGGGGAGGGCCCTGCACGCAGCCATCCTCTTCCCCCCCCTCCCCTGCCCGGCCCGGCTGGGAGCCGCCAAGCTCCCTTTCGTCCCCGGATCCCCTTCCCTACCCTTAACCCTCCGGTTCTCTATCATCCCCCCGTAGTGCTTGCCTTTGTTCCAGGAATAGTGCTTCAGTTACCTGCTGCTGGGGCCTCGCTCTGAAGCGCGCCGCCACCCACTCTGGCCAGCCCCAGCACCCTCCCCTGCTAATTTGGACTGTGTCCTGAGCCCCAGCTATAGGGCAGGCCCCTGTTACAAACTGGTCAGACTACGCACAGCTCAGCCCTGCCGACTGCAAGGCCTCCGTCTGCCCAGAAACCTACGCCGCCACTTCACCACCATCCACCACATTCCAGTGACAGACCGCAGCCTTTGAAAATAAGGACCAACCTAGAAGATGCCTGAGTTGGCTGCATCTCCTCCTCGGACATTAATTTGGACAGCTCACCAACCCCCAAGGGGCCAGTCTTTCAACCTGGTTAGTTCCCAACCTACTCCCAGAGTCCTCCCCTTCCCCACCAAATTGCTGCAGGGGCCTAGTGTGCCCAGCAGCCAAATTGTTGACATTTCTTTTCTCCTCTGCACCAGTTTTGCACAGCTGTCCTTTTACTTTCAAAACTGCAGCAGTCCCAACAGATGTGTGCATTTGGACAAACATACTAAAAACAAAACAAAACAAACAAAAATAGGCACTCAGCCCAGCTTCTCAGTACCACCTGGAAAAAGCATTTACGTTCTTTTCAATAAATATCAAGCACTACAAAAAAAAAAAAGAAGAAGAAGAAAGGAGTGTCTTTTAATGGTTAAGTGCTATCATTGGCCTCTACCAATCTCTCTCTGACTCTCATTATTTCCCCCGAGATCAGGGAACCTAGTTCAAATCCCAGTATTCGCCACTGTCATCTCTAGGCGACAGAGGACAGCTATCACAGGGTTTGATAGAGATTCTGGTACTCTCCTCACCAAGGCATTTCTTAAAGCCCTGGCGAGAGGATTGAGTGTCCTCTGGGGCCTCCAGGGTGGCATGGGTAAGGGGTGGTTGAGCAGGTGGCACACCATCCCAAAGTGGGACACTAGACGTGAAAGGGGACCCTATTAATAATTAGACTGGGACAACAAGCATAAGACACATACAATATTACCATTTTCCTGAGCCTTTGGGTTACTTCCTCAACACTGCTAGGGAAATTCTGTCCCTTAATTCTTACCATCTGAGGACTGCTATTGAGTTAAGACTCAAGTTAACAACGTAGCACCTTTCAGGTGCTTGAGCTAACATTAAATCCTGGGTCCTGGATGAGTGTACCCATAGTAAATAGTGATCTTAACATTTCATCACCCCAGGTGAACACTCTTAGAGTCCCCAGCCATACATATGTCCCGGATTCCTGCCTATGGAAATTGGCAAGATGCCTGGCTATCTCCTGAACTAGACCTTGTCCTGTTAAGGGGGCTGTGCTGAGACCTCTTTATAGGCCCGGACGTCTCAGAGGCATTGAGGGAATGGGGTGGGTGCTAAGAAGAACTCTTTCAAATGTTAAATTAGGGAAGTTTGGTTGTGGGGTTTGTGGGAGCTACCTCTGCCAACCAGGAACATTTAGGAGGATTTGAGGGGTTACAGTTCTCATCTATATCTGCCCAAATGTACTCATTATACCATAACTGGAGTCAGCCCTACCTTAAGATATCTAATTTAGGTAATAAACTTCCCTATTACATAAGACCTTTTGAGGCTGGTTATTCTTTTATTTTTAATAGTAAACCTCACAGTGTGGATTAAATGAGATTCTGGTCATCATCCTGGTCACCTCACAGGCATGGATTTGTTGAGATCACGCCCATGAGGTCTTTACAGTTGTCCCTACTACCTGGTGAACATCCAGTAAATATGGGCTGTTACTCCAGACTTGGGATTGGAAGTCTAACTTGGAAAACAGGTGTCTTGCTGTGAGTTTGGCTTTAGTAGGAAAATGTCAGGGGTGAGCGGGAAGGGAACAGGCTCAGGGAGAGGAAGTGAAAGCACGCTGAGACATCGTTTACTCATTGGGATCTGACATAAAGTCAGGTAGAAAGTTTACTTGGTCAACAGGAAAAAGTTTAGGGCAGGAGTGATTTCTCTGGCCTAAGAAAGTTGTTTCTGGAGGGAAACGATGGGTGGATACGGTTTAACAAAGGAGGTTGAAGCCCAAATGGGGTAAATGTGGGAAAGTGGTAGGCAAGAGCTGAAAGCTAGGTAAAGGGTCCAGGAAGAGCAAAAATCAGTCATTCAGAATGATCAGTGGTCCAGGTATACTGAGAGATGGCCCAGGTATAAGAGGGTATAAGAGTGGTGAATGAAAGGTGATTGCCCTCACAGTGATTCCAGTTTGTAGCTTTTATGGTGCCTTGAGCCAGAACTAGGTTGGTATCTAGCTCCTGGTAAGGTCTAGAAAGAGAATCTGGACTGTGATTAGATCGGGGAGTGAACTTTCTGGGGGTGGGGGGAATTTGAAGATGAGTAGACGGGATTTATTCCTTGCCACCAAACCAAGTGAGCACATGCTCTGTGGGGAAGGCAGAGATTTCTGTACAGTGAGGCTGCCGTGCTAAGACAGCATCTAAAGAGCATCAAGGAGTTTCTGAGATCTGAAACGTACAAACCCTGGGTGCACATGCGCAGGTGTGTGTGTGTGCGTGCGTGCGTGTGCATGAGTTTGCTCTGAGTGTGTGGATGTGTATGGCGGGGCAGGGGTGATGTCCTTCCTGTATCATGGAAGAGCAGGCTATGCTGTGAGCTGTAGAGGACAGTGTGGGAATCTGGCTACTTCGGGGGCAGATTCTGCAAAAAAGCACCGTGTTTGGCAAGGACTCTACCACTCAGGATGAAATAAATACATGGTGGTGGCATAAGGCAGAGCAAAAGAGAATGAAGAAGTAAATAAGCATGTCTAAAGATAAAAGCACGACTTGGATGCAAACTGTGAAGGTAGAAATGCTGAAATAGCAAATATGAACTTTAGACTCCTGAATTCTCATATTGGTCATACTGGCCTTGAAATGGTCACTGACATGCTATCAAGAAAATGAAAATAATATTAAAGGTCACAATCAGTTAATCATATTAAATCTACCAATATATTTTGGAGTTCCTTAACCATTTGAATAGGTAAACACTGCTATCCCTTACTTATGTGTTGCTGTGTTTTGCAGGATGGTATATGAAGTTAGAGGTACAATTATGTATGTTGTGTTTGCTTATTTTCTGCTATTACAATGGTGAAAACCTCAGCAGTTTGGAAGTAAGCAGAATAGAGAGAGATGTCTTTTTGAAACTGTGGAACATTTGCGTTTTAACAGGAATTCTAAGAAAATTTCTAGGTTCTTAAAGCAATTAAAGCTAATAAATGGGCATCAATTCAAGGTCCTGAGAATGGGTGATTCTCAAGGTCCCAAGGTCCTTGATGGGTGATTAGGTTGAGGAAATTGTATGGAGCATATTTATTATTTGCATTAAAATATGAATTTTGTTAGAGTTGTGTTTAAAGGATAGTTCAAGTATATTGCTTACAGTCTTATGACCACTTAGGTCTAAAGGTAGAAACAGTGAACTGGTTCGTGTCCTTTGACAGTACTGGTAGCCACTAACTTCCCTTAATGAGAATCTGGTCATGGATTTTCTCCCCCTCCTGTCTGAAATTCCTCTTAAGATTTTTTTTTTTTATCTTTAAACGTTCTGTTGTCCGAAGACACTTTTTTTAATGACATAATTACCCTGGGATGGAAGACTTGCTTGGAGTAATTATGAATATCATAGTCAGATTTGTTCATGGAGCAGAAGCCCTCCTCTGGATGAGGAGGGGGCGGCGCTGGTGAGGTACTGCAAGGGGACTTCGGAATAGCCAGATAGGCAGCATTTGTGTATCTCCCTTTCTCCCCTTGGGCTGGTGTCTGAGGTGTGATCTGTTACAAATTTTTTTCTTATGATACTATTCATAACATTTACATAATTCTTCCCCTCCCTAAATGAGAAATTATTTCATTAGCAAAATTGCAATAATAGATCTTATATTTTAGCCAAAGTCTTTATACAGTTAGTTTAATTGAACAGCCAATTCAGAGTCAACCAGTCAGCTCAAGATAAAAAACTGTCACATGACTGTTTATATGCCTCATTTTATTTATTTTTTTATGTGCCTCATTTCATCTTTAGTTTTAAAACAAATAATACCAGTAAAGGAAAGCAAAGGGAATTATATTTCAATGGTACCCGAAATAATTGTGATATTTTTTATTTGTCTGTTCTGTAGACACGGATAATTGCATTGCCCTACAGGACTTTTAGAAATGTTCATTTGAAGAAAAAAGTGTTCATTGTAATGTATGTTAAAATTTTAACATATATACAAGTAGAATAGTATAATGAGCACCTTAAACCCATCTCCAGATTCAAAACCTACCAACATTTTTGCTACCTCTATCCCTTTTCTTTCTTATAATTTTTATGGAATATTTTATTTTATTTTTGTAGACTGGGGCAGGGAGGGATAGAGGGAGAGCAGAGAGGGAGAGAGAATCCTAAACAGGCTCCATGCCTAGCATGGAGCCATACCTGGGGGCTTGATCTCACGCCTGAGATCATGAATTGAGCTGAAATCAAGAGACAGATGCTTAACTGAGCCACCCAGATGCCTCTGGAATGTTTTAAATCAAATCCCAAATACATCAATTTGAAGGGTAACTTCAGTACTTCAGTATGTTCCTCTAGCAGATAAAGTTTTAAAAACAATCCATAACATCATCATCACATGTACTGAAATTGACAATGGTTCCTTAATATTTAATACTCAATTCATATTCAAATATTTTTTAAATTATAAATAAAAATCTTTTTGATTATTTGCTTGAATTAGTTTTCAGAAAATGTCAACACATTGCATTTGGTTTATATATCTCTTAACCTTCTTTTATTGGTAACAGTTCCCCTCCACTCTTTTTTTTTTCCCTATAATTTATTTGTTGAGAAAACTGGGTCATTTGTCCTATGGAATTTTTATATTCGGGATTTGCTTTATTTTTTCATATCCTTGCCCAATTTCCTCTTGAGTTGATGTTTCTCAATTTTTTTTAGATGCTCCTTATTTTTTAGGGATCTGTGATTTATGTTGTAAATATTTATGTCCAGTTTGTCATTTACCTTTTTACGTTCTTCATATTTTATTCTGTTGTGAAAATGTTTAATATATTTTCATTTTTTCCATTCTCTCCTCTCATTCCTGTGCTTCCCAGTTTATGTGCATTACTTTTTTCTCTTAGTGTTTATACCTTTAAATAGTGTATATACCTCTATTATTTTTCAGATACGAATGATCTGTTTTGACTCTCAACCATGAAAGATGAGGAACTCAACATATGCACTAATTCTATTTCCCTATCAACTTTGTAAGTTACGTCATTTCTATGTTGTTCCTGTTTGTAACACTTACATATTTTTCTGTGACCATCATCCCCTCTTCTTGTAATCTTAGTATATCTAATAAATGAAATAATTATCTTGTTCAATTTTCATAATCTCTTTTGGTTAGCCAAGGGTTTTTTTTCTTTTCCTTTTTTAGTTGTTTCTTTTAAAAAAAAAGAACCTCCTGGAACTATGTGCTCTGAGTTTTTGAAGGTGAATGGTTTTGTTATGGGTAGAGTTGGTGGGACACACTTTCTCTTCATTCATTGCTCTACTAACTTTTAGCTTTGACTTATTTTGTAGAAGTCTGAGGTCATCTTAATATTTTTCACTCATAATCGATTTGATATTTTTCTTGAGTTCCCGGATATTTTTTCTTTACATTTGAATAGAGTATATCTGAGTGTTATTTATTGTTTGTCGTATTTTGTGGAACCTAGTATGACCATTAAATAGGTAGGTTCAAGGCCTGATTCATTTATGCAAAGCTGTCTGAATTATTTCTTTAAATGCATATAATATATACTGATATATATGTTGACTCTCCCTTTTACCTACCCTCGATATTTTAAATGTTCTCAGGCTTTTCATTTTTTAAAATATTTTATTTTTTTATTTGAGAGAGAGAACAAGTGATGGGGAGAAGGGCAGAGGGAAAGAGAGGAAGTGTGAGGGGCAGACTTCCCACTGAGCAAAGACCCTGATTTGGGGCTCAATCTCAGGACCTTGAGATCATGACCTAAACTGAAGGCAGACACTTAACCCATTGAGCCACCCAGGTGCCCCTGTTCTCAGGCTTTTAAAATGTTTTCTTCATTTTTCTTTTATTCTGTTTACTTTTTTAAAAAAATTTATTTTATTTTATTTTTTATAAACATATAATATATTTTTATCCCCAGGGGTATAGGTCTGTGAATCGCCAGGTTTACACACTTCACAGCACTCACCATAGCATATACCCTCCCCAATATCCATAATCCCACCCCCCCAACCCCCCTCCCCCCATCAACCCTCAGTTTGTTTTGTGAAATTAAGAGTCACTTATGGTTTGTCTCCCTCCCAATCCCATCTTGTTTCATTTACTCTTCTCCTACCCCCTTAACCCCCCCATGTTGCATCTCCACTTCCTCATATCAGGGAGATCATATGATAGTTGTCTTTCTCCGATTGACTTATTTTGCTAAGCATGATACCCTCTAGTTCCATCCACGTCATCGCAAATGGCAAGATTTCATTTCTTTTGATGGCTGCATAGTATTCCATTGTGTATATATACCACATCTTCTTTATCCATTCGTTTGTTGATGGACATCTAGGTTCTTTCCATAGTTTGGCTATTGTAGACCTTGCTGCTATAAACATTCGGGTGCACGTGCCCCTTCGGATCACTACGTTTGTATCTTTAGGGTAAATACCCAGTAGTGCAATTGCTGGGTCATAGGGTAGTTCTATTTTCAACATTTTGAGGAACCTCCATGTTGTTTTCCAGAGTGGTTGCACCAGCTTGCATTCCCACCAACAGTGTAGGAGGGTTCCCCTTTCTTCTCATCCTCACCAGCATCTGTCATTTCCTGACTTGTTAATTTTAGCCATTCTGACTGGTGTGAGGTGATATCTCATTGTGGTTTTGATTTGTATTTCCCTGATGCCGAGTGATATGGAGCACTTTTTCATGTGTCTGTTGGCCATCTGGATGTCTTCTTTGCAGAAATGTCTGTTCATGTCTTCTGCCCATTTCTTGATTGGATTATTTGTTCTTTGGGTGTTGAGTTTGCTAAGTTCTTTATAGATTTTGGACACTAGCCCTTTATCTGATATGTCATTTGCAAATATCTTCTCCCATTCTGTCAGTTGTCTTTTGGTTTTGTTAACTGTTTCCTTTGCTGTGCAAAAGCTTTTGATCTTGGAAATAAAGGCCTTAAACTATTCTGCTTACTTTTATCAATCCCATTTTCTATGTGCTTTACAGTGCTATCAGGAGTACCAGTCATTATTTGCGTTGCTTCCAACCTGGCTTCATTTCTGCAATAGTTTGGTTTTTCTTCCACTTCTTTGCCCAGTGCTGCCAGCTCCTGTTTTAGCTTCTGTTGACTCCTGCATATTTCTGAAGCTCATATCTCTGATTTATTCTCTTGTCATTTAGCTATGATTCCTTTTTATTTTTAAAGTTGATGGTGATATATTGTGATACAATGTGTCAGTGATCCAATAAGTCACTTCTGTTTCCTGGCAATATTTTTCTGTGGAGCATTATTTGCCATTTTCTCCCCTATGGCAGTATTCCAAGAATCCTTTCAGGATCTTGTCTACTTCCTAGTAAGTCTACTCTTCCTCAGCAGGGCTAGTCAGCCTTCTTTGTCTTTTTTAGTCCAGTCCCAAAATAATTTCCTCTGGCACAGATAAGTCAACATTGGTGGCTTATACCTTGCCTAATTCCCACTTTCTAGAGATGAGACAAATCTGATCCCCTACCTCTTTGTTTTAACATGTCACGGGTCACTTCAGTAGCATCAGGAAGAACCTGGAAGGTAATTAAAATATTAATGACTTAGAATACTTCCTCACTATAGCTGTGTGTGTGTGTGTGTGCGCGCGCATATGTGTGTTTCAAAAATCAATTTTACTATCAAGTTTTGGAACGACTGTTTCTTCCCATGTGTATCAGGAAGACAAATGGAAGGGTTTTCGGCATCTGTACAGTAGAGGAGATGCTTGTGTAGACATCTGATCAATATGTATGCAGGAAAAAGAAAGAAATCTGTTATCCATTGGAAGAAAAGTTGGGAAGTTTGAAATTAGTATCAGAAAACGGACCTTTGAAGAGATAGACAAGTGTATATGGAAAGATCATTTGTTGTGAGCTGAGAATAGCTTGTTCTTAAAGTTTGAGTTCAATGAGAATGTGCTGGTGATCAGAAAGATCTTTGATCCCTCTTGTGGCTTTGCTACAGATTTACTTAGCCAACCCCAGACAGTTTACTTGACTCTGAACTTTTGTACCTGTAACATGGGAATAATTACAGCTCAGGACTAATATAAGAAAAAACTGCTTAGGGGGCACCTGGGTGGCTCAGTTGTTAAGCATCTACCTTTGGCTCAGGTAGTGGTCTCAGGGTCCTGGGATCGAGCCCCGCATCACATCCGGCTCCCTGCTCAGTGGGAAGCCTGCTTCTCCCTCTCCTCCCCACCTGTGCTCTCTGTCACTCATTCTCTCTCTCTCTCAGAACAAAGCAAAGCAAAACAAAACAAAACAAAACAAGAAACACAAAACGGCATAGCATCTTATCTGGTAATCAGTAAATGTTAACTTCATTCTTTTCTTCAATAGAGATTAGTAAAATAGAAATGTGAGATTGACTGTTATGGCAGACTTGCATGTTCTGGTAGAGAGATAATGATATTGGGACGTGTGGAATATCAGGAGAAAAGCTATCTAACACATTAAAATAAACAGTAATATCAGAGGGAAATTCATAGGAATAGATAGTAAAGATTAATTAACATGTAAACAGCACTTGACACTTTAAAAGTCGCTTTTGTATTTATTTTCTTCTTTGCGACTCACACCAACTCAGCAGAGGATTTTTATTTACATTTTACAGTTTGGGATAGAGATGCTCAAGGACTTGTTCATGGTAGAAAGTGTCAGAATTGGGGCCAGAAATTCCCACCCCAAATCCAGTGCTCTTTTTATAATTTCATGTTGCCTTTGAAAGTAATGCCTTGTTCAGGTTGCTTATCTCTCATCGATCTTTGCTTCTTTGTAACCTGAAGTATTTTCATTAGGGGGTAACTTCGCAGGTCCTTCTCTCCTTTAACAAAATAGCCCTTAGAATGAGCAACAGGCCCTGTCCCTTCCAACTCTGAACTTCTGTGATAACATCCCCATTTTGTACAAACACTGGCACTTGCAGGAACGGGTATGAACTTTGGAAAAAGATGCTGGGTTTACTCTTTTATTTTTTAACAGCAACAACAACAATGCCAAAATGTTTATCAAAGGAAATAGACTTAGATATATTAGGATAAATTACATCCCTCTATGAGCTACAATGCTGGGGTAAAACTAATATTTTCTTTATATTTATGAGGGTAATTTCTGATAGGAATTGTTAAGGATAAAAGGAATTCAGAGATATATGTAGAGGATGATGCCATTTACAAATATTTTAGTATTCATTTATTTATTTCGGTGGGGAGGGGTAGAGGGAGAAGGAGAGAGAGAAACCCAGGCCAACTCCATGCTGAGCACAACGTGGGGTTCAATCTCACGACCCTGAGATCACTACCTGAGCCGAAACCAAAAGTTGGATTCTTAACTGATTGCACCACCCAGGCGCAGTATATTGTATATTGTAAAATATACAAACATTTTAAAACCTATATGTGTATGAATGTATATTATATATTGTAAAATATATAAATATTTTAAAACCTATATGTGTATGAATGTCTGTATGTGTGTGTGTATACATACATGTACAAAAGGTGAAAAGAACAGAATGATAAATGCCAAATTTTAAAGTGTTCACCTTAGAGAAAGGAGTAGCATGAAAGGAATCTTTTTGCTATTTTATTCTTTGTTGCTCATCTTTATTATAATGAGCACTAGTAGTTGAAAACAAATAGAATTAGCACTTATTCTGGAAAAGTTATGGTGAAAATGAAAAACAATTGTTGGCACTATTATAAAATAGTGCTCTTTTGGAAACAACAATTCATATTGTAGGAACCATAAACCGATTCACAACTTGTTAGAAAATACAGATAATTGGTTTTATAAATTCTGTTATGTTACTTTAATTCTACTGAACAGTTGATAATAAAACTGTTTTATCAGTGGAAACAAGCTATACTCAGACATTTACTTTAGTGGTACTCAGGTCAGTACATTTAGATACCAGTACATTCCCCTCATACCTCTTCAGGTTGTCTTTTCTTTTCAGCTACTGTTGCCTTAGTTCACATGCTCATTGCCTGCCAGGTTTATCTGAATGGACTCCCAGATGATCCTTCTTCTTACTGGCTCTCTTCTTTCTAACCTGTTCTTCTCACTGCTGTTAGTGTTTGTTCTTTTTTAAAGATTTTATTAATTTATTTGACAGACAGAGATCACAAGTAAGCAGAGAGGCAGGCAGAGAGAGAAAGGGGGAAGCAGGCTCCCTGCTGAGCAGAGAGCCAGATGCAGGGCTTGATCCCAGGACCCTGGGATCATAACCTGAGCTGAAGACAGAGGCTTTAACCCACTGAGCCACCCAGGCACCCTTAGTGTCTTTTGATACCTAAATCTAATTTACCACATTTGTATTCAAATTCCTTCAATGATCCCCACATTCAGGAAATTTTGGAATTCCTTAATATAACATTTATGTCTAGATTACTCTTTTTAAAAATTAACTTTTTATTGAGTTATAATTAACATACCATAAAATTCACCCTTTTATGTGGTTGATTCAAGTATTTTTAGAATATTCACAAAGTTGTGCAACCATCACCACCATCTAATTCCAGAACATTTTCATCATCTCAAAAAGATATTCTGTACCCATTAGCAGTTATTCCCCATTGCCCCATCTCCCTCCCCTCCCCCATCCTTGGAAACCACTAATTTCTGTCTCAATGGATTGATTGCCTATTGTGGACATTTCATACAAATGAAATGATACAGTACATGCCCTTTTGTGATTGACTTCTTACACTTAGTGTATCTGCAGGGTTCAAACTGGTTGTAGCATATATCGGTACTTCATTCCTTTTTATGGCTGAATAATATTCCACTTCATGAATGTACCAAATTTTGTCCATCCATTTGTCAATTAATGGACATTTGGGTTATCGTGCATCTCAGCTATTATAAGTACTGTTGGCTATAATTTTCATGTACAAGTTTTTGTTTGAACACCTGTTTTCAATTCTCCTGGGTTTATATCTAGGACTGGGATTGCTAGGTCACATGGAATTCTGTGTTTAGCATTTTAAGGAACTGACAGATTGTTTTCCAAAATGGCTTTACCATTTTATAATCCCACCAGAACTATATAGGTTTTAAAATTTCTCCACATTCTCAGCAATATCTACTTTGTCCATGTTTTTGACTGTAGCCATCCTTCTTGGCATAACGTGGTATAACATTGTGACTTTGGGGGCGCCTGGGTGGCTCAGTGGGTTAAGCCTCTACCTTCGGCTCGGGTCATGGTCCCGGGGTCCTGAGATCGAGCCCCGCATCGCATCGGGCTCTCTGCTCTGCGGGGAGCCTGCTTACCCCTCTCTCTCTGCCTGCCTCTCTGCCTGCTTGTGATCTTTGTCTGTCAAATAAATTTAAAAAAATTGTGATTTTGATATGTGGTACACAGAAGTATTTAATTTTGATGAAGTCCAACTTATCTGTTTTCTCTTTGGTTCTTTCTGCTTTGGTGTCATATTTAAGAAACCATTTCCAACCCAGGATCATGACAATTAACACCTATGTTTTCATAGTTATGTTTTATATCTATGTTTTCAAAATTCTCAAAGTTTTAAGTTTTATCTCTTTTATTTTGGTCTTTGACCCATTTTGAGTTAAATTTTATTAGATGGTATGAAGTAGTGGCATAAGTCCATTCTTTTACATGTGGATACCCAGTTGTCCCAGCACTATTTGTTGAAAAGACTACTATTTCCCCATTGAATTATCTTGTCACCCTTACTGAAAATCAATTGACCATAAATGTATAGGTTTATTTCTGGAATCTCCATTCTATTTCATTGAGCCGTATGTCTATCCTATGCCAGTATCAAGATGTCTTCATTATAGTAGTTTTCTAGTAAGTTTTTAAATTGTGGAGCATGAGTCCTCCAAATTTTTTCTTCTTCCAAGATTTTTTTTTTTTTTGGCTATTCTGGATCCCTTGCATTTTAATATGAATCTTAGGCTCAGATTGTCAGTTTCTTCCAAAAAAGGCAACTAGAATTTAATAGGGATTCTATTGAATCTAGATCTATTTGGGGATTATTGCCATCTTAGCAATATTAAGTCTTTCAATTAATGAACATTATCTTTCTGCTTATTTAGGTCTTCTTTAATTCAGTGATGCATCGCTGTTTTTGTTTGCATGTCTTCCACTTACTTTGTTAAATTTATTCTTTATTTTCTTATTCTTTTTGCTATTACTCAAAATTGAATTTTTAAAATTTCATTTTCAGATTGTTTCAAGTGCATAGAAATACGCCTGATTTTTGTTTAGTGGTCTTGTATCCTGCAACTTTGCTGAACTTGTTTATTAGCTCTTATAGTTTATTTTGCAGATTGTGTAGAATTCTCCATATAAGATTATGTCACCTGCAAATAGAGATAGTTTTACTTCTTTTTCAGTGTGAATGCCTTTTATTTCTTTGTCTTGCCTAACTTCTCTGGCTATAACCTCTAGTACTATGTTGAATAGAGGTGACATGAACATATATCCTTGTCTTGCGCTTGATCTTAAAGGGATAGTTTTCTGTCTTTCACCATTAAGTCTAAGGCTAGCTTGTGTGTTTTCATAGATGTCTTTATCAAAATGAAGAAATCCACTTCTTCTCCTTGTTTGCTAAATGTTTTTATCATGAAAGGATGTTGGATTTCATTAAATGCTCTTTCTGTGTGTATTGAGATGATCATGTGGCTTTGTTTTTTATTCTGCTAATATGGGGTATTACCTGGACTGATACTTATATGTTGAATCAATCTTGCCTTCCTGGAATAAATCACACTTAGTCATGTAATATAATCCTTTTTATATGTTTCTCGATTTGGTTTGCTAGTATCTTGTTGACAATTTTTGTCTGTATTCAGACAGAATAAAGTCCTGTAATTTTTTTGTGATGTCTTTGTCTAGTTTTGGTATGAGGATAATATTGACCTCATAGAATGAGTTGGGAAGTTTTTACTCACATTCCTTTGTACTTAGTGTTTTCACTTAATTGTAAATTCAGAAGTAACTCAGTGAGTTCATAGATACCATCCTCATTTTTATGCAGTAGCATAATTAACTTTTTGTATTTGCTGTAGTTATTCATAATTCTTTTATGTATGGTGTTATGTATGGGAAATATTTTATTATGACAAAAATAAGTTTCACCATTAATGACAATGTGCCTATTGTATTTTTATATCTGTGGAGGTATACCTTTACCGTAAGTTCCTAGGAGAAGGATTGGTGGATCAAAAAGTAAGTGCAGGGGCACCTGGGTTAAGCCTCTGCCTTCAGCTCAGGTCATGATCTCAGGGTCCTGAGATCGAGTCCCGCATCGGGCTCTCTGCCCAGCAGGGAGCCTGCTTCCTCGTCTCTCTCTCTCTTTCTTTACCTGCTTCTTTGCCTACTTGTGATCTCTGTCAAATAAATAAATAAATTCTTTTTAAAAAAAAAGTAAGTGCATATGCAGTTTGTCAGATATTTCTAAGTTCCCTCCCACAGTGGTTTTGCCATTTTACATACCCATCAGAAATGGATGAGACTGCCTGTTATCTTGCAGCATTACCAGGATAAGGGCTATTTTGAATTATCTGGTAGGTTTTTAAAAAAATTCATCTCAGTTGAGTTTTAGTTTGCACTTGTCTTATTGTGAATGAAGTATTTTTCCTATGATGAGGGCTATTTTCACTTCTTTTTCTATGAATTGTCTGTTCATGTCTTTTAACCATTTTTCTGATCTTGTTTTTCTCATCATTTAAAAGCTCTTTATATACTTGGGAAATAGCGCTTTGCTTATGATACAAGTTGCATGCATTTTCTTCCAGTTTTTCATTTGTCTTTTTTCTTTTTTATGGTATCTACTTTCTGCAGTACTGAAGTTTTGCATTCTTATGTAAATAAAGTCACAATTCTTTTCTTCTATTTCTTCTAGATTTTGAGTTAGTTAGAAGACTTGTCCCAAATCTAGGTTGTAAATTAATTCCCCCCAGTGTTTCTTTTAATATTGCTGTAGTTTCAGTTTTTGAACACTTACATTTCTGTTCTTTTTGGTGTTCATTCTAATGTATGAAGTATCCAACTTAACTTTTTTCCAAATAGCTATGTAGGGGTCCCATGCCATTTGTTAAAACATTCATCAGTTATGTGATATAGTCATCATGTAATAAATTTCCATATGGATCATTTTGTCTATCTGTGGACTTCCTATTCAGTAAAATTAGTCTGTAGGCCTGTTTCTCTGCCATTATCACAGAATCTTCATTATAGAAACTTTAGAGCATGTTTTAATATCTGGAAGCACTAGTCCTCCTTTTACTGCTCTTTTTTCTTGGGGCTCTTATATGTTAATTTTTCCATGTGAATTTCAGAACCCCCATGTCTAACTTTATAAAAAATAACTTATTATATTTGGTAAGATAGCATTAAATTAGCATATTGGGAAGACATCTACAAAGTTGAGTTATCCTATCCAAGTACAAGAGCTGACTTTTCAATTGTTCAGATTTATTTTTAGGCCTTTCAGGAATATTTTAACATTTTCTTTATTTAAGGGTTTTATTTATTTGACAGAGGGAGAAAGAGCACAAGCAGGGGGAGCAACAGGCAGAGGGAGAAGCAGGCTCCCTGCTGAGAAGAGAGCCTGATGTGGGGCTCAATGTTAGGACCCTGGGATTATGAACTGAGCCAAAGGCAGATGCTTAACTGACTGAGCCACCCAGGCACCCCAGTTTTAATAATTTCTTATATAGGTTTTGAATATTGTATTTCCTAAGTAGCTTCTAACTGATTTCTCTCTCTTTGAGTGTGTGAATGCTATTGTTTTTCTGTGCTAATTTTATGTCATGCCAAAAAACTTCAACTTAGTTTTTGTATTTATTTTTGTTTTTCCATATATACTATTATTATATTATACATAAAACTTCTTTTCCAGTTCTCATACCTACAATTGTTTCCTCTTGTCATGAAATTATAGTTGAGGTGGAGGGAATTCTTTCCTTGTTGACAGTGCCCATAATGTTTCCCCACGTTTGTATTTATAAACACATATATATTTGTGTATTGTTTATGTGTGTGTTTGTTTTGTGTGTGTGTGTGTGTGTGAGAGAGAGAGAGAGAGAGAGAATCATGTTACCTCACAGTGTTAAATTTTGTATAGCCTGTTTTCAGAATCTATGGAGAAAATCTTAATAGTTTTTTCCCTTGGATTTATTAAAATGGTGGATAAAGAATATCCTCATTTTAAACCTTCCTTGCATTTCTGGAATGAATCTCATTTGGTCATAATATCTTTTTTTTAATGTGTAATTGGAATCTGCTTTTACATAAAATTCCAAGTTTTCTATCAGTATTCATGAGATTGGTCTGTAGTTGTCGTGTTTGTGTTTTTATCAGGTTGATGTAGCAACATTATGCTTCATTCATCAACAAAATGAAAGTTTTCCTCTTTACTATGCTCTGGAATGATTTAAGTAGCAGTGAGATTGTCATACCAGGTTCAGTTTAAATCTATATGAACAAAATAGTCATTGCAAGATTAATACGTCAAAATTCTCCAGTGAAAAAAAAAGGTGACATTTGAAAATACTTTGTTTAATAAATAGTTTACTAGAAGTTTAATAATGGTTAATCACAGTTAATTTTTTATAATAGTTAATATCATGTTTAATAAGTAATTTTATATTATATTGTGTGATATGCACTTCAATTTTATGAGTATTTTATACTTGTTTTATGGATAAGAAAACTGAGGCTCAGAAGGATTAAGTAGCTTGTGCAAGCCACACAATGAGCAGCAATGAAAGAACCTAAACCCATACTCTGTTCATTCTGTACTGCTTCCATGAGATGTAGTTTACCGTCTTTATGCCAGTAGTTGGCCAAACATTTTAACCCACAACAGCTTACCTGTGTATTTAGTAATGAAAAACATCCTTGGTTTTGAATATTTTTGTTGTACTATGACACTACCAGTTCTCACTACAAGTAGTATCCTTGGTGATAGAAGGCAGTAATATATGTATGGCTCTTTGGATATTATCTCTCTCTCTCTCTCTCTCTCTCTCACACACACACACACACACACACACACACACCCTTTAAGGACATCATGGGATAAGATTTCCTTAAACCATGGATTCATAAAATCCAAATAGGCTTTTGTCATACAGAGTTGCTATTATTTAGGGAACATACTTTCATTTCATACTATATTCTCAGTTTACTTGTCTGCTTAATGAAGAGATTAGATTGGCTCTATGTTGCCAGCCATTTTGAAGACAGGCCTATTAAAAATAAAAACAAACAAAAATTCCAAGTATCTATAAGAACAGACTTAATGTGATTGCAGATATTTACTATAATATATTGAAATTACAGAAACAAGCATAATACATAATCTCTTGTACCTTAAAGTTGACTACCTGTACTAAAGTAACTAGTAATTGGAGAAGTGTAAAATAATAGAAGAAAATATGTAATCAATAAACTCAATAGTATAACAATACAAAAATATATACATTTTGCTGATACGAAGCATTTTCATTTTTTTAAATTTAAATTCAATTTAGTTGACATATAGTGTATTTTTAGTTTCAGGGGGAGAATTTAGTGAATCATCAGTTGCATATGACACCCAGTGTTCATTACATCAAGTGCCCTCCTAACACCCATCACCCAATTACCCCATCCCCCCGCCCACCTCTGCTCCAGCAACCCTCAGTTTATTTCCTGTAGTTAAGAGTCTCTTATGGTTTGTTTCCCTCTCTGTTTTCTTTTTATTTTATTTTCCCTTCCTTTTTCCTATATTTATCAGTTTTGTTTCTTTTTTAAATCTCATTTTATTTATTTTTTATTATATTCAATTAGCTAGCAAATTGTACATCATCACTAGTTTTTGGTGTAGTGTTCAGTGATTCATTAGTTGCATGTAATTCCCAGTGCTCATCACAACTTGTGCTCTCCTGAATACCCATCACCCATTTACCACAGCCCCCTACCTCCCTCCCTTCTGTAACCCTCTGTTTGGTTCCCCAGAGTCCAGAGTCTCTTGTGGTTTGTCTCCCTCTCTGATTTCTTCCCATTCAGTCTTCCCTCCCTTCCCCTGTGGTCCTCAGCACTATTCCTTATGTTCCATATATGAGTGAAACCATATGATAATTATCTTTCTCTGCTTGACTTATTTCAGTTAACATAATTCCCTCCAGTTCCATCCATGTCAGTGCAAATGGTGAGTATTCATCCTTTCTGATGGTAGAGTAATAATCCATTCTATATATGGACCACATCTTCTTTATCCATTCTCTCTGTTGAAGCGCATCTCATCTCCTTCCACAATTTGGCTATTGTGGACATTGCTGCTATGAACATTGGGGAGCATGTGCGCCTTCTTTTCACAACATCTGTATCTTTAGGGTAAATACCTAGTGGTACAGTTGCTGGGTCACAGGATAGTTCTATTTTTAACTTCTTGAGGAAACTCCATACTGTTTTCCAGAGTGGCTGCACCAGTTTGCATTCCCACCAATAGTATAGGAGGGTTCCCCGTTCTCCACATCCTCACCAACACTTGTTGTTTCCTGTGTTGTTAATTTTTGCCATCCTAACTGGTGTGAGGTGGTATCTCATTGTGGTTTTGATTTGTTTTTCTCTAATGGCTAGTGATGTTGAACATTTTTCATGTGTCTGTTGGCCATTTGTATGTCTTCTTTGGAGAAGTGTCTGGTCATGTCTTCTGCCCATTTTTTGACTGGATTACTTGTTTTTGGGGTGTTGAGTTTGATAAGTTCTTTATAGATCCTGGATACCAGCCCTTTTGTTGACTGTTTCCTTTGCTGTACAATAGCTTTTTATCTTGATGAAGTCCCAAAAGTTCATTTTTGCTTTTGTTTCCCCTGCCTTTAGAGACCTGTCTTGAAAGAAGTTGTTGTGGCCGGTGTCCGAGAGGTTATTGCCTATGTTCTTCTCTAAGATTTTGACAGATTCCTGTCTCACATTTAGGTCTTTCAACCATTTTGAGTTTATCTTTGTGTATGGTGTAAGAGAATGGTCTGGTTTCATTCTTCTGCATGTGGCTGTTAATTTTCCTAACACCATTTATTGAAGAGACTTTTTTCCATGGATATTCGTTCCTGATTTGTCAAAGATCAGTTGACCATAGAGTCCATTTCTGGGCTTTCTGTCCTGTTCCATTGATCTATGTGTCTATTTTTGTGCCAATACCGTGCTATCTTGATGATCACAGCTTTGTAATATAGCTTGAAGTCAGGCATTGTGATGTTCCCAGCTTTGCTTTTTTTTTTCTCTTTCAACAATCCCTTGGTGATTCAGGGTCTTTTCTGGTTCCATACAAATTTTAGGATTTTTTGTTCCAACTCCATGAAAAATGCAGTGTATTGTATTTTAATAAGGATGGTGTTGAAAGTGTAGATTGTAGTGTAGTGTTGTAGTGTTGAAAGTGTAGATATTTAATAAGGATGGTGTTGAAAGTGTAGATTGCTCTGGGCAGGATAGACATTTTCACAATGTTTATTCCTCCAGTCCATGAGCATGGAATGTTTTTCCATCTCTTTGTGTCTTCCTCAATTTCTTTCATAAGTATTCTATAGTTTTTAGAGTATAAATCCTTTACCTCTTTGTTTAAGTTTATTCCTGGTATTTTATGTTTTTTGGTGGTATTGTAAATGGAATCGATTCCTTAATTTCTCTTTCTTCAGTCACATTATTAGTGTATAGAAATGCAGCTGATTTCTGTGTATTGAATTTGTATCCTGCCATTTTGCTGAATTGCTGTATGAGTTCTTATAATTTATCAGTGGAGTCTTTTGGGTTTTCCACATAAAGTATCATGTCATCTGTGAAGTTTGACTTATTTTTTGCCAATTTGGATGTCTTTTATTTCTTTTTGTTGTCTGATTGCTAAGGCTAGGAATTCTAGTACTATGTTGAACAAAAGTGGTGAAAGTGGGCATCCCTGCTGTGTTCCTGACCTTAAGGGAAAAGCTCTGTTTTTCCACCTTGGGAATGATATTTGCTGTGGGCTTTTGATAGATGGCTTTTATGATGTTGAAGTATGATCCGTCTATCCCTATATTTTGCAGAGTTTTAACCAGGAAAGGATGGTATGTTTTGTCAAATGCTTTTTCTGCATCAATTGAGAAGATCATATGATTTTTTGTCTCTTCTTTTGTTAATATGACCTATCACATTGATTAATTTGTGAATGTTGAACCACCTTTGCATCCCAGAAATAACCCCCAGTTGGTTGTGGTGAATAACCCTTTTAATGTACTCCTGGATCCTATTGGCTAGGAACTTCTTGAGTATTTTGACATCCATGTTTATCAGGGATATTTGTCTATAATTCTCCTTTTTGATGGGGTCTTTGTCTGGTTTAGGGATAAGGGTAATGGAGGCCTCATAGAAAGAGTATGGAAGTTTTCCTTCTGTTTCTATTTTTTGGAATAGTTTCAGGAGAATAGGTATTAATTCTTCTTTAAATATTTGGCAGAATTCGCCCTGGGAAGCTGTCTGGCCCTGGGCTCTTGTTTGTTGGGAGATTTTTGATGACTGTTTCAATCTCCTTACTGGTTACAGGTCTGTTCAGGTTTTCTATTTCTTTTTGGTTCAGTTTTGGTAGTTTATATGTCTCTAGGAATGCATCCATTTCTTCCAGATTGTCAAATTTGCTGATGTATAGTTGCTCATAATATGTTCTTATAATTGCTTGTATTTCTTTGGTGTTGGTTGTGGTCTCTCCTCTTTCATTCATGATTTTATTAATTTGGGTCCCTTCTCTTTTCTTTTGGAGAAGTCTGGCCAGGGGTTTATCAATCTTATTATTTCTTTCAAAGAACCAGCTCCTAGTTTTGTTGATTTGTTCTACTGTTCTTTTGGTTTCTATTTCATTTGGCCCTGGACTCTTGTTTTTTGGGAGGTTTTGATTATTGTTTCAATTTTCTTGCCGGCTCTTGGTCTGTTCAAGTTGTCTATTTCTTCCTGTTTCAGTCTTGGTAGTTCCTAAGTGTCTAGGAATGCATCCATTTCTTCCAGTTTGCCTAGTTTGTTGACATATAGCTGCTGGTAATAAGTTCTAATAATTGTCTCTATTTCCTTGGTATTGGTCATTATTGTTACACTTTCATTCATGATTTTATTAATTTGGGTCCTTTCTCTCTTTTTTTTTTTTTTTTTTGGATAAATCTGGCCAGAGGTTTATCGATCTTATTAAATCTTATTAAATTCTTTCAAAGAAATAGCTTCTAATTTCATGATCTGTTATAATGTTCTTCTAGTTTCTATTTCATTGATTTCTGCTCTAATCTTTATTATTTCTGTTCTCCTGCTTGGTTTAGGCTTTATTTGCTATTCTTTCTCCAGATCCTTTAGGTGTAAGGTTAGCTGTACATTTGGCATTTTTGTAATTTTTTGAGAGGCTCAGATGGCTATGTACTTGCCTCTAATTTCTGCCTTTGCAGTGTCCCATAGGTTCTGAACCAATGTTTTCATTTTCATTAGTTTGCATGAATTGTTTAACTTCCTCTTCAATTTCCTATTCATTCTTTAGCAGGATGCTTTTTAACCTCCAAGTGTTTGCATTTCTTCCAAATTTTTCCTTGTGTTTGAGTTTCAGTTTCAAAGCATGGAGATCTGAAAATAATCAGGGAATAATCTCAGTCTTTTGGTATCTGTTGAGACCTGATTTATGACCCAGTATGTGATCTGTTCTGGAGAAAGTTCTATGTGCACTTGAGAAGAATGAGTATTCTGTTGTTTTAGGGTGGAATGTTCTATATATATTTGCAAAGTCCATCTGGTCCAATGTGTCCTTCAAAGCACTTGTTTCTTTGTTGATCTTCTGCTTAGTTGATCTGTCCATTGCTGTGTGGTGGGTGTTAGGTCTCCTATTATTATTGTATTCCTGTCAATTTGATATTAATTGGTTTATAAAATTGGCTGCTCCCAAGTTAGGAGCATGAATGTTTGTAATTGTTAGATATTATTGTTGGATAGACCCTTTAAGTATGATATAGGGTCCCTCTACATCTCTTACCACGGTCTTTGGTTTAAAATCTTATCTGTTTGGTATGAGGATTGCTACTCCAGCTTTCTTTGGAGGTCCAGTTGACATGCTAAGTGGTTCTCCATCCTCTCACTTCCAATCTTGACTTTAGGTTCAAAATGAGTGTCTTGTAGACAGCATATGGATGGGTCCTGCTTTTTTATCCAATTGGAAACCCTGCATCTTGGTGGGAGCATTCAGTCCATTCACACTGAGAATAACCATTCAAAGGTATGAATTTAGTGCCATTGTATTGACTGTAAAGTCACTGTTTCTATAGATTGTCTCTGATAACTTCTGGTCTGTATTACTTCTGGGGTCTTCCTTCTTTCATCGAATCCCCCATAATATTTCTTGCAGGCCTGGCTTGGTGGTCACATATTCGTTAACTTTCTGCCTGTCCTGGAAACTCATGATCTCTTTCCATTCTGAATGACAGCCTTGTGGGATAAAGTATTCTTGGCTGCGCATTCTTCTCATTGAGTACCCTGAATATGTCTTGCCAGCCCTTTCTGGCTTGCCAGGTCTCTCTGGATAGGTCTGATGTTATTCTGATGTTACTCCCTCCACATGTAAGGAATCTCTTCTCCCTAGTTGCTCTCAGAATAGCATCCTTGGCTCTAAGATTTGCAAACTTCATTATTATATGTCAGGGTGTTGATCTATTTTTATTTATTTTGGGAGGGGTCCTTTCTGCCTCTTAGATATGAATGCTTGTTTCCTTCCCCAGATTGGGGAAGTTCACAGCTATGATTTTCTCAAATATACCTTCTAGTCCTCTCTCTCTCTCCACCCCCTTGGGGATCCCAATAATTCTGACATTAGAACATTTCATGGTGTCATTTATCTCTCTAAGTCTATTCTCATGGGCTACTACTAGCTGCCTATCCCTGTCTTCCTCAGCTTCCTTCCTTTCTATCAGCTTATCTTCTAGATCACTAATTCCTTCTTCTGCCTCATTTACCCTGGCTGTTAGAGTATCCAGTGTAGACTGCATCTCATTCATAGCATTTTTAAGTTTGGCCTGATTATCAGGCCTCATTCCTGCCCTTAGAGATTCTATATTGCCACTAATGCTTTTCTCAAGCCTGCTACTGACTTCATGATTGCAACCCTGAAGTTTGTCTCTGACATCTTGCTTATATCCATATCCGTTAGATCTATGGCAGAGGACATTGTCTCTTATTCTTTCTTTGTTGGGAGTTCCTCCTCCTAGTCATTCTATTGAGGGATGGTTGAGGGAATAGACAGAGTCCAAAATATCAACCATGACCTAAGCAAAATGTACCTAGAAAAAATCTGAAGTGGTCAAAAGCTACCACAGATATGCCACCAAAGCCAAGATGATCCAAAACAATAAAAAAGAAAGAAGAAAAAAAAGAAAGAAAAAAAAGGAGGAGGGGTGGGGAGAGAGATTATAATTTCTCACGGTGGACAAAGCAGGGTGATTTGCCTATTCTGGTTTGATTTTCGGTCTGTGTGTTAGAAGACACTATATCCCAAAATTGCAAAGGAGAAGTGAACCCAAGGAGGCTTATGGGAAGATAGACCATGGGGGAGGGGATAGGGAGCCTCTGTCAGCGGGTTACCCGCAAATGATAAAGCCGTGGAGCACAAAATTGGAATTTTTAGAAGTCTGTTCTAGTGAGGGATGGTGCTCAGGCAGCTAGGAGGGGATGGGGGAGAACCATCACAGGGACAGTGTGGTCTCAGAATCCTTGGGATCATAGGAAGATCGGGGGTGCCTGACTGTGGCAGAGCTCCCAGGTTTCAGGACAGTGAAGTTGGCCACAACGAGTGAGCCCAGGAGTGGGCTCTCAGCTCGGGTTTGCCGAAAACCGTGATCTGCAGCACAGTCGGGCCACTGCTCTCTAGGAGGGCCCCAACAAGCGGCAGAGCCGGGGAGACTCCCCTACCCCCCCCACCCTGGGAGGAGCAGCCTGAGAGTGCGCTGTAGGAATCTGCTGCATTTGGAGACTCCAAACGGAGCCATGCGCCAGAGATAGCAAAACTCGGTCACAGGCCGGGTGAGCACGGAGCGAGGCTGGAGACCAGGGAGACGGGAGGGACTGACCGCTTTTCCCCGAGGGCGCACTGAGGAGTGGGACCCCGAATTCTCTGCTCCTCCCCGCCGGAGACTGGGCGGCCGCCATCTTCATTCCCGTCCTCCCGAACTCTATAGAAAGCGCTCAGGGAACAAAAGCTCCGAGAGCAAACCTGAGCGGATTACTTAGCCCGGCCCCTGGCAAGGGCGGTGCAGTTCTGCACCCGCAAAGACACTTGAGACTCCTGGCCACAGGCCCCTCCCGCAGAAGATCGTGAGTCTGTGGAGTTTGGTTCATGCAGAGGTGGAGATGGTTGACCTGGAGCATCTGTTGATAGGGGTGGACTGCAACATTTTGGCTCTGGGCCAGAGATTCTGGCGTGGCCATGTTCTCTCTGACCCTCTAAAGAGAAGCAGAAAGACACCAGGAAAGAAAAGCCCCGTGGCCAAGCAGCTCACGTGAAGCCCATCCCCCTGACAAGAGGGGGACAACTCCACCCAGGCAAGGAAGCCTGAGAAGCCAAGAGCAGGCGCCTCTCCCAGAAGACAGACTGGAAGAACAGGTGAATGATAAGCTTGTTTCCACTGGATAATCTTTCCTGCTTTGACAAAGGTTAGTTGACCATAGAGTTGAGGGGCCATTTCTGGGTTCTCCATTCTGTTCCGTGGATCTATGTGTCTGTTTTTCTATTTTTTTTTAAGATTTTATTTATTTATTTGACAGACAGAGATCACAAGTAGGCAGAGAGGCAGGCAGAGAGAGAGGGGGAAGCAGGCTCCCTGCAGAGCAGAGAGCCCGATGTGGGGCTCGATCCCAGGACCCTGGGATCATGACCTGAGCCGAAGGCAGAGGCTTTAACCCACTGAGCCACCCAGGTGCCCCGAAGTATGTTGTATCAGTCTCGCTCCTTTGATCATGGACCTATCATTGGGGGACGTTTCAGATGTACATTTATCTTCAGACTAATTTTGTACAAAGTGTTCTAGCAAGTTAGTTAACATGATTATCTTTATTTCATCTAATTCTAGTAGTACCTGGAATACTTTATCAGATGTAAACTTTTTGTCATGGCTGTGCACAAGGTGCCCCTTCTCCTCTCTGAATTCATCGTTCCCTTTCTATTCAATGAAGTACACAGCTTCTGCCGCTCTACTGGAGATACTAGTGTATTGGGGGGAAAAAAGTCATCGAGAACACTGGATTCATGTTACCACCCTAGGGACATTGGGAAAAGCACAGATTTAAGTTTTAGCTTAAACAAATAACATGGAGGACATAGGGAGATGGAGAGGAGAAGGGAGTTGAGAGAAATTGGAAGGGGAGATGAACCATGAGAGACTATGGACTCTGAAAAACAATCTGAGGGTTTTGAAGGGGCGGGGTTTGGGAGGTTGGGGGAGACAGGTGGTGGGTATTATGGAGGGAAAGGATTGCATGGAGCACTGGGTGTGGTGCATAAACAATGAATTCTGTTACACTGAAAAGAAATAAAAAAAATAAAAGGACACTTTTGGAGAAAGAAAGATCATGGGTTTTTAAAAATGTCAATACAAGAATCGTGTCTGTATGCATACAGCAGTTAACTGTTTTGAAGTTACTTTTTCTTCTCTCATACCTTATTTCCATGTCCTTTTCTTTTTTCTATATTTCCCTCTTCCCTTGACTGATCAGTCAACCATGGAATGGTTAAAGTAGTTTTTGTAAGTACACTCAGCCTATACACCTTTAGGACTAAAATTTGTAAAGGTACAATAAAAGGAATTCCGGATGCAACATCGCACTCTGCAGTGAGCTTGTTTTAATTGCCTCTGGGATGGTAGCTACCCTCATGAATATGAATGGAACAATAGAATTTGAGAGAATATTTTATTTATGTGTTCTTGTCTGTTAAGCATTGCATATTTAATACTTTTTGGTTATTTTTAACATTTCTTTTGTCAGAAGTGCCCGTGGAAAGTGTAAGCATCATTGATAGTAATTTCTAAATTTTCAATTGGAAATTATGATGGAAATATTTATTTGATATCTAGTATTTGCATGGTGTTCTGCTGTATGGCTGTTGGTGGTCTGGTTCCAATGTTTACTTCCTCAATGAAGCCTTCCCAGGTCTCAGCCTGTTTTCCCTGAGCACATATATACACACATCAGATTCAATCTTGCCCTTTCCTCATATTCCTTTAGCAGTTAAATTGGATTGTTCCAGAAGACCTGAGAGAAATGTTTTGATCAGTTGCATGGCAGTCAACACATTTTTAGGAGTTAGAGACAGAAGAGGGAAGAGGGTATGTATTTACTAAGTTTTACTTTGCCCTTTCTCTAATAATACCAATAACAGAGCCCTGCCTTTGAGAGATACAGTTTTGTGGACATGTACTCCTGAAGCTAACACAGTACTGGCAAATTTCCTGCTCTTCATGGTAGTCATCTAAGTGGGTAATGTCTTGATATCATCTTATATCAAGGCATTGCTAGGTAGAACTTGAAAAATGCCTATAGAATATAAATAAACTCCTTGAAATAATTGAATGGTAGGCCATTGTCAATTATATATCTGTCCAATACTGTAAAAATACCTGGAGATGCTTTAAAAACACAATATTCTGAAATGCATTTTGGTTTCTGGCCATACATCTCCAGTATGGGAGAGATTCTCTTGCAGAGACGTCAGGAAAACAGACAATGTATGGCTTTAGTTTTGCTGATACAGTGCTTCAGCTGCTGCTAAAGTAGCTTTCAAATCCCTGGGATAAATTATTCTCTTTTGCAAAAAGTAACTATTTGAATAGAGGTCCAATGTCACTGTAGTTAATGGCCCAATGACGACAGAGTTCATATCAAGGATGAAAATGTTTATGGTATTTTATTTGTTTAGAGATCTTTGTGTATCTCAGGAGACATAGTAAGTCATTTTGTAGACACCAAAACTGAGGAAAAGACTGTTGGAAGCACCTAGGATTACAGTCATAAGCCTACCTCAGAACTGAGATTAGGATTTAGAATCCCTGGGTTCTTGCTTTTGTTAAGAAATAGTGATGAAGGGAAGTGTACATGGTGACAGTTTGCAAGAAGTGAGGTGTGTGTTGTGTCTTGGGTGGACTTGCTCAGGTAGATATGGTTATCAGTCCTTTGGACGTTTTATTGTTAGGCATCCCTGATGTGGCCCCATGGAGTACTGAACCTGATAACATCTCTGAATGCATACAGTATGCCAAACTCTGCCAAGTACAACGTATCATTATCTCTTTTATCGCAATCTTTCAGAAATAGTATTATTCTTCTTTAACAGGAAATTGAGGCTCAGTGAGTTATAAGTACTTGCCCAGATTTTATGACTAGTGAGTACCCAAGCCAGGATTCAAAATCAAGTCTACATGATCCCAAAGGCACCACCACACAATGATTCTGTATGAATAATCAGCTGTATCAAATGAATATATCACGTAATAGAGCAGTGAGTATATATGGGAGGGCTGGCATTTGAAGGGTGAGTGGCTACTGTTAACAAATTACTACAAACTTGGTGACTTAAGGCAGCATAATTTTGTTCTCTTTCAGTTTTTGAATCCAAAAGTCTGAAATTAAGGTGTATGCAGGGCTGCATGGCCACCTCTAGAGGCTCTAGGGGAGAGATGGTTTTGTTTTGTTTTGTTTTTTCCTTTTCCAGTTTCTGGTGGCTTGTGGTTCTATCACTCTGATCTCTGCCTCTGTAATCACATTGCCTCCTTCTCCTCCATCTGTCAAATTTCCCTCAGCCTTACTCTTAACAAGAACACTTGTCATTGGAATTAGGGATCAGCAGGATAAGCCAAAATGGTCTCCTCCTCTAAAGATCCATAACTTGATTACTACATCTGCAAATATCCATTTTCCAAGTAAAGTAACCTTCACAGTTTCCAGGAATTAGAACGTAAGCATGCTTTTTGGTGGGGGGTGGGTGTGGGTGGGGTAGTATTTGGCTTACTGCAGTGAGTAATGGATTTCCATGGTTAGACTAAGTTGCACCAGGGTCTTTGACCCCTTTCTCCCAGTTTTGCTTTCCTGGAGAAGATGGGATTGTTGGAGCTCTCTCAAAGGCCTGAGGAGATGGATAGGTCAGATAAATTGAACAGACTGGGAAATGCTGAAGCGGTGTGGCAGGATTAGGCCTATGGACTTGAATCAGCCAACATGAAATCACTGATAGAAAAATTGAAAGATGCTATGGAATAAACTAAATTTCAGAGCGAATGTTCACTGTGGAGACCCTGTCTTCAAGGGACTTACATTCTAGGCAGCATGGCAGTTCATTGCATAAAGTATGGGCCAATCATGAAAGTTCATCAGTTGCTGGATATTTTCATAAAAGTCCACAGCAAAAAAATAAGCCTTAAGTGAAGAAATCACCATACTGGGGGAAAAACACGAAGAATAGAATAAAGCTGAACAGGCCTGCTCTCAGACAAAACTACCACCCTTCCTCTTTGGCCAGCTGTGAACAGGGTTCCACCACCACTGCTTTGTTGTGAAGCTGTGAGGACTAATTTCATCTTGCCCTTTTATCCTTTGTGTGTCAGTCCCACAAGTATCCCAGGTCTCCTGATGGCCATATTTGCCTTGTACATCTTCACTTTTACCCCATTTCTCAGCTCCTATGCCCTCTGGAAATCAGGGTTAATGTTCAGTAAAATCCTATCCTCAATAATGTCTGTGAATAGTTCCTTTACCTCCTTATTTTAACTGAAATCTGGCTCTACCCTAATGGCTGTCATGGCGGCCTTTTTAAATAGTTGATTTTATTTTTTTTTCCTCTAACACAGCCCAACTGTTGTTGATCCTGGAGTCAGGATAGGTATTTTCTTTGTTCCTCCTTGCTGATGACCTACTAATCTCTCTTCCTTCTCCTCCCAGTTTGGAATCTTATGTCATGAGATTATAGATCTCCTGTTACTCCTTTTGGTGGTTAATTTTATGTGTCAACTTGACTGGACCAAAGGGTGCCCAGAAATTTGGTCAAACATTATTCTGGCTGTGTCTGTAAGGGTGTTTTTAGATGAGTTAACATTAAAATTGATAGCCTGCATAAAGCAGATTGCTTTTCCTAATGTGGGTATGTCTCACCAATTAGCTGAAGGCCTGAATAGAACAGAAAGGCTGACCTCCCTTAAATAGGACAGACTTCCTTCTGCCTAACTGTCTTTGAGCTAGGACATTGTTTTTCTTGTTGTTGTTGTTTATGTTTTTGTTTTTTTTCTGCCTTTGGACTTAAACTGGAGCACTGGCTCTTGCTGGCCCTTGACCCCGGGATTATACCTTCAGCTCTCTGGGTGCTCAGGCCTTTGGACTTGGACTAGCACTGCATCATCACCTCCCCTGGATCTCCAGTTTGCTGACTGTAGATCTTGGTACTTGACAGCCTTCATAATTGTGCAAGCCAATTCCTTATAATAAATCTCTTTAAATCTTATTGATTCTGTTTCCCTGGAGAACCCTGACTAATATACCCCTCCTGATTACAGTCATCTACTGACTTCTAGTTTGCTCTTCAGTCATTGAAGATGTTTGACCTCATGCACTATCACCCTTATCAATACTGTTCCTGTTTCAATTCTTGGTGACTTCAATACCCATGTGTAGGTTCCTTTCAACACCCTGGCCTCTCAGCAGTATGCCTTTTTTTTTTTTTAGTTTTATTTTCTTCATCAAGTTTGCCACTTGTTCCCATGGGCATAAATTATCTTGTCATTATTAATAACTGCAACCCCTCCACAACCTCAGTGTTAAGCATCCCACTTGACTACCATTTCACTCCCTCTGGTACCTGATGACAATTATTTTACCTCACTCAGGCCTTCAAAATAATGACTCTACTAATTTTTTTCCAATCATCCCCCCCACAAACATATCCTTACTTCCTTCCACATTGGGCTCAGAGCCCATTGTTCATTATTATGTTAAATTCCCTTGCCCTTCTCTTATTAATCACACTCATTTGACGAAGTGCCCAGCCCAGTTAAATCAAACTGTGATTGCTAAGTGGTCTTACTTTAAATTCAAGATCACCAGCCTCAAGAGGGTCCTTAACACTGCCTGGCAATTATGCTATCTTTGCCAATTCCATTAGCACTCTCAATGACTATTTCATGCCTTCTCCCTTTTCAAAACTCAAATATTCACTCCCTCCACTTGCTTCCTGTTCAACTGTGAAAACAGAAATAATCAGAAGAAATTTTTCTCAAGCTATCACCACATCTTCCTACCAACCCACTTCTACGCCCATATATTCAGCCTTCTTTTCTGCTACCAGAGATGAAATCTCGGTATGAACAGCTAAAATCATTGCACTTGATCCCATCCCTGCTCACCAACTGTAAGATATCTCTCCTGCAATTCTCTTCTCCCTTTCCTGTACCATTAATTTTTCCCTGGATCTTTCTCATGAACATAACCTACCAATCTTTCTCTCATCCTAATAAAACAAAAAAATAGCTCTCTTGGTTGCATTTTCCCCTCTGGCTGCTGCCCCTTTTCTTTTTTCTTTTCTTTCTTTTTTTTTGAAGATTTTATTTATTTATTTTTAAGAGAGAGAGCATGAGAGAGCACACAAGCAGCGGGGACCAGCAGGCAGAGAAAGAGGAAGAAGCAGACTCCCCACTGAGCAGGGGGCCTGATGCAGGACTAGATCCGAGGACTCCCGGATCATGACCTGAACTGAAGACAGATGTTTAAGTGAGTGAGCTGCCCAGGTGCCCCTGCCCCTTTTCTCCTTCCCTTTTACAGTGAGAGCCCTTGAGAAAGAGTAGTGTAGAGTCATTGTCTTTGGTTCTTCCCCAGTTTTTTCTTCAAGGCTTTCAATCTTACCATTCCATGCACAATTGAGTTTTATAAGGTTATAGTTGTAGACTGAATTGTGTCCTCCCCAAATTCATATGTAGAAGTCCTAAATCTTAGTACTTCAAAGTGTGACCTTATTTGGAGATATGGTCTTTACAGAGGTAATTAAGTTAAAATGAGGTCACTGAGGTGGGCCCTAATCCAATAGGACTGGTGTCTTTATAAGAAAGGCAAATTAGGACACACAGAGAGACACCAGGTGCACATGGGCACAGAAGAAAGGCACACAGTAAGAGGTGGCAAGCCAAGGAGTGAGGCTTTAGAAGAAACCAAACCTGCAAGCTCCTTGATCTTGGACTACTAGCCTTCAAAAACTGTGAGACAATAAAGCTCTAGCAAACTCTGGATGGCTCCAGGGATCCATCCTTGGACCCTCTCTGTATTCATTATTCAACATTCCCATTACTATGGCTCTGGTCCAATATACAGTTTTGAGATTGGATTTTAGCTGTATCTTTCTAATTTAACTCTCCACTTCTGCATTTGACTGTCTAACATAGTAGCCACAGTGATATTTCTGAAGGATTATATTACTTCTCTTCTCAAAACCTTCTAGCAGTTCCTCTTTTCACCAGGCCAAAATCCTTCCATAAGGTCCTCATGATCTTACTCCTGCTTACCTCCTTAATGCCTCCTATGACTCTCCCTTTGACTTATCCAACACTGGCCTCCTTGCTTTTCCTTGAGCATGCCAGACATGGCCTCCACCAGAATGTATTTCCACTTGCTTCACTGCATCTAGAATGGACTCTACCCATACAGCTGTGTTTCTCTCTCCCTGACTTCTTTCAGGACTCCACTCAGAAGTCACCTTCTCAGTTAGGTCTTCCCCAACCATGCTGTTTAAAATTTGAATGGCACCAGCAGCAATTGCTACTTATATCCCTTGCTTTTCCACACAGCACTTATCATCATCTGACAAAAATTGTGCTTTACTTACTATATCACACATACGCAAATAGAAACTCCATGAGGGCATAATTTTTGTCTGTTTTGTTTGCCATTGTCTGCCTACCTCCTAAGACAGGACCTGGCATGTATTTGGGTCCCATGAGAATTTGTTGAGTGAATGATCAAATTATATTCATAGCTCAAAATTCCATCATGGAAGAGTGAGTCATGAAAAATAAAAAACTCTTGAGATTATTTAGAATTCAAAGGAAGAAGATGTTGGGGACCATGGATAGAAGTCAAGTCCTGTAATTGCCTTTTTCTGACTGTGATGCCTTCCAAGTTTTTATATTAAAAAATACACTTGTTTCAATGACTTCAATTTGGGTGTAAATTTTATAGTTTGAGTTTTCTTTACCTAAAAAAAAGCCTCTTAGCACTACCTATGTGAGGAAGTAAGAGGGGGAACACTAAAGCATAAGACATCCAAATAACACTTGGCGACATAGGAGTTTTTACAAGTTGCTTGCTTTTCATCAACATGATTCTTCTACATCCAAAGAGTCTGAAAGCGTGTATTTTGAAGGACACATGGTATTATAATTGACCAGTGTCAAAAGAAACTTCCCAAAGCGTAAACATTACTTAGGAAAGTTCATGAAATGTGCTGTGAAACATAAATACGAAAGCTCATTTCTCACAGTTCGGCTAGACATTACGTTATCAGTAAAACCAAAGTCTTACCAAACTTCCCTGTGTCCTTCTGGGCTGCTTACTTTATCCCATTGTCTTATCTGCTTTATATGATTTAGGGTATTTTCCTCCTTTGTATTAGTGAGGCTTATTTCCTTTTCCAACCTTCATTTGGAATTATTGAATGATTTTTTGGCTAAGTACCTAGCATAATGTCTGACATATTGTAGCTCCTTGATACATTTTGAATGAATAAAGAAATATTTATTTTAAAAATTCAATATCTTTTGTCTGTGTTTCTCAAAGGGTGATTTGCAAGGTACCTGCATCAGAATCACTGGGATGCTTATTTTTTTTTTAATACAAATTCCTACAGTCTATCCATGATACTGTAAATAGTATGAAGGCATTGAAAATCTGAGAAAGTTATTTTAAGCTGCTACTGTTTGTCATACTGTGTGTGATATGCGCTGTGATAGACAGCTGAGATATTTTTGGTCCTGTGAAAGAGCTCACCCTTCAATAAGAAACAGGGAGCAGATAACAAAAAATTAAAGGGATAATTATAGAATGTGGTTAGTGCTATTGAAGGAATAGATAGGGTGCTTTGATAAACAATAATAAGATGATATACTCTTATATTGGGTGGTTAGGAAAGTTCTCTTTGAGGATGGCTTAACTTGAAACATGAAGATATTTAAAGCCATAGTACACTCATACATTTAGAGGTTGAAAACAGGAGGATGGTGAGGATCCAAATCAGAATATTTTGGAGAATGAAAGGAGGCAGGACAGGTGTGTGAGCGAGCAGCTCCTTGCTGGCACGCTGGTGACACTGCATGTCTCCCCGCAGGCCATGTAAACAAGGCTCAAGGATCATGTAAAAATGTAGATAAAAATAGTACCTATTTCATATGTCAGTGTGAGGATTAAATAAACAATTAGTACCTAGCAGATAGAACAAGCTTAGTAAATGTTAAATATTGTCTGTTATTTTAACTTTGATTTCTTGGATACTAGTGACATTATATACCTTTTTATGTGTTTATTTTCTCATATTGTTTCTTTTTGGAGGAATTTCCTGTTCACATTTTGTTTTGCCAGTGTCGTAATGTTGTGTTCATCTTTTCCTCAGTGGAAAGGATAACCTTGACCTTAGTCTTCTGTCTGTAAAATAAAGAGGTTGTATCAGCTGCTCTTTAAAGGCCTTTATGGCATGTCGGCTTCGTATTTCTAAGTGTCTTAAAGGCAGAGACATTTCAATGAGAAGGACCTGGACCCCTAAGAGTTTTAAAAAGTGTTCTTACACTGTACTTTATGATAAAGAGGCAATCAGCACTTGCATACCTGGTTTTCTTGTTAGGCAACATAATAATATTCTACGTCTTCATCCCCATGTTACTCAGGTTTCACTGCTTAGAAGTAAGTGGTTTGTGAATATCATCTTGAATTAGCCTAGTAACTTCTTCAAAGCCATCATGTTTTGCTTTGAGATTCACTTACTCGTCTTTGCAAAAGAGTAATATCATATAATACACTTAAATTTCACAAAGGAGCAGTATCAGATAGTAACTCTTAAATTTCACAAAGGTAAATTTTCCTCCCAGAATGTCCTAGTTAACTGCGTTGTTGCCAAACATTCTCCTTGTAATTAATTATGGCACTAGTAGCAGTGAGATGAGTGATGTAAGATCAAGACTAGAAATAATTCCCTTGCTTTGAGTTTAGGTCATAACATATCTTTGAGCCAGTAACAGGCTACATATGCTTATTGCTTCTTTTTCTACAGATTCTCTTTGGGCTACATTTGGATGCATCAAATCTTCCTGGAATTTTAGTTAATACCTCCGTCACCTATAGTTATTAATTAAGTTCACAGAGAAGCACGCATTTAGATACTTGGGTATTCCTGGAGAAGGTAGGACCTCTGTGCTCATGGGGAAATCAGGGCACACTATCTACTAAGAGACATTGCTATACCTCAAACTAGTGCCATGGTACTAGGATTACAGTAATTTAAACTTTCTCAGTTCTCTCATCTGACAAATGGGAATAATAATGCTATGGATTTGGCACTATTATTATGCTGACATAGTGTTTTTCATATTTGCATAGCTGAATCTTGTAGTTTTTTTCCCCTCTATTATGTTGTCTTTGTCTCGTATAGTGCAAGAGCATGCCCTAATCAGATCAGTGTTTACCCAGTCTATCTTTTCTAGTTCTTCTGTCATTTTACTTTTTACATTTATCTCTCTGATAGTCTTGAAATGTATTTGATATTTGGTGTGAGACAGAGAACCTAATCTTTCTTTTCAAACACTTAGCCAATTGTTTCAATATCACTTATTTAAGGAATCCATTCTGCCACCCGTTTGTCATGCCAATTTCATGATGTCCTCCTCTTGGATGTAAACATGGGAACATAGCTTTGTTTCTTGATTTCTTCCTTCTCTTCCAATTTTTCATCTACCTAATCCTTTATCAGTATTTAACTGTTTAATTATTGTGGCTTTATAGTGCATATTAATATGTGAGTCACCCCCTTTTTTTGCTCTGCTTAATCTTGTCCAGCTGTTGTACATAATCCTCAGAATCATTATTGTTAAGTTCTAAAAGCACATCAAATAAATTGGAGGTG
The DNA here is from genome assembly GCF_010015895.1 of Lontra canadensis. Taxonomy (NCBI): domain Eukaryota; kingdom Metazoa; phylum Chordata; class Mammalia; order Carnivora; family Mustelidae; genus Lontra; species Lontra canadensis. The sequence goes on along the minus strand of NW_022631117.1, from coordinate 667,608 downwards.
GGTGTTTATGCTTCCATTTGTTCTAACTCTAGACCTATAAATAAGTTTGACTATATGGGTAGTGTTCTGTATGTCATGGAAAGTATGGGTGATTGTCATCTTTAGGTATGTAGGGTGACCATATAACTTAATGTCCAAACCAGGATACTTTTAAGAGTGGAAGAGGATAGGACAACTGTGTAGGGTAGATCCACACTGGTCCTCTGACAACCTTGCGTACCTCCACATGGGCCGTATAGGCGAGGCTCAAACACAGACTGGCCTGAGTCTTGGTGGAATGTCCTGGAACTAAGGCAGGAACATGGCAAAACTGGCAGCCTTATAAAGAGATGTCATGAGGCATTTCTCATCTGACCCTTTATCTTGTGAGAGGCTAGTAGGAGGCAATTTCTCATTTGCCTCCCTGGTTTTGGTGAGGCACAGAATGTTCCAGTCACTCCCCTCTCCTTAGAGTACAGCTGCATTCTATCAGACCACTTAGCTGAAGTCTAGATGGGCTCCCCAGCAACTGAGCAACCTACCGCTCATGTGGTCTTTCATCCGGCCACTTTGATTTGCTGTCATTTTGTAAGTCAAGTGACGCATGAAGCTGACACCATGTTGCTCTCGCTTTTGCTCTCTGTGTAGGTAATAAACTGAATCTGTCTGGGCCCTTCATCTTCTTACTGTTAGTCTGTTTGACAAAATGCTAAACCAGTTGAGATTTGGGAACAATAAGAATAAAATGCAGCAGAACGGTCACGCCCACATTGTTCTCCACATTTTCCCCATGATACGAAAGGGGCTCGATGGTGGTTTGTCCATAACAGTTTTATGCAGTCAGCAATACCAGTAAAATACCTTCTCAGTGATATCTTCTGGTAAGCTCTTGGGCTTTCCATTATTGTGGTATTACTGCTAGAGGAAGGCAGCTAATCAGACATTCAGCTAATCACTGAAGTATTTAACTTCAGTGATGATAACATGCTGACTCTAGAACATTTTGGAATGTACACAAAACTAAAATGACAACTCTTATAAATATTCTTGGTATATACCCTTTTAGTCTTTTTTTAGGTACTTTTACCTAGTTATAATGACGTATTATGTCTATCTTCCAATCTGCCTTTTAAAAAAAATTATTTATTTGACAGAGAGAGTGAGACATCACAAGCAGGGGAGAAAGAGGTTGAAGCAGACTCCCTGCTGAGAAGGGATCCCAATGTGGGGCTTGATCCCAGGACCCTGTGATCATGACCTGAGCCAAAGGCAGACGCCCAACTATCTGAACCACTCAGGCGCCCTAGATCTGCCTTTTTAATCCTAATGCTTTTAAATGCTTTATAAACATTTTAATGACTACATATGTTTTCATCAAGTGGATTTGTCAGTTTTTGTAAATACTTTCCAATTAAGTGAATTGAAATTACTTTTCTTTTCTGTTTTTTTTTAATAGTAGCCAATAATATTGTGATAAACATATCGAGCCCATATGATAGATTCCCAGCAGAGAAAGCTGTTGTTTTCAGGCTCTTGATGCCCACTGTCAAGTTGCTTTTTAAAGGGTTTGCCAATTTACATTCCCACCAGCATCTGTAGTATCCATTGTCTAGCTCTGAAAGTGCAAAACAAATCCCAGAACCTCATAATTATTTATATTAACTTTCTGGGAAATTAGGAATAATTATGTCTATAAGGACCAAGCAAATTCAATGAAACACTAAATGAATGTTTTTTTCATACTCAAATAATGTATTGCATTTTTTTAAAAAGTGAAAATTTTTTGACAGATAAGTTTTCCTGAATGATATATTTTTTAATTTCTGTTATAAACATATTAAATGTCTATAATGGCAGAAGAATATCTACTGTGGACTTGATGGTCGTGGATATTACCTAGAATTTCCACAAAGGTGGAATGCTGGAGCGTGCCTCCTATTGCTGATCAAAGAAAGATTTCTCGATAGCCGCTGTCTTGATTGCACTATGCTGGACGTACATCGACCAGTGGTTGTTAACTATCACGAAAGTAGGGAATCCTTTGGAGAGTAGGGAAATGTAAGGACTTTCTCCCTAAATAAAGTGAACGTATGGACATAAACATTAAATTTGCAGAAATTTTCAGGTTTTTGATGATCCTCTTGAAGTATATGTGAAGATTCCAGATTAAGAACTTCTGGTTTAGGCTTTGATAGCCCCATCCTAAAGATTTTGATGAGCAAAATGTAGTAGACCAATTTTGCTCTAGTGCATATGGAATATAGTGTAGTGAACTTTTACTCTCTGGATACCACACATCCAGGCACAGTTTTGCCTCAGATTTCTGACTGACTTCTTGGCAAGTGAAAGCCCCAGACCCTTGACTAAAGGAATGGCATCTCAGCCAGTTCTCTTCCCTTTCTTCTAATGTGTATCATTTCTTCACAAAAAATGTGGAAGTTTGCATTTACAATTGTTGGCCATCATCCCTGGGAGGTACACATGAATTGTGAGTGGTGGTTTTCAAATTTCAATATCCATAAGACTCTTCTAGGAGCAATTGTTAGTATGCAGATTTCCAGTTCACACTCTGAAAACTGTTTCAGTTGTCTGGGTTAGACCTTGGGGATATTTTTTAAAAATAATGTTTAATTTTAGAATCATTTTGATTTACAGAAAACCTGTGAAGAAAAAACACAAGAGTTCTTTATAAAATACACCCAGTTTCATTTCCTCTGTTATTAATATTTGACATTAGTATGGTACATTTTTCACAGTAAATGAGCTAATATTGATACATTATTATTAACTAAACTCCATACTTTATTCAGATTTCCTTTGTTGTTACCTAACTTTCTTTTTTCTGTTCCAGGGGCCCATCCAGGGTACTACATTACATTTAGTTGTTATATTTCCTTAGCCTCTTTCTGCCCATAACAATTTGTCAGACTTCTCATGTTTTTTGTGACCTTGACAGTTTTGAGGAGTACTAGTCAAATACTTCTTAGGAAACCTGTCTAATAGAATTCTTCTGATTTTTTCTCATGATTGGACTGGAGCTCTGGGTTTGGGGGAAGAAGACTACAGAGGTTAATCACCATTTTCATCACTTCCTATCGAGGGTATACACTATCAACATGAATTATCATGATTTACATTAGTCTTGATCACATGGCAGAGGTAGTGTTCATCTTTTTCTCCACTGTAAAGTTATCCCTCTTACCGCTTTTCCATACTGTCCTCTTTGGTAGGAAGTCACTACATACAGCCCACACTTAAAGAATAGGGAGACACCTGGGTGGCTCAGTTGGTTAAGCATTTGCCTTTGGCTCAGGTCATGATCCCGGGGTCCTGGGATTGAGTCCCATGTCAGACTCCCTGCTCAGTCTGGAGTCTGCTTCTCCTTCTGCCTGCCTCTTCCCCTGCTTGTGCGCTCTCTGGCAAATAAATAAATAAAATTTAAAAAAAAATCGGAAGTTAGACTCCACCTCTTTAGAGGTGGAATATTTGCATAAAGTATTTGGAATTTGTCTGTAGGGGAGATTTGTCTTATTTTATTCTTATTTAGTTATTTCATCATTTATTCATATCAGTATGGATTCAAGGTTACTTGTTTTATACTTTGGTCTATACTGTAATACTACTTTATTTTGTTCATATTGTTGCAGTTTACACTATTAGGAACTCTTATAGTTGCCACCTATGCCCCTTTGGCATACCGCCATCATGGTATTTTTTTTCTCTTCTCTTCTTTCTCTTCTCTTCTCTTCTCTTCTCTTCTCTTCTCTTCTCTTCCCTTCCCTTCCCTTCCCTTCCCTTCCCTTCCCTTCCCTTCCCTTCTTTCTTTTTAGCACTTCCTCACTTTCTGTCTAGTGCTCCAGGCACTTCTCATGTATTTCTGGCCCCAGGCTTACAATCATCCATTTCTCCAAAGATCCTTGGTTCTTCTTATCTGGGCACTAGTTATGTTTATTGTTACTAGGATGTCACTGTTTCCAGATCCTCTCAGCTGACAGAGCAAGGGCATATATGTTGCATACTAACGTATGTGTGTATACCCAGCTGTCTAGATAGACATCATCTATATTGTCTATATGTACAACCCTATCTATATTAAGATAAACATGAGCTCATGCTAATTCTTCACCTCTAACCATTATTACATGGATCATTCCAGCCTTCCCCTTTCTTGTTGTAATCTCTCATTTTGAGAGTGAGAAGCCTGGCTCCCACCATCCTCTATCCATTTACTTAATACTTTAATTCCAGTATACATGTTCGGTGTTTCAGAATTATAACTTGTACTACCATGGGAAATGACTTTACCAACTTTACTTTTATGTATAGTTCCTTTTGCCTTTAGGCTTACAGTATCCACTCATTTCCAAAGTTACTTAGGTTACCATCTTTTCTCCCACTCTCCCTTTCAGTGAAGTTGTTTCATACTTGTATAATAATGGTTAGATGGCTTTGTCACACCCTGTAGTCCATTCTGGAATTTTAAACTTCATAAATGACTTCTAAAATTTGCATACATTAAGATATACTCTTTGTGTTGTGAAATTATATAGGTTTTGATAAATGTATAGTGTCATGAATCCACAAATACAGTATCATACAGAATACTTTCACCACCTAAATAATCCTCTGTGCTTTGGGGCGCCTGGGTGGCTCAGTCATTAAGTGTCTGCCTTCAGCTCAGGTCATGATCCCAGGGTCCTGGGATTGAGTCCCGCATTGGGCTCCCTGCTTGGTCGGAGGCCTGCATCTCCTTCTCCCAATTCCCTTGCTTGTGTTCCCTCCCTTGCTGTGTCTCTCTCTGTCAAATGAATAAATAAAATCTTTAAAAAAATCCTCTGTTCTTCAGCCATTAAACCTTCTTCCCCCAGTCCCATGCCCTGCAAACCTCTGGCTACTGATCTTTTTTATTGTCCCTATAGTTTTATTTTTTTCAGAATGGCATATAATTTGAATCATACAGCATGTAGTCATTCAGATTGGCTTCTTTCACCTACTAGTATGCTTTCAAGGTTTCTCCATGTCTTTTCATGGCCTGGTAGCTCATTTCTTTTTATTACAGAATAACATTTCACTGCATAAAAATACCATAGTTTTTAAAACTCTATTCAACCATTCAGGGGCATTTTGGTTGCTTCTAGTTTTGAGTGACTGAATACAGCTATAATGAACATTTACATTCAGGTTTTTGTGTGAACATAGATTTTCAAATCAACTGAGTAAAATATTTGGGAGCACAATTGCTAGATCATATGGTAAAACTATGTTTAGCTTTGTAAAAGACTTCCAGACTGTCTTCCCAAGTACCATTTTCATTTATACCAATGAATAAGAATTTCTCATCAGCAGTTGGTATTGTGTTTAGGTTTTATACATCCTAGTGGATGTATTGTAGTATCTCATTGTAATTTGCATTTCCCTAATGCAAAATGATGTTGAGAATTTTCATATGCTTATTTTCTTTGGTGATGTATTGTGATATTTAGTCCATTTTTAATTAGCTTGTTTCTTATTATTAAGGTTTAATAGTTCATTGTGTATTTTGGACAAAAGTTCCCTATCCTATATATATTATCAGGTAGCTGTTTTGTAAATATTTTTTTCAGCCTATGACTTATCTTTCTATGGCCTTAATGGTATTGTTTACAAGCATAAGGTTTAAATTTTAATAAAATCCAACTTATCAATTTTTTTCTTTCATGGATTATGCTTTTGGTTTGTGTCTAGAAACTCATCATTTTACCCAGGGTAATGTGGATTTTCTTCTAGGCTTTCTTTTCTTAAAAAAAAAAAAACAAACTTTTCTTGCCACCCCATTCTCATTCCTCACCATAGATTCTGATATTCATGGTCACTTCTTGTATAACACTTTGAGAAACACTGGTGTAGAATTTAGGAGCTTGGGTATTATATTTAGACAGCTGTCTGTTCAAGTTCTGGCCCCACTATGATTTTTTTCCAAGTCCCTTTACGTCTGTGAACTTTAATCTCTTCATTTACAAATGTATCTATAATATCAACAGAGTTGTGAAGATTAAATGAGTTTAAATCTGTGTTGTTCAAGGGTCAACTGTAAATTGTAATAAGAACTTTTAGGTAAGCCACATGGTAACACAAAGCAAAAACCAGCAATAGGTTTACAAAAGATAACCAGAAGGGAATCTAAGCATACCAGTCTGAAAACCATTCAATTCACAAACTAAGGCAGCAAGAGAGGAATAAAGGAACAAAGGAACTACAAAATATACAGAAAATAATTAAATATAAGGCAAATGAGGCTCTGAGAAATAAAGTTCCTTTTCCAAAGGTCACATAGCTATTATATGTCTGAGTCTGGATTGGAACTTAAGACTGCAGACTCTCATGGTTCAAGTGAAATGGGTATAACAGTTACTGAGGGTATTAAAGTGATATCCAAAAAAATCAAATAAGGCTTAAATGACAAGATGTATTTTCTGGGTAATTGTCAGTTACTATATCTACCTTAGGTTTCTGTTTCAGAAACTCTGTCCTTAGACTGTCCAAGTATTCTTTTGGTTCTCTTGGTAGTGTGTATGATGTGACAGTGACCCATCTTTCATGATGATCCTCATTAGACAAATGATCCACGACCGAAAGCAAAGATAATTCTATTTTATATTTTGGAAATGTGTATAACAGAGATTCCAGTAATTATGTGACTTTTGTCTTTCTGCATTTTCTAAAACTAACAACTCTATGGTTGATGTCATTTTTAAGAAAGTCAGTCATTTAGTTTCCCAAAGTAAGTTGTATGTCAGTGCTAAAATTTAGAAGCATCCATGCTTTACTTCAACCCCTGCATATGTTTTTTCTTTGCTAATTTGATATTCTATATTTATTAGCACACTATTTCTTGTCGACATCTTCATGAACTTTGTAATAATTTGTTTATAGTTTGACTTTGCCTTCATGTAGCATTTGACAGATAGGAATTTGTTGTACCCTCATTATGAAACTCAGCGTGGTATACCGGTTCTCAGTATGTGCCCATTTCACTTCATATTAGTACTCCTCAAGGGATGGACATGTGAATTATTCATCTCTGTGTTGTATTTGGTACTAAGCAGAGGCCACTCCCTTAGTATCTCCTTTGACTTCAACAAATATGTGTTGAGACGAATCAAGCCACAGAGTGGGGATATTTCTGGTCATAATCTCAAGATGTTTCACTGACATCAGGGAGTTTTCATATTTTTTAAAATATTTTATTTGTTTGACAGAGAGAGAAAGAGAGATCACAAGTAGGCAGAGAGGCAGGCAGGAAAAAGGCTCCCTGCTGAGCAGCGATCCCAATGTGGGGCTCGATCCCAGGACCCTGGGATCATGACCTGAGCCAAAGGCAGAGGCTTTAACCCACTGAGCCACACAGGTGCCCCGGGTTTTCATATTCTATTTGACATTTGCTTATAAAGAATACAGTAATGACTGATCTATACATTTGGTATTATGATGTCTGGTGCAAGATTCCAAGTTGGAATCTTGAGGACTAATAGGTCTCTGATCTGCATTTCATGTGAAAATTTACTATTACCAATATAAATTCTTTATAGGCCAAGAGAAGGATTTTGAGAAAGAAATCTCTAGAGCGTGAGAAATCTGAGATTTTTCTTTCCACAAAAATACTTTAAAAAAATTTTTTTTCTTCTCATTGGGTTTCATATATAGCCCCTGTTTCTCTTAATTTCATGAACATCTTTATGAACTGAAGTAAATTTGAAAGCCATTTTTAAAACAACTTTTCCTGCTGCCTTTTAACTGGCATCTGTCCTTTCTCATTGATTAATGAGGATTATTGATTTGGCTTATTACATGTTCCTCAGTATTAGGAGACTATCTTATCTCTCCCTCAGATTTTATTTCCCCTGCAGTTTTCTAAAGCTGTTAATTTTCTACAGATGCTTTCACGATGCACCTATTCTCAAGGACAGAGATGCTCAGATAAGGTTTGGCAATGTGTAGAAAAAACTTTTACCTCTCTGCTCTCCGGGTGAGGAAGTGAAGGATTAATGGAGCAGTGAAAGAGAATAACTGAATTGTTGTTATGGATTGCTTAATAAAAACAGATTTGTGATGCAATTACATTTAATGTTAAATAATATTTACAATGTAACCATTTTGCTGTAGGCTGAATGAGAAGATACATGTGAATATGCAGAAATCTGCGAAGTGCTCTTTAGCATCATAATTATCATTAAGCTATTTCTTATTCAAGCTGCTATCAGAGGCCTTACCACACCTCCTGCCCACCTTAGCCCCCCTCCCCAAATTAAGACAAGACAGAGTATAGATGTTGACTTCTATTTATCATGTTTTTGTAACTTTTCTTCCTTCAAGCAGCACCTAACTTTGGTTGCTTAAATTAGTCTGTGGCAGTTCCATGTTCCTATTACTGTCTGTGTTACACCAAGATCTGACCCAGGCCGGCTCCCAGCGCTCATTTCAGCCTAGTGCGCCTGCCTTCTAATACCACAACACTATTCAAAGGACATCTAACATTTTTTTTATGTTGTCTTTGTGGGCCACTTTGTCCTCCCTTCCAACCTTTACTTTCTTTAATATGTCTGCTTAAAATTCAGTCTTAACATATTTTATGAATCTAACTTGTCCTCCATGAAGCCATCACTTAGATCTGCCTTCCTTGGGGGTAATCATGAACAACTTTAGGTCCCTTTCCCCTTAATAAGCACTTGAGAAGAGCTCACATGTCTGTTCTGTCTACCCCAATGTCTCTCCACTCCCACATAGCAGTCTTCTCGTCTCCAAGCTAAATATCCCCAGTTTCTGTCAAACTTTTCCTCCAAGAAGTGTTTGACTCCTTTGACCTAAAACATTTTGTTACGATGACTCTGTCTCCTTCAGTAATGGTGGCTGCTGCCAGGTCAGGTGTCCCCCCATCCTACACCAGTAGAACTGGTTTCTTAGATCCAAGTGCAAATCTGTGTTGGGTTTTTGATCATGGATTTTTGTTTATTTTACTCTGGAATTGAAAAGGCACGGTATTCTGATCATTTGGTCACCTCAACTGTTTACTTATCTAAGGGTGTTTCAAGAAAGGGAATATTGGAAGATATGATAATAAAAATAAAACATACTCTATATTGTATTCTTACTATATGCTCATCATTTTATATGTCTTCTTTCACTTTATCATCACGATAACACTTTGAGCCTATTATTAGTTTCTGACAGCATAACATATGTGTTAAATGGAGGAATTAATTAATGTTCAAGAGCTGCACTAACTTTCCCAAGGTCTAAAAGATCTTAAGTGGCATTCTGTGAGACACCAGATCTAAACTTAAGGGTCATACTGCACAGTCTGTTTTAAGGAAGCCTTTGAAGAATAACAGTGTCCCAAGCACTTATGTACTTGAGACTGTGATATTTTGTATTTGTCACCTTGAGCTTCATGTGATCTTTCATTCATTAGTTTATTCATACACTTCATAAATATTTATTGAGCACCTAATATGTACTGGGCATAGTATAGTAAATAAGGTTTCCTTTATTGCTCATTTTCAGAACTTTCTGCTATTTAAACTGTGTCCCCTGAGGTGCTGAGGAATATATGGCAATTTTCATATACCTATACCATTTTCTTCTCCATGTTTTGTGCACAATGGATACTCATGTTTGTTCAATGGTGTGGTGGTGTCTTACAAAAAATACTAGAGTGGGATCCAAGTTCTGGCCCTCATATTTACTATCCCTGTGACTTCATCTGTACGAGCCTCAATTTCCTTATCTCAAAGTAGGAGCAGTAATCTCTGCCTCACTAGTTCACTGAATCTTACTATGGGGATAAATGAGCTTTGTAGGGTACAAGACTGCAAATTTTTTTCATTCCTGTTATAGCCATTGTTGACCAACCAGATAAGCACTCGAAAGTTATTTTTAACTTGGGAGGGGAAGAAGCAGAAATTGGAAAATGAGGCCGAGAAATTAAAGTTAACATGTTAGGGGCGCCTGGGTGGCTCAGTGGGTTAAAGCCTCTGCCTTCGGCTCAGGTCATGATCTCAGGGGTTGGGATCAAGCCCCGCATCGGGCTCTCTGCTCAGCAGGAAGCCTGCTTCCCCTCTCTCTTCCTGCCTCTCTGCCTACTTGTGATCTATCTCTCTGTGTCAAATAAATAAATAAAATCTTAAAAAAAATAAAGTTAACATGTTAGCTTTGGACCTTCTTTCATTTCTTTCTTTTCAACTATTTTTCATTTGTTGTTATATATTTTTTATAGATTTATTTATTTACTTGAGAGAGAGAGAGACAGAGCATGAGTGGGGGGGCACAGGGAGAGGGAGAGAGAACCTCAAGCTGACTCCCCACTAAGCATGGACCCCATGTTTTCGGGGCAGGGGGTGGGTGCTGGATCTTAGGACCTCGAGATCATGACCTCAGCTAAAATCAAGAGTCTGACACTCAACCAACTGAACCACACAGGCACCCCTGTTGTTATATTTTCAACATGCTGTCCTAATAGTGACGAGGACTGACATTTTACAATGCTCGAACGTGCCTGAAGAAAATGATAGATTTGAGACTTTCAGGTGTTGTCATGTTTATAGAGAGGCATTAGTTTAGGGCTCTTTATGTTCCCTTAAAATGTAAAGATCTGAGGAATATCAATAAGAAAGAGATGATTTAAAAAATATAGATGAATGCTTCAAAACCTCACTACTGTGTAGTGTGCATGGGGGAAAGGGAAAGCAAAACTTTTAGGTCTTCATGGGCTTTCTTCTCAGAGAAGTTGGAAGACTTTTGTGTCTGTTGCATATACTGATGTTCATTCAGACATTTCCTCCAGACAGTGTAAGGCTATGATGCTACTGTTGTGAAGTTATAAAGGACATGGCCTCTCTAATCGCAGGAGCAGCAAAGACAGGAGAAGATACAGCTTTAAGAGTGTTCTCTGCATTGTTATTTTAGAAATAAAATTGCAGTCTGGCAACTTCTCTCAGCGTTGTTGCTCATAGCTACTAAATTTGCATAGACTTCCCTCCTCCACTTCCAAAGCTTTGAAGTAGGAACATTTTATACCGAATGTTTTCTGACTATTTTAATAGAAATACAGTGGCCATTATGGAACACTGACAAAGTACTGTACATGAGACACAGACATTGGGGAAAAAGAGGACCATTGTGAGGATATCAGTAATGATCACATATCAAAATTTTAAAATGAAGATACGACATGGAAGAGCGGAAATTACAGACTGCTAGGAGTTTAGACACATGATTTAATAACCCTTCTTGTTTGCATAACGTCATATAGTGTGTGCAATACCATCTCTTAAGTTTTCTTGTTTGCTTCTCCCATCAATAGTATGAGGTGGCTAAAAACACTTAATTTTGCTGTTGTTTATACCTATCAAAAATTTCCCACCATTTTTTTGTTACAGCAATTCTTCTTCTTGGGGAAAAACCATCTCTAGTATCTAGAAGGATGCAAAGTATCCTGAGTGACCGTTCCACAAGAACTATGTGGTTCTACAGTGGGGGAGAATAAACAAACACGTAATTAGTAATGTTTGAGGAAGGAGAGAAGTCTTGAAGACATGCTTTGCATACCTGAATGCAGTCCTGTCTGAGGTCTGTTCCATTCTTTTATATTTAAGATGACATATTTCCTTTATCTGAGACAGTTGGGCTTCTGTTCCTTGCAACTGAATGAATCCTGAATAAACAACCCCCAGTGTACAGAAGAGGAAACTGAGTGTGCTCCCCAAGGTCATCTACCTATGTGTGTAGAGTTAGGACCCAGATCCAGGCTTCTCAACTCAAAGCCTTTGTTTTCTTATTACACAAATGTTCTGTAATTCTGGCTCTATCTTTAAATACCTGTAGGACTTTGATGAAATTGCTTAGCTATTCTAAGCCTCTGTTTTCTTCATTTTTAAAATGATGTAGCTGGATCAATGATGTCTAGTTCCTCACCAGACCTAGTTTTTGCTTACTTTCATGTATATATATATATATATA